>NC_084590.1:20618723-21218723 GCF_033807715.1 Cololabis saira | reverse complement strand
ATTGGCCTTGAAGTCACTGCCATTTCCTTTTTACCAGTTTAAAAACATGCAAGCCAAGAAAAGGCATCTGGTTCAGGGAGATGACAAGATATGCTCTGACTCCATGAACCATAACTTGTTTTCTTTAACTTGCCCTCCCCAGTCCCATCAACCCTACTCCATCATCCTGAAGAGATGTCATTCAGATCCTTGGCAGCAAATTGGGATAAATGGCAGACTTGGCCTGTCTGCCTACTTTTAGATGCTATGGAAATCTCACGCTGGTGAAGGAAGAACAAAGCATACGAGATACACATCTGAATAATGAAATGTGCAGTAGTGGGGACAAAATAGAAATAAGGAAAAAAGAGGCAAAAAGATGACTTAAGATATGACAGAATTATCAAAGCAAAATAAAGAGGTGTAACTAAGTTGAAACTGAGTTACAGAGTCACAGTGACAAATAATAGAAAGAAGGAGGATAATAGAGATGAAGAATGTGAAAGAACTCAGGTGAAACATGAAGGAGGCTATGGAATCTTCTACTGTCTTCTTTCCTAATCTTACCTAGTTATTCTTGGCATGCCTTCCTCTCTGCTGACTTTTCAAATGTGAAATTTTCAGTCACAAAGATTTCAACACCTTGCTCTACTTCTACAGCTATTTTTGTCCTGTGGGGCGCCTTTGGTCACTGTTAGTTCTGTTTTTCCATTTCTAAGTACATTGTCTCTTTGTACACTGCATTTTTAATCCTCACATCCACTGGTTTGTCTGACTGTTGTGACGATTAAAGTCAAACTCCTAGAAATCCCTGATGTATTGTGTCCTAAGGGCATTTCAGTACTGTTTGGTCAACACCTTGTGCATCAAAACCCAAAAGATAGTTGTTTTTTCTTCTTTCATGTATCACAACAACATGATGGGAATTTTGGGGGACTTGCATCATTTGATTTACAGACCATACGTATAGTTTGAAGATGGCAAATATTGGAAACTTGTGAGAAACTTGAGCTTGCATAATTATTCACCCCCATCTCCCTTTGACCGTGTTCATATGTTCCGCTGAGGAGCTAGTAGCCTGCTACTGTTCAAGGATATCCTGTGTTTTCTTGATTTTTTTTTTTGGTAATATGTTGGGCATATGGTATGCCAAGATACTAGCCTGCCAGTTGCATGTCTAACAGAAATAGTGTCCCTTTGTGACTGTGGCTCTCAGTCTTTTGTTAAAACACATTTACAGTGAGTCATGCTTTCAAATAAACCAAATCTTGCACTAAACAGAATATCACTGGCTAAAAATTATTTTCATTTCAATTATTGTAACATTTCATAATAACTTTCATAATGTATATATCTTTTCATAAAATTATTTTAATACAATTGCATGACTACGTGGAGGAGCAGAGGATGTGGCAGGACCCATACCACTCCAACTTGCGACTCAAGTGCTACTTTGGCAGAACATTTTGTAAAAGTTGCTGAAATTTTTTTTTAAAAAGGGCCAAGAAGTACTGTACCTAGTTGTTCAGAACTTATCAGCGGAATCTAAGACGGATGGGTTCCACATGAGATCAATGATGTTCAGGAGACAGCAAAGACCAGGCAGAGTGTGTTTATTTGTCAAAAGATGTCAAACCTATCTGATTACATCCATACGAGGATGGAGTGCTTCATACTTATCTAATTTTAAACTCAGTGATAGCCTGGTTATTTTCACTGTCTATGTCCCATTGCGAGGTTGGACTTTTATCCCATTCTCAAATCTCTGGCAGACTGATACTGATACTGATTTTCAATCACAAATGTGACTCTATTTAGAAACATCCACCATCCCTTAATTCTGACCAGTTAGGTCCCGACTGATGAAAAAAGCGCAATGTGTCACTGTCGGGGAATGTGTTCTTGAAGCCACAATAGTTAGGTTTGTGCTGTTGGGGTCGCCCATATGCCCATGTGAACTCTGAACGTATAAAATGTATGAACACTTTGTGAATGTGTATATTCAACTTTGAAACGGCTCAGCTGAAAATCGGCTGTAATGTGCCTCCAAAAATGGCCGACCTGAACTACAACCCCCAGCATGCCTTGCGTGGGGGGGGTGGCGCCTACAAGCGGTGCGCATCCAATCGCAATGAGGCACCGATGACGTCACCGCAGCGCGCGTAGGATCAAAACGCAGCGCTGCGCGTTCATCTCTCTCTTTTTCCTTCATTCAACTGGCGGGTCAGGACGTCTTTCTGGCTCCGGGCCAAAGGGACCACGGCCTTCCCCCCCCCAAAGGGGGGGATCTGCGGCGTGGTCTGGCCGGAGGATCAGCGAGGACCCGCGGCGCAGAATCCCTCTCTCTCCTTTTCCTCACAGCTCTTCTCCACTTCATCTCATCCGAGCGGGATCTTTTGGCTCCGGGCCAAGATCCCATCTCCTTTTCTCCCCCCGGCTGGGGGGAGGGGTAAGGCCCGCATCGGACCAGGCCCGCTCTGTTGGACCCGCGGTTGAAGCGGCGGTCCCCCGGGGAGGCTCCGGCTTCCACTAAACTCTGTCCTCTAAGTTCACAGATCCAAGCTTCCGACGCCCACGCGCTCCCGGCAACCAGATCGGGACACAGCTGCGACTGAACGCTCCGACTGAACCCCCCCTCCCCGCTCCGAGCCCCTGTCTGCTAACCGCGCAGGGATCGGGGACGGACGGCCGGCGTCTCGCCGGCGTGAGCTCTCCCGGGGCCCGGACGGCCGCGCGTCGGCGACCGGCGCGCAGGGAAGCACGGCAGGAGAGACCGGTCCCCCGCCGCGCCTAGGAATGCGTGTGAGCCTCCGTTTGGTCCGGAACCACGGCCCGGCACGAGGCGGCCCCGCCGCTGTCTAATCCGTTTCAGGGGAAGGGACGGCCCCAGTCGACAAAACCCGCAGGCACCCGTTCCGGATCCCAGGCGAGACGTGAGCCCGTGAGCAGCAGATCAGTAGGACTAAGAACGGTTCAGAACTGTGTGAAGTCGGGATCCTTGTTTATCAGTAACTTAAGAGCGTTTTCAGAGCTAAATCTGTGTTCAGAGCTGAGATTACATCAGCATCATTATCATGACTGTTGTCATTAATTTGTAGTCACCACTTTCTGCTAGTCATTCATGTTTTAAAGCGCTGTTTCGCCAGTTGATCACGGTTTAAACACCGGGATCACCACCCGTTCTAGATCTGCACGGGGCGTGGTTACAGTCCCGCCATCTTTAAAAAAAACGCAGCCATCTTTATGCAGCCACAATATTTTAAACCGTACATGTTCGTGATATCATTTTTATTATTGCTTTGATTTCTTTTTCCCATTCCATGCATTTAACTTTCATTTCATTTTTATTGATTGTTGTTTTCCTAGTTAATTAATTGTTTTATAATACTTAAGTTCTGCCATCAGGTTTATTTGGGGTGTTGCGTTTATCATCTTTTGACACCTGTATGTAAATAAATCCTGATTGATTTTTAATGAGTGGTTGTTGTTATTTCATGCAAGATTTGGTCACAAATGGATTTGTTTAAGCAGAGCCTAGTGTTTGGATATCACGCCTTCATTGTTATTCTGTAAGATATAGTAAGATTTGCTGTTCTGCAGGATAATTCAAATCATATGAGACTGATTTTCTGCTGTTAGTTATCAATTTCCCCCGGAGTAAGGCATCGGGGGTGGTGCCCCTACGAGAATTATTATCATTTTGATAATACAATTTGATAAATAGTCAACTTGATTAATTATTAATAATTATTAATAATATTCATTAATAGCCTTGGATAACTAATCAGCTTAGCTACCTGAGTTGCACAACAGTGCCAAACAAATAGCATTTTCATTGATCAAAAAAGTTCAAATCTAATCTTATTTGGCGAAACACAGCTATAGTGGTCCTAAGGACAGAAATGTCAATCTATCCTGTGGAGCAGTAGGTCCATTAATGTTATCTTTGTTTGCTTTGTTGTCTCTCCAATTAATGCCTTAAGCCTGAGTTATAGTTCTGCGTCAAATCGACGCCGTGCACACGCCGTCACCGTGACGCCGTCGTGAACCCTTCGGACTTCTCCGTCACTCCATTTCGCCGCGGTGCAGTACCCCCCGTGACCGCTAATTCGCAATCTTTTCCTGAATGGTTTATCCGACTTTTTCCGGTCACAGTGAATCAAAGAGATAAGGCAAACTATTGTGCAAAAAAACAAAAACAAAAAAATCACACATACACGAAGAAAAGAGCGCTGAAAGTTCACGACTGCTTCAAACCGGAAACCGGAAATGCGTTGCTACCAAGCTCTCTCGTCTGCGTTTGGTCTGCGTCGCCTCGACGCGTAGTTACAATTTTTAGGAGGTGCGCGTCAGTGACGGCGTCAGTGACGGCGTCAGTGACGGCGTCAGTGACGGCGTCAGTGACGGCGTGTGGTCTGCATCTACGCGTACCGCAGGGCATGGCGTCGCAGAACCATGACTCAGCCTTTATTTAACAAATGTGACTCCTGGAGGTATTTGGAAGTCCATTACTACTACTACTACTACTACTACTACTACCTCTACAACATAGCCAAATTCAGGTGGGTGGCTAAGGGAAGGGTTATTGCAGAACATTTACAATAGTTATTGTCACTTGAAATAACCATCAAAACCCCATACTGATGAAAGTTAAGGTAAATATTAGCTGGCATAAACCACAGAGTAGTGAATGCCATGTTATACTTACACTGTTAATCCTAAAGTGTTTCTTGTGTTTTAAATGAGTAAAAATCAACAAAATTACCAGAAAAACTGCCAGCTGGTGCCGAATAATTCAGGTACGCTTGGAAGTATGTATATTGCATTACCCAGCCAGTGAAAGTAAACAGATAACAGCTGGCAGCTCGATTACCTGGATCAACCAGTTAATGCGATGATGAAGTTGGCAACTGATCAAAAGTAAGAGATTGGAAACATTTGGGTGTACATACAAGTTTTTTGTTTTTTCATTTATTTTATATTTTAAGGATGGAAATACCGGTCAATCTACGCACCTACCCTCACCTATGGTCATGAACTTTGGGTAGTGACCGAAAAGACAAGATCGCGGATACAAGCGGCCGAGATGAGTATCCTCCGCAGGGTGGCTGGACGCTCCCTTAGAGATAGGGTGAGGAGTTTGGTCACCCGGGAGGAGCTCGGAGTCGAGCCGCTGCTCCTTCACATTGAGAGGAGTCAGCTGAGGTGGCTTGGGCATCTGTACCGGATGCCTCCTGGACGCCTCTCTAGGGAGGTGTTCCAGGCATGTCCCACTGGGAGGAGACCCCGGGGAAGACCCAGGACACGCTGGAGAGACTATGTCTCTCGACTGGCCTGGGAACGCCTCGGACTCCACCCGGAAGAGCTGGAGGAAGTGTCTGGGGTGAAGGAAGTCTGGGCATCTCTGTTGAGACTGCTGCCCCCGTGACCCGGGAACGGATAAGCGGAAGAAGATGAGTGAGTGAGTGAGTGAGTGAGGATGGAAATATTATTGATATGCAGTGTATGCTTTCTTTGGTTTGGTATTAAAAATTTTGAGATGGCATTATATGAAGTTTTTTACATCTATAATCAGAAAGATGCACACAAAGTTCATGTTAAATGATGACCAGTGTGTCATTCCAACCTTGTACGCACTTCTTTAAAATTGATCGTTTACCGTGGAGATCCATTTCTCTTCCAGTTTTCCTGTACTTTTTGTACAGGAAAACTATACAAAAATGTACGGAATCTTTTTGATGTGCTGAACTGTATTATAAAATACAAGAAAAGAAGGACGGGAAACGATCACACAAGTGTAGATTGAGGGGACGCTCCAATGAATAATGGAACAACCTGCACCATGGGGTTCTTGTTGGTATTTTTTATTTATTTATTTTCCTGGAAAAATGTGCATCTATTCCTCTTCTCAGGCAATTACTTTTAATTGGATAACCTTTACATTTTGCTGAAAAGAATTATTTTTAACTTTGAAAGCACAAGGTGTTGGAACGCCATACTTTCCCTCAGGAGTAACTTGCCATGTAGCTAGCTAGAGTGAAAGAAAGATTGTAAATATGGAAAGGAGATGCAAGAAGTGGGACGTAGACAGGGTGAGCACACACATCAAACAGATGGAAATTGCTTGTTTAAGTGGAATTCAAATGGAAAAAAGAAAGATAAGTATAATATTTTGAAGGAAATAACCAGCAGATAGCAAACAAAAAAACAACAGCTATGTAGAACAACTCCAGGTGGATGGATGAAAGTTAGAATTTATAACTCAATAAAGTAAAATATTTGATAAATATTTATACTACTGTATATGATAAGCCAAAGTAGTGTGAGAATATCCTTATAACAAGGACTTGTTTTATAAAATAACGATGGATAAAGTTTATTTGCCTGACTGTGATAAAATACAAATCCTGTACAGCATAAAATCAGTGTATAAATTGGTCCAAACCGGAACTAATAACTAATAACAGAGGATGTTTGCTGCAAAAGAACACCTTACTTTAATACCCATTCAGACCTAAGGCACATTTATTTATATATATAAAAAAAAAAAGAATCTTCAAATCTTAAACAGTATTTGACAACACTTAAAATTGAGAATTGTCATGGTCAGGTAAAATATTCCTTTACTGACATCAAAACCATTTGAGATGTTAAATCTTCACTGTTTATGTGTCTTGAAAATGATGACAAGCTGACATTGCATAAAACTTTAATAGTAAAAGCACACAAAGGTTGCTGCAGGTCTAAAAGAAAGATACATACATGTGATGCATCTGGTATGAATGAGTCATAGCACCAATAAGAATATGCTAAAGCTGAAAAACGTTTGCATCCCCAGCACACAAACATCTGAAATGTGATGTAATGGATAAGTAAGCCATGTGTACAAGTTCTGCACGTGTATGTCTCTGTGAAAAATCCAATGAGACAGATACAGGGGGGCTTATGCCTCATAAATGTTCACTTCTCTGTAAATAACATTGGCAGATTTCATTATCTATTCATCATGCATCAGTTGAATTTGACTATTTAGTCAATTTGTATGCTCCATCTGTCAGTCGTCTTTGTTTGGTGCAACGTATGTCTGTTGCCATCAGCTTTCAAATCTGGTTTTGACACATGTCCCTAAATAGCAATTCACCTGAATGTTATCCTTTACTGTTGCTTTTCATTACTGTTATGGAGTCATATTGTAGGTTGCACAGTTAACTGCTGCACTTACTTTGCTACAAAATAATGTTGCCAAATTATATTTTAAGGTCAACCCAAAATTATGAATAAGGTCAATAAGCCAAGGTGATCTAGCAGGGACTGTAAAGCAGACATCCAAATAAAATAAACTTTAAAGAGGTTATAACATGATACAAGGTCTGCTTGTATCATCTTTCTTCCACTCCTTCAGTGTCTTGACAGTTATTTTATTCAAAAGGTCTGTAGAGACGACCTGATCTGAAGTCTGAAACATCTCATTTGTAGTTTCTTCCTTTGCCTTACAACATCACTGTGGACCTTTCAGTATAATATTGGCCAAAGTTTGTACTCACGCTTTTAATCCAATCATAGTGGTTTTTCGTATTGGGAAAATATAATGTCAGACAAACAACAATATTTGACTTTTTCAATGTGCCATCTTTCATTGAACAACACAGGCAGAAAAAAAAGATTAAAATTGTGGATAGTATCTAGTGTACTTGTGTACAGATTGCCTCGCGTTTACCTGTAAAATACTCTGGTATACATAGGAGTTCGTGGCTCACAGGACCTGGGCCCCCTGTTGCTGCAAAACAACCCAAAATCATCACCTTTCCATTACCATCCTTGACAGTTGGTATGAGGTGTTTCTGTCGAAATTCTGCTGTATTAAGATGAGACAATGACAGTTTTTTTTGTATTCTCTTTGTACATTCCTAGAAAAAATGACAAATGACTTGAATGAATTCTCCCTCTTACCCTCGAACACTGAACGTCAGTAGATTTAAATGATAATTTAAATTATAATAATCATTTTATTATAACTCACTCTTACCTACATGTTCCAGACCCGCAAACATTCTGTATTTATGAAGCGCCGAACACTTGCTAGGTTTAAGCACCAAAGGAACTTCATTTTCATTATTAGGGCCCGAGCACTTACAGTGCGAAGGCCCTATTGTATCTGTAGGAATTTTTTCTTCATTCTTTATTCTTTCTTATGACGAAAGGAAGGCCTTTTTGCCCCCCTAAACGTGCCCCAAAAGTCACCAAATTTTGCAGGCAAGACAGGCCTGGCGAAAAATTTGATATTTAATGGTTTGCATTAATGGGCGTGGCCTAATGGCTCAACAGCGCCCCCCGGAAAACCATGTCCCTAGATCCAGCAAATCTTCTGGGGAACTTGTAGCAGCAACAAACAAATGTTTCTTAAAATGTCCCATTGAATGCATTTGTAACCCTGGTTAGAATTACAACACTCAAAAGTACTAGTTTCCCGTATTGTAGTTGCTTCTCATCCAGTTGTGGAATTTCTGAGCTCACCTGAACGCATCACCTGCGGGCTTCACTGTGTGTGTGAGAGAAATAACCTCATGCAGCCGCAGAGCAGAAGTGTCCCGTTCGGTGGCCAAACATGTTGATATTTTGTGGAAGTTGTGATAAAACTGTCGTTAGAGAGTGAATGTGACAAAAAACTTACCTGGTGGAAGTTGAACAGATCCCGGGAGCAACTTGGACGACTTTTCCGAACTATTTAGGTGAGTTTTTATTTTTTTTTTATTTTTACTGAAAATACTTGAATTTACAAACAAACAAGGCACATCTGCCATGGAGCAAGCACATTAGAAAAGGCCTGTATGCCTACATGGACAAAATAATGAAATAGGAAATAGAAAATAAGCAACAAAAGAAAACTTAAATTAAATAAATACATTTTCTAAACATCATAAATGTTATGACAAAATATTAACAAATAAAATAAATAAATGTAGCTTTCAAAGAAAACAAGGAAAAAATAAATTTGCCGTTATAGTTTCTTTCTGGTAGGGTTATATGCCGCGTTCCATTTGTCCTCGGAAGTGAGGATTTCCCAGTTCCTAGTCGGAATTTTCAACTGGAACGCCCCCCCGAAGTGGGATTTCCCACTGGGAAAGTGGTGCTGCGTTCCATTTACCTCGGAAGTCGGAACTGGGAATGACGTCACAGCCGAGTTATCAGCGTTCCAGTTACAAAGTAGGTAAACAAGTTTGTAGTTCGCATATACCACATGAAAAATGTAAATTACACTATAGCAGCATATATATGCCGAACAATACTTGTATACGACTGATTTAGTGTGACCAAAACTAGAATGAAGTGCTACGAATTTTTACAGAGCTCTCTTCTACTGTTAACCATAGACATATATAAAGGCTAGATGACTCACGGCGGAGTCTCCAGCGTCGTTCACCCGCGGCCATCTTGCCACAGGAGACTCTCTGGTGCGCATGCGTGCGCTATAGTTGTTGCTGTTGGAGGGTGAGTGGTCTGTACAGACAAAAATACTCATAACTTGCTGAAATCTTGACGGATTTACAAACGGATTGGTTCATCATAAACGTCATTAACGTGGGTATGATTCGGGATGCTTGGACATGTTGAAATTGTATCTCTTCGTTGCGAAAAACGACCTAATCATGCAGCATATACAATAGTTTTGTATCACCACTAACTAACGTTACCTGCCCAAGTTATCAAGGGTGACCACCAGTACTCAAGTTGTAAAAAAAAAAATCAGGGGGGATGGTGGATTTTATCATATGGGGACAGATAATTTGTGCTGATTACAAATAATATAATATATTACAAATAATAGCAGTGACCAAAACACCTGCAGAAATACTGCAGGAATGACATAGCAGCAGTTAAATGCAGCCTTCTGTAAGCTTTAAATATCCACTGGGCTTACATCAAATACATCAAAACACAACAATAAAAAACACTTTTCTGAACTTATCAATATGACTCTGTCCTTCACAGGATAAGTAAAATGGATCACTGCAAAAACTCACAATCTTAACAAGAATATTTGTCTTATTTCTAGTTAAAATGTCTCATTTTAGTAAAAAAATCTCATTACACTTAATGGATAGAGGTGTATATATATATATATATATATATATATATATATATATATATATATATATATAGACACACATATGTAATGTAAATGTCATGACGTAAATACATCATTATATATTAATATGTTATGTCATATGAATACA
The DNA here is from genome assembly GCF_033807715.1 of Cololabis saira. Taxonomy (NCBI): domain Eukaryota; kingdom Metazoa; phylum Chordata; class Actinopteri; order Beloniformes; family Belonidae; genus Cololabis; species Cololabis saira. The sequence goes on along the minus strand of NC_084590.1, from coordinate 21,208,509 downwards.
TGTTATATGGTAATAATATGTATATATATATATATATATATATATATATATATATATATATATATATATATGTTATATGGTAATAATATAAATATGTTATAATGTAACTATAAATATTACTAAGAATACTGGTAAATGGTAAATGGCTTACACTTATATAGCGCTTTCCAGCTGTATTCCTACAGCCCCAAAGCGCTTTACACTGCAAACATTCACCCATACACGCACACATTCACGCACCGGTCGTCGGCGGAGCTGCCATAGACAACGGCGCTGGCCTGACAACCGGGAGCAACCGGGGGATTCAGTGTCTTGCCCAAGGACACTTTGGTGGACACAGGTGGAACTAGGGTTCGAACCACTGACCTTCAGGTTCATGGGCGAACGCTCTACCAACTGAGCCACCTTCCCCCTATCGAAATATTGATTAAATATGAAAACCATGTCATGGCTATCTGTTTCTGGTTATTTTCATATAAAAGTACGTTTTTCAATGTTTATAATTATTCACAAGTATGCAGTGTCATAACTACATCTCTGACGTTCATGACAAACCAAACTGTTTGAAAATCTGTCTAGAATTGAGCAAGTTAAGGTTGTTTAAGCAGTACATGCTCCATTAAACACAATGTTAAAGTGAGCGAGTTCTCCTGTGGCAAGATGGCCGCCGTGTGACGACGTCGCTCTCCATTGGCAGCAGCGCGGACGAGTCATCTAGCCTTTATATATGTCTATGCTGTTAACAACCGGGGCAGCCATCTTGGAATGTGAACTCGGGGGTGGTGAAGACTCTCCCACTTTCCCAGTGGGAAATCCCACTTCGAGGGGCGTTCCAGTTGAAAAATCCAACTGGGAACTGGGAAATCCCCACTTCCGAGGACAAATGGAACGCGGCATGGGAGAGTCTTCACCATCCCTAGCTTTGTCCAAGATAGCTGTTTTATTTTCAGCCTGCTACCTGAGTAAACAAGTTGATTGCAGGTGTCTTTACTGTGACACTCAACATTAGCAGGGCAGACTAAGCTGCTCTGAGCTACTGTAAATTAGCTTATGTATTATTTACATTACTTACCACTTTCTTGATGCTTCTTTCTTTTGCTGCTCCTTTTTTTTAATGGAGGGGGTTGCCTTTATTTTCTTTCTGCCAGATGGATAGCTTCTCTTTTTTGATAGACTCGCTCTCATCAGTTTTGTTTACATAAGACGCAGTGAGAGGTCTAGCCTGAAGCTGTTGTGAAGCTGTTTTGATGTTCTCATTAATAATTTAGTAGGCTCCACACTGATTGGTTGACGACATTTGAACACATCGGCCTCTCGGCCTAATTTTACTTTGACAAGATGTTTTTTTTTTTTAAACTCCCCCTGGTGGGTAATACTGAGGTTACGTTATGAACAAATCCCACCCAAGACCAGCCATCCCACATCATTCTGTTTACATTGGGCCTGACCCATGATTAGGTGTACCCTGGGATGCAAATTAATAGCAGGCCCAGCTCGACACACGACCCCGTGTCAGTTAATGTAAAAGGTTAAGGTGACATAATAGATTTGGGTATTAAACATGAGGTATCTCCCAGTGTAAAAGGGGGCTACTGTCAGCGTTGACTTATGTCACTCAGTGTAGCTATTGGTAGCTATCTGGAGGTATCTGGTGTTCAGCCACATACTGTATGTTTGAGCCTATTTCTAATGAGGAATCAGGTATTGAGGAGCAGCCAGTCGCCTAGAATTTAGAAATGAATCTTTCAGACTGGTATGTAAATAATTTCAAGCTCATTATATGCATCAGTTATTTTAAGATGAATGTTTCCTTATTTTTTTTAGGCTCTTGGTCTTCTTCCAAGGATTTTTTACAGATGCGTATGCAGCATATTGTCTGTATGAAATCATGTTCAATATCAAGCTTCAATCCAGGTTTAACTCAAAATGTTGGTGTTTATGTAATGTTGTTTTCAACGTTGGCTAATTTAGCCACATGCTAACTGACTCTGCATTGGGTTCATAGTTTATAGTTCTGTGTATACAGGTTGCAGTAGTGATGCACCGAATGTTCGGTAACCCGAAATTGTTCGTCCGAAAATAGCAAAAAAACACTTTTGGTGTTCGGTGGAATAAATGGGGAAAAAACCGAACAATTAACGGCGTGTGATGGCGCAATCAAACAGCGAACAGCGTGGAGTGAGCGGCGTGCTGCATTAAATGCAGCATGTCAGAACATTACTTGGATGTGGGGAAAAAGCAGAGGACACGAGAAATGATCCAGGCTGAGTTGGATTTGGGAAAGCCGCTTGGTGATGGAGACGGTCACGGGACGCACAGCGCAGAGAAAAGGGCCCGTACTACAGAAGCGGTGCGCGAACCCTCACTGTCTGATATGATGAGATCCTCCAAAAAAAATAACCCAGATTTTTACAATTATTATACAGCATTATACAGCCCTGCCCCACCGCAACCCGATTAACTGGATTTGAACGGGAGAAAATGAAAAAGGATTATGAGAAAAAATACAATACAAAAGTACAGTAAGACAAATTGTGACTGGCGGGTATTTCACTGCACATTTATTTTATTTATGCAAAGGAGAAACAATTGGCAAAATAAATTAAAACCTGCGAAGAACCATTGTTCGGTATTATTCGGTATTCGGCCAAGTGTTTATTGTTATTTTCGGTTTCGGTTTCGGCCACAAATTTTCATTTCGGTGCATCACTAGGTTGCAGTTGTGATTACAATATGGTTAGAATATCTCCTGATTCATTTGAATACCACTGAGTAAAGCCTTCTTGAAGCTGCCCAAGGATGGATAAGCAATCCACAGTAAAACGTTGATGGCGGGAGGTGACGGACATCTGCGATTGTTTTAATATGCTGTTAATAGCATCACTTTTTATATGTTGTTGAAATATGTGGCTGATAATAGCTGTAGTTTTCCATTATTATAACTGCAGTTATCACAAAAGTGACTGAGGGCCACTGAAATCTCCTTTCAGTGTTGCTGGATATCAGTTAGGAGTAAATTTATCTCCTCTGACTGGCAAGCTAGTTTATGTGCCCTGTCTCTGTGGTGGAAAGCAGCATCTGTCAGGTAAACAAGGACTGGTCTGTTGGTGTTACCGTCACTATAGCCACAGAAATTGAACACTGATGGCACAATGTCTGGCTTCAACTGAACTGAAGGACAGTGAACAGACTTCCCTCATCAAAGCCTCCCTCATCCTGATAATCTGAAAAAAAAAGCGTCCATTCTAGTTTGATCACACTGTTTGAACACAGCAAGCCAAATGAAGCAACTGAGGCTTGCTCAGAGGAAAAGTTAGATATTCAGCGGGTTTATGCTAGTTCTTTGTTCTGTACTATACCGAACTCAATAATTATGTGAAGATCAATTATGTGTGTCAATGCAAAGTGAGCCCCCACATTTTTCTTAAAATTTTGCTTATTTATTACTAGCAATGTAATGTGAGATAAAACTTCTCAGCCAAACAAATTTAATTTTAAGATTAATTGCATGACCATATGCACCAAGCATCAAAAACAACTGGTAAAATCAGTAACATTATTCTTAGTTTGTCTTCTGCTTTAACATGGTGAGCAGGACCTGCAACCAAGCACATCGTTTTTATTATAGCTATAGCAAATAGCGATACATAAAACACTGCATAGATTTCCACGTGAGCTTCCTTTATAAGTAAACATGTTAATTTACTGCTGATTCTTTTCTTACTTTTCCCTCTGAAATGAAACAGCCCATAACGAACAGTGATTCGTTATAGGAGCAACCATTTAGATTTTTACTCAGGATGCGGTCCTCCCTTGTTTTATTTAGAATACTACAAAATAATTTACCTAAACAACTGCTGACACAGATGCTGGTGGAGGTTATTAAAGTCTGAGTTTCCCCCGTCCTATAAATGGAGTAGTTACTTTGCACCAGATGTCAGGAAAACATCCAGACTGTACAATATTAAACAGTCCCCATTTCACCCAGAATTACTTAGGTTCTGTGTTTGAGAAACTGAAGATGACCGAAACAGAAAGATCCAGAGAATACTACTTCCTGATGAGGCTGCAATCCTACCAGTTCATGGTCGCTTGCATCTTCTTTTATGCTGTGGCGTGGAAAAACTGCTGGCCATCATGGTTATCATCCATTGCACAACGTCATCAGTGATAGACTCTTTTATTCTTCATGCCATCGCCCTGTATAACTCCACACTCAGAGGGTGGGGATAAGGGTCGGTAGCAGTGTGACAGTGAAAAATGGGAACAGTGAATATAATACATACATACAGTATGTGAGTATATAAACTTAGCACAAAAAGTATGGAAATTTGTGAGAAACGTGCATTTGTGGGATGAGCAGCAGGGCTGAGTATGTGGGTTATGCCCATGAAAAATTTGCCAAATCTTCTCTGCCAATGCCAAACAGTTTATTTTGCTATTGACTTGTTTTGAGCGCCAATCAGGTGCCAATCCAGCAGTTTAGTACCGTAGGCTGTTTTCTACAGATGTTCAGTCAAATTTGCAAGACAATATGGCCAACCACTCTCTACACCAAATAAATCCAGAGTAGACTGCATGCAGCCAATGTCCAGTCTCATAGGGCTACCAGGAGGCCTGCCATGAATGACCTTCACCTTCAGGCCCGTTTGTGCTGTGTCAGCAACACGTGCACTGGAACCTGAACATGTGGAGGAATGTTCAGCAATAAGTCCAGATTCTGTCTATGGCAGTTGAATCATAGAATCAAAGTGTGAGAGACATGTACAATGCTTTGCTGACTGCTGCACCGAGAGTAATATATTTTGGTGGAGGCAGTGTGATGGTGTGGAGCGTCATCTCCCTCACTGGAAAAACAAGGCTTGTCATCATGGGAGGCAATCTCAATGCAGAGAGACATTGAGATGGGATTCTGCATATATCTCCACAGTGTTGGAGTGAACTCTATCCTCCCAAGGGGACAACGCTCACATCCATAGAACAGGGTTTGTCAGACACTACCTCCAGAATTTGGAAGTGGAGAGGATTAAATTAATGCTTGTGGGATCAGTTTGGGCTTACTGTTTGTGCCAGAGTGACCAATACAACATGTTGGCTGATTTGCGACAAATTCTGATTGAAGACTGGGATGCCATCCCAAAGCAGTGTGTGACCAGGCTGGTGACCAGCATGAAGAGAAGGTACCAGACTGTTGTGGTTGTGTATGGTTCTTCTACACAATACTGAGGCTCTTGTTTGTGACATGGATAAAAAAAATTGCCAATGTGTGTTTTTATGTAAATTTCCATCACCAATCCACCATTGCCAAACAATTTTTTTTGGTAATGGCAGAGAGGATTTGGCCCATTTTCTATGGATGGAACTCAGCTCTGTTGCTCAACCCACAAATGCATGTTCCTTACAAATGTAGCCCCATTGAAAAGGGAAAAATACAGGCAAGAAGCATTGTTACAACAAATAATCAACCAAATACAAATTTCCTTACATTTTGTTCCAAGTTTGGGGTGTGTGTGTGTGTGTGTGTGTGTGTGTGTGTGTGTGTGTGTGTGTGTGTGTGTGTGTGTGTGTGTGTGTGTGTGTGTGTGTGTGTGTGTGTGTGTGTGTGTGTGTGTGTGTGTGTGTGTGTGTGTGTGTGTGTGTGTGTGTGTGTGTGTGTGTTTGCGTGCGCGTGTTACATGGAGAACCCATGGAGAACCACTATGTCAACCCATCTACCTGTTCTCTTTACTGGGTGCTCTAAAAATGACCTGAAAACAGGGTTTGCTGAACATCCATGTTCAGCAAACTTGGGTTATAGAATGAGACTTTAGTAAGAAGTAATTTCTTCTTTTTGATTTGTTTTTGAGTGGAATAACCAAATCATTATTTATGAACATGATAGTAGAACTAATGCAAACTTAATTTTACACGAGCAGGTCATGTGTTGCGGGGGCCCGCTCACAATTGCATACATAACTGTACATGATTGTCACACACATTCATTATTGCATGAAAATGAAGTTTCAATGTGGTTTTTGCAGTTTAAAACAATCCTAACTATGATGTCAGCGGATTCAATTAATTCAATAACAAGCTCAATGCTGAATACTGGGTTCAAAACAGTGGATATAAAAAATAAATAAAAAACATTTTTAAAAGCCAAGTGGGGTGGTGGTACTTTTGTTCAAAGTTGATTTTAGGTATGAGTTTCAGCTTGCATGTTTGTCTCTGTGTGATTGGATCTCTGTACCACACCCAGGGCTCCAGAGTGCGACCTATTAGGTCGCATATGCGACCTAATTTATTAAGGTGCGAGTTAAAATTTAATGAGGTCGCTCCGGTGCTACTTGCAAGAGGACTAGTGGAAAAAAAAAAACATTTAATTTTTTTTTCATTCGGCTGTGTTAGTGCATTAATGGAGTGGTTGATAATACAATCTTACTTTCTGGCTCATTCCTGCGAGTCCTATTTCTCTCTCTCTCTGTCTGCCTGTCTGCCTACCTGGTACGGTCTGCGCACGTTACGTGCACAGCAGTGCACGCGCGCGTACACGCAGCGCGCTCAAAAAAGTAAACAAAGCAGATGCAGTATGAAGCGGTCTAAGAAGAAAGATGGGCTGGTGGTGGTGGAGGAGGAGGAGAAGGGTTAGCAGAGGGAGCGACAATAATCATGGATTCTTCTTCTTCTGATGAAGACAGTGACAGGTTGGCGAAAAAAGCGGGGGAGAGTGGGGAGAAGAAAAAAAAGTACAGCTTTCAACAACGGCTGGCACGGTTCCCGTGGTTAAGATACGAGGGACAGGCAGGCCTGGTTCTACGAGGGTGCATAAGCATTGCACCCTCAGTTTATGTGTTTGCTCAGTTGAAAAGACGAAAAGAAAACTGATAAATGCGCCCGCGCTAAGCCTCATTTATGGTTCCGCGTTAAATCGACGGCGTAGCCTACGGCGTAGGTACGCGGCTACGCGCCCCGTACGTTCGCGTCCCCGCGTATCCTACGCCGTAAGATCTGCGTTGGTGTAACGCAGAACCATAAATCAGCCATGTCCGTCACTGATCTGCAAGACGCTGCTCTCTGCTGCTCCGTTAACACAAACTATCCTGGATATTCAGAAGTGGTTCAAGCACAACGACGCAAACAAGTTTACAGGACTGTCTCAGAAAATTAGAATATTGTGATAAAGTTCTTTATTTTCTGTAATGCAATTTAAAAAAAAACAAAAATGTCATACATTCTGGATTCATTACAAATCAACTGAAATATTGCAAGCCTTTTATTATTTTAATATTGCTGATTATGGCTTACAGTTTAAGATTAAGATTCCCAGAATATTCTAATTTTTTGAGATAGGATATTTGAGTTTTCTTAAACTGTAAACCATGATCAGCAATATTAAAATAATAAAAGGCTTGCAATATTTCAGTTGATTTTTAATGAATCCAGAATGTATGACATTTTTGCATTACAGAAAATAAAGGACTTTATCACAATATTCAAATTTTCTGAGACAGTCCTGTATATTTATGGTTATATTTATTTTTGTTGCTGTTTTATTTTCTGTTGCTAGATTGTCTGATGGGCGAGATAGCCCAGACTAAATGTAGCATTTTCATTTCTGTAGGTAAATGATCAGGTATCTTATAAAAATACAGAGGTAACACTTTACCATAAAGTCACCTTAATTAGCCTAACATTAGTTAGTACATTAACATTACTAAGCATTTATATAAATTATATTATCCAACTTTTAATTTATTAACTAACTCTGAGTAGTAAACATTAATTAGCCTAACTGTAGGCTATATGTGTTTCCTATACATAATGATTGTTAATCTGTAAACAGTTAATTAATGCTTAATAATGTAACTAATGTTAGCAATGAAAAATATGGTGCTACCTAATTTGTTTTGGTGCTACTAAATGAAAAGTTAGGTGGCACCAGTGCTACCTGTGAAAAAGATAGTCTGGAGCCCTGACCACACCTTTCATCCAGTGACAAAGATAGAGTCCAGCCCCCCATGTCTCTAAACATCCATCCATAAGCCACAACCTGGACAGTCTGCCAGTCAAATACCTAAAGAAAAAGCAATTATGAAAATTAAAACAGTGAACAGTGAAAAAGTGTATGAAGCCATAATTAATTTGCCATGAAAGGGATCTGCATTGATATAAAATTGAATCTGATCTTCATGAGGGACAGAAGTAATAGAAATTAAAGCTGCAAGCAGCGATGAACGGGCCCTCGCATTCATGGCCACCGCTCCCAATAAGCATATCAGAAATGACACCACCCACGACTTTCTATGTCAAACCATTCCAAAGTTATGGCAGAAAATAGGAACTATGAAATATTGACCAATCAGAAGAAGGGGCGGGGCTAATTTGCAGCAATTATGGTCAAGGACTCAAAACCATGTCCGATGACACCACCCACGAGTCTTTATGTCAAACCATTCAAAAGTTATTGCAGAAAATCGGAAGTATCACATATCGACCAATCAGAAGAAGGGGCGGGGCTAATTCATGCCAATGGAGGTCAAGTACTCAAAACAGAGTCAGATGACACCACCCACGACTCTCTATATCAGGGGTAGGCAACCCTGGTCCTCGAGTGCCACTGTCCTGCATGTCTTAGATGCTACCCTGCTTTAACACACCTGATTCTAATTAATCATCGTCATCAGCTTGTCATCCAGGGCTGCACAGCTCTGTTGATGACACAGGTACTTTTATCACGGTGTGCTGAAGCAGGAAAACATCTAAGACATGCAGGACAGTGGCACTCGAGGACCTGGGTTGCCTACCCCTGCTCTATGTCAAACCATTCAAAAGTTATGCGAGAAAATAGGGACTATCAAATATTGACCAATCAGAAGAAGGGACGGGGCTAATTCAGGCCAATGAAGGTCAAGTCCTCAAAACCAAGTCAGATGACACCACCCACATGTCTTTATCACAACCCGTTCAAAAGTTTTTCTCTCTGGCATTCAGGACCAATGACTAAGACCTCTGTTTTTCCCTGGTTGAGCTGTAGGAAGTTTGCTGCCATCCATGACTTGATGTCTAAAATACAGTTAAAAAGGGCATCAATTGGCCCAGTGTCATCAGGAGACACGGCGATGTACAGTTGCGTATCGTCAGCGTAACTATGGAAGCTGATGCCGTGTCTCCTGATGACGTCCCCAAGGGGCAGCATGTGCAGATTAAAAAGAGTTGGACCTAAAATTGACCCCTGGGGAACCCCACACTTTATCTTATAGGTTCCTGAGGAACATGTATCCATATTTACAAAGAAACTTCGATCAGTGAAGTAGGATGTGAACCAGTTAAAGGGGACCTATTATGAAAAACATATTTTCTCTTGCTTTAACATATATAAAGTGGTCTCCCCTCAGCCTGCCAACTCAGAGAAGGAGGAAAGCAACCAAATTCTGCAGTGTCTGTACAGCCGCCCGGATGAGCCATCCAGTGTGATGTGGCTCCCTTTCGTTACATAACGAAAATGCAATTTACATCAGTTGGCCTCCGATGCATGAAACCATGCCCACATATAACTCCGCCAGCCGTAGCTTCCGCCATTTTTTCGTAGCGGTGTATCGCGTCATTCAGGCAGCCAATCAGCACAGTGGCTCATTATCATAGCCTCCCCGTCCACTCCGAATCCCACATATATAATGAGGTTAGAGAATGGGATACTAAAGCCATGGCTCAGTGGCTGAATTTCTAATTTATTTAGCAAAAAAAAATCAAAAGCTTGTTTTTAAGACATTCAAGGCCTGTTTAAAATAGGTATTAGATGCCATAATAGGTCCCCTTTAATGGTCAAATAATCTGTTATCATCTATAACAGTAACAACATAAGTACGAACCCATGAAATGTGTTAAATTACACTTTTCCGGGATGCGTAAAAATATTACTTTTTTATCAGAATATTTTTTTTTTCACCGTAAGACAAAAATATCCCTCAGGGTTTTGTTTTATTGTTTTATTTTTAGCAATATTTTTTTCACAATATTGTATTTCATGATAGTTGACACAAATATTTTTATGGAAAGCACTGCTAATTGATCTAAACTGAATAGAGTTCACTAGAGACAGTAAATTGAATGGTGATTGGCTGTGTAAGTTTAAAAAAAAGTGTATGTGTGTTAGCAGGAGGGCGTTACTTCTGTGTGAGTGCTCGGAGGTGCAACTTTGTGAGCATCCCTGTGAGTCTCCGTTCTTTCGTGTCCATGCTGGTGTGTTTGTGTGTCAATGTCTGTAATTGGACTGATGTGGTTTGTGTATTTCAGCCCAGGGGAGGCAAGTTATTGGACTGACCTCTGTAGTGTGACAACTGTAGCGTCTGAGGTAATCCAATGGCTCAAACATGAGCCGCCACCAGCAACCAACACGCATTAAAGATTAAAGCAGTCACTCAGAACAAAGCGGACTTTGTTAGTATCATCTCTCCCACTGGGGCTGGTGAGGCCAGTATATCTGTTTGTGCATTTTTTCGTGTATGTATTCTGGGAGTGTCATTTGGTTTGTTACTGTGGACCTGCATGTGTGAGTGTTGCTAAATGAAGAGTGGATTCATGAAAGCCACTTATGAAAAAAAATGCAGTCGGTGTTGGTGTGTTTGAGTTGTTAAACAATCAGAGACATTTGGCGATATAGCCAGCAAAATATCCTTTCATATTCAAATCAGGCACTCCAAAGTGTTCAATAAAAAGGTTTTGTGCTGTTCTTCGTGGGAGAATTTGCTTTCTGAAGATTAAAAGTTTGCATTTTTAAGCAGTATTTAATGCACCTCTGCTTCAGGTGGAGACATTTTGAGGACCACAGTGACTGACAGGGCTTTGTGTGTGCGTGTGTGTGTGTGTGGATCATAAAGGTGATGATTAGGCAGGGCTGGAGTCAAATAACACCTTCTTGTTAACTTAGAATCAGTCCCCTTGTGAACAGCATCTCTGAAAGGAAAAGTGACTGAAATAGGCTCTGCCGGCTGCCTTGTTAAAAAGTGGATCCGAAAGCCCATTTTTGTAGGAAAGATCAATGTGTAGTTACTAAGTGTGAAGGCATTTCAAGTTTGTGCACCGTCAGAAAAATTATCCAAATGAGCAAGACCACAAATAAAACTGGAGGGGGTGTCCTGTGAATTATGGCTACTGCACGTGGACAAAAGCAGACAACTAGCCGAAACTCTATATTCAGTTCCAGTTAAAATGATAGTACCGGTAATCATGGGGTGCCAAGTGTAAAAAATGTTGTATAAAAGTTGTAGCTAACACATTTATATTATTTATTTCACTTTTCTCATATTTAGAACATTTTCCCACATTTAACATAACATTTAACCACATATATATAGGTACAAAAAAAGCATTAAATCTAAATATCTAAATCTAAATGGTATATGTTATATCTACATGTTTAATTTAGATCTAAATATTTAATCTAAATCTACATTTTTAATCTAAATCTAAATTTTATATTTTAAATCTAAATGTTATATGTTATATGTTTAAATTCTTAATCTTTATGTAAATGTTAAATCCCTTCCCCTTGTAACCTCAACCAATACACAAGCAGAGACACACACAGCTGCTCCCACACACCTCTTCACCAATGTTGCCCGGTGATAAGTTTTGCAGAGGTCAAAATGCCTGGTTCTCTCTCGGCGTCGGAGATCGAGCGCGCTGTCATGGCCGGTGTAAGAGCTGCACTTCAAAGTACACTCCCAACCTAACGACCCATACCATTAATAGTAAGATTTCATTTTAAATTCTCAAACTTATTTTTGGAGACATTTACTGTTATCTAGCAACATATCCGGCCTGAGTAGCTAGTAAAGTTGGGCAAGTTTGCCTTCCGGGCATGACATCGCACCGAGCATCTGGGATGTGATTTGTACACCATTACAGAGAGAACGTGAATTATTGTAACGGACCAAAAAAAATAAATCAACCATTGAATGAAGGTTTCAATATATACAGTATAGTCAATGGTTTCAACTTCAATACTTTTTCCCAGGTGCATTCCTGACCCTTCACAACATAGGAATCTTCAAAAATCACAGTTACAGATGACAGGCTTGATTTTCTTTTTTTTGAAGGCTCAATTGGAAAAACAAGACTGTATAAAATATCTTAAATCTCAATATATTAAATTGCTGTTCTTCGAATTAAAGTGTGGCCAAATGTCACGGATATCTATCTTGATATCTTATGCCACGGAATTGAAGACTAAATGCTCTGCAGGCACTTCTGGTAATTAAAAAGTCTCTTTTTGCAGGTTCTTCAACTACAGGGTAACTTGCAGATTATTCCAGCAGTGCCCACAGGGGCGGCAGCCAACCGCAGTCACATCACTGAGATCGGTGAGAGAAGCAAGTAAGCTTTTGTTCATCTTAAACTAATTTAACATTGTAGTGCCAAAAAGGGATGTCCTGACTGTTGGTCTAATTTGAACTATGGGCCGATGCAGAGTACATGAATGAAGTAGTTGCATTGTTACTTCTAATGCTTTAAAAAAAAAAAATATTTGTACTGTACTGTACATCTTTATTATTTAAAATCAACTACCTGTACTTGATGCATTAAGGGAAATTTTACTCTGTTTCAATAGGCTCCTCTGCCATCTAATCCTCGACAAATTGGAGCTCAATCACAGTACTTGGGCCGAAGACATGTAAAAACATACACAAAGGAACTTGTGTCTTTGCTTTTTTTTCCAGAAAAATCAGTCTTTGCCATACCCAGAGGAGAAACTCGGACAAGATTAGCTCATGCTGGTCTTCTTAGAAAAATGTCGTTCTCTTTTTCTACAGAATGGTTTGAAGATCAACTGAGAGCTGAAATACCCGCCATCTTCTGAGGAGCATTTGGGCTGTCAGTCATCAGCATCACGCATTCCCATCTCAGTTTTTGAGTACCATCAAAGGATGCAAAAAAACTGATGATTTCTCAGTCACTTCCAATTTTCCATGGGGTGGTAAAGAAGTTGCCTCAGTTTGTTCCAGCACTTGTCCGTACATTATGGCAGGGAAGGAAGCTCCAACGAGTTGTTTTCATAACTTGATTTGGAAGATTCTAAATCAAGTTAATTCCAATGTTTGGTCTTTACAAATAAAAATAATATCAGTCTTCATCTTTATTACAGTTATTTACATAATTACGAATTCTTATGAAAAGTGATACAATTTGAACACTGGTTGTATTATTGTGCTGCTAATGGGACCATGGCAATTTGGATGGACCTAAATTTTATGGCAGTGCAACTAAAAGAAAAAAGTTTTTAAAAAAAGTCCACCAGTGCAACCAATTAAAATTTGTCTGGAGCACTGCTTATTTGACTTTCATTCCTACAACTTTTGACACTGTACATTTTATAGAGTTTGGTCAACATTGTCAACAGCCACAATCTATATAAAACAGGGCAGGGTCTTGTTTTAAACTGGTGTTCTATATATTGGCCTAGCTGTAACCATCACCGAATTGCCTGCACATCTCAATTTCACTACAAGGCTACAAGGCTCTATGGTATCGTGTACCTGAATAACACAAAAGTTAACTGTTTGTCTTTATTTTTAGCTTATTTTATTTTTTTGATAGAATAGTAATTTATCGCATATTCAAGTTTGTTGGGAAATATTTCAAATCTATTTTTGAGTGTTTTTTCTTCATATAGTGCAGGGGTATTCAACTAAAACTTTAAGAGGTCAAGTTAGAGAAAATTTCCTCAAGCAAAGGTCCAGAACATCATAATAAATATATATATGTATATCTATTCAAGTAGCCTCATAGTTGTCTCAACATCTGCATCTGACTTTTAAATTAAACAAAGTACAGTTCAAAAATATTTGTCTCTTAACATTTAAATATACATGTGTACATTGAACTACACATATAATATATATTTATTGTAATAAATATATATATATATATATATATATATATATATATATATATATATATATCTTATTAGGTTAAAGAAGGACCGCAATAAAAAATAAAAGAGAGAACCCTTTTTCTTTAACTGTCTCAACACATTTTTATAATAAATGAATATAAACACATCTTAACAATCGAACAGTTTTACAGTTTCTCTTTCTTCCCCTCTTATACCCTTATGCCCCCACAACTTTGTGTTTTGTCTCAGTGGCGTTTCACATTGGCACTTAGCGCCACGGTCTCTGAACATATGGGACACACTGGTTTTGTGCTCCCAGTGGGAAGACTGAACAAGAATGAATGTTTCCTTTCCGGGTTGAAAGCTCTATTTTCACTGTCCACTTTTCTCTTCGGGATATATAGAGTCAAGCTGTTTACACAGATTTGATTGGCTGAGCAGCATCATGTGGGATGGCTTAACTCGTATGCAATTGGTCTGTAAGGTCTACTCAAAAAATGCTGTAAATACTAGGAGAGCTGCGCTGGTTAAAAGAGAAGTGCCCCGTCAAAATGTAGAATCCCTCAGTAATTTATTGATTATAGGTCGGGTACTGCATGTGACGGCGTCTGGACCGCGGCCCGCCTGTTAGTGACCTCTGATATAGTTAGTCAAAATGATGGCCCTTCAATAAGACAAAGGGAACAACATGAGGACGATGATAAAACCAGTCTTCCAGCTTAGTTTAGTTTAGTTTAGTTTATTTGCACATAAAAAAATATACAACTGCCAAAAGTTCAGACAGTATGTAGAAAAAAAAAAGGAAACAAAAAGCACTGGAAATCTGCAAAAAGAAAAAAAAAAAACAGAACAGACACGAAACAGGCACGGAACCGTCCAAAACACGAGCAGCAACCGTCCCAAGTCTCGAGATCCAATCACAACTAAGCCAAGCTACCGCGATTAACTAACCCCAAAAACTACAGCAATTTTCTTCTAAACACATTCATAGCCACATACGTTAGTGTGTATGTAAAGTTTGCATTGATATAGTTCTGTTATTTATTATTTATTTTATATTTTAATTGTTTAATAAAAGATTTCGTTACTGATCTGTGGTCCTGGACTACATTCATTGTGACTCTGGGGGGCCCCCTGGTCTCTCCTGCCTAGGGCCCCCAGGGGGTCTAGAACCACCCCTGGCTGATTATACCGATGTGCTGTATGTGACCTTTGCCAGTGATGAAGATAGCAATGAAGACCTTGGAGGGCCCAGGCGTGAATTCAGGTCCTCCATCCTTACGTTGTGTTCCACCCTCCTCCATTGTGCCTTCTATCCATCTCAGCACCATTGGGAGGAGAACATTTAGTTACTCTGTTCTTTAACTCTGGAATTCATTCCTGCTGGACATTCACATTGACTCTCTCCCTCTGTTTAAATCCAAACTCAGGTCGATGTGGACATGGTCAAACCGCCTGGATGGAATCGGGAACGGTTCCAGGGGCGCTTTGTGTGCTGGTGGACTTTAGCCCGCTGGCATGCTACACATGCGGCTGCCCACTCTTTAACCTCCCCGCGGAGGCCGGCCCAGACGAACTTGGCTGCAACCAGTTTCACCGACGCCCGGATGCCAGGGTGTGAGAGGGAGTGTAGCGAGTCAAAAACCCGCCAGCGCCAGGAAACTGGGACCACCGGACGGGGCCGACCAGTGGAGTTTCGCGCATCCGTGGTGAACTCTGAGATGGACGCTAGATGGCACTGCTGGCGAGCGGACCACGGCTCTGTCACCTTGGACATTGCAAAGATCAATGGCTTATGGTCTACATATGCCGTGAATGAACGGCCTTCCAAGAAAAAATGAAAATGACGGGTGGCGAGGTACAGCGCCAACAACTCACGGTCAAAGACACTATACTTTCGCTCACTGTCTCGTAGTTTGCGGCTGAAAAATGCAAGAGGTTGCCAAACTCCTGCCACCCGTTGCTCTACGACTCCCCCTACTGCTATGTCCGAAGCGTCGGTTGTCAAAGAAATGGGCGCCGAAGGTGATGGGTGAGCTAAAAGTACTGCATTGGCCAGGGCAACCCTCAAAGGCACTGATGCGGTCAGGTGTCCAGTCCACTGGGTGGCTCCATAAAGTGGCTGCAGGAGGTGGGCGGCCCGAGGGAGGAAACGGTTATAAAAATTAATCATACCCAAAAACTCCTGCAGCACCTTAACAGAGGCCGGGCGGAGAAAATCTGCCACTGCTTGTACCTTAGACGGCAGTGGAACTGCACCCTAGGCTGAAATCTTGTGCCCTAAAAAATCAATAATCGGCAGGCCGAACTGGCACTTAGCCGGTTTGACAATAAGGCCGTGTTCATCTAACCTCTGAAAAACTAGTTTCAGATGGTCTTGTTCATTTTATTCCAGATGTTTATTCCAGATAGGTCCAGATGTTCATAAAGCCAGTTGCAGAGGAGAGAATTAAAAAGGAATCTAGACGGGCGATAAGGAACGACAAGATCCATCAGGAGCTCTGTCACTTCGTAGCTGCTCGCGGCTCCAAGCTGACTTTTCAGCAGCGCCGAGACGAACTAAAAAAAAATAAAAAGCGTTGCTGCTTGAAGCTTCTCTCACTCTAATTTTTTTTTACTTGATATCGAACACAAGCCACAGACCCAGCAGCACATATATCATCTCTTCCAGGTTGTACATCTTTAGTGTTGTTGTCTTCTCCGTTTAGATCACACATTCAAATACGTCACAGCAGCTTCGCTCCAACCCTCCTACTTCTGCTCCAGGTGCTGAATTGTTATGGAAAAGAAACCAGGCCAAGTTGAGTCGAGCCGAGCTGAGAAGAGTAGAGCCGAGTAGGTACTTGTGGAAAAGTGCCATTAGTATTTAAACTAGTTTGAATGAAGATGACATAAAATAGCATTTGGTAAATATCTGTCTCAAGGAACTAAAAATCCTAATCTCCTAACCTCATCAGGGTCCACCAGTTTTCGTTCCTTTGTTTCTGGATTACACTGTATTGGTTGATTGTGAATCTACAGTTAAAGTGTATCTGCCTTCTGTCTCTGTCTGTGGATCTTGTACAGGTCTCCCAAGGGCCTTTGGGTCCACCACCACCTGGGACTCTCTCCAAGCTGTCTGGGAACCTGCATTGGGATAAGATTCAGCACCTGCTCTTGTGATCATGGGCATACAATCCATTTCAGTGTTGGGAGCGACACTGAATTAAAAAGAAATTTTCAGCTGTCATATGGTGAGGAGAAAATTGTGACGGGCAACAAGATTATTATCATCTGTTGTCCTTCAGTCCTGTGTAGCTGTTGAAGTCTCAGTCTTCTTTCTCCCTGACTTCCACCTTTCTCACCATATTATAACTATCAACTGCATTGGCATTAGAACATTACAACTGGAACTTTAAAGATAAGCTCATATCAGGGTCATGGGATTTTAGAGATATGTTGAGTGCTCTGAAGAAACGTACCTCTAAAGTGAAGAGAGTGAGGAAACAAATGCGACAAAGCTCTGATGCTAACTTCAAAGTTATGGTGATAAAAATTGTAGTATGGGGCAAAGTCAAGCCCATAAAAACCACTTTGAAATATTAAACCGGATGCTTCTGTAAGTAGACAATGTTCCAATATAGAAAGGCAAAAACAATTGACTTCCCATCATTTTAGGTAAATAATTGAAAATTGAAAATTAATTAAAAAAAATTATTCCAAAAAAATCCCCAAATAGCTGAACACACTTAGCACCAATGTGGTTTTTGGCAGCCATTTTAGATTTAGTCTTAGTCTTTTGGACGAAAATGCTTATTAGTTTTAGTCACATTTTAGTCATTTCTATATGTGATAGTTTTGGTCTAGTTTTAGTCGACGAAAACTCAAAAAGGTTTTAGTCCAATTTTAGTCAGTTTTAGTTCAAAAAGAGAAAAGATAAAAAAGCAAGTATTTTCACCGATATTTACAATATTAAAAGGTATATTCTGTTTTAGCCTAGAGCTAACAGACTCTACGTATGATAAAGCTGCACATATAACTCAACGAGTTTAACATATCGCAACGTGCTGACGGAACATAAACACACAGAGAGGACCAAACTATCACTGAATGTAAACATGGTTCAACATGCTGCTAACGTTACAAAAAAAGCCAAGTGTGCTGTTCATTTAGACACATGGGAAAGAGCAACAGGTCTCAAATGCTATATTTTCGTCTACGTTTCAGACAGTCACTCAAACATGGGTCAATATGAACTTATTACACTTGCAGCCCGACCAAAATCCTGTCATGTACTACACTACCAGTAACACACACATAAACTACTGAATTGATGTCAGCACAACTAAACTAACTTAAGCCTGGGTCAGCAGCGCAACCAAGCTAATTTTAGACTGAAGTCAGCAATTGATCATATGAAATTGATCACAAACAGATTGTCGAGTAACATTGTATGTATATCATATGTTAACAGGACTTGGTGTAACTTGTGATTAACTTAACTTAAAAAAAAAAAAACATAAGGCAAGCAACTTCTTTCGGCTTTTCCCTTTGTCACCAGCTCATTGGGCCTCATTTATAAAATCTTCATCTATCCTAGAGAAGATTTGCACATAAATCACTGGGGCACAATGGCTTACCATTCATTCAACTCTGAAAAGTATGTGTATATCTGTTTGTGGTGTAAAATTGTTGAACAAACTAGATGAGGACATATATATATATATATATATATATATATATATGTATATGTATATATATATATATATATATGTATATGTATATGTATGTATGTATATATATATATATATGTATATGTATATGTATGTATGTATATATATATATATATACACAGTATATATATGTGTAATTGTATTTTGTATATAATTGTATTATATACCAATGTAAGGGGGGGCTGAACTTTATCAGCTTTGGTTCCTTCAGCTCCTTCTTGAACTTGCACTTCATCGCAATGTGCTATTTTTTTTTATATTATTATATACACTGTTTTTATGCTTGTGCATGATTGAGACAAATACAAATCAAATGAAATCAAACAAGCCTGGAAAAGGCTGACTAATGCAAGTAATGCTCTGTAATCTGTCTGACAAAGTATTCAAGAGTTGAAGCGAAAAACGGTTTGATATAAAGTTGGGTGCAAAAAAAGAAAAAAGCATGTCTCTACATGGACAAAATTATCTGCTGTAAACAACTGCATCGGTTCTATGAGTAGAAATATCACTACAGGCATCAACAGCAAAGTCCAAAGCTAAGCTTTTACATATCATATTATTACATTATTTCATAATGCATTGTGGCAGCCATGCAATGTTTTGTTTTTGACACATATTCTAAGAAATAATGGGAATTTATGGTACGTTCATTTCTTTAAATGTAATGTATTTAAAAAAAACAAGAAAAGCAATTCCCTTTTACAATTTACAATGTTCAAGTAACCCATCAGTACTGGTCAAATCAACCACTTATCGCAAAATCATTCAATAAAGTTAAACTATTAATTACTATAATAAACTATAAATATAACTAAACTAAAAAATTAAACTAAAAATGCTGCCGGTTATGTATTACAGTTGGGCAGTTATGCTAACTGACTGAGAGTCAGTTGGTCCAATTCCATTTCCAAACCATGAACAAGGCAGTGTATTTTCGAGCACAATAACAAGAGTTGGGACAGTGTCTGTACAATTGTAAATGTAAAAGGGCATCATATTTTAACATGTGTATACACTTATAAGGCATTTTTGGTAGTGGGAGCTTGTGGAAACATTACTTATTAACTGCTTAATCTGTCCTCTTTTACTCTGACAATGTCAAATAGTTCATTCAACTGCAAAAAATTTTATTTGAATTAACATTTTTCCAAATGTTGTATAAGTCCTCAAAATGTTACCAACACTTTTTAATTCCCATCTTCTACCTCAGTAATATTTATCTTTATCTTTGGCAACAAGGATACAAGTGGGAGAGTGAAAGGTTACAGGTGGATATAAGGTTGGGTTGGAGGCAAAGGAGGTCACATAAGAATAAATGGAGGGAGACGATGAGGGATACAGAGAGGTCAGATTGGGACTATGCAAGAATGAATCAGAGTCAGGCTTCGCTTTCAGCAACCTGAGGCACACTGCTGAATGAAAAAACACATTTCTGCAAGTCCAATCATTTATCATCTATATTTATCTTGATTTGTTTTTTATGACCTAACTATTTGTCAGACTCTCACTGCCTTGTAATGAGCCTCTTCTTTTTCTGTGTGTAGATGCATGATGGAATGTGTGCTACATTTTATATGGGTTTGAAAAAGTTGATGATAAAAAACATCGATCAAAATTGTGTTTGATAATAGCCAAAGGTCGACTGGTATTGAAATTTAAGAGATGCCACTGATGCTTCTTTTCATCCACGGGAAATTTTATTGGGAAAATATAAGACCATTTATCAGATTTACTTAAACAGTTCACATTTTCTCAAGGACATATTTGAGGAAAATAAATATATATTTCTAAATAAATAAATAAAACAAAACAAATGAATTTAATAGGGTATATGTGCACTCAAGTTTTGCTTGGAAAGCCTTCTGCCATATTGACTGTTTATGCTTGGCTGCAACTCCATGCTTTCCAGTGGAATCCCTGTTGGGGACTCCAGGTGTGCGTTTGCATGTGTCAGTGTCAGTGTTTGTGAGTGTGAGATAGCTTTGGAGAGGGAAGAAAAGACAAAAATGAAAAAAAAATGACTCAGAGGATTGATTTTTCTATGAATGTGGGGATTGATGTGTGTGCTTATGTTTATATTGCCTCTGTGATAAGAGTGATAAGAGTATTGGGAAATCTAGACCCAGATTATTTCAATATGATAAAGCTGTTTGTGTGGTCAGGTGATTTATGCAAGTGTGTGTTCGTCTTTCCGTGAGCTTCGATGCCCCTTGATCTCATTAGCCACCAGTCATGAGCAGGCTCATTCTAAGCAATGCTTTCCTTTTTCTCTCTTTCTCTGCTATCCTTTATTTGGCCCACATTGGATCATTAGACAAACATAAACACACACACACACACACACACACACACACACACACACACACACACACACACACACACACACACACACACACACACACACACAACCCACACACCAAACCCACACAGAACAATCGTGCATACACACAATGTCTCCAGAGCAGTATGCCAACAGACCTGTAACCATCGGCAAATGCTCTTGTTTGCGCAGGAGATGAATGAGACAGATCGTTGCTCAACTTGCCTAAATCATTCCCCAAACACCCAGACAGGTGGTGTGTGTGTCGCTTTTTGATTTGTGTGTCTTCCAGTAATGCGCGTAGGTGTGTGTATGTGGGTGCTGTAGATTGTGTGATCGTGTGTATGCTTCGTGGTTCTAGTGGCAGGTGGCATCAATTCGTTTGTTTGGTTTTTCCTCCCATCCCTCTCGACTCCCTCTCCTCCACTCTGCTCATTTTCATCTCACATTTCATCTCCCTTTTACCTTTGTATTTTCCTCTCTGCCTCCCTTCATCTGCTTTTCGAGAACAAAACTGAGCAGTGCCGTACTTGGCTGTTTTCAGAAGCAGTTGCAATTTCCCATGGCTGCATGTTTAACATTTTCCCTGAGTAAAAATGAAAAGCTGAATGGCCCCAGTCCAGTTAATTTAATTGCTTTTTTCTAGTTAAACTCTTGAAGATGTAAATATGCAGATGATGCTACACTTCATGTGAAGTTTGCAGAGGAAAAAAGAAATGTTTTTATTTCTTGAGATTGATGAAATATGAACACATGAGGGAGGTAATTGTGGAGAAAACAAAATCGGACATGGACACATTTCCCTTGTTGCTACAAGATAAGTCGTTTGGAAAATACAACCAAGCAAAACTAGAAAACCAGAAAACAAGCGATCCATAGAGGAAGTGAAAAAGCATGGCAAGATGTGAATTGAAGGAGAAAGCTGTATTTAACAACAGATCAATATGTCTGACTGAGGAAGGACCACTGGAGACTTAACCCCAGTAAAGGAAAAAGTTAAACTATCATTCTGGATCACTGCTAATGCACAAGCAGACCAGTAAGTAAAGTGATTCTTTTATTTACTTTGACTTTTATTTTCCTGAACACAGTATGAACCTATGAAAGCTCATATTTCAAGATACTGTATTTTGTCAACTACAGCTCATTTGTAATACAAACCATACATACATTGGGACGGCAGTAGCTCAGGTGGTAGAGCGGGTCGTCTAATGATCAGAAGGTTGGCGGTTCGAATCCCTCTCCGTCCCAGTTGCTGTCGTAGTGTCCTTGGGCAAGACACCTTACCCACCTTGCCCCGTGTGAATGTGAATGAATGTTTGGTGGTGGTCGGAGGGGCCGTTTGGCAGCCACGCTTCCGTCAGTCTGCCCCAGGGCAGCTGTGGCTACAAAATGTAGCTTACCAACACCAGAGAGAATGTGTATGAATGAATAATGGTCTAAGTGTAGCACTTTGAGATTCATTGAATGTAAAGTGCGTTACAAGTTAAATTCATTATTATTATTATTATTAAAATCCTTATTTGCATTTCAGGTTGGCAACGCATTCTAATTTGGTATGGGGGCAACTTTGTGGTAGGAAGGCAGTTAAAGACACATTCTAATTTATCTACTGTATATAATTTACCTGTTATGGATTTGTTTCAATATTTTCTAATTCGGAACTTTGCCTCTAAATCTTTTCCAAATTTCCATGCTGTACCCCCTGAACACCCCTGGCAAAAAGTTAGCTCATATAATCCGGATCAGAAAGGTCTGATATCAAAGATCTATAATTTCATTTTAACTTTAAGTGTTGATTCAAGTGTCAAAATTCAAAATGCGTGGGATTGGGAATACAGCTGACCGACAAGCTCTGGTAAGGCGACGATCTTCTTCTTGCTCCTCTTAGCCTGATTAAATTATATATATTTTTTATATATATATATATATATATATATATATATATATATATATATATATATATATATATAATTTTAATCCCCGATTTTTTTCCCATTTTTTCACCCAGTGCTCCTACTTAAGTCAGTCCTGGGAATTGCTCACCCTCTACCAGCCCCAGGAGAGCCATACTGAGCTCAAGTCTCCTCCTTAACTTTGGAGTGAACCGGCTACTTCTTTTCACCAGACAGGGTGCGGTTTCTCTGGCCGGACGTAGCACGTGAACAAAAAAAGGTTGGTATTATGATTTGGTTTCAGGGCAGCATGGTGGTTTAGTGGTTAGCACTGTTGCCTCACAGCAAGAAGGTTCCTGGTTCGGCGAGGGTCTTTCTGTGTGGAGTTTGCATGTTCTCCCTGTGCTTACGTGGGCTCTGGGTACTCCAGCTTCCTCCCACAGTCCACAAACATGCTAATATTCTAAACTGCCCCTAGGTGTGAGTGTGAGAATGCCTGGTTGTCTGTCTGTATGTGGCCCTGTGATGGACTGGTGACCTGTCCAGACAAAGCAACACCTCTTTGGTGTCATCTGTCTACAGAAAAGTGTTCCTGTAGTTTGTTCAGATGTAGTTTTGCAAACCTCAGTCATGCTTCCATATTCCTGACAATCCTACTAACCACATTGTACTTCTTCTGTCTTCCAATTGTGCTGTCATTGACCTTAACATTAACATGCTCACTGAGATCTAAAATGTATTTCTTGAGTTTTCTTTATTTCAGTGAGAATTGCACAGTCAAGTCAGCTGGTAGTGCAGCCGTCTCACAGCAAGAAGGTCCTTGGCGAAAGGGCCTTTCTGTGTGGAGTTTGCATGTTCTCCCCGTGTTCCCTTGGGTAGCTAATGTGAGCTACCCTCACCAAAACATGCAACAGTCCTGGGCTATACATGCCCCCTCTGGCCAGCCGGGGCTCCAGGTGGGGTGGGGAGGATCCAGCCGGAATAACGTGATCCTTCCACGCGCTACGTCCGGCCGGAGAAGCCCCACCCTGTCTGGTGAAAAGATGCGGCCTGCTCACTCCTCAGGTTAAGGAGGAGACCTGAGCTCAGTGCAGGGCCCTCCTGGGGTTGGTAGAGGGAGCAATGCCCAGGACTGTTACTTAGGTAGGAGCACTGGATGATAAAATGGGGGAAAAAAACCGAGATAAAAATATAAAAAAAAAAAAAAAAAAAAAAAAGAGGAGACATGAGTCTAATGAATCAAATTAAATTCTACATCAAAAACACTCTTTGATCAAACATACATAAAATGAATACCCTGGTCGACTTTTCCGAAGCCCTTACTTTTGAAATTAGAATTTTGAGTCATAAAATTCAAATTTCAACATCACTGAATATAGTGAATATAATACCTTCCCATTATAGTAGCAGCAGCATTAAACTCCCATGATACATAACCAATATAACATCACACTTCTACAAAAATGCACTTAATTGGCTCTATTTAGAGCACATCCTTGGAGTAAATGTGTTTGTGTGTATTTCCGTCTTTGCTAGTGTTACGGAATGAGTAAATGTCATTACTGTGCTACATTTGCAGTAGACCAAGAGTAAGTGTGTGTGTGTGTGTGTGTGTGTGTGTGTGTGTGTGTGTGTGTGTGTGTGTGTGTGTGTGTGTGTGTGTGTGTGTGTGTGTGTGTGTGTGTGTGTGTGTGTGTGTGTGTGTGTGTGTGTGTGTGTCTCTGGAAGGGGAAGAAAGCGGGTCGTGTTCCTGGCTGTCAGTTCCTGTTCCTCTGCATTTTTATATAGCCATAAAATATTTACACCAATTACAATGAGATTTCATCAAGTATTTACAGCAAACTTGCACATACCTCAGACTTTGTGACTTGAAATGTGAAGTGGGTTGATAATAATGCAATTACCTTGAATCTGTGTTTGAAAAATGAATAAATGAATAAGTAAAAATACTGAACTTATGTAACACGAAGCAGTAAAAGGATTTAAACTCACTACTTTATGTCCAAACAGTAATCTTAAACACAATTTTACCTTCAAAAACTCTGGGAGGTTTGGACTCCTCGCTTCTTATTTGTGTCCCAAACCGCTGTGCTGTACAACTGGACTGTTGATTAACTTATGTTGGGTTGCAGAAATCAATAAAGGCAATTGCTTTAGTTTAATTACAGAAAAAGAAACATACTGTAACTGCATTTATTGTACCCTTTTAGCAACATTGTAGTGTGCCTCTGATATATCATCTTAATGCAATCGATTTAAAATCAAATTGTGAAAATCTTTACTCGGGTGTGTTTCTGTCCTTAATTTCAGCTGCATCAGAGAGTGAAAGTAGCTTGTGTCTGCAACAGTCTCAGCTGAGAATACATTGAGTTTTTGATTTCAGAATAAAATTATCCATCCATCCATTTTTTTTTATCTGCCTAATCCTACACAGGGTCACGGGGTCAGCTGGAGCCTGTCCTGGCTCATTACAGGACAAGTCACGATTTCATCGCAGGATGCAATATGAAGACAAACAACCATGCTCACACTCAATTAAGAATCGTCAATAAACCTGACTTACATGTTTTTGGGATGTGGGAGCTGAGCAGGAGTACCCTTAGAGATAATAATATAATAAAATCATGTATTTAAAAATATGTTTTGTTTATGTCATGTCTGTGGAATCTTCATGACTACTGAAATTGATGGGTAGTTCACAAAACCACATCTCTTTAAACATCCTCTCAGAACAATGAAACGATTAAATGCCTCCTTGAGACGGTCACTCAGTAGTCATACTTAGTATTATGCTGGTTATAGAAATTGTTAAATCTGTGTCAAATCTAAAAATGTTTTTGATTTGACACAGATTTTAAATTAAATGAATAGAGTTTTGCACAGGTACATGATTTATGTTGAAGCATCAACATAAATCATGTTGATGTAATGTTGATCTGACTTCCATCGGGCCGGCCACCTCCTTATGGGTCTGATGGCGGCCCAAAGTAAGAGACAGCTAGAAGGAAGGGGAGGGGGAAATTGAGAACTTATATTAAAAGGAAAAAAAGAAAATGCGAGAAAGAATATGAAACATACTGAATTAAAAAGCAAATTGAAGGGGAAAAGGAAACAAAAAAAAGAAAAAACTGTCTCTGCCGTCTAGACTGGTCCCTCCATGAATCAATCAATCAATCAAAACGTGGGCACCACCTGACTTGTAAAAAATAATAACTGAACAGAAAAATCAGTCTCAAGGTAACAGTTATTCCCTACGTGACAGACTGTTGCCAGGGGGGGCGTTACAGAATAACAGTGAAGGAAGGAGTCCGGGCACAGACACTTTGCAACCAGCAGCTGTGACAAATATGTATAAAATAAACACAAACAACTCCTCTCATTCAAATGAATCAAAATTGTTAAAAAAAGTGTTAAAAGATAGTGAACCAACACGGTATAAATTTCGATGCCTTAACTACACATAAACAACAACTAACTAAACATTAAACACAAAATTCTGATTATATACGTGTGTGACTGTGTGTGTGCGTCAGTGTGTGTGTGTGTGTGTGTGTGTCAAGATGGCTGTTCATACACGTGAAAAGAAAGATGGATGGCTGACAAAGTCATGTGGTGACTGAGTCTCGCGTGATTCAAAATGGCAGAAGAGATTTTGTCTACTCCAGTGAAAAACAAACTTGGAGGCTTTGTGGTCAAGATAAGAGTGTGTGTGGGGGTTAGTAGGAGCGGATGAGAGGGGAAAAGTAAAACCTAAGACACTAGAATAACTTCTCACTACCGGAAAACCAAGTTCTTCTGATGTTTCCCACACAGACACCAATGTGAAACTAACTTTACACGTGCGCTCCAGTCATTCAACAGGGAAATGAGAAAGGGCTTTGTTTTCTGTTGTGGAAGAGCATGTCATCAAGATCCAGCAATGTGGATGCAACAGTAGACAAACGATAAAATAAACAAACACACTTAAACTAAAACGGGATCCGCGGTGAAGCTCACAACGTAAAATTAAACCAGTTAAACGTGTTAACTATGTTTCTCTGCCCAGACACAAAACAGCCTCTTACATGGATCTTTGTAGTTGAAGAAAAAAGGTGGTTTGGTCTGGCCTGTCAGCATTCCTTGGTGAACAGCTGGATGGTTACGCTCCACAGGTGATACAGTTAAAGACCGGCTCTCCTGCTCTCCTCATCTCATTGTGGATGAGGGGAATGCATGTTTGCCATTTCAAGGAAACCAGATGCTTCTTCAGGCACGATAAAGGGGCTTTCACATAGAACGTGGTTTGCGCCGTGCACACCGCCGGAGCAGACTCGGTGCAGAGCAGTGCGCGGATGCGCGCATCGCGTACATATTTGTTGCAAGTTGCTTGTCGACCGAAAAAAAGTTTTTCCGGTCTGGCGCCGTTTTCCCCACTCGTTTGGACGTACAGTAGCTACAGCTCGGTTTGAAAAATGCATCTGTCCCTGCTTCAAATATAAGCCCTGGCTTTAGTTCTTCTTCTGAGGAGGAGGAGGAGACGAGCAGCAGCAGCAAGGAGGGTATGGGTCCATGAAATCCTCATGAGAAGACAGGATTTGGGGGAATACAGGCTCGTTCGGGAGCTACAGCTCCATGATGAGCTTCCAGGTACTTCAGGCTGAACAGGGAGCAGTTTGACAGCCTGTTGGGGAGAGTTGGAGCCTCAGCAGGATCAACCAACTTCAGGCAGCCCACCACTGCAACTGAACGCCTGGCCTCCCTTCCTCTCCTTTATATATCTGTCCCTCAAGTTTTTCCATTTTTTCTTCAAGTCATCCACAATAGTTAAAAACATATTTTATTAAAAAACCTATCTGAACTATGTTGTTGTTTTGGTTGTTGTTGGCCTCAGAGTTAGGCCTCAGAATTGAAATCAAGTCTTTCCATGTTCAACACATGACTGTGGCCCAACACAACGATGGCACAAACTCTAAACTTTACTCTATCATCCCATTGGTTTGAATTTGGCTTGTGTTTGGTTGTATTATATTTTCATTATTAGCCATCTTAATTTATATCCTTCTTGACTTCTTTCAGACTGTTACAACCCGGCTCGCAGGGGAAAGGGAAGCAACACAAAACCCAGTTGGTAAGGTAGTTTATTGTTATCCAAAATTACCGGGAACACCGGTTAACAAATAAAAAAAAGAAGAAAACAAACCAAGGAAGAGGGCCGGTGGGTGCTGTTTAAATCAAAAACCAAATATAACCAAAGGAGGACTCTTTAAGAGGTAAATGGATACCCAGACTAACTCAAACAAAAAGGAAAACAAAGGCTGTCTACACTTACCAAAAACCAAAGTTCAACAAAACAGCACCCCTGCACCTAGTGTGTCTAAACATAAAAGTTACTAGGTGTGGGAACTTAAAGTCAGTCACAACACAAAACACAAACTAAACCCTGGCCACACTTTACAGGTTAAACAAAAAACACAACAGCAAAGGACCACACAGTAGCTGCTATAAAGTTCAACAAAGTGAAATGAAATTTGAGATGGCCAAAATACAATCAGTCATTGTCTTGTTCTTTGAGTCCACACAATGTAATTTTGCAATTTGCAACTAAACATATAATGCTAGCAGCAGACCCAGTATTTGTCACGCAGCTACACCCAAGCCAGCCAACGAGCTGAGCATAATTTATGACAGATGGGAGACACTTTGAACCACCAATGGCCATTACATTTCCCAAAGGAACAACTACCTGAAACTGCAAATCACTTTTCTGTTCTTTTCGGTGTCTCCTCCTCTTTTTCCTTCTTTCCCTACATGCTCTTGCCACAGCGATTTAACATGACACACTGCTGTAAATGACAAAAACATCAGTCGCACCAGTGCAACAAACTGGAGGGAAGGAAGATGGGGAGAGCAAACTGCAAAGTTTGTAGATGTTTTGGTAAATTTAGAGACAGAGGACATGTACTGTATTGTTGAGAATAAGACTAAATATAGATTTTGCCTCATTCACACTTAATTTCATTTATTTATTAAGGACTGCACAACAAGTCGGCAGAATTTGTTTTCGGCACAGCATAGTGCCAGCACATAGTACTGTGTGGCAACAGACATCAGTTATACATTTAACATACATAAGCAGACATCAACATTAAAGCAGACATTTACATACAGACTATACTTGATTCAATTTATCCGGGGGCCTTTGTTAATTTGTAATAATCACGGAGGATGTCTACGATATTAATCCCATGCGAAGTTTACTGTTACCGTGGCAACTTAAAACATAAGTGAGTATCCATTTTTCTCATTTTGTTGCCAGTGAAAATGTGACATGTAGTTACTGAAATCTAACTCTTGAGTGTCTGATGAAATGCTTTTAACTCAATAGTCAAATTTAATGTTAAGTAAGAAGTTATTATTTAATAAAACACAAGACCTTGACGTCACTTCTGGGATGAAAATCTGTCAGTTACAGTAAAACATGGACTCCACATATCCAGTGGAATGAGCTGAACGAAATAAAGATGTTGGGGGGTAATTTTAGAAATAGTTCAAGTCCAGAGTTAATTTTAGTCCAGTGCGAATAGCACTTGTGTCAATAAATGCATCAGAAAGTCAACAGTGTTTCACGAAGAAAGATGGAAAAGCATGACCATATTTTTGCCTCCACAGTGCATTATATTAAATGCCTCAAAGACTGAGGGGGAGGTTTGATGTGCAAAGGGCAAAGCTGCAAGCCTGTGCTGGAAAACTGATTTCCAATCCCTCAGATGGTATTGTATGGACAACAATCATTTATTGATTGCTGATATAACCACATAGACAAGATATTACTTTGAAAAACTTTTTTTTACTTTTTTTAGCACTTTATCATGCAAAAATTAGGTCTAATGTTGATGCTGTCTAGAGATCGTATCCATGGCACTAAGCTTGGAGAAATTTGAAGTGGACGATCATATGGTGGAAATATATAATAGTTTGTTTTGTTTCTTCTTTTAGAAAATGGCATTTTCTTTTCTAGACCAGTGATGAAAAGTGTCTGGTCTGATTTTAGCTGCAAGTCAAAGAGCCAAGGTCTGTGATGGAATGAGATGGTATCAGTACCTTTGTCAAAGGGAATTTACACCTCTGAACCCTATTTTGCCTGTTTTTACATCCCATCTTAACAATACATTTTATTCTTGGACTTTTAACACATATTGAGTTGTGCACTTTGTAGTTTACTCGTATTCTTTTCTGACATTTT
Organism: Cololabis saira; assembly: GCF_033807715.1. NCBI lineage: Eukaryota > Metazoa > Chordata > Actinopteri > Beloniformes > Belonidae > Cololabis > Cololabis saira. The sequence goes on along the minus strand of NC_084590.1, from coordinate 21,178,487 downwards.
TGGTTTGCTTTTTCTTTAACTTTATTCTGTTTTTGTATAATGTGCAACCCTTTCTAGGTGAAATAAAGACTGAATTGAGTTGGACTGGATTTGATTATGTCAGCACCATTAATGCAGCATTAATGAAGAAAAGTAAACTGAGGTTTAAAGAGACATATCCGCTCTCTCTTTCAGTATGAAGTCAAAAAGGGGCAATTCATATGAATGTCCTGTGATCACAGGCATAATTAACCAATAACAGTTGTATTTAAAGAAACATGAAATCTGCTTGATTAATGACAACATGTAAGCTTGGGTTATTAACAGTCATGTAATTTTCGATAAGCATATTTTTTCAACTTTTATTTGTGGAAAAAGGGGCTAACTTTGATGATTTGATCAGTGGGCAGAAATAGAATCAAGTTGTGGAAGGGTTAACAACAATCAAATCAATGCAAACCCTTCTCACATAGAGTGATTGTTAAAGAGTGTGTGTGAGTATAATGATGTAAGAGAATATGACAGAGAGAAAGCATTGTTTGAGAGGTGAAGATGGCCAAAGTGACAGAGACAGATAGAGATTTCAAAAGGCTACCGTTTCTTATCAGCAAAGGTCACTGAAGCAATTACATGACACATTGATTTATATCCCCTATGGCAAAAAGTCCCAGCACAACAAAAGCAAGTAAAACAAAAGACACACACACACAGAGACACATATAGGCATGGTATTCATCTGCTGCCCACCACTAATTATTGTTTTCTGTGGAAGTCTTGTCGTTAGCTGAGATCATTAAGGTCCTGACCACTGGGACACAGATGTTTTCAATCTCTCCACTTGTGTTACCTCACGTTATGAAAAGCCAGTTCACTTACTGCATAAAATGTATATCAATCTGTCCTTATAACCATAAGTTCACTTACACTCCTTTGATAAATGAATACGTATTTCCAGTGAGGTCAAGGAAATATGTCAAATTTGGGAATATCATTCTTTAAGAAAACTGTCTGACTGTATTTCAATTTGGCTGAGATTTATGTCTGCAGGTAAAAACAGTAACTCCTTTTATAAGCAACGTACTGTAGCTATTGCCCGTCCTAAAAGTTGCTTAAAGTGCCTAAATGACATCACCACATAATTTGCCATTTTTATTTATAATGGATACTGTAAAAGAGAGGATTAAAATTGTAGGGGACATAAAAAGTTAGTAAGAAACACCCTAAATATGTTTAACTACAAGTGAACATAGCTTCATCAAACAGTGGGGCAACAATATTCCCAATCTGTTTTTTTATCAGATGGCGTCATGTATTCTATTTAAGATTAAAATATCACAATAGAAGCATATTTACTTTATATGTACATAACTTGAGCAAGCCTCATCATGTTACTTTGACGAAGCTTTGTCATTTCACTCAGAGATCTCTGTACACACAAATATTTAATGGCTTCCTGCTTCCCTTCCTTCTTACTCAGTCGCAGAAATATTTTCACATGTCTGTTCAACAGATCTTCTAACAGAGTTTTAAGAAAGGTGGATAAGGGTTCAGGTGGCAAGTAGGGATACAATAACTAGGGGGGGGAAAGGAAACCTGAAATTAACGGACTGAGCTTTCCCTCAATGAAAATAATTTCTGCATTGCCAGGAAAGGATCATTTTATTGAATCGAACTTACAATTCAATGTTGTTTATGCTAATTTAGAATCCCTCCATGGTCTTTGTAATTGCACACTTTTTTGATCCATGAAGCTTGGATTTCTATTATGTATTTCTAATAGATGTGTTACAGAAGCCTCATGGCTCAATTCACTAGATGACATAAATACCAACACCATGTGCTGTACATTGTCAACTAATCATTTATATCCTACCTAATCACGATCCGTAACAATCAGTAACAATCAATAACAAATGTGTTGAAAGTCATTTCCTCCATAGTGGAAGGATGTGCCTGCACACTCAGGATGTGTTCTGAACTCCATCAGTTCTGTATGAACACTCTGAAATAGATTATGACGGTTAGTCACTCTTCACAATTGTCATTAGCAGTAACATAAAAAATGTTATGTGCAAGTTGAGGGGGTGGGGGGGTAACTTATGTTAAATATGGTGTAATAAAACTAGTTCATTTTGGAGTGACATTTGATATGAGACAATATGAGTTACATTTTTTATAAAAGTAATCTGTTACACAAGCTGTGGGTTACTGTCCAGGGAAAAAAATGGCTGGAGTCGCTAAAGCAGATTAAAAACAAGAAACTTGGACATCTAACAAATGAAACTAAGAAAACTGAGGGAAAAAATATGTACACTGATATACACCCTCTCTTTTCAGCAGCAACCCCAAACTGAACAAAAAAAAACCTTGGTGGCCAGAGGCCTTTAACTGCCAAGCCCCTCCCTCTGGACAACCCATAATTAATTGGAAATCAAATAAAAGTAACCAATTAAAGGTAATAGGCAAACATAAGACGCATTAGAGGCTCTCTACAATGGACCCCCAAACAATGCCATTACCTCCTATCAAATAAATCCCCAAATTATACCACAACAAAACTTAATTGAATAATAACTCAGCCACACATGGTATGCCCCACTATCAGCACACCTGTGCAGCTCTGGTTCACTCAGTGACTGGAGGAGAGAGACAGCAGTTAGTATACTAGGCCCTCCAGAAAAACGCGATTACGCGATCGCATAATTCATTGCATAATCAGCCAAATGGCGCAGATTACGCGGGGATACATTTATTCCTAAAAGGGCGCATATTTCCTGCGATGATCGCATATGTCCGCGCTGAATATGCGAATTATGCGGGGCTCGCTTGATTTCACCGCATCATCGCCGCACATTTTCGCATAAAGTTTGGAAAAAGGGGGAAGTGTTGTGAGTGACATGTCGGGACGCCCGGTCGCGACGTGCGGGACCCGCCCGGGGACCTCCGCAGAGTCCGCACCCCTCGCAGAAACCGCCACCCCCCAAACAGCAGCTCTCACCCGCGGGGGTGAGAGGTAAAAGGGAGTGCCGTCTCCATCGAGCCCCCCGCTTGCGCGGTGGGCGCGGCTGCCGGTGGACTCAGGATCCGCGCTGACCGCGTACCACTGCGCCTGCGAAGGCCGGCGGAGGCGGACGCACGTTCCCATCCACTTGGGGATCTTGGCGGCGGACGCGTGGGGTGACGAAGCTCTGGCTCGTCCCCTCGCCGCGCCGGCGCACCCGGCAATCACCCGAGCACTGAGCCGCGGGCTGGAGGGAGAGAGACGGCCGGCCTCCGGGCCGCCACCGCCCCTCTCCTCTCCACCCGCGCTCTCCTTTTTTTTTCGCCTACGACCTCAGATCAGACGAGACAGCCCGCTGAATTAAGCATATTACTAAGCGGAGGAAAAGAAACTAACAAGGATTCCCTCAGTAGCGGCGAGCGAAGAGGGAAGAGCTCAGCGCCGAATCCGCAACTTCCTGCATATTTCGCATATTTTGCAACTTTCCGCATATTCCACGACTTCCCGCATATTCCGCAACTTCCAGCATATTCCGCAATTTCACCGCATAAAAGCACATAAAAAACCTGCACATTTAATCGCATAATCAATGATTTTAGCCCGCAAAATCAAGGATTTTAGCCCGCAGAATCAAGGATTTTAGCCCGCAGAATCAATGATTTTAGCCCGCAAAATCAATGATTTTAGCCCGCAGAATCAAGGATTTTTGCCCGCGTTTTTCTGGAGGGTCTAGTATACTTCAGTAACCAATTAAAAGGATGAGTATGAATAAAAAAACCTGACTTGACTTTTTTAGTGTGTGTTATTGAGTATGCCATGTGCTGCTTGTCCTCAGTGACGGGCCTTCGTCACATAATCGCAGAAGTGATCTTATCTCTCTTTTTTTCTTTCTCGTCCTATTTTTTTTTATTCGTTGGTCCATTTTTGGGTGATTGAAGCTTGTGATTGTCCATTGCTAAAGCTCATTTAAAACTCCTCCATAGTGTCATGCTGCTATTGATGGACACGAGAGATGCAAAAGTTTGTTGGTCCAATGGACCTGAGTTTATCAAGCATATCTAAATTATCCAAATGATCTCAGGGAGCTAAATTGTGACTGGAAATAAAATTGAGTGAAAATGATAGCTTTTCAAAGCTGATTTTCATCATTTCATTCAATCAGGGAGTTTTGAAAGATTTTGTGTTTTTGCTCCAAAATGTCAAGTCCAAGTGGTGTCATCCTGTACCGTCACTGTAGCTCCATCTGGCACCACAGAGCAAAACTCCAAACTTCCTCTCCCAGATTCAATCAAGACATTTTCAGCCACATGTCTGCCCCCCTCCCTAAGGCAAACTGTGTGTACTCACCAGAAGGCAAAGTAATTTTATTCTACTACTGAGCCAAAAGTAGCCTCTTAAATAAATGTGACTACTGTAGACATGCACACTGTGAAACGCATACACCACCACGTTAAAACACATTTTTACAACTGAAAAAATGCCTTGCAACTTTCTAATCTTACACCCAGCTCCACCTGCAGACTAACTAAAAACAGAGCTTCTAAAATAGTGCATCATATGTTAGAAGTTCTCTGCAGTAAACATGTTCATACAGCATGTGAAGAGGAAATCCATACACATGCTAGAGAAATGTATTAAACATCCCATCTTCAACACTGAGCATAGATTTTTCAGTGTCTGGTCTTCTTGGCATTTGATGAACAACTAGCAGAGTTACATTACACTGAACACAAAACAGCACATTTAAATGGATGGAAAATAAACATTTCACATACTTAAAGCTGAAAATAGCAAATCCCCACACAACATTCCAACAGTCATCCACTGCTACTTCAGGTGACAGTAGCTGAATCTTTTACGACACATTTATTTGAGAGGCAGTATTTAATTATTACTGAGGTTTTGGATGGATAATTGACTCTCAGAGAGACACCTTCACTTTCAGTTGATTCTCTGGTCAAAAACAAAGGAAGAATAAATGAATTTAGGCTCTGGATGCAAATAGGTGGAAAAGAACCAAGTGTTTAAACAGACCTTGCAGAGTTTTTTTCTGCGTGCTGCGTTAACTCACAAAAGGGACAGTGTGTCTAAACTACAGTAGTTGTCTATATTTAAAATGAAGGCCAATTTTCAAACCACCAAGAGTGAATTAAAATGAATTAGAATGTCAAAACTAATTAAGTTATGAAGGAATCATCTGCATGGGGCAGGATTTGTAGACAGAACATGACAATCACCTCTGTCGGCTTCTTTTATTTATGTATTTTATCCTCAATAAAATGATTACCTTTTTCAAATGAAACTGTTTGTTCACCCTGCCCTAGTAACAAATGCACAATACTATACTATAACACTATGATACTGTGAGAACTTAAGATATTTGTAACTATAACAGTTGTGAAGAAGAAGAAAACATTGTAACTGCATTTTCACATGTTTAAGTTAAAAAAAATCACTGGAACGTCTTCAGGTTGTCAAGAAGGCTGCTGCAACGCTAATAACAAAATCTTCCAAGTATTCACGTGTCATCCCTTTACTAATCCAGCTGCACTGGCTTCCTATTCCCTACAGACTACATTTTAAAATCTGGAGCTTTAAATTATTAGGCACCAGTTTATATTAGAGACATTTTGCAGCCTTACGTCCCCAGCAGGTCCGTGTGATCAGGGTCTGTTCTTTCTGTAGCAAACACGGCTGAACAGATGTGACAGAGCATTTGCAGCAGTGGCCCCCTCACTCAGGAACACCATTCCCCTCAGCCTGAGAAAACTTGTTTTTGCTTGTGTTTTTATATTTTGCTTTTAAATTTTGTGATTTTTATCTTGAAAGGTGCATTATAAATAAAATTGTACTTACTTACTTACTTACGTAGGACTACATGCCAGTGAACAAGGGATGTAAAACACATGCAAGACGTAGAAGAGGCAAAAGACATACTCGGTATGTGTACATGGATAATTTAGTCAAGCTACATCTAAAGCTTAACGAGGTCATGCAATGAATTAAGCCCCTTTTACATTCGCCAATACCCCACATTTAACGCGTGGATCTAGCAAGCCTTATGCCCCTTTTACACAGGTTAACAGATGTAATTGTTTTCCCTTTTGTTGAATTTATTGAATTTCACTAATACATTCCAATACATTATTTCTGCATAAAGCTGATTCATAATGGTATTGAGTCCTTGGTGTGTTTTGTGATACTCTTGCTTACATGCATTGAGTTCCTGATGTGTACAGAACTGCAATGAATTAAGCCCCTTTTACATTGGCCAATACTCCACGTTTAACGTGTGGATCTAGCATGCCTTGTGCACCTTTTACATTGACGACGCAGGGTGGTGTTTCGAGCTCCCCTGCGAATAACTCACCTCTGATGTAGTCTTAACCGTGGGTCAGGTCTCATGTATACAGAACTCACTTGGGGAGGCGGGTCGTAGGAAGGATTTGTTGATCAGTATACAATAGCCAAATATTTCAATTTGTTGGTCAGAGAAATAGCCTAGAGGTGGGCTTGGGTCTGGAGGACCCAGATTGCAACCAGGATTAACCACTTTGGGCCCCTGAGCAAAGCCCTCAACCCTAACTGCTACCCGGGCGCTGTATAAATGGCAGCCCATTGCTCCTATACTAATGAGTGATGGGTTAAAAGCAGAGACTATAAAGGTTAAAAATAAAAAAAGATTGTTCTTTTCAGTCTTGGATAGCCCAACGACTATTGTAAGCTATCAATCTCAACTTGCCGCCTTGCTATTGATAAAGTGCAGCCCCAAGGTGTACATAGCACATAAGGGAGCTTGGGGTCTGCAAATGCAAGGACTGGAGCGGATGTTATTTGCTCAACAAGAGTTTTAAAGGCAAGGTCACACTCAGAGGTCCACTCATTGCTGAAAGGGACACAAGAAACAGCAATAATATGTTACATACAATAATATGTTACAATATAATGTTACATAGTAACTGTTAAGAACTTCTAAGAGGTTTACTTTGTCTTTTGTATGCATTTCCATTTGGGAGAAACAAGGGAAAAACATACACCAAGATCATCCACAACACTAAAACCACTTCAGGTAAAATGGACAACATATTTTATGACAACCGGTACTGGTAAAAACTGCATCTTGTTGCTCTGACTGTGCCGTTTACCTAAAACATTTTGTAAGCAAGCCCAAAAAATAATCCCAGAACCTCACACTTCGGAATACCCTTGGATATTATTTTTCCATGACTTTATTGATCTGAGATGTCTCTAATTAATCTTTAATAGCATGAAGAAGAGCAACTTAGTGGCAAGCTGGTTGTCGTAATTTTTTTTTTTTAATTATTAAATCAGGCACTATGTACAATTTATTTATTAACTCGTGTCAACCTGAAATCTTTTTCTGAAGAAATTCAAATTGAACAATATTTGCCTTCACACATGGTCTACGTAAATTTGGGAGATTACACAGATTTACAGATGAAATTGCTTTGCCTTTTGTTGTTGACTGGAACAGCGGGAAGTAGCAACATTTCATTCCAGTCTATATAATATCCTCTAATCATGCTTATATATATGTATCTTCACATTTACTGGCATAAATAACTTATAACAGTGTTTTGGAATAATATACATTCAGATAGAATATGTAATATGAAAGGGAAATAAATCATATTTGATATATCCATCAGCAAGCACTGACTAAACAAAGGGGGAGGACGGTAGTGTAATGAATGCATAGATAAGTGACATTTCTGTGTTCCTTTTTATTTTCCCTGGTGTAATTCTCACTGCTCTGCTTTTGTATGGGAATTTAACTGAGACCACACAGAACGCTCTGTTGTCAGTTTGAGACGATGCGTTCTTGCTGGTATTGCACAATACCCAAGGCATAAAAGTCAATATACAATACTCTAAGCTCAGCTGATGTAGGCTGCCACAATATAAAGGCTATATAAAATATATTTTGGCACACACATATATATATTTATATATATATATATATATATATATATATATATATATATATATATATATATATATATATATAATAGATTTTATATTATATATATATATATATATATATATATATATATATATATATATATATATATATATATATATATTATATATGTGTGTGTGTGTGTGTGTGTGTGTGTGTGTGTGTGTGTGTGTGTGGGTGGTGTGTATTATGTGTATGTAACATAGTTGAATAATTTGTAATTAAAATCCCGCTAAATGGGGAAACTACGCCCCCTGCTGTTATACATGCCTGCATCGGGCTTCATATTAGCGGGGAATTGTGGGAAATCCTCAGTGTGCTGGAGGATTCCCATGAGGCAGGTAATGCGTCTGTATGTATGGACAACCAGAGCCGGATTAACGCAAAGGCAGACTAGGCACGTGCCTAGGGCCCGACAGGGGGGGGGCCCAGACAGAGGGACAAAAAAAAAAAAATTTTTTTTTTTTTTTTTTTTTTTTTTTTTTTGTCTGCACACATATTAATGGTTGATAACATGCCGGTAAAAACCTAAGGCATATATATATGTGCATTATTACTATATTTAGTATACATACATATATATATATACGCATACATACGCACAGGGATGTGCGAACCGTGCGACCGCACGGGGCCTGGCGCCCCAAGGGGCCTGGCGCCCCAAGGGGCCTGGCGCCCCAAGGGGCCTGGCGCCCCAAGGGGCCTGGCGCTATGGGCCGTTTTTTTTTTCCCCCAATTTTTTTTTTTTTTTTCCTTATAAATATCAACAGTCACGTTCCATTACAGACCTAAATGTGTACTAGTCTGTGCATATCAATAAATATATGTGCAATGATGACGCGTGTCTGTTGTTCAATACAACTGATCAGACCAAGCGCGGACACAAGCTGCTCTGATCCAGACGGTGGAGTTGGAACAAACTGTCACACAATGTCGAGAGAACGAGACAGATTCAGGAAATTTCCATCAGGGGATGAAAAAAGAAAAAAACGAAAGAAAATGGAAGAGTTTAATGCCTCTCTGAAAGGCACGTTTGATAAATTTGTTACAAAAATCACCGATCCGCCCGGGTCTCAAGCAGCCGTGGGGCCCCGCGTCGAGGCAAGAGATGATGATGATGAGGCAGGGGAAGGTATCCAGTATTTTGATCATTGGAGAGTTAAAATTGCGCATATAGACACCCGATCCGACCTGAAAAACCCAAAAATTTTGCGCGCGCTCGCAACGCTCACGTGCGAGGGCCCCCCTGGCTGTTTCACACAGGGCCTCGCAAATCTCTCAAACGGCTCTGCATACACATACATACATATACACATACATACTACAGCACACTTTGTCTTACTGCAAATTTTATTGTTCTTTGTAGATTTTACTTCTTATTTAACTATTCAATTTAATCAACACATTTAATTAAGATTTTCTGCAAAATGCTCACAATCGATAAGATAAGGATAATTTAATAGCATTTAATAGAGCATTGTAATAACGTATAAATAATAAAAATCTAAAAATAGTCTGATAGACTGTTTAATATACAACACATGACTTATTTTGGAATACAAAGAACCAACTTGACTATGACTTTGCTGTGTAAAATGTGAATTAAGTTTTATTAGTAACTTTGGTAAGTTTAAGATTTCATAAATAACAACGATGGAGGGGGGCCCAAAAATCACAGTCTGCCTAGTGTAGTCCATTTATTTAATCCGGCTCTGTGGACAACACGAATTATAAACGTTTTGAAAAGCACTTTAAAGTTAATCTGGGACACATGTCTGAAAGCTAACTATATTAGACCAACTTTGTCACATTTTTTGTTCAGTCAAATATATATTCTGTGCATGTTTATTACTTGTAAAAAAACGTCTCCAGTACAAGTAGCTGACAGGTTTTATTGTTGTTTTCCCAGACAGACTATGTGCTTTGGTCCACACATACCTGAATTAATGTGCCCAGTCTCCTGTACCCCTTTTCTGATGCTGCAGGTATGTTGAGTGTCACAATTTCATGTTTTGTGCAAATTAATTATATTTGATAAGTAAGCTGAAATAATATATAAAACACGGTAACAGTTCATGGTAAAAAGATACATGCGTTTTACATTTTCTGTATTTCATGTATTACACATTTTATTTATTTCACTTTAATGCAACTGTATCAAATCCACTATACAAATTAATAGCAAGCAGAGCAATCAGAACTAGGGATGCAAATTATCGATTATTTCATTAATTGACAGTTGATAACCTTATCGATCGATCATCGATTAGTTGATAAGCTGCGTTTTTCCCCCATCTGAGATACAAACATAATTTTTTTTGCTTATATAAAATACAAAGGACATTTTAATGTATTCCTTAATCAAATATTTATTTGATACAAAAGTAACAAAAATACATTTTTGTACCACAAGGAATATAATATAAAGTGCACTTCAAGGCTATTATTAGTAGCAGCAGCCATAATAGTGTCATTTGTGTCAAGCAAATTTTAAGTTCTAGTTACGTTTTAAGTTAGAGTTTTGGCAGTGTTCAAAATAAAATTATGAGACCTGCTGTATTGGAGCACATTTTCTTTTAGTTAAAACTGTAGCGGGGACAGATGTTTAGAGAAACCTATGTATGTACCGGGTGAAGGCTGATTTATGGTTCCGCGTTACAACAACGCAGAGCCGCCGCCGTAGGCTACGGCGGCGGCTCTGCGTCGATTTAAGGCGGAACCATAATTCAGGCTTTAGGGGAGCATATCGGAGAACAACCAGAAGAATATAGAGTGGATTAAAAATAAAAGTTAAGCACTGAGCTACATGTGTCTCCCGTCTGGGCCATTGCAGACTCATTGCCTGAGCATGATGTTACTAAAACCAAACATATCCGCCGTCTCTTTCTTCTAACTTTATGTGCGCGGCGCAGCGCGTTGTGTCGCATTAAATGTGGTCCGGGCGTAATACCAGCTGGTGAAATTAAATGAAAAAAATAAATAAATAAATAGATTAATTGTAATCGTTAATTTTAATCGGGTAATTTCATAACGGCAATTAATCGAAAATCGATTAATTGTTAACATCCCTAATCAGAACACTGTATAGTATACTAGTACTAGTACTCTCAGTGTGCTGGAGGATTCCCATGAGGCAGACAGACTATGTGCTTTGGTCCACACATACCTGAATTCATGTGCACTGTCTCCTGTACCCCTTTTCTGATGCTGCAGAATAAACACCCTTTGAGCTGTTACCACCACATGAGTTCCAGAGCGTGATTAATGCAGATAAGACATACATCGGTCACATATATAATGGGTACATATCGCAAAACCAACTATTTTGGATGATAAAGCCCAGCTGTAGGAGGCTGCCTCGGGTATTGCGCAATACCAGCAAGAACGCATTGTCTCAAACTGACAACAGAGCGTTCTGTGTGCTCGTGATCTTGCAAGTTCATTCTTCCAAGAAGGACTAGCAAGAACATTCTCTCCAAGAACACAAGTCTATTCTTTGCATTCTTTGTATTGAGAAAGGCCCATAGTCTCTCCAGCGTGTCCTGGGTTTCCCCCGGGGTCTCCTCCCGGTGGGACATGCCTGGAACACCTCCATCCATCCATCCATCCATCCATCCATCCGGTACAGATGCCCAAGCCACCTCAGCTGACTCCTCTCAATGTGAAGGAGCAGCGGCTCGACTCCGAGCTCCTCCCGGGTGACCGAACAACTCACCCTATCTCTAAGGGAGCGATATCTTAAAAACTAAAGCAGCACAAACGAAATGTCTTTCTGCACAAACCAGCACAAATGATTGAGAATATTTTCACTGAGTTTTGCGTGGGGTGGCGGGGCAGCTTCACGCAGGTCTTGCTGGCGACCATAACTTGCTTGTCAGAAAGACGTGGTTGGTGTAGACACTTGTCACTCAAACTGTCTGACCCTGGTCTGACCAATGGGGAAGCATCCGCCCACTGCGGGATGTTTGTGTCAAAATGATTCAATCAAAAAAAATGACTTCAAAACCTTTTTCACTTCAAATCGAAAAAAATATTTTAAATCCAAAAAAAGTTTTCAAATGCAATTTTTTGGGGTCTCAAATATTTTTTTGCATTCACACACTTTTTTTCTTTGATTGAAAAAGTATGTTTTTATTTAAGTAATTTTTTTTTATGGAAATTTTTTTTTCCTTTTTGAAGCAACTTCTTTTTTGATTAAATGATAAAGACACAAATGTCCTACCCATAATATGGCCCAAACACAAAAAACACTACTTCAATCAAAAAAGTTGCTTCAAACAAAAAAAACCTTCACTTCTATCAAAGAAAAACAGTTTTCAAATGCATTTTTTTGAGTCTCAAATATTCTTTTGCATTCAAACACTTTTTTTCTTTGATTGAAATCATTTTTATTGGTTGAAGTGAATTTATTTTTTAATTGAAAATATATTTTTTGATTGAAGCAATCTTTTTTTTGATTGAATAATTAAGACACAAATCTACCTCCATAATCTACCTCCATAGACCTGTGGTTTCCCTTGTATCTGAGATTATAGTATAGGAAATGTGTTTGTGGACATTCAATATGAGCAGCAGACAGCAAGGTTTTCCTCTGGTGATTGTCAATTGAGTTCTACCAGCGCTATTAGGCAGGAACTGGTTGCAGAAAGTGAGGCTGAACTGGAGGGAAATATGCCAAGTTACAGCAGCAGGCAGTATTAACGACTGAGATCTGGAGGATATTCTTCACAGACACAGAGTGGTGTTTGAGGAAGGACCAAGCACCATCCAAGGATTCAGCGGCCTCCGTCAAGATTCAAAGAAATGCAGAAATGCAGTGAACTATCCACAGGCCGTGTAAAAAAAAAAGTATAACCAACATAAACGGTAATATATAAAAAAAAAAAATTATTTCATTATATTACTAAGTGACAAGAGCAAAATTATTAAAAGAACAATGTTTTACGAGCAAGTTGAATTTTAAAGGAATGTGTAATATTTACGTGTGCAAAGATATGTGCAATCTGCAATGTGTTAAAAGGTGCTTGTGATGTTTCAAGTTCACAGTTTCTATGTTGTGGTTATGATTTGACCATGAGAAGGTCAGAGTTCACAGTTCTGACAGGCTGAAGAATTAAGCTCTTTTTGAGTCTCTCTGTGTGCTGCTTGATGATGCACAGGTGTTGGCCAGAGCATAACCACACAAACAGTGCGTGGCTGGTGGGGGTCCTTCATAATCCTTTTTGCTATAGCCACGTTCCTCCTGGTGAGACCAGATGCAAAACTAATATTCAGAAAAGTCAGTCCTGTACCATATGCCCTAAAAGAAGCTGTCAAAAAGGAGTTGGACAGATTGGAACGGATGTGCATCATATCAAAAACAGATGCAATTGAATGGGCTGTGCCTATTGTGACAGTGGCAAAGACTGACAATTCCATCAATAAGGACATGTGATATTACAGCGGGGAACACAGGTTCAACAGAATATAAATGATATGATATGGGATATGTCAGTTATCCTTGCCATACACATACAAGGTATTATATGTGTATACATGATAATATTAAAGTTTATCATAAGATAAATTCATAAATTAGTGTTGTTTTTTTTACAAAGCCTGTTATAAAAGAAGAGACAATTAATGTCCTAACATTGAATAATTAAATTGAATTACAGCATTAATTAATAAGTAAGTAGTTTTCATCATAGGTATACTTCAACTATGAGAGATACAATGGGGGGAAATAATCCAGGAAATCATATTGTAGGATTTTTACTGAATTAATTGGTAAATTCCTTGGTAAAATAAGTATTTGGTCACCTACAAACAAGCAAGATTTCTGGCTTTCACAGACCTGTAACTTCTTCTTTAAGAGGCTCCTCTGTCCTCCACTCGTTACCTGTATGAATGACACCTGTTTTAACTGGTTATCAGTATAAAAGACACCTGTCCACAACCTCAAACAGTCACACTCCAAACTCCACTATGGCCAAGACCAAAGAGCTGTCAAAAGACTTGAGAAACAAAATTGTAGACCTGCACCAGGATGGGAAGACTCAATCTGCAATAAGTAGACAGCTTGGTGTGAAGAAATCAACTGTGGGAGCAATTATTAGAAAATGGGAGACATGCAAGACCACTAATCTCCTTCTCCTTCTCCCTCGATCTGGAGCTCCACGCAAGATATCACCCAATGGGGTAAAAATGATCACAAGAACGGTGAGTAAAAATCCCAGAACAACACAGGGGGACCTAGTGAATGATCTGCAGAGAGCTGGGACCAAAGTAACAAAGGCTCGCATCAGTAACACACTACGATCAGGGACTCAGATCCTGCAGTGCCAGACGTTTCCCCTGCTGAAGCCAGTACATGTCCAGGCCCGTCTGGAGTTTACTAGAGAACATTTGGACGATTCAGAAGAGGATTGGGAGAATGTTATATGGTCAGATGAAACCAAAAGATAACTTTTTGGTAGAAACACAACTTGTCGTGTTTGGAGGAGAAAGAAAGCTGAGTTGCATCCAAAGACCACCATACCCTACTGTGAAGCATGGGGGTGGAAACATCAGTTCACCTCACCTAAATTTACACACATTGTGGCCATGAAATGCAGATGCATTTCACAACCATAATGCGTGCAAATCCAGGAACAATATATATTGTCACCACGGGTGACAGTTAACCGTTAACTCATATTTATAATACACCGTTAACTTATATTTATAATAAATACAAGCAATGGTAAGGACAACATTACCAGAAGGTGATGGACACATACTGTAATGGACATGGACATATAGTACATACATAGTACATACATACATGTCAGTGATGGTCAGAACAACAGTACCAGAAGGTAATGGACACATACTGTAATGGACATGGACATATAGTACATACATATAGTACATACATACATGTCAGTGATGGTCAGAACAACAGTACCAGAAGGTAATGGACAATAGATACTTACTAAATGAGGAACAACAATTACACAAACATTTCAAGACCGAAGTTGATTTAACATAGTGTTACCACCCACTCTCTTTATAATTTGACCAGACCATGTGTTTATATAGCAATTTAAATCTGTGGATATTTTGGCATTGCTTGTGTTGGATATCCAGACTGTTCCAAAGTCTCACACCACATACAGACCCACAAAAACTTTTACGAGTAGTTCGAACTTTAGGTATTTTAAAATCACCATATCCTCTCAAATTATAAGTTCTCTCTTGAACTGTGAAAAAATCTTGTATGTTACGTGGTAGTAATTTGTTGAATGCTTTAAATAGGATTATTGACGTATAATATTTTACAAGATCATGGATTTTTAATAGTTTTGACTGAATGAACAAAATATGAGTGTGTTGTAGAAATCCAACCTTGTGAATAATTCGCACTGCTCGTTTCTGTGATGTGACTAATGGATTAATTGTGCATTGGTAACTGTTTCCCCAAACTTCAACACAATACTTGAAGTATGGGAGTACCAAGGAGCAGTACAAAGTACGGAATGCATTTAAATCAAGTAGTGGTTTCACTTTATTTATAATTGAAAGGCTTTTGGAGATTTTTGTTTTTATGTGTCTGATGTGGGCTTTCCATGATAATTTACGATCTATTATAACTCCTAAAAATGTATTGTCATCTACATTTTCAATATGGACACCTTCAATCATTATCTGTAGTTGTGAGTTGGTTATCGAAACATCATTGCCTTACTCTTATTTAAGTTTAATGATAATTTATTACTGTCCATCCACTTCTTCAATGTATTTAATTCCTCATTTACAGTGTTTACAAGTTCATTATAATTATTACTACTAAAGAATATGTTGGTTTTTCACCAATAAAGGTCAAGGACTCAAAATCGAGAGCCACCCACAAGTCTTTATGTCAAACCATTGAAAAGTTATGGCAGAAAGTAGGAACTATCAGATATTGACCAATCAGATGAAGGGGCGGGGCTAATTCATGCCAATGAAGGTGAAGTCCTCAAAACCGAGTCCGATGACACCACCCACGTTTCTTTATGTTTGTTTGTATGTAAAAGGAACTATTAAATATCGACCAATCAGATGAAGGGGGGGCGCGCTTTTTGGCGTCTATCGTCGCCACGGTAACGCTTTTGACTGAGAAAAGTAATGCGCATCGTTGCAGGATCGAGACACACATTTTCATGTATAACACACCTGGACGCACGTTACGGTTTGGGCGAAGAAACGGCCGAAGAAATGGCATAAATTGCACCAAAATTACACGATTAATTCAAAATGGCCGACTTCCTGTTCGGTTTTGGCCATGGCACAAAGATACTTTTCTTTAAGTTGCGCCCATTAATGTAAACCATTATCACATTTTTCGCCAGGCCAAATTTGGTGACTTTTGGGGCAAGTTTAGGGGGGCAAAAAGGCCTTCATTTCGTCGGAAAAAGAAAAAAAAGAAAAACGAGAACAATTCCTACAGTTACAATAGGGCCTTCGCACTGTCAGTGCTTGGCCCCTAATTAGGCAAGAATAAAAATGTAATTTTTTTTCTTTTGCTCAGGCATGTGAACATTAATATTTTCCTGACACTGGAAATGTATGTTGTGAGATCTTAGCTATCCATTGAGACCAAGATTATGCATATTGTCCTTATAATTGTGGAGATATTGTTGATTTAATTTGGATAGGCCTGTTCAGGCGAAATTCACCTCCACAATCCCTAGGGGTGAACAGGATAATTTGCAAATACACTTTAAAAATTTTCTGGATTTTTTTTTTCATTTCGTCTCTCATATAGTTGAGATATACCTGAGATGAAAATGACAGACCTCTCTTATCTTTTTAAGTGGGAGAACTTGCACAACTGTTCTCTGACTAAATACTTTTTTGCCCCACCGTACTGTATATGGAGATTTTTTTTTCAAAATGAAGGAGCTTTATTTTCATCTCTCAGATGTGAGTCACCAAGGCACCGCCCTGCAGCCAGGCCTGTGAGGGGGGGTGGTGGGTCCCAGCCAGGCTCATGCTGAACAAGTGATGTGTGATTACCTTCACGTGAGATCTTCACCTACAGTAGTCAGGTTGGGTTAATTCCGCTACGGTGAGGAGCTCAGTATATAGTCACTATTCCTCCACATCAAAAGTAGCCAGCTAAGGTGATTTAGACATCTGCCAAGCACTTTGCAGGAAATTTGTTGTGGATAAGGAGGTCTCGTGGCATACACAGGATTGACTGATTGACTGAAGACATTATATCTCTTTTAAAGAGATATAGTCCTACACAATAGAACTGGAAGAGGTGACCAGGGAGTTGAAGGTCTTGGTTTATCAGACTGTAACACTCGCGACCCACAAATGGGTATGTCGGTAAAATAAATAAAGACATAAAAATAAATAAATAGATGGATGATTTTTTTGTTAGAGTAAGTGTGTAATTTGAATGAATATGTCCATGATCACAAGATAGTTATTCATCTGTGTGAATAACTTCAGACATCTCCTGTTTTTATGTACATGCCTGTATGTAAGTGTCCTGTATATTTATTTTAATTTTTTTTAAAATATTTTTATCACAATTTTTTTCCCCCATTTTATCACCTAGTGCTCCTACCTAAGTGACAGTCCTGTGCATTGCCATCCTCTACCAACCCCGGGAGGGCCCCGCACTGAGCTCAGGTCTCCTCCTTAACCTGAGGAGTGAGCAGGCCGCATCTTTTCACCAGACAGGGTGGGGCTTCTCCGGCCGGACGTAGCGTGTGGAAGGATTAAGTTATTCCGGCCAGATCCTCCCCCCCATCTGGTGCCCCGGCTGGCCAGAGGGGGCATGTATAGCCCAGGACTGTGTGCATGTTTTTGTGAGGGTAGCTCACATTAGCTACCCAAGGGAACACGGGGAGAGCATGCAAACTCCACACAGAAAGGCCCTTTCGGCAACCCCACCCAAGGTGTGGGTGCTGAAGTCATGGGAGAACTTAACATGCACTCAGCGCCCACAGCGTCCCCGGCAGGAATTGAACCCAGGACCTTCTTGCTGTGAGACGGAATATATATTTATGCCGTCTATATGCCTGCCGTCATATATATTTATTTGTGTGAGTTACAGTTTGTTGGACATGAAAGATAATTGTGGCTTTTACTGGCTGTTGGAGGCAGGTGGTGAGCCATCTGGTGACAGCAGGTAAGAGGGGAGGATGGAGGGTTTCTGGGAAAAGAGGAGTGCTGAGTGCAAGAGGAAAAGATGGATGCATCCCTCCATCAATCACACATGGATGAACAGCAGGCACAGGGGCAACGGGAGAGATTACAAGATGGTTCGAGGACAGAAGAGAATGAGAGATTAAAGAGGTCTTGAGTTACACTGAGAGTGGTCTGATCATGGCATGAGGATGTGCTTGTATTATTTGAAAAATGAAAAATGACGGAAACATACTTTTAAAGAAAAAAAATTTTAAAAAAAAACATCTAAAGGGCACTGTCACACTAGGTGATCCATACCACATCCGTGCATGATTGACCCCTAAAGTTTTGTTCCTTTGTCAAGTGTAAGTGCTCCATTCTACGCTTAAGAACGCAGCAATTCCTGGTGTCTGGCACAATTGGAAGAGGTGTGCTAGAGCACCATACAGTTGCATATGTACATGGATGATATGTGTACAAAATATATGCATTAAGTGTATTATGCACCACACAATGAACAAAAAGCTGCAATTGTGCATAATCCATAGATTTAAAAATGTAAGAAGGCTTTATCTTACCATAAAAATTAAAAGTGAACCAAGTCAGTAGACTTGCAATCAGATTTTCTCTGCCGTTTCTCATTGTTCCAATTCTCTCAAAGTGCATGCTTTGAGTAAACAAAGTGTTGTCTAACAATGTGATGATGTATGTATCGGCTGCTATTGTGCTCAAGCACAATTAAGACTGGAATAATGTCAGTGCAGGCCCGTGGGAAATAGGGAAGAGGCAATCTGGACACAGGACGATACAGCCAGGCTAGTGTAAATGTGCCCTAAGTGAAAAACATATGAATTAAACTATTAAGGAAAACCACACGCTGTTGCATACAATGTGTATATTTAAATATAATTAATCAATTCCTTGTTGCATAATATTAGGGCGCACTCCTGCCCACTTGTGATGGATTTCATATTATTACCACCTAGGCCTACAGCGTGTGTGTGTGTGTGTGTGTGTGTGTGTGTGTGTGTGTGTGTGTGTGTGTGTGTGTGTGCGCGCGCCTCTCTGGAAGGAGAATAAATCGTGTTCCTGGCTGTCAGTTGCTGTTGTTCTATGTGCCCATTTCAACTATCACTGACCATTACCATCTGCTCCTGGACATTCTGATTATTTACAAAATAGTTCCATTGAGTTTATTCTTCTTTGTTCGATTAAATGTGACAAATCCATATGAGGAAACTGTCTAGACATTTTTTTTTCTTAATTTTTATATTTTCCAGCAGCAATCAAAGTTGATATTGTACCATATTGTCAAGATGAAACTTTAATTAGAATGTAATATAAGTCTGAATACCCATATTTTGGTTCCACCCTTAATCTTACTGATGTAGTTAGCTGGCTTTTTGTTTTTTTTATCGCAAATTTCTATTTTGATATATCCAAAAACTTGAGTTCTTCAACCCAGAACTGCAATTCAAATTAACCACATACTGGAGCTGATGGCACTGCAGGACCTGTAGTTTATTTATTAAATCACCATGCAGCTCTCACCTGCTGCATTATGAGTAAATCCTTAAGCACCCAAATATTTGTCATGACAGTGTTCACAGCATATACGTTAAGCAGGATCCACTAAAATAGATTAAAAATATGTGAAATTATCCTTTTAAGTGCCATTAAAGTCAAATTTAAAAAAGGGAAAAGTTAAGTAAGGTCTCACCAGGCATGCATTGACACCAGAGCTCATTTCTGGCTTCATGCAAATTCAGTCTAGGAATGTTTGGATATTAGTGGTATTTCATTCTTGCTGAACTTTGTATGCCAGGTATTTGATTGACAGTAGAGTTATGAATAAATATGCATAAAAATTGTGTGTTGTGTATTAGAACTGCCGAGCAGGTGAGGGAAGATGTTGGAATAGATAGGCAGATAAATGATAAGAAGGGAAAGTAAGGAATATGAAAAAGTACTGCTAAACATAACTATGTACTGTCCAACATTTGTGTATTGTATGTGTGATAGTATACAATTATGTATCAAGACTTAAAAAAAAAAACCCCAGCTCTTAGCTTATAATTAACCAAAAAAAACTTCAAATGTACAACAGCTCATAATGTATTATACCATATTATACATATTATTTAGAGTGAGTCATAGTAAGGTGGGGCTTATCAAATGCTATTAATTAATTAATTATCTGCAGTTAAGACGTCCATGCTAAAAGCAACTCTTGAACATTGAGCTGTGTGACAAGAAACCATCAAGAAAAGAAAAAAACCATCTACAGTACAATGTATTAAGAAAAGGAGTTGCTGCTGTCCATCAACCTGGGTTATAAGAACATTTCCAAACAATCTCACCAACTCTATGTCACGGTACCAAGATTACTTACAATTTAAGAACATTCAAAAATGTTGCTAGTCTTTCAAGGAGATGGTACCCCATTAAGT
Organism: Cololabis saira; assembly: GCF_033807715.1. Taxonomy (NCBI): domain Eukaryota; kingdom Metazoa; phylum Chordata; class Actinopteri; order Beloniformes; family Belonidae; genus Cololabis; species Cololabis saira. The sequence continues at coordinate 21,157,927 of NC_084590.1, read as the reverse complement.
TCAGTCCCAGCTTTGATCTCACTTAACATAAAAAAAATGTTAAAGTCCATGACAGCAAAACTTCAAAAAGTCAGCACAAGTATGGCTTGTTTGAAAGGGTTGCCAAGAGAAACCCTCTGCTTTCTAGAAAGAATGCTGCAGTAAAGCTTTGGTTTTCAAGGTCTTTTGGAACTAAGTATTTTGAAAAGACAAGATTACTTTAATTATCTGGCCATATAACACAATGCCACATTTGAAGACAACAAAACACACCATGACAGGAAAAACAAACTCTCAACCAAATCTTTGCAGTCATTGGACATTGAAGTAACTGAGGTAACCGTGAACCGTGAACTGAACCGTGATCTGTATAGCAATGTATTCAATTTAATCCCTGAATAGAAATGAATTGTGCAGTAGTTTTCAATGGTTTAAGTCTCTTCAAAGAGTCATTGTAGGAGGTTATAGCTGTGGGCAGGAAAGGTCTCCTGTAACACTCTGTGTTGCAGCAGATCTAAAGAAGCGTCCAACTGAATGCACACTGTTGCTGAATCCCTGTGTTGTTGTTTATTATGTTTTTCATTTTATGAAGTATCCTCCATTGCATAATCAGACCCAGATGCTCCAGAACAGTCCCCAGAATGGAGCCAGACTCTCTTTATCAGTTTGTTTAGTTGCTTTAAATCACTGGCACTGATGCTGCTCCTCCAAATGATGATTGCAGATGTTATCGATCTCTCCTCAACAGGATATTCAACATCTTGCTGCAAATGCTGAAGGACCGAAGCTTCTTCGAGAACTAAAGTCTACTCTGTCCCTTCTTATTAACAGCATCAGTGTTGTCTCCAGTACAGTCTGTTGTCCAGGTGAACACTGAGGTTCTACTCCTCAACCACCTCCACTTCTTTTCCCATGATGAAAAACTATTTAACTTAATCCTGGTTCTCCTAAAACCTACAATCATTTCATTGATCTTGTTTAATTTCAAGATGAGATGTTTGTTCCCAAACCATGCCACAAAACAGTCCACACATTCTCTGTACTCAGATGACTCTGGAGTTGTGGAATGTATCAGTGATGGACAAGATAGTATTTCTACAGATGACAAGACTCCCCTGAGGTGCTCTTATGCTGCTCACCATCTGGTCAGACACACAACTTTTTGGTCTCTCAAACTATGTTTGTCAGATAGTTAGTAATCCAGGGATTGTGGAGGCATCAACCTGTGCCTTCTGGAGTTTCTTACATAGTAATGCAGTCTAGATCGTGTTAAATCCACTGGAGAAATTGAAGAACATGATCCTCATGGTGCTGCTTGCTTTGTCCAGATGACTGTGGGCTTGTTGAAGCAGGTGTATGATGGCATTTTCAACCCCAACCCCACAATGGTAAGCAAACTTCTCATTGTGGGGTGCTTGCAAATGTGCTTGTTTGCTTATTCAGGTGGGCAAATAAAAGTCTCTCCAGGATGACACAACTGAATGAGTGTGTGAATTAATTTCCATACAAGCTGTGTTGCTACTTAAATTTTGTTGTTGTTGTTTTCCTTCATTCTCAGTCATTTACTCATTTACAGCCATCTGTTTTTGTTTTTATGTTTTCACAATGAGCGCATGGATCACGCCCACAGCAAAAAATTCTGGGCACACAGAACCAGCACCTTATCAGGTCACACAGAAGACCATGATCCACTGTCATAGAATCATAGGATACAATACCCACATCATCATGCGTCCTATTAACAACATCACAACATACCACACGTCCTGTGTCTGATCAGCACTAAATTACTTTTTTTCTTTTTCTTATATTTGTATTCATTATATAATATTTTTCTGCTTTTTATTTACAGTTATCTTTATAATTTCACATGTTGTTGTCTCATCTGGGGGTTTTTCTTATTATGTCTTGCAGTATATTGGTCCCTCTGTGCTCACAATAATTAATTCTTCCCTGCTGTCTGGTCAAGTCGCTGATTATTTCAGAATGCTGTTATTCTTCCACTTAAAAAAACAGAATTGATCCTTTTCTTTTCAGCAGCTATCGACCCATTTCAAACTTATCATTTATTTCTAAGATCTTAGAAAAGGTTTTTGAGAAGAAAATTACAGCTGCTTTAGATGGACATGGCATACTTGATCAGTTTCAGTCTGGTTTTCACATAGGTCACTGCACCGAAACCGCCCCCTTTAGGGTCACCAATGACATCCTGACATCACTATTAATGCAAGACAATGTTCTATCCTATTGTTGTTGGACTTGACAACATCGTTCATCATATCCTGCTTGCTAGGCTAAAACACTGGGTTGGGGTATCAGGTCCTGCTTTGAAATGGTTTTCCTCTTATCTATCACGAATATTATTTTTTTGTGCTAAATTTAAATCCTCTTCATTACTCAACTTTGGTGTGCCACAGGGGTCTGTTTCGGGGCCCTTTATTGATTATTTTATATCTGCTCCCTTTGCAGCACATTTTAGACTCTTTTAAAGACATTTCTTATCATTGGTAATTATATTCAGCAATGATATTCTTTTAAACCTTTTTTAAGATATAGATCTTGCTTAGGTGTATGGATTATTTCATGAGTTGGATAAATGACAATTTTCTTCAACTGAATGATGCAAAAACTGAAGTCCTTTTTTATGCCCCGGACAGGTTTGTAACTGAGATAGCAGAGACTCTTGGCCCACTTGCCTCCTTTATTAAGCCCTCAGTGAGGAACCTCTGGTAAATCTTGACCATGTTTTGTCTTTGGATTCTCACATTAAATATTTTTTTCTCACATTAAATCACTTGTATGTTCTTGTTTGTAACAAGTGTGAACGCAGAGGCCTCTGCTTGTCCCCATAGAACTGTGGTTTTTTGTGTTTTTGTACACGTTTCATGAATGAAAGTTTGTCACAGTTCACGTGGAAGCTCGTCACGTTCATCTTTGTCTTCATCTGTACAGATTTACACTCACCAGTTTATGTTGCACATATCAAAAAGTACACACAACTTAAACCTGGACACAGCGCTGAAGGAAACACTACAGGAGCTTTGATTACTTCGCTTGCCTCTCCCAACACCGGGCTCTACTGCTCCTCCGCTCCCAGAGAACAGAGGCCACAAATGGTGCCAAAGGAAGCAGAAGAGAGGCAAGCATGGAGGTTTCCGGGCTAGGCTAGCGGATAACCCAAATCGTCTTTCCATCCCAACCATTATCCTGGTTAATATAAGATCCCTGGACAATAAAATGGACCACATATGATTACTACATACTACTCATACTACTACTACTACTAAGTGATGTGATTGATTGCTGTGTTTATGGCCCACCGAGCTGACAGAGCCCTTGTAAAAGAGGGGAAGGCCAGAGGTGGCGAAGTCTGTGTTTACATCAGGGACGCGTGGTGTCGGTATGCCATAGTGGTACGTAAACACTGTTCAGCTCTGGTGGAGTCATGATCATAAAGTGTCGAACTTTCTATCTGTTGAGGAAATTTTACAGTCATCCTGTTTACGGTTTGCATGGTTTGAAACCAAAAACAACATGCCACCACAAAAGAAACACCCCTCCCCCCACGACAACATTCCTTGTCATGTGCTAAAGGACTGTGCAGTAGAGCTCAAAGATGTCTTCACTGACATCTTCAACACCTCTTTCGAATAGGCTGTTGTTCCTGCCTGTTTCAAGACTACCACCATTATACCCGTGCAAAAGAAGTCTTTTCCATCCTGCTTAAAGCAGCACTATGTAACTTCTCCACCATCATATAATATTTCCAGAGTCATTGTGATGGTACATCAACTTACAACAGGTTTAATGACACCTCTGTCATGGTCTGAGGGGGTCGGTATCGCCTTCACTGGCACTATGTAACTTTGAGGTGCATGGTAGGAACCCTTCCACACTAAAAAACTACAAATTTACGGCATACGTCACTTCCCCCTTCTTCCCGATTCGCAGTCGAGACGAAAGCTGGGCGGGACCGGGACGTGGAGCGCAGAGCTCAGGAGAAGCTGGTGTTGAGCTAAACGCAGAGTTGTTATCATGGCCGAAGCAGCGAAAAAAAAAAAAGTTTTAACGGAGAAGGCGAAAAAAAGAAAGCGGGAGAGTAACAAGCTAAATGCCCGGACAAGAATAAACATTGGCCCGGCGTTCACTCGCTGGCGTGAGCTGAAAGACGAGGAGGGATGTCCGACCGATGGGGATTTATGGGGATAAAACAAGAGACAGAATTGTTATGATACAAATGTAAGTGTAGAGTTCTATTTTCAATAAGAATCAAAATTAGAATGTTTTCACATTGGTGTTGGGTTTTGGTAATTCTAAAATGACTGAGCATATCAACAACAGACACATAATAATAATAGTGATCATAAAATTGTGTAATTGGCAATGAGGAAGCTTTATAAAATAATAATACAATTGAATAGAATTACAGCACTAGAGGAAAGAATGCAATGCAAAGAACATGTATAGAACATTTCTACTATTTTTCCTGAGAACTGTAAAATTGTGCAGGGCTGATCTGCAAAACATTCAGTTATTCACAGGTTATAAAGTATTTTTTTATTTTGTCAGTAAGTATGTTGGACTACTAATTTATGACGAAGTCCCTTTAAAAAATGTGACAGGAAAAAGGTGCAATAGAACAAAACCAGAGCGTTTGTAGTTTGGGGCGCATTATCTCGCTGAAACAGGACAGGGGGGCGGGGGTGACTTCACTAATAAAACCAAGTTGAAATTAATGATTTTCAACTTCGTCATGTTATATTGTTTAGCCAAAAATAGATACATTACCTCTTCGCTATCCATCCTGCAAACGGCCGCTGAAAACAGAAAAGTAGTTTTGAAAGTCTGTCCCGTCTTATTTCATTCAACATCAAGTTTTCCGGCAGTATGCGCTGGTGCTCATGGGAAATGTAGTGTTCTTTCTGGTAAAGCACTACCGCTTTTGTCCAAAGGAGCCGCCAAAATCAACGAAAGCTGAAAGTTACATTGTGCTGCTTTAAATGACTTATCGCCCTGTCCCATTAACCACCATCCTAAAATGCTTTGAAAGGCTAGTCTAGTCCATCTTTCCCACAAACCTAGACCCATTCCAGTCTGCATACTGAGCCTACCGATCCACTTAGGATGCAATCTCTTCTGCTCACCTAGACACCAAGAACTTTTGCATCAGAATGCTGTTCAGACTTTAGGTCAGCCTACAATACCATCGAACCACACCAGTTGATTGGGTAAGTTTCAATGGTTTTGGAGAGAGTGAGCAGCACTACATTTCTGGGGTTGCACATCAATGAGGGCCTTTCCTGGTCAATAAACACTGCAGCACTGGCCATGAATCAGATTCAGAAAAATGTTTATTGCCAAGTACGTTACTGGACATACGAGGAATTTGTTTTGGCGTAGTTGGTGCAACAGATTTTTCTAAATAATATATACATGGTAGCTAATATATACATGGTAAAGTGATTCAGTGAGTTGAATAAGAGAGCGTCCAACAATGTGCAGGTGATCACAGTGCAAGTTTCCAAATTGCAAGCTGAGCGTTAATGTAACGCATAGAGTGCAGATGACTGTCATGACAGAGGTGGGGTGTGCGGGAGAGGAAGACTGTCAGGGTGGGTTCTGGGCCGGGTTAATAAGGCTAGTGGCAGATGGTAAATAAATGTTTTTGTGGCGTGAGGTTTTGGTTCTGGTGGACCGCAGCCTCCTGCCAGATGGGAGGGTCTCAAAAAGTTTGTGACCGGATGTGGGAGGGGTCGGACAGAATCTTTCCTCCACACTTCAGAGTCCTGGAGTCGTACAGATCCTGGAGCGATGGCAGATTGCAACCGATCACCTTCTCAGCAGACCGAATGACACACTGCAGCCTGCCCTTGTCCTTGGTCGTAACAGCAGCGTACCAGATGGTGATGGAGGATGTGAGGATGGTTGTGTAGAAGTGCACCATCATTGTCTTTGGCATGTTGAATTTATTCAGCTGCCGCATGAAGTACATCCTCTGCTGGGCTTTATTTTTGAGGGAGCAGATGTTCAGCTCCCACTTGAAGTCCCGGGAGATGATGGATCCCAGGAAGCGGTAAGACTCCTGGGAACTGGTACGTCAAAGAAGTGGCCTCACTGGTTCACTTCTTTGACGTCCTCACTACAGGTTTGCAGAGCTTTAATTTCTGCCTGTACGTGGTAATCAGGTGGACCATGACATGGTCGGAGTGGCCCAGTGCAGCGCGGGGGAAGGCATGATAAGCATCCCTGATAGTGGTGTAGCAGTGATCCAGAATGTTGTCCTCCCTGGTCAGACATTTAACATGCTGTCTCTATTTAGGGAAATCATGGGTGAGGTTACCTTTGTTCAAGTCACCAGTGACCATAAGTAAGGAGTCCGAGCTGGTCCGCTCCACACTCAGTATCTGGTCGGCGAGCACGCGCTGTGCGACCTGCACGTTGGCATGTGGTGAGATGTAAACGCTGACCAGGATGAAAAAAGCAAACTCACGGGGGAATCACTGTCACGTCCTTGCACCAACCACTGTTGAGGTAGAAACAGATTCATCCACATTTAGTTTTCCCGGAGAGTTCCGTATCTCTGTCCGTTCTGTAGAGCTGGAATTCTGCCAGCTGCAGCACAGTCTGGTATAAGTTCACACAACCACGTCTCCATGAAGCACAAAACCGCAGATGAATGAAAGTTCCTGTTTTTCCCCAACAGCAGCTGTAATTCCTCAATTTTGTTGGGCAGTGAACACAGGTTAGAGAGATATATTCCTGGTAGCGGGGTTCATAGTCCTAGCTGGTGGAGTCGCACGAGTACACTGGACCGTTTCACTCTACTCCGGTGTTTCACAACATGGGCAAAGGTGAGAGCACCTTTGATCAGAATGTCCAAAATTTCCAGTGTATGAAGCAAAAATGTTGGGAATAAATCGTGGCATGGTAGTCCTGATGTTCATGAGACTTCCTCCGGTGAAAGAGCTCCGGGTACGATCATAAAAAACAGTGTTAGAGCAAAAAACAAACCAAAACAACGCGCACCAACACACCAAAGCGGCCTTCCACGGCACCATCTTAGTCATCTAACAGAAAGGACAGCAGTGACTCTACTTCCTCTGCAAGCTGAAGAAGGTGACCCTAACCCTAAGCTATCATGTGCACCTTCAACAGGGGCCCCATCGAGAGTGTCCTGACCAGCTGCATCACTATGTGGCACAGGAACTGCACCACCCACAACCGCAAGACCCCACAACGCATAATAAACACAACAGGGAAAATCATTGGCATCTCACTCCTGTCCCTCATGGACATCTATAACACGCCTCAACCGCAAAGCATTCAACATTGTCTGTGACCCCACCCACCCATCACATGGACTCTTCAGCCTCCTGCCCTCTGGGAGATGGTACTGGACCCTCCAAGCCAGCACCAAAGACTAATGAACTGCTTCATCCACATCGATTAACCAATCAGAGAACAGTACTTAATACTAAGCTTGCCTCCTATTTTATCCGTGGATTTGTGTAAGAGGAATGATTTAAAATGTGAGTGTATTTTTCTGTATTAGTTATTCTGAGTTCTGAGTTATTGTGAATGAGTTGAATAATGTTCGCCTTGCGCCTTATAAACCCGTGCACCTTCTGTATGAAAATAGACCCGTTCATTGATATTGCGCCTTATAATGCGGTGCAGCAAATGGTCCGCAAAATACGGTACTCTCTTTGTCTTCTCTCTGTCACTGTCTCTCTGAAATTGAAACCAATAACAAACAGACACATTTACAAGAATGCCTCTTTATAAAGACTGTTCCTCATCAGCAACAAAGACAAAAGGACTCTAAAATACAAAATCAACGAGTAAATTTCAGGAAATTTTGATATGGGCATGCCCTACTGCCCATTCGTCCCCTCTTGATGCTTTGGTTTAGGGCTGTAGTTGTTGTGTTCGGGGTGGTTCTATGTCAGTTTGAGGTGTTTATGGTTGTATTGCATTCATTCCTGTTCTCCCTTCAGGGGGTGTGGTTTAGGGTTGTTAATAAACCACACCCCCTGCCTCGGGGTTGTGTGGTTTAGGGTGATTAATAATGGCCAAGAAGTAGTTTGGGGTTGTTTATAAACCGTTCCAGGTTGTTGATAAACCTTTGGGGATGGGGCCACTTGGCAGGCATTTTGACTTAAAATTTATGTAAATCACAGCTTCATGAAGTTTGAATATGTTGTAGTCCACAGCGAGGCGAGTTTTGAAAGATTTAAATCATGTCCCTACGATAACCTGTTGCCTAGCAACAAGCTTCCAGTCAAATGGACTTTTTTTTTATTGAAAGTTTAATATCTCAAAAACTGTAATAATTGGCATAATGATGTTGAAAGATCTTTTGGTCCGAAGCGAACCGAATCTGGGAACATTTGAATGATGTCTCTAAGATAAAGTTCAGCTGACCAATAAGCATCCGAATTTTCACCTTTTTTGACTGAGAAAAGTATTGCCCTTGGAGGCACGATGGATCCACATGTGTTGATGTATGCTATGTGTGGGTGCACGTTCCGGTTCAGGCTACATTAACGGATAGGTTTTTTTTTCACCATGGTAAAAAGCCCACATCCGAATGAATTGGGCCATTTGGCATGGATTTCCTTAAATCACAGCTTCATGAAAATTGAACATGTTGAAGTTCACAGCGTGCCGAGTCGGGGAACATTTGTACGATGTCTCTACGATAACCTGTTGCGTAGTAACAAGCGACCAAAGTCAAATGGAATTTTTTTTTAAATTGAAAGTTAAATATTGCAAAAAACTGTAATAATTGACATAACAAGGTTGTACGGTCCTTTAGTGCCAATTGGACCGATTGTTTGAATGATGTCTCTACGATAAAGTATGACCGAGTAAAAAGGTACGAAATTTTTGCAGTTTTTTTTTGCTTGCTAGCCGCTAGCGTTGCAACGGTAACACTTTTGACTGAGAAAAGTAATGCCCATCGAAGCACGATGGCGCGCATCTAACAATGTATGCCATGCATGGGTGCACGTTGCGGTTCAGGCCGCATTAATGGACGAAAAAGCATACGGGATAAGAAGAATAAGAAAAGGGAAACCTTTTCTGTATACAAATATATCGCCTTAATTTTCATGTTTTTCCTCGTTTTTTCGGGCATGTTTTATTTTTTGGGGATTTTTTTTTTTCCATATCAGAGCGGGGTCATGCTATACACCCGCTGCTCTGCAGGGGTATTTTTGCGACTTAAGCTTGTTAGCAAAATGCTAAACAACATTGCCCTCTGGGCCGTTTTGGACAATTGCAATATGGTCATGCCACTACTTGGCACGCCCATAAATATGTATTATTTAATTTGATAGGTCAGGGCCTTATATTGCTTTTTTTTTATTTTTAAATCTGTACTTTTATTTTATCCTTTACAATTTTGTATATATTTAAAAATATTTCTACTGTTAATTTACACCGTGGTTCAGAGATAAATGTTTTTTAATTTTCTCTTTATGTCCAGCACATATATAGCACTAATAACGCATCTTTTTTAACTTGATTTTGCTTAGTTTTAATATTATACCATTTGTCCTGTTTTATTGTGAAGCACTTTGATTTTTATCTCGAAAGGTGAAATATATATTTTTTTTTTACCTACTTACTTCATATTAAGTGCACTGCGGAATATTCAGTTATGATAACACCCACTATCTAAAAAAAATAAAAATTGAGCTGTTGTGTAAAATATAAACATAAATGTGGACTGTAATGGCTGTGTGTGGTTGTTTCCTTTTCCAGACATACTACCTTGCTGAAGAACCCCAAAAAATCCATCAACTAACTACGGCTTATCTGTGCTCGGGTCGTGGGGGGGTGGCAGGCTAATCAAAAGAGGCTCATACCTCTCTCTCCCCAGTCACCACCTCTAGCTCCTCTAGGGTAATATGAAGGTTTTTTTTCCCCAAGCCAAAACAAAACACCTCCCTAGCAGTGGTGGCTGGTGATAAAACATTTTGGGGGGGCGCACTGGAACTTGAACATAATTTTTTTTGTTATTTTTTATTACATATCACTACATATACATATACATCTAGCCAGGGCCGCCGCAAGGGGTGTGCGAACCGTGCGACCGCACGGGGCCTCGCGCTATGGGCCGTTTTTTTTTTTTTTTTTTTCAAATTTTTTTTTTTCAATTTTTTTTTTTCTAATTTCTTTCGTTTTTTCCCTTATAAATATCAACAGTCACGTTCCATTACAGACCTAAATGTGTACTAGTCTGTGCATATCAATAAATATATGTGCAATGATGCGCGTGTCTGTTGTTCAACACAACTGCGTCAGACACAAGCTGCTCTGATCCAGACGGTGGAGTTGGAACAAACAGTCACACAATGTCGACAGAACGAAACAGATTCAGGAAATTTCCATCAGGGAATGAAAAAAGACAAAAACTAAAGAAAATGGAAGAGTTTAATGTCTCTCTGAAAGGCTCGTTTGATAAATTTGTTACAAAAATCACCGATCCGACCGGGTCTCAAGCAGCCGTGGGGCCCAGCGTCGAGGCAAGCCCAGATGATGATGAGGCAGGGGAAGGTATCCAGTATTTTGCTAATTGGAGAGTTAAAATTGCGCATATAGACACCCGATCCGACCCGAAAAACCCAAAAATTTTGCGCGCGCTCGCTACACTCACGCGCGAGGGCCCCCCCGGCCATTTCGCACAGGGCCTCGCAAATCTCCCAGGCGGCTCTGCATCTAGCATATTTTACATAAACATATTTTACATTTTTCAAGTAACAAAATAACATATTCGAACCATTTTTCAGATTTTTTCAGTTATTATAGAGATATTGACACATATTGTCTGAAAAATGGTTCAAATATGTTATTTTGTTATTTGAAAAATTTTAAATTTGCTTTGTTGATGACAAAATAGCCTATGTTTCTCTATTTTTCTTATTTTTGTGAGGGGGGGAATATATATTGTTTTTCGGCACTACCTTGCTCTCTATAGCAGAACATGAATTACTCCTATGTGGGATCAATAAAGTTCTTATTTTTGCCATCTCAGAAAATTAAATATATTATATTTGGTGCCTAACTGTTTCCCAAGTATATTAGTGCATGTGTGAATGAATAAATGGGACGTAAAACGTACATTTCTTTTTAGAAAAAGGCGCTTTATGAAAATATATGTCCATTTACTTGTATTAGTTTACAGTGCAGTCTTGCCACATCCAATATGGCAGCATCGTTGACGTATCGCAGCAGCTCCATGTTACGAGGAGGATACATTTCTATGGCTGTGACTCCGTTTGTATGCGAGTGAAAGATGCAGTCGCGCGTCTACACTCTCAGGGGTGTGACTTTGATTGACAGCTCATGAATCAATCAGATTGGATGAAGAATGACAGAAAACATGCAGAGAGCTGCGCCCGGAGGAGAGGCTTTGAGTAACCAATTAGAGACCAGCATGAAGTCACATGGAAGAAAAGTTTAAGAACATGCAATACACACTCATTTGGCCGGCACCCCTCACCATTGAAACCTATGTATTTCGGTCTGCACAAAAAACAACTCAACAAAAATAAACCCAGTATGGGATGAGAAGGCTTGAAAAATTGAGACACATTTTATGAGTGCACAGATGTGATAATTACTTTTTATTACGTAATTTATGTGTACTGTGTCTATATATATATTTTTTTTCCCTGTAATTTTAATGGGGGCGGTGCCCTAGCGCCCCCTATTGATAAGCCGCCACTGCTCCCTAGGTACAGTAGGGGACCGCGACGTATCCTAACCAGTTGCCTGAACCACATGTAGTGTCTCCCTTCAATGTGGTGGAGGAGCAACCTTAAAGGGGACCTATTATTGCATCTAATACCTATTTTAAACATGCCTTGAATATCTTAAAAACAAGCTTTTGATTGTTTTTGCTAAATAAATTAGAAATTCAGCCTCTGAGCCATGTCTTTATCTTCCCAGTTTCTAACCTCCTTCTCTATGCGGGATTCTGAGTGGGCGGGCGGTTATGTTATGATAATGAGGCACTGTGCTGATTGGCTGCCTGACGCGATGACACGAATGACGTGATACACTGCTATGAAAAAATGATGGAGTTAGTTGTGGCCGTGGTTTCACGCATTTGTCGTTACGTAACGACGGGAGCAGAATCTGAACGGCTCGTAGAAGTCACATGACACTGGATGGCTCATCCGGGCGGCTGTACAGACACTGCAGAATTTGGTTGCTTTCCTCCTTCCCTGAGTTGGCAGGCTGAGAGGAGACCACTTTATATATGTTAAAGCAAGAAAAAACTTGTTTTTCATAATAGGTCCCCTTTAAGGGAGAGTCTGGGCGCCCTTTAGGGAAAACAAATTTCAGTCGCATCCATCTGTGATCTCATTCTTTTGGTCACTACCTACAGTTTGTTGCCGTAGGTGAAGGTTGGAACACAAATTGACCAGTTAAAAGCGAGCTTTGTCTTTTGGCTCAACTTTCTCATCACCACAACAGAATAGTAGTCCTACAGGTTCTGCATTACTGCAGACATAGCCTTGATCTGTAACCTTTGCCGATTGAGAATCATGATCTCAAGAAAAAAAAAAGATCATAAAACACAAGTTCATTGTTATTCCTGTTAATTTGTTATGTATATGTGGTATTGCAGCGGATCCTTTGTTTTCATTTGTTGCTGCAGTTATATTCTTTGTTCTTACAGTTAGTTATATGGAGTTAACAACAGTAACATGTATGTTGCAGTACCTAATAGTCCAGCCAGGAGGGGGCATACTGAGGATGTTAGAGGTAAAGGATGTTAGAAGAAGAAGAAGAAGACTTTAAACCAAGACAAGACGTGTGTGTTGCAAGTTAGTAGGTAAAATATGTTTTTCACTGACCCAAAAGAATAATAATAAAAGGGTACGTGCCTTATTTCAAAAAGATATTGTTGCTACCCCTAATATTACTGTTTATTGGAATTGTTTCACAGATCATATTGATTGGAAAAAAACTTGGATGCTTCCTAACAAGTTTTTAATCACAAATAAGGTTAATGAGGTCTCTTACAAAATCATACATGAATATTATCCTGCTAGCCATTACATGCAGAAATTTAAAAAGGACATTAATACGAACTGTTCCTTCTGTTATTTACATCCAAAAACAGTTGTTCATTTATTCTGGCTTTTTTCTCATTCGAAAAAACTTTGGGCAGATATTAGCAAATGTATTATTGACTCTTTCACTATAGATTTTAATTTACATTGGGAAAATGTTGTTTTTGGTTTCCATTGTTACCCTAAGAAAGAAGGAAAATGTTACTTTTTGATAAATCTGTTTTTATTTCTTGCCAAATTTCATATTCATAAGAGTACATTTTCAAAGAAAACCCCTTGCTTTTATGTTTTCCAGAAATAAATGGAACTTTACCTAAAACTAATCACTAAATCAACAAATGAAAAGGCTATTAAAACCGTAGACTTGTGTAATATGTATAATCTTCTTGAATAACGAACATCACCCCTGGCACATGTTCTGTATTCTATTTGTATACTGTTCCTGTACACTATTCTGTGATAATTCTTTTAAATAAAGTAAAAAAAATAAAAAAAATAAATAAAAAGTGTATGTTGCAAGTTGGTTCAGTAAACACCACAAACTGAGTTTCATGTGTGGAAAGAAGATAGTATACTATTTTGATGAATAGACAGCAAGTGTATTTGTTTAGGTTGATTGTGCGCTGGTCTGTTGGCAATGCCTCAGGGCTCCGGTATGGGGAATCTGTTGTGCCACGAGCCCCTCAGCCAGCAGCCAGCACCACGAGCCCCTCAGCCAGCAGCCAGCACCACGAGCCCCTCAGCCAGCAGCCAGCACAGCTGTGGCGGATTCCAATCAGCCCAGCTGCTCCACCATCATGATCAACGGCTGCCTTCATAAGCTGCTGAGAGACAACGCTCAGCGCTTAGACGTTGAGTACTGTGGCAAGTACCTGCAGCAGAAAGTTTAGGCTCTGGTGTTTGTGAGATTTTGTAGATCTGCTATTTTTGGTCCCAACTGTTCCCTTGTGTTCCAGGCTCCCTCCAGTCAATCCAGTGTCTCCCCGCTCCACCGTTCTGTCCACCTCCCCCGGATTGAGTTTACACATTAAATCCTTAATTTGCAACTTCAGTCTGTGTCTTTGCTTTTGGGGTCCCTGGCACATTTGGCTATGTGGAGTGAGCCTAACAGAATCTCGCTGCTCTTCCTGATACAGATTGAAGTGAAGTGAGAGCTGTGTTTCTGATTCTTCATACTCTTTCCTCACTATTTACCCCTGTTTAAAGGGGACCTATTATGAAAAACACGTTTTTTCTTGTTTTAACATATATAAAGTGGTCTCCCCTCACCCTGCCAGCACAGGGGAGACAAAATACCATGAATTTCTGCAAGCTCTCTGACCCCCGCCGGACAGAGTCCCCCAGTGTCACGTGGTTTTTTTTGAGCCGATTAGAATCTGCTCCTGTCGTTACGTAACGACAGGAGCAGATTTCCATAGGTTCAGCCTCCGCTGCTGAAACCACGCCCACAACCAGCTCTCTCCGCTGCTGGAGCGCTCCATCCTTCAGCCAGTCGGACGCGGCGGAGCGGATCCGGGTTAAATCATCCAGGTTCCCGGGTGGTTTGGGAGCTGGGTCCTCGGGGGTCTGTCCCAGGCCGGACCAGCTTCACCCTCACCGATTTTCAGGCAAATCTGTCGGTTTGATCCCCGGTAACGGGAGATGTGCCGCGGATGCGCTCCGGAGCCGATCTGTGCGCCCGCCGTGGGGTTGCAGCGCCCGTCGCGCAGCATCCGCCGCGTAGATCCGGCTGAAATTCCGCTGGTCGGTCCCCGGGAGTCCCTGCTATCAGTCCAGGCCGGTTCCTGCGGTCCCGGCCGGCCGGAACCGGTCAGATTCCCCCGTTAAAGCCGCGGTGATCCGCGCTGCTCCAGCAGCGCTGCTCCCGGGCGCACGGCGTGGCTCCGAGGCCAGCGTTCAGCATCCGCCGGGTAGATCCGGCTTAAATAGTGCATAAATGTTATTTATATACAACTCATATTTTATTTTTTTAACAATAAAGTTTCCATTTGTGAAAATTCAGTGTTGTGATAATTTACAGGCTCGGGCTGCTCTGGTGGAGCGAGGTTTATGCTCCTCCCCTGCTACACGTCATTCAGGGAGCCAATCAGCACAGAGCCTCATTATCATACCCCCCCCCTTCCCTAAAAATGAGGCGCAGAAAAAGAGGTTAGAAGCGGTAAAACTAGTGACATGGCCCACAGGCTGGATTTATGATTTATGTAGAAAAAACAAGCTTTAGATTGTTTTTAAGACATTCAAGGCCTGTTTAAAATATACATTAAATGAATAGGTCACCTTTAAGGTATTTACCGTACACAAAAGCTGTATAAATGTAGCGACACACATCGTTTATCATTACTGTTTCATCATTGTGTTAATTGTTAGTTAAACAAAGTGAAATGCATTCTTTTATGTTAACGAGTCAAGCTAACTGCGTCATTGTGTAAAGCTAAGCTAACTGCTATTGTTTCGCCGTAGTATGTGACTGCTGTTTCGCCATTTTCATGTTTGTATTTATCCTAGTTACTGAGAGTGCTTTAGAATGTTTCATCTAAGAGTTAATATTTAATCAAAGAGTTTGTAAGATACTAAAAACAGGGTTTAATTACAGTAATAGGTTCATGTGTAAACTAAAAAACATATCTGCTAAATACATGAGTTAAAAAAATATGTTTCATTTAAGTTACAATTCATGTACTGGTTAAAAATATAATTAATTACTTCATTGAAATAAGGTTAAAATAATTTCAGTTGTGGAAACTGGTCCTGAGACTGAGTGTATTCATGCTGAGACGGCGTAAAGTTGTATAGTGCCGATTGTACTGTATATTATTTTACATTCAATACAGATGAGTGAAGGCGAGAGCTGTGTGTCTGATACTTCATACTTTTTCCTCACTATTTACCCCTGTTTAAGGGCACAACATTTAGTCAGGAAGACAAGGGGCTCATAAAGCCTAATTTGCCAGATGAGAAGAGTTTTCATCTTGACCTCTGTTAATACTGAGTGAGCTATGGCCAAATATGAGTGTGTTTGTGTGTGCATATCATTTGCATATTGTGTATATTCCTAGTTTTCTCCTTTTTTTGTTTATTGGCAGCATCCTTCACTGTCCAGATTACTGTCATTTAATTTCATCAAAACACAGTGTAATAGCTAGTTGACTCAAGCCTCTGGCTCTCCTGCAGGCTATTTACAAGTTCACAGCCCTTGTTCTGTACAAATAACATGTTTCTGTAGTATCTGAAGGAAACCTTCTGTTTGGTCTTATGGCTCTCTGACTTTATCCCTTTAACTTTTTTTCTAGTAACGATGCAAATGTAAGATTTGTGATGGAATGTCAGATTTGATGCGCTTGGGTGACCCATTTCTTGCTAAGCTTATCCATACATGCACAAATACACAAACTCATATTCACACTCCATCCAAAGTTAATGAGTAGAGTAGGGGTTGACGATGGCAGTTCGCTTATATGTAGCTGTCACACAGTGTTAGTGTTAGGACTAGGGTCAAGCATAGCCAGAATGAGCTCTGACTTCCTCTGAGTTAACACCAGCTCATTAGTCAAGTAGAGCAGGGCAGTCACACCTCAATACACACTAATTCCTTCTGTATTTTTCTCTACCCCTCCTTCCATGTCCTTCTCTCTATTGGTCCATCTCTCTCTTGCTTTCTTAATGCCCCCCCCACACACACACACACACACGTACACACATTAATAGCAACCCATAAAGACTTTGTTGCACAAATAAAGTTTGTTTGCCAAGCATAAGTAAAGCACCAAACATTTAGTATTAGCTAAATGAGATGCAAAATGAAAAACTAAAATTATATCACTATTCATACAACCCTTAATGTTCAATTAACCTACTCCATTGCTTTTAATACTGTTGAGACTTTAAGCAATGGAATGGGTCAAATGTTCACTGTTTGTTTGTAGACCTTGATCAGTGGTTTAATACAGAGATAATTATGCTCTTCCAACATCATGCATGCATCCATGATTCCATCATGATTCAAGTTTACCCTATTTCTAAACAACTTGCCATCTTCATATGTTGGTTCAATTTCCTCACTATTAATTTGTTTTTCATGGCCAATAACAAACCTTGTCATAAACATTATAAAAACGTGCTTTTTTGTGATTACCATAATGCTTTCTATCATTATGCTTAATTATTCCTACAATCCACCATGGACCGTGACAAATATGGTTCTTATAGCTCATCATGGCATCTACCGTCCACAACTACATGAAGTTACAATACCATTTCATTTGGTATGGGATGTTTATGCTGATGCATCATTGTATGTTGAGATATTGTAGGAGTAAATGGTCATTCCTCTATGCAGCGTTCATTTTCTCACTGTCTTGTAATCAACCATTTATTTGCTCATTCTGTCTTCAACCTCTTGTTTTTTATTGGCACTTTGCTAATGCTATCCCAATAGGTAGTTAATTATAGACTGGTCTAATGACATGAAGTAAATATAAATCTCCTATGAGAATTCACCGGGTCACCCTAGCCCTCCTCTCTCTACTTCTATCCAATACATCTACTTTTGTTTTCTCAGATGTCCATCTCTCAGCCGCCATGTTTATTTTTCTCTTCCAGAACCTGTTTTATAAAGTGCTATAACAGAATATAAATAGTAATGACTTTGTTATTTTAGGCTTTAGGAAGATGACAGCTTGTCATTAAAGGTGACCTATTATGGTTTTAATGTATATTTTAAACAGGCCTTGAATGTCTTAAAAACAATCTAAAGCTTGTTTTTTCTACATAAAACAGAAATTCAGCCTGTGGGCCATGTCTATAGTTTTACCGCTTCTAACCCCTTTTTCTGTGCTTCATTTTAGGGGCGGGGGGGCTATGATAATGAGGCTCTGCGCTGATTGGCTGCTTGAATGACGTGTAGGAGGGGAGGAGTAGACAAAGCCTCTCTGGCCAGAGCAGCTGCTCGCTCCGTACACAAAGCTTGTCGTCTCCCATGCGAGCAAGCTTCTGTGACAAAATAAATTCCATTGCTTTATTTTTTTGTATTGGACTGTCCTAACTGGCCGCGAGTTTAACGGTTTCAGTGTTGACAGAGAGCGTCCGATGTCACGCAGCTCGACGCGATAGTCGGACGCTCTCATTCAGTTATGACACGGTTTAAACGGATCTTAAAGCCTGATTTACGGTTCTGCGTTAAATCGACGCGTACCCTACGCCGTAGGCTCTGCTTTGGTGTAACGCAGACCATAAAGCAGCCTTTAGTTACCTCGTCTTCACACTGGAAAATTTAATTTAATTCTAAATAATGTGCACACTGCAGCACGTCTCATGTGCATCATGACACATATTGCATTAAGCTGGATAACGTACATGAAGATAATTGTTCTATGTTGTAACCATTAGCCTACATTATGTGCTAGTTAAGAGATAACTTACATTCAATAGACTATGTGTAATGAGCAAATCTTCTAACAGGCTGCTCAGTATTTTCTGAAACTACACTCAAGACTGGTAAATTTTCAGTATAAATAGAAATCTAGACTTATTCATAGAAGTCACCTACATCATTGTAAGATGATCATTTAAATACTCAAAGTGGTCACAGTGTAGTTAATATGTAGCCAATGTAGCTAATAACTGAAGTACACAATAGACTGTACTAGAGGGCTGCATTGGGATTGGGTCCCGCTGGGGGACCCTACGCAAATCTCACGGTTTAAACTTTGCTGCAGGCGGGAACGGGCGGCTAAAAAACAACCACTGCAGGATCGGGATGTAGCCTAGCAACAAGATGGAAATCAATGCCGTGGAAAAGAACCTCAAACAAGGCCCATACTAAACAAAGACATACAGTAGCAAGACAAGTCAGGAAAAACTGCGTTTAGTGTCTGTGTACGCATCTTGGAAGAGAGACTCAAGGGATTGGGACCGCAGTCGGTCAGCAGCATTTTCTTCCTCCACAGCAATATAATGGCCAAGTGATTCATTTGTTAAATTAATTTGTTTCATTCGTTAACTTTGTTTATTTTATGTTATTTATTAGTGTTATTTGAGCCATTCACAGCCTACTCTTGTTCCGATTGGTTAATTAGGCTAGGTCCTAAAGAGGCGTGATGATGCCTTGCCGGTGTTATTGAATGTTTTCATTCTTATTTTTATTTTTTCCAAACTGAATACCTGCGACATCTGGCTAATAATTTTAAAACAGCTGTTTTTCATGTTGTTTATCATATTGGATATTTTGCAAAGCAGTCTATTTGTATGTGCCGTGTGATTGTGGAGTCATATTTAGTTATATTTAAATGTATTGTTGTACTGTCCTCGTTGAGGTGTGTTAACGCCAACTAGACAGTCAGCTAAACTTTCTTATATTCATGAACATGAAGAATGCCGGGAATTCATTTTGTAGATTTATTTTCACTCTTCACGTTGTACTGAATCCTCATTTAAACGATATAAACAAAATAATGTAATCAGTTAAACCACCTCGTTTTCATTAACATTAGTTACAGCTATAAAAATCAACAATCAACAGACTTATAAGTTCACTTAGTTAAAACAAATATGAAATATACATACAATACTGTTGTGACCTAATTAGCCACAGTGGTGAATGGAACGATAGATGAAACTTTCTTGACACGCACCTTAGGTTTGTTTGTTGTCTGCTTCGCCAGTCTTCTCTCTCTCTCTCTTTATTGTTGTGGATTGTTGTTTTCTTTGCAGTTTATATAACATTTAATAAAGTGTGGTTTAACGTGCATGCGTGCGGTAAGAAACGTTATTAGGGCCCGAGCACCTTCAGTGCGAAGGCCCTATTGTATCTGTAGGAATTTTTCTTTCTTTTTTCTTTCTTTTTTCTTCTGACGAAAGGAGGGCCTTTTTGCCCCCCTAAACGTGCCCAAAAAGTCACCAAATTTTGCATGCAAGTCAGGCCTGGCGAAAAATTTGATATTTAATGGTTTACATTAATGGGCGTGGCAAAGAGGCTCAACAGCGCCCCCTGGAAAACTTTGTACCTCAAGCCCCACAATACGGTTTGACGTACATGCACAAAAATCGCTACACACCTGTATCAGTACACAACTTAAAGAAAAGTCTCTTGGCGACATGGCCGAAACCGAACAGGAAGTCAGCCATTTTGAATTAATCGTGTCACTTTGGCGCAATTTATGCCATTCCTTCGGCAGTTAATACGGCCCGAACCGTAACGTGCACCCAGGTGTGTTATACATCAAAATGTGCGTCTCCATCCTGCGACCACGCGCATTACTTTTCTCCTTCAAAAGCGTTACCGTGGCGACGCTAGACGCCAAAAAGCGCGCCCACCCGTCATCTGGTTGGTTCAGACAGAAAAAACTTTGCGCCTCAAGCCCCATAATACGGTTTGACGTACATGAACGAAAATCGGTACACACCTGTATCATGTCGCAACTTAAAGAAAAGTCTCTTGGCACCATGGCCGAAACCGAACAGGAAGTCGGCCATTTTGAACATTCTGAATTAATCGCGTAATTTTGGAGCAATATGAGCCATTCCTTCGAGAATTAATACGGCCCGAACCATAACATGCACCCAGGTGTGTTATACATCAAAATGTGCGTCTCCCTCCTGCGACCACGCGCATTACTTTTCTCCTTCAAAAGCGTTACCGTGGCGACGCTAGACGCCAAAAAGCGCGCCCACCCGTCATCTGGTTGGTTCAGACAGAAAAAACGTTGCGCCTCAAGCCCCATAATACGGTTTGACGTACATGAACGAAAATCGGTACACACCTGTATCATGTCACAACTTAAAGAAAAGTCTCTTGGCACCATGGCCGAAACCGAACAGGAAGTCGGCCATTTTGAACATTCTGAATTAATCGCGTAATTTTGGAGCAATATGAGCCATTCCTTCGAGAATTAATACGGCCCGAACCATAACATGCACCCAGGTGTGTTATACATCAAAATGTGCGTCTCCATCCTGCGACTACGCGCATTACTTTTCTCTTTCAAAAGTGTTACCGTGGCGACGCTAGACGCCAACAAGCGCACCCCCCCTTCATCTGATTGGTCCATATTTGATAGTTCCCCAAAAGTCACCAAATTTTGCATGCAAGGCAGGCCTGGCGATAAATTTGATATTTCATGGTTTGTATTAATGGGTGTGGAAAAATGGCTCAACAGCGCCCCCCGGAAAACTTTGTGCCTCAAGCCCCACAATACGGTTTGACGTACATGCACGAAAATCGGTACACACCTGTATCATGTCGCAACTTAAAGAAAAGTCCCTTGGCGCCATGGCCAAAACCGAACAGGAAGTCGGCCATTTTGAATTAATTGTGTAATTTTGGTGCAATTTATGCCATTCTTTCGGCAATTAATACGGCCCGAACCGTAACGTGCACCCAGGTGTGTTATACATCAAAATGTGCGTCTTCATCTTGCAACTACACGCATTACTTTTCTCTTTCAAAAGTGTTACCATGGCGACGCTAGACGCCAAAAAGCGTGCCCCCCTTCATCTGATTGGTCCATATTTGATAGTTCTCCAAAAGTCACCAAATTTTGCACGCAAGCCAGGCCTGGCGATAAATTTGATATTTCATGGTTTGCATTAATGGGCGTGGCCTAACGGCTCAACAGCGCCCCCTAGAATAATTTTCTCTGCCATAACTTTTGAAAGGTTTGACATAAAGAGTCGTGGGTGGTGTCATGGGACTCGGTATTGAGTCCTTGACCATAATTGGTGAAAATTAGCCCCGCCCCTTCTTCGGATTGGTTGTCCCGATTTTCTGCTATAACTTTTGAATGGTTTGACATAGAGAGTCGTGGGTGGTGTCATCAGATTCTGTATGGAGTCCTTGACCTTCATTGGCCTGAATTAGCCCCGCCCCTTCTTCTGATTGGTTGTCCCTTTTTTCTGCTATATCTTTTGAATGGTTTGACATAGGAAGTCGTGGGTGGTGTCATTTCTGATATGCTTATGGGGGCGGTGGCCGTGAGTGCGAGGGCCCGTTCATCGCTGCTTGCAGCTTTAATTCTCCTTGTGGTCCCAAACACCCTGAGTCCACACACCTGTGTCTATTTAACACCTAATTGCGTGAGGTGACCCATTACCAAGGTTATTGCTGCCCCCTTGTGGCTTGGTATATAAATACCACCCAAAATGAACTTCCAACCAAAAGAAACCGAAAACACCCATATTGTCTCCAACAATACACATTCCTATACATACAAGCGATGCCTCTGTTGGGGAATCAACAGGTAAGAAAAAGTGTTTTTTCTCTGGTAAAAATGAATGTCTGCACTGTTAACCAGCCTGCTGTTACAAAGTGTTGCCATGGCGATCCTAGCGCCGTCTCTCCCGGTTTTTTACATCCAGCTTCCGGTTTAACTTGGAAAACAAACGCCAAAATAAGAGTCTGCAGGAAACCGAAAGACCGCCAAAATAAAAGCACAGAAGTTACAAATAGATGCCTGAAGGGCAGAACAATAGGACTTGGTCGTCTTGACGTCATCACTTGGCGGACCCACCATTTCCGATACTAAGTTAGCTTCTCTTCGGACCCCTGCGCACTGTATACAGACGTGCTCCCCCTACGTTGTGTCCTACTTGTAATCGTTACTTTCCTTTATTCTGTAAACCATGGTAACCCGTTGCTGTGTTGTGGGATGCAGCAGCTCCACACATAACAGACGTGGGGAAAAGATCGCTAATGGTGTAACTTTTCACCGCTTTCCTACTTGGAAGCAGACCATGGAGACCAAGCATCTGAGATAACTAAACGCTGATTTATGGTTCCGCGTTGTAGGCTCTGCATCGATTTAACGCAGAACCATAATTCAGGTTTAAGAGTCGTCGCCTCACTTGGATTGCGGCTGTAAGACGACCAAACATAACCTTCCACAGTATCCCGATTTCGATGAGAGTCTGCTCCCTGCATTGTCATTCTGGCAAGTTAAAGATAGTTTACGGTTATCTTTTTATACATTGTCTCTCCTTCAACTGCGACACCACACACATACACATAGAAGCGCGCACACAAACACACGTAAATGAATGAATGAAAACCTTTATTGTCCCCGTAGGGAGATTCGGTTTGTCAGCCAGCAACAGAACAGTTTAAGAGTAGATTAGTTGGTAATAAAAACAGTTTAAGAGAATACAAGTCCAGTACATGTGCAAGAGCAAGTAGTGTGCAAAAAGTGCAAGTGTGCAAAAACACAAGTCATCAGATCCCCCGCCCCTGTCTGCGGTGGTCCGTTGGCAACGCCTGGTTGTGGAGCCTAATGGCCACAGGCACATATGACTGCCCAAAATGCTTGGTGCTCTGGCGGGGGGCGACAAGTCTTTGGCTGAAGGTGCTCCTCATCCTCATCAGTTCACCATTTAGGGGGTGGGTGGGATTGTCCATGATGGCATGCAGCTTCCTCCTTGTCCTTTTTTCTGCCACCACCTCCAGACTGTCCAGGCTGGCTCCCACTACAGAGCCAGCCTTCTTCACCAGCTTATTGATCTTGGCTACCCCTGCCGCGCTGACGCTGCCCCCCCAACATGCCACGCCACGTCTGATAAAATAGCTGCAGCAGCCTGCTACATACATTAAAAGACCGTAGCCTCCTTAAGAAGAATAGCCGGCTCTGCCCCTTCTTGTAGAGAGCCTTGGTGTTATCAGTCCAGTTTATTGTTCATTTGGACTCCCAGATATTTATAGGTGTCCACCCTCTCCACCTCCACCCCCCGGATGGAAATGGGGGTGGGAATCCTCTTACTCCTCCCAAAATCCACCACCACCTCCTTTGTCTTGGTGGTGTTAAGCTGGAGATGGTCGGTGTCACACTGTCCCACAAAGCTCTCCACCAGGTCCCTGTACTCCTCTTCCCGGTTGTCGCTGATGTAACCCACGATGACGGAGTCATTGTAGGTGGCATTTGTCTGAGTAACTTGAAAAACTGATGTGTAGAGGGTGAATAAAAATGGTGCCAACACCGTTCCCTGGGGGGCGCCTGTGATGCACACCACCATCTCCGACTGGCAGCCCTGCATTCTGACATACTGGTGTCTATTGGTGAGGTAGTTGTGGGTCCAGGCCACCAGGGTGTCCTCCACACTCATCACTGCTAACACCTTACTCTCCTAGTGGGCACTATACTCTCCTCACAGAACCTTATGTAATCCATCACACAGTCCACAAGACCATCGATGTCCTCCCGGTCCTCCACTCTGGAACATCTCCCAGTCAGTTGTACTGAGGCAGAACCTCAGCTCCTCCTCCACCTCCTCCGACCACTGCTGGATGGTCCTGGTGGTGGCTGGCAGCCTCTTGATGAGAGGCCTGTATGATGGTGCAAGCCAGATGAGTTTGTGGTCTGATGCTCCTAGTGGTGGAAGGGCAGTAGATCTATAAGCCTCCTTTGCATTGGCATAGAGCATGTCCAGAATTTTATTCTGTCTTGTTTTGCATTTAACATATTGGGTGAAATCTGTCAGCCTCTTTGACACATTTACATGGTTAAAATCTCTGTCCACCAAAATGAATGCGCTGGGATGCGCAGTCTGTAGCCCAGCTACACATGAGTGAATGACGTCACATGCTCTACCCGCAACTGCACTCGGTGGAATGTAAACAGTAACGGCGAGTACATGTGAATATTCTCGCAGCAAATATTTTGGCCGGAGACCCAGCGTCAGCAGCTCTATGTCCGGAGTGCATATCTGCTCTTTAAAGGAGCTGTATGTAAGAGCAATAATAAAACGAATCATAAAATGACCCCGATATGTCAACAGACATTTAAAAATCATGTTCATTTCAAATACTTATGTCACTGACAACAGCACTCAAGCCAGGATATTCCAGTTTAAAAAGCGGAGTTGCAGCCCTCAACTGATGCTTATGTTGTCATTTTTTGTTTTGGCCTGAAGCTCCACCCTCCACCTATCTCCCAATCACCAAGTCAGTATTGTTTTGGCATCTGGGTTGCCAGCTCGGCTCTAATTATCGCAGCCATGGCAGCCTACGTTCCTGCTGCATTCTGCAGCCTACCTGGCAACCTCTGGTCGGGGGGAGGAGGGGGAGGGTACACGCCGCTCAACAATATTTTGAAAGTGACTGCAGTACCAATTTTGGCCATTTCTTACAGACGGCTCCTTTCACCATGACATGTCCTAGATCAGGGGTTCTTAACCTTTCTGACCTTGGGGCCCAATTTTTTCAGTACAGAGTGGCCCGGGGCCCATTAAATATAAACACTGTATAGCAGGGGTATTCAACTAAAACTTTAAGAGGTCCATTTAGAGAAAATTTACTCAAGCGAAGGTCCAGAACATCATTATATATATACATATATATATATATATATATATATATATATATATATATATATATATATATATATATATATATATATATATATATGTGTGTGTGTGTGTATATATTCAAGTAGCCTCATAGTTGTATCAACATCTGCATCTGACTGTTATATTAAAAAAAGTACATATTTGCCAATTAACATGTTTAACTTGAATTAAACATATTTTTTTCTCTTAAAAATAAAGTAGATTTTATTTTATTTTTCAAATGCTATCTTATTTTATTTCTCTACCAGCAGTTTGAATTTCCCCTTTTCTTTGTTAATTGTCTCAACACATTTTTATACTAAATTAATATAAACACATCTTAACAATTGAACAGTTTTGCAGTTTTTCTTTCTTCCCCTCTTATAATCTTATGCCCCCACTTTCTGTTGTTCAGTGAGAGAACTGAGCTCTAACTTCTCCTGTCAGGACTTTAAATCTGGGCTGGATGGTGTCAGGTTCTCATATGCATGTGGAGGTGCTCATTGATGAGCCTGAAACGATATTTAGTTTTAATAATTATGTTCACTGTGGAGAAAGCTGCTTCACAGCTGTATCTGGACCCAGACATGGGCAGGATGTTTTAAGATGGTCAGCTTATTTTCTGTGACTTCAGTTCAGACTTGAGTGGATATGTTTGATGAAAAACTTTGTGTTTTGTTTCAGTGGCATTTCACTTTCGCACTTTGAACGCCACGGTCTCTGAACGTATGAGACACTGGTTTTGTCCCAGTGGGAAGACTGAACAGGATGAATTTGTCCATTCCGGGTTGCATATTTAAAAATACAGCGAGAACAAAACTTAGTTTGATTTTACTTTAAGTTATTTACATTAATAAGTTGTCAGGACTCAGTGTGTCGGGTTTCATCCGAGCCTGATCAGCTGCGACGGGCACAGCCCGCACCGCAGCTCTCTGGTCGCGCTGCAGCAGTTACTTTCCGATGCTTTTTCGAAAGCCCGAACAGTCCAGTCCAGCAGACACGACAGCCCACGCATCTACATCTACCATCTTTCAGCAGTAACGACGGAGCCCACCGCCCGAGCGGCAGCCTCAGCCGACCTCCCCGGCCGCGGGGACGCGCCGGGATAAATGATCACGCCGCGCTCGCTCGCTCTGGGCGCAGACCCAATTAATCGATCCCTATTCCTGGCGGATCCAAACCTACTCTGTGCAAAATGAAGGATTTTCTCTGTAAAGACACACCATTTCTCTTACTATTACACGTACAGCTAGCCGAGTGTCTTCTTCTCCTCATTTGGTTGGGAGTTGCTTTGCAGTCCCGCGGCCCTCGCGGCCCACACGTACAAAACTGAATTTTTTTGGCGGCCCACTAGATGGCGCTCGCGGCCCAAGTGTGGGCCGCGGCCCTATGGTTAAGAATCACTGTCCTAGATGACACCACTTTGTGTTTACAAAGACAGCGAGCCCACCACCCTTGGTTTTACCGCTGTCTCCGTTCCTGTCGGATCGCACCATGGTGAAACCCTCCTGCTCCACAGCGCTGTCTGGAATAGCCTGGTAAAGGCAATCACAAGGCTAACACTATGCATTACATAAACGTGACACTCATAATCATGACATGGCACCTGTAATGACTCTTTGATTTCTTACATGTCATGATGTAAGTTAGATAGTGTTAGCCTTGTGACTGCCTTTACGTGTGTTTGTGTGCGCGCTTCCATGTGTATGTGCGTGGTGTCGCGGTTGAAGGAGAGACAATGTATACAAAGATAATCGTGCACTATCTTTAACTTACCAGAATGAAAATGCAGTGAGCAGACTCTCATCAAAATCGGGATACTGTGGAAGGTTATGTTTGGTCATCTTACAGCCGCGATCTAAGCGAGCCGACAACTCTGTTATCTCAGATGCTTGGTCTCCGTGGCTCTGCTTCCAAGCAGGAAAGCGGTGAAAAGTTACACCATTAGCAATCTTTTCCGTTAATTATCACTATTTTCTCCAAATACCGGTCCCTGGCTTCCTTGTTTAAGGTAAATACCAGTTCCTTTCCGACATTTTACATTTTTTTTTTGCGTTTCGTGCTACCACACTGCTACTACACTGCTGTTTGTTTACACTCACGAGGCATCGGATATGGCCACCGCGTCCCAGAATGCACCTTGGTGACCAAGCCCTATAGTGTTGTGTTGTTAATCTGTGTTATCGCTATCATGTTTCTTATTCAGGTATCTCTTAGAAAAGAGACCGTAACCTCAATCACATAATCTATGCGTGCGAAAAAGGCGAAGTAGCTTGTGCGATGATGAATGATGGATTTGCATCCAACTTTCGGTCAGGTGGCCTATGAACTGTCAATTATCCATCAAGCTCCACATTTATCATGTTAACAGATAGATTTGTCTAGGACAACATTTCTCTTGCGGGCTGGGAGAAGACACAAAATCAATGCATCTCTATTATTGTGCAGGCATAAATTCTCAGAGTTTTGTGGGTGCGGGCGAGAGTGGATATAACCACTGCGGGAGCGGGCGGGAGTGTAAAACACACGTTGCGGGTGCAGGCGGTGATGGTCAGAAATTCAGCGGGAGCGGGCAGGAGCGGAATTAAGAAAACCCACGCAGGGCTCTACACTGTACCTCTGGATAGTATTATAACTGAGATAAATTGAGCGCTTTTCTTTAGGGAGATAACCAGAACCGAAGCTTTTAATAGAGCACTGAAGAGTCTGGCCAGCAATTCTGGTGCATTCTTTCCATTCAGAAATGAAAGTTGGGATGTACAGCAGTTCTAATTGTTTCACTTCACACAAATGTGAACGTATATACTAGCATACATTATATGCTCTTTAAAATTGTAGTTATAATTTTACCAAGCAATGTTCAATATTTGCTGTGGCCAGTGGTGTTCTTTATTCTTATTTCAAAAATTGAATCAAAGATGAGGTGCAACCAAATGGCTTCAGACTAGAGAGTGAGGAGAGCATGTTGAGCATCCAGAGACTCATCAAATAGGCATATGAGGGGGATAATGGCTGGGCTAATGTTGTTGTTATTATCATGGTGTTATTATTATATGCGATTAAGAATGGCTGATACATTCTGTGGACAATGGTATTCTTAAGGGTACCTTAAGGAATTCATGCAGAATTGTATTAAAACATTGCTTTCTTGTATTTAAAAAGACCTCAAAAGCATTCCTTGCAATGGTATTTGATACATGTTGAGCCAAATCTAAAAGCAGCAGCAAGGCATCAACATCAAAGGCAACAACATCTTAGTTGACAAAGGCAAAAATCCGAACCAAATATTTATTTTTCACTTTTAGTCTATTTATTATTTAGCTGTAATGAAAATTCCAACAGATCGTGTTGGAATTTCCATGTTCATGGTTATTACATTATTGCCTTTTTAATTTCACAAATTCAGCTGAGCCCTGTCATCCTCTTTAATTTTTTTTCTTCTAAATCACGGTACAATGAATACATCTGTCTAGAATGTTTTCCTCAAAATGATGTCATGCACTCCTTCAGCTACAAGTATGAATGCCTATTTCCTTACACAATTTGAATCTTTAGCTTGCATAGACTGCTTAAATTTAACACAAAAAACAATGGGCACATTTGACAAACCTCAGTTACTTTCAACCTATTTACTCCTCTCAAATTATTCCTCCCATAATACTGGTGGTGATGTTTTGTCAGAAGC
This sequence comes from Cololabis saira, assembly GCF_033807715.1. NCBI lineage: Eukaryota > Metazoa > Chordata > Actinopteri > Beloniformes > Belonidae > Cololabis > Cololabis saira. The sequence goes on along the minus strand of NC_084590.1, from coordinate 21,128,866 downwards.
ATCTCAGTTGTCTTAGCATCGGCATTCCAAATCAAGCTTTACTGTTCTTCTTACAGTCTTCTTCTAAATGGTGAGTCACTTGTACACTGCTGGTAGTACGTTTCAACATCAACATCTAGACTCCAGTGACGGAAGAAATTCAATTTGCAAAAACACTAACGTATTGAATTAAACTAAATAATAGATTATCAGTCCCCAAAATGTCACTGCAGTATACATTGGGAAAAATCTAAAGATGGTAATTACCATACACAAAGAGAGCTAGGCAGAGGTCCGATCCCATTTCTAACCCTTAGCATCACCCTCATGTTTTGCATATTCAAATAAAGGGTAGTGGTGTGCCAATTCTCTTCTAGACAGAGGGGGATGGCTAAGGTGAAGGTATACAAAGCCCTCCAACTGGACATTTTTCAAGACCGGAGCTCAAACCAGGAAAATGAAAAAAAATTCAATCATACATTATAAAAAAAACCGAACTTTCAAATGACAGGTGTCTAACATACCACACCAGATCAGATGTTTTCATCAAAAGCAGCAGTAACTGTTTTGAGTAAAGCTTTTACATCACTCAAGCTGCTATTTTATCAGATTAAGTTTTAACTGCACTATAGACCTGCAAGTGATTAGCTGTATATGGTGTGCTGAAGAAAGAGAACAATTAAACTTTTCCACAAGCTCAACATGTACATATTATGTACATATGTTGTTGCCCGTGGAATTCTGGAGTCACTTTACCTCTGAACGTTGAAATGTTTGAGCTATTGGCACCGTTTTATGACCATTATCCCCAAACTGTCTCACTTCATATCAAATCATCAGTTTGTTTATTTGTGTTTCTGTTTGTTGTTTTTGTTAGTACATATAGGATTTTGTGTGAATATGTGTGCGTTTGCGTGTCTGAGCTGTGTGTTTTGTGTATGACAGAGATGGATGGAGTTTCTGGCATAAAAGCTTAACTTAAATGTCACACCTGTCCGTCACAACACACCTGCTCTCACTGACGCGTCTGCTCTGTATGGAGCTAGAACAGTCTCATAATTCACAAATGCACAGGACAAGTTTTACAAATGCACGGACCGATTTGCAAATACACACACCGTTTCACACGTGCACAGGACAAGTTTTACAAATGCACAGACCGATTTGCAAATACACACACAGTTTCACACGTGCACAGAACAATTCACACGTGCGTAGGACAAGATACACAAATGTATTTTTGATGCACACACAAATATAACCTGATTTACACATGTTTTTTTGTCTGTGAGCTGCGCTGGATTTGTGTGTGAGTTTTGAGACTCTCCTGACGTGACAAGATCCACACGTAGGTTTTTTTTAACACGGAAGGATCTGCAACCAATCAGATTAAAGGGGCGGATACACCTGCTGTTTGAGCTGCGTTAGCGCTGGTTTGTCGGGCTGATCAACCAGAGCCGTCAGGAGACTGCACTCCAAGTCCTGCCGATGCAGCAACTGATGATGAAAAACAGCGGAGATTTTTATATATTTGCTCCGTTTGGTTTCACGAAGTATTACTGCCCGCTGATTCATCTATGAACCAGACAGACAGCAGAGAGCTGCTGCGCTGCCTGGCGGGGACGAGCAGCGGCCAGGTGGAGCAGCACGCGCATGTCAGGAGATTAATTTACCCAAATATCTGGAGTAACGTCGGTATCAGTCGACTGATAACCGAAGAACCTCTGTATCAGCTCAGATGTTTGATGATCGGTGGACTAAACCCCGACCAGCATCATCACGGCTGCATCTTCCCATGCATGACTCTATCTGCACCGGGAATGTGTTGATCTGCCACCGCTGTTTTGACACACGTTTGTCTCTGTGTGGTGGCGATGTCACATCATAAATGTGAGGATAACAGCTGCTTGTTTCTGACCTCCGTGTCTGGTCCCTGGTCAGCTGGTCTGACCGGGACCAGCGCCACCCACGGCCAGAGCCAGAACGAGACTGCAGCAATATTCACCCCCGTCAACAGGCTTGTTCTCCTGAAAGACACCTGTAGTTCAAATATATATATATATCCGCTGTTTCTCATCAGCTGCTGCATCGGCAGGACTTGGAGTGCAGTCTCCTGACGGCTCTGGTTGATCAGCCCGACAAACCAGCGCTAACGCAGCTCAAACAGCAGGTGTATCCGCCCCTTTAATCTGATTGGTTGCAGATCCTTCCGTGTTAAAAAAAACCTACGTGTGGATCTTGTCACGTCAGGAGAGTCTCAAAACTCACACACAAATCCAGCGCAGCTCACAGACAAAAAAACATGTGTAAATCAGGTTATATTTGTGTGTGCATCAAAAATACATTTGTGTATCTTGTCCTACGCACGTGTGAATTGTTCTGTGCACGTGTGAAACGGTGTGTGTATTTGCAAATCGGTCTGTGCATTTGTAAAACTTGTCCTGTGCACGTGTGAAACGGTGTGTGTATTTGCAAATCGGTCCGTGCATTTGTAAAACTTGTCCTGTGCATTTGTGAATTATGAGACTGTTCTAGCTCCATAGCTCTGCCAGGCTGACATTTACACACTTCAACTGACCACAGACCCACCTGTACAGGCACAAACAGGTGATGCGCATGCAGAAATATGAAGTACATGCTAATTTACCAAAAACAGGGATATATTTTTTATTTAATTTTTAGTGGCTCCAGTGCCTGTTTAGCACCAGACAGGAAAGCTCGGTAGGGAGGGGGGGCACACCATAAAGAGGTTTGAGATTTGAATCTGCGCCAACTTGCATCCATTTATGGATGAATGATTTAGAGGGAAACAAAGAGATTTTAGATTTTTTCAGTTAGGCCTTTCACAGTGCTAGCAGATAGGCGCTTACTCTCTTGGGCGTCTGTCTGAAAGTAAAAGAATATATAACATTTTACTCTATTAATTTCAAGCATAATATAATTATGTGTTAGACACATTGGTTTGAATGTTGATAAAGCTAGATGTACCCGCATGCACCACTGTATAATTACAGAAAATAAGTTGTGGAAGGTTTACAATAACGACTAAATACATGGTAACGTAGCGATTGGAAAGCAAAGCAGTGGTTGGGGATGCTTGGAGATGGTAATGTTCTGGAGCAGGTGTGAATGTTCAGGGTTTTTGTTGTGTTGTTAAGTTGGGGGTTGCATGAATACCTTTCTGGATGATCAGCGGAGAGTACAATAGGATAGCCAGACAGTATTGTGTGGCTAGTGAAATGTATAAACCCTGTTCAGACATTTCTGTTCCCCCTCAGGCCAAATGTTGCAATATTACAACACGTCCCTAAGATCTTACAAAACAAAAATATATATAAAAAATTTCGTTTTCAGCCTCAAAGGCCCCCTACAATACCATCTGAGACGATTTTGTTTTTTCAATAAGTTTTACTATACTTGTTTTTAATATACATATATATTACAGGCCTCTCTCATCTTTTTAAGTGGGAGAACTTGCACAAATTGGTGGCTGACTTAATACTTTTTTGCCCCAATGTATCTATCTATATATATATATATATATATATATTAGACGAGTTCTGAGGCTACATTTGTGACAGTACAGTTGGAAAAAGGGACACATGACTGATTCTGAACAAGATTCTGGGAAATGTTGACAATGTAAAAAAAGTATATGGGCAGATGCTGCAGCCTGTTGGCAGCCTCTTAGAGCTCTCAGGTGTTTGTTGGCTGGAAAAGCTGGGTCACTGGCACCATGGTGTAGCTGACAGCAGCCAGAGCCTGGAGCTGACCTCAGCTGCCTGTAAACTGCTAAAATAGTATTCAAAAGAGGTTCTCTTTTGGGAATTAAAACTTTAGTTATTGCATCGTTGGGCTTATTCTCGCAAATATACTGAAACCATATATATATATATATATATATATATATATATATATATATATATATATATATATATATATATATATATATATATACATATACATATACATATATCGGTGACGTGTGGTCAGGGGAGGCAGAAAGGCAGAAGAGGCCTTGCCTCACCTCTCATCAAGGGAAGAAACAATGTAATGAAAAAGATTGAATGGTTATATTTATCCAGTGATTTGCACTATAAAGTTATTTTCCATCTAACTTCACCATGGATTGCGCAATGACTCAGCTAACTGTGCTGGCAGCGAGACTGCAACAGTGGAAAATAGTGAAGTAGTCGAGGCCAGTGACCTGGGTTCTGCCTCTGCAGATGTTGATTTCCTTGTTAGTAACACTGCTGATTTGTTGCATTCAGCTTTAGATGAAGTTGCTCCTCTGAAAAGGAGGGTTTCTAGCCACAGGAGCTTAACTCCTTGGTATAATTCAGATATCTGCATTTTGAAACAAAACGTGCGTAAAATGGAAAGGAAGTGGCACTCTTGTAAGTCTGTAGACTCCTATCGTGAATGGAAAGATATTTTAATAGTATATAAAAAAAGACATTCGCAAAGCCAGAACAGCTTATTATTCATTGTTGAGGATAACAAAAGTAACCCACGTTTTCTGTTCAGCACTGTAGCCAGGCTGACAAAGAGTCACAACTCTGTTGAGCCGTGCATTCCTGCAGCTCTCAGTAGTGAAGACTTTATGAGCTTCTTTAACAGTAAAATCATGAGAATTAGAGAAGAAATCAACCAGCTGGTTGTGGGCGTTTCTTCAGCTTTAGCGACTTCCCTAGGCTCTGACTTGTCTCTAGACTGTTTTGATCCTATAGACCTCCCTGAGCTGACTTCACTCGTTAATAGAGCTAAGTCGACCACATGTATGTCAGACCCCATCCCGACTCGACTATTCAAAAATGTTTTTTCTCTTATTGGTGCGACAATACTGGATCAGATAAACCTATCCCTAAACTTAGGATATGTACCACAGGTTTTCAAAGTTGCAGTAATTAAACCTTTACTTAAAAAACCTTCTCTTGAACCAGAAATCTTATAGACCAATTTCTACCCTTCCATTTGTATCTAAAATTCTGGAAAATGTAGTTTCAAGCCAGTTATGTGACTATTTGTATAGAAATTATCTGTTTGAAGTTTTTCAGTCAGGGTTCAGAATGCATCATAGCACAGAGACAGCACTGGTTCGAGTCACGAATGACCTTCTTATGGCCTCAGATAAGGAATTAGTGTCCATATTGGTTCTACTGGACCTCAATGCTGCTTTTGACACTGTAGATCATGGCATCTTACTGCTTAGGTTAGAGCATGTTGTTGGTCATTAAAGGGACAGCTCTACGTTGGTTTAAATCATATATATCTGGCAGATTCCAGTTTGTTCATGTACATGAGGTTTCTTCAGAACAGTCGGAGGTCTGTTATGGTGTTCCGCAGGGTTCAGTGCTAGGGCCAATCTTGTTCAGTTTATACATGCAGCCATTGGGAAGTATAATCCAGAATCAGGGCATACACTTTCATTGCTATACTGATGATATGCAGCTCTATTTGTCTATGAAGCCGGATGAAACAGAACCGTTAGTTAAACTTCAGGCATGTCTTAGGGACATCAAGGACTGGATGTCCGTAAATTTCTTGCTTCTAAATTCAGATAAAACAGAGGTTATCATTCTTGGTCCAGAGCATTTTAGGAAGGGATTAGATGGTGTTGCGATGGCTTCCAGTACAACTGTGAGAAACCTTGGTGTTCTTTTCGATTGGGATTTGTCGTTTAAACCATATATTAATCAGGTTTGTAAAATAGCATTTTTCCATCTCCGTAATATTGCAAAGATTAGCAAAATCCTTTTGCAGAGTGATGCAGAAAAACTAGTTCATGCATTTGTATCTTCTAGACTAGATTACTGTAATGTGTTATTAGCAGGATGTCCAAGTAATTTGCTGAATAGGCTCCAGCTGATCCAAAATGCAGCAGCACGAGTGCTGACAGGAATCACTAGGAGAGACCACGTCTCTCCAGTGTTGGCGTCGCTCCATTGGCTACCCGTAAAATTTAGAATCCAATTTAAAATTGTATTACTTGCGTATAAAGCCCAAAACGGCTCACTCCAACATGCACCGGGAACAAGTCTGATATACTGCCGGCAATGCGAACCAAACTCCTGCTCCGATTATACAGAGACCGGACAGCCCTTAATAGAGGGCCCCGGACTCCATACTCACTGAGTAGACTTGGCGTAGACTTTCCCGGGGAGGCTGAGAAGTGCGATCCCCCTATAGTTGGAGCACACTCTCCAGCCCCCCTTTTTAAAAAAGAGGGACCACCACCCCGGTTTGCCACTCCTGCGGTACTATCCCCTTCCTCCATGCAATGTCACAGAGGCGTGTTAACCAAGACAGCCCTACGACATCCAGAGACTTGAGGTACTCAGGGTGAATCTCATCCACCCCCGGTGCCCTGCCACTGAGGAGCTTACAAACTACCTCAGTGACCTCGGCTTGGGTGATGGATGAGCACGTCTCCGAGTCCCCACTCTCTCCTCAGTGGAAGGCATGTCAGTCGGGTTGAGGAGATCCTCGAAGTATTCCTTGAACCGTCTGACAATGTCCCCAGTCGAAGTCAACAGATCCCCACCCACACCGTAAACGGTGCCGGCAGAGTACTGCTTCCCCCTTCTGAGGCGCCGAACGGTCCTCCAGAATTTCCTCGAGGCCGACCGAAAGTCTTCCTCCATGGCCTCCCCGAACTCCTCCCAGACCCGAGTTTTTGCCTCCAGGACTGCCCGAGCCGCGGCTCGCTTGGCCTGCTGGTACCCATCTACTGCGTCAGGATTCCCACAGGCTAACATAGCCCGGTAGGACTCCTTCTTCAGTCTGACGGCATCCTGTACTTCCGGTGTCCACCACCGGGTTTTAGGATTGCCGCCACGACAGGCACCGGAGACCTTGCGTCCACAACTTTGAGCCGCCGCGTCGACAATGGAGGCAGAGAACATGGTCCACTCGGACTCGATGTCCACCGCCTCCCCCGGGATCCGAGAGAAGCTCTCTTGGAGGTGGGAATTGAAGATGTCCCTAACAGAGGGCTCAGCCAGACGTTCCCAACAGACCCTCACAATCCATTTGGGTCTGCCCGGTCTGTCCAACCTCCTCCTCTGCCAGCGCATCCAACTCACCACCAGGTGGTGATCAGTTGACAGCTCAGCCCCTCTCTTCACCCTAGTGTCCAAGACATGCGGCCGAAGGTCAGATGAAACGACAACAAACTCGATCATTGACCTCCGGCCTAGGGTGTCCTGGTGCCACGTGCACTGATGGACACCCTTATGTTTGAACAAGTTGTTCGTTATGGACAAACTGTGACTAGCACAGAATTCCAACAACAAAACACTGCTCGGGTTCAGATCGGGGATGCCGTTCCTCCCAATCACGCCTCTCCAGGTATCACAGTCATTGCCCACGTGAGCGTTGAAGTCCCCCAGTAGAACAATGGAGTCCCCAGTTGGAGCACTATCCAGTACTCCTCCAAGGAACTCCAAGAAGGCCGGGTACTCCACACTGCTGTTCGGCCCGTAGGCACAAACAACAGTGAGAGACCTTTTCCCGACCCGAAGGCGCAGGGAAGCGATCCTCTCGTTCACCGGGGTGAACTCCAACACATGGCGACTGAGCTGAGGGGCTATAACCAAGCCCACACCAGCCCGCCGCCTCTCACCCTGGGCAACTCCAGAGTAGTGGAGGGTCCAGCCCCTTTCAAGGAGCTGGGTTACAGAGCCCAAGCTATGTGTGGAGGTGAGCCCGTCTATCTCTAGCCGGTATCTCTCAACCTCACGCACAAGCTCCGGCTCCTTCCCCCCCAGCGAGGTGACATTCCATGTCCCCACTGTGAGCTTTTTTGGTCCGGGGATTGGGTCGTTGAGCCACCCCGCCACGACTGCTACCCAGCCCACATTGCACCGGCCTCTCACGGTCCTTCCTGCGGGTGATGGGCCTACAGGAAGGCGGGCCCACGTCGCCGTTTCGGGCTGAGCCCGGCCGGGTCCCACGGGCAAAGAACCCGGCCAGGCGCTCGCCAACGAGCCCCAACCCCAGGCCTGGCTCCAGGGAGGGGCCCCTGTGACGCCTGTGTCCTTGCTCTTCTGTTAACCATGATTAGCTTGTGAACTGCTCTTAGTCTGGTCCGCCACCTAGGACCTGTTTGCCATGGGAGACCCTACCAGGGGCGTTATGCCCCCGACAACATAGCTCCTAGAATCACTCGGGCACACAAACCCCTCCACCACAGTAAGGTGGTGGTTCAAGGAGGGGCCCAAAATGGCTTAGCTCCGCTTTATTCGCAAGATGTGATAGTGCCTTATGTTCCTGGCAGAGCTCTCCGTTCTCAGAGTGCAGGTTTACTTATAGTTCCTACAGTATCCAAATGTAGATTTGGAGGGTGGGCGTTCTGCTATCAGGCACCATTACTATGGAACCAACTTCCAATCTGGGTTAAGGAGGCTGACACCACCTCCACCTTTAAAACTAAACTTAAAACCTTTCTGTTTAGTAAAGCCTATAGTTAGTGTTAGTAAACCTCTAGCTGGTGTGGGTAAATCTCTAGTTAGTGTAAACTCTAGTGTGTTAGAGTCAGTAGTCATAGCTGCAGCTATAGAACAAGACTAATAATTAGTCTCCAACATAGCTTCGTGGTAGATATGCTGCTATAGGCCTATGCTGCAGGGGGGCACCGACATGATCCACTGGGCGGTGCCTCTCACCCTTCTTCTCCTCTCCCCCATTTTTTTTTATTATTTAAGTATCTCATAGCCATCATTTTTGTCCATCTTTCCTGTAGTTTCTTGTGCTAGCCCCCTTTTTTCTCTTTTGTGCATGTTTGCAGGCCGGAGCTTCAGGAGCTGCGTGCTGGCCTGCGCCCCCCCACTGGTCATCCCGCTGCTGCTTCCACCTGCCTGCGCCCCCCCATCTGGTCATCCCGCTGCTGCTTCCCCCTGCCTGCGTGGATGTCTGCTGTGTGCTGCTGACGTCCCCGACCCCCCAGTCTGGCCTTCGGTAGGAGGGTTGCCCCCTTATGAGCCTGGTCCTGCTCAAGGTTTTCTAGGACAAAGGAGTTTTTCCTTGCCACTGTTTGACTTAAGGCTTTTCTCCCACTAGGGGAGTTTCTACCTGCCATTGTTTATGTAATAATTGCTCGGGGGTCATGTTCTGGGTCTCTGAAAAGCGTCTAGAGACAACTTTTGTTGTATTAGACGCTATACAAATAAAAGTGAATACTGTATTGCTGTCCCTCTGTATGTTGCTATTCAACACCTTTGCCTCATGAAGTAAATTTCCATAAGTGATGTATATTCTACAGTTTTTTTTACGTTTCTAAAACGGCTGCGGAGAGGCACAAAGTGAGGCACCCAGTTCTCCTGCCTGAATTTGATTTTAATATTTAATTGGTTGGGTTTACGTGACCCGAAAATGGCTTTGTGTGCAGCAGTTCTGATAGAACGGCAGCACCGGAATTACTAGTTTGATTAAGGACTTATTCAACAGCAGTTTGACACATGCAGAAATCTCTTGCACGTTGCAGCAGATAGGTATCCTGCAATGCTCAGAAATGAGCATCAGAACATTCTGTGATTAAAGATATTAAAGATAAGAGAGCTGGGAGATCCTGCCTTATCTTTAAGGTCTCCTGTTCGGGAACACTTGTTTGTTCAACAGCACTCGGTCATGTTTCCCACCGCGTACCCTACGGCGTAGGCTCTGCGTCGGTGTAACGCAGTAAACGGTGATCAAGAGCTGAGACCATTTATTTAATAAATAGCTTGGAGAACAGATGGTGGATCATCTGTAGTTCTGTAGTAAACAAAGGTTGCACGTTAGACGTCAGAATCAGAGCAGATTTGTTGTTGTTTTGGAGCATAATGTGACGTTCGAAAACGCAAAACTCCGGTTGTCTCTGTCTACATGCATCTACATAAACGGAGTTTTAAAAAATCTTCACTTTGCCCAGAGTTTTTTTAAACATTTGTTTATTTGCGTTTTCATGTGGTTGACAGGTCCAAACGTAGGAAAATATCTTCGGTTTAGCAGATACCCGGCTACGTGTGTACGGGGTCTGCGCAGTCTGATGGGGCAGAGCTGTGGAGACGTCTCCCTGGTGCTGCGTCATATGACGCGGTGTTCGAAAAAAAAAAAAAAGCGTTTGTAGGAGCTTTGCTAAAATCAGCCACTTTTTCCTCTGAATACGTGCCCTTATGTCTTGTAAAACATATTAAATCCTACATTAACTTCTCACAGTCATTTTCACATAAGGTCAGGTATAATTTTTGAAAAAACCCGAACCTGCAATATGCTCTTTAAACTAACCACAGTTCCTATTACAGGACGAATGGGGACTGGAACTGATGAAAAATGTCCTGCTAACCATGAGCACAAGCGCTGTGCTAATAAGCAGTCAATGGTAAAACACCCACTTGTTAAACTGCCTAAAGGTTTAGTTGGTTCAAGATGCACAGCTGTCGTTAAAATAGCTGTTGCTGACCGCAACTGCCTTTTGGATACAGGTTCTCAAGTCACCACAGTCCCAGTGTCTTTTTATAACCACTACCTGTCTGATCAGCCAGTAAAACCTCTTAACAACCTGTTAGAGGTTGAGGGTGCTGCTGGGCAGTCTGTGCCATATTTGGGCTACGTTGAGCTAACAGTTGGCTTTCCCAAAGACTTTCTGGGAGCAGATATTGACGTACCGACCCTTGCTCTTGTGGTCCCAGATTTGCGCCCTGAAACCCCATCTCAAGTCTTGATAGGGACAAACACTTTGGATGTGCTCTATGAGCAATATCTTGATAGCGATGCTACACATCAGCAGCCCAGTCTTTATGGCTACCAAGCCGTACTAAAAACACTTGAATTACGGCACCAGCAGAACAAAGAGGGCAATGTGGGAGTTGTGAGGATGCTGAGCAAGACACCGACACTCATCCCTGCCGGCCATAGTGTCATCCTTGAGGGATTAGCCAAAATTCATACTCTTGTGACAGACCGGTGGACGGTGGTGGAACATCCCACTCAGTCATCCTTGCCTGGTGGCCTTTGTGTCAAAAGTTGTCTTGTTACTTTTCATTCTACTGCACCATACAAAATACCCGTTGTGGTCACTAATGAGACAGAGCAAGCAATTACTCTTCCATCCCTCAGTGTCATTGCAGAACTTGGAGCTTTTCACAGCATAATATTGCAGCACAGTGTCACAAACTTGCCTGATCCTGAGAAACCCTTAAAGCCAGACTTGAACTTCAACTTTGGTGACTCTCCACTGCCATCAGAATCGAGGGAGCGTATCACCAACAAGCTCCTTGAAATGCCTGAGGTATTTTCTCACCATGACTTGGACGTTGGGTGTACAGATAAAGTAAAGCATCACATCAAACTGAAGGATGACACTCCTTTCAAGCATCGGGCCCGGCCTATTCATCCTCATGATATTGAGGCAGTGCGTCAGCACCTTCATGAGTTGTTGGAGGCTGGTGTCATAAGAGAGTCAGAGTCACCCTTTTCCTCACCCATCATGGTCGTGAGAAAACGAAATGGAGCTGTACGTCTATGTATAGACTACAGAAAGTTGAATCTACAAACAGTAAAAGATGTCTATACCCTACCCAACCTTGAGGAGACTTTCTCAGCATTAACAGGATCCAAATGGTTTACCGTCAGTGCTTAATTTGTCCATGAAGAGGTCCCGGAACATCGAGAGGGTACCGGGCTGGGGGGTTCCGGGGGGGGGTGCGTTCCCCCCCGGGAAATTTTTTGAGCATAATGCATTTAAATGCATCAATCTGGTGCACTTTGGAAAGCTAGAATAACAATAATAGGGTGTCTGCTGCCTTAACTTACCTTGGAAACATAGCTCCGGAGCTTCTCTACCCGGCTAAACTATTCTCCGCTCCTCTGTTTGTGTGTGATGCCGCGTTCCATTTGTCCTCGGAAGTCGGAGTTTCCCAGTTCCCAGTCGGAATTTTCAACTGGAACGCCCCTCGAAGTCGAATTTCCTACTGGGAAAGTGGGAGAAGCTTCACCACCCCCGAGTTACCATTCCAAGATCGCTGCCATTCCCAGTTCCCAGTTCCGATTTCCGAGGTAAATGGAACGCGGCATGAGCACAGACAGCCTTCACCGCTGATTGGCTGTTTCCCGTGCCTGTCTCTGTGTGTAACCAATCAGATGGTGCTGTGGGCGGGACATTGCTGGACACAGTGCTGCTGCATCAACTCCAAAATAACGCAGTTTTAAATTGTACAAACACAATATTGGTATCGTTGGAAAGGGAAAAATGTCCTCTTAATTTTGGGGGGGCTGAGATCAAATTTGGGGGGGCTTCAGCCCGTTTTTTTATTTGTAGTGAGAACATAATCCACAGCAACCGACACAAATCCATTCATGTGTATGTGTCCGCGGCGCAAGGACCACATTGATTGTGCTGCAGCTGCCCTCATCGCCGCTTGTTGCTTTTCTGATTCGTTTTGAAGAATCATCCAACTCTTCCTTCTTTTTGAAAAAGGACAGTAAATTCAGCTGTCTTTTTGACATGTTTGCGTTGCTCGCTGCTGGCTCCCCAGATCCAGCAAATTTCCAAAGTTTTTTTGGTCAGGGGCGTGGTTTGCTGGCCCATCTTTTCATTGCATCAACAAATCTCCGACTCTTTCAAATGACGTTAAATCTTTATAAACAACATGAAATGCTTGGGATTTGTTCTGTAAATGAATTTATGCATATTATTATTTTTTATACATTAAAAAAAAACTTTTTTATATTATTATTGTTTTATATATGTACGAGAGGTGCCGGATCTGCCCAAATAAGTCCCGGAACGCAGGGAGGCCAAAATCGAGAGGTGCCGGATCTTGTTCCGGCAGGATCCGGCACAAATTAACCCCTGTTTACCGTGCTTGATTTAAAGTCTGGATATTACCAGATTGAAGTGGAAGAGGCAGACAAGGCTAAGACAGCCTTTGTTACTCCACTTGGATTTGGGGAGTTCAATCACATGCCACAGGGCATAACAAGTTGCTGTAAATATACAGCAGGCAAAGTGTCAGGACTTAAGTGCTTGATAACATCAGCGGCTGGTGGAAGAAGTCTTTCAAGCAATTTTCTAGTCCGCTGAAGATCTGATAAAGCAGGATCTTTCATAAGTAAGTCAACACTAGAACGCCATGTATCATAGTCTGCTTCCTGTGGAGGCCTCTGTATTTTGCCTGAAAAAACTCGAAGTCTCTGGGATGAAAGCATGTACATAGAGGTATCTTCACTCTTTACTATGTGCTCAACCACATACCGTTGGACTTCAGGTGGATTGACGTCATCAGCAGCGATAGTGTTAGATTTTATCCCAGCACTTTGAGCTCTGGGCAAGGGCTTGAAAACTGGATGGGCTGCACTTCCAGGAGAGATTTTCCAGGGTGACTGGGGTGGAGATTTTATCTCTGGGGCGTCGCCCTCCTCCTCCTCCTCCTCTTCAGCTGTAATGGCAGGTTCAAGAGCAGTGATGGATTTACTGATGTGAGACATCATGCCTTTAAGAACTTCAGCATAGTTAATGCCACTGACTTTAGCTAGTTGCTTCAGGTCTTCAAGATATGCTTGAGTCTTTTTGTCTCCTTCCCTCTCAGCATACATACTCGACAGGTCTCTGATCTGATAAGTATTTTTCCCATGTTTAATGACAAATGTGTATGGTGGTAGGGACTCTAAGGTTATGACAGCACTTCCTGAACTATATTCTACAACCCAGTTTTCGTTAAAGTCGGACTCTATTGCATCCACTACTGTTGCTCTACCAATAATCCCATATCGTTTGAGAAAATTTATGACCTCTTCTACGTCAGATAGATCCTTAGTGTTTCCACTGACCAACACAGCATTAGGAATTTTGATACCAAGGCTGTCAAATACCTCCATCTTTTGATGGTGTTATGACTGAATAAACTTAGTGCTTATTCATAACTGTATTGTGAGTGTATCTTGATCATTGCACATCATAATTGGTTCTCCTGGCTAGCTCACCAAAATTGTGTAGCATATATTTGGCTGTAACTACTGTAATAAAATGCAGCAAATAGCTAGAGGTAGGCTAGTAACCTCAGAAGACTAGATTCAGCCGAGGAGAACACGTATGATGCACAATGAATCAAGACACAGATGGCTTCAGTTTAGGTACCGTGTATTGGAAAAAACACAAAACAAATTACTCAAACGTTGAAAAATAAATATGGCCGCGTAAAATAAACTTTCTTCAAGTATTGGAATTCAAATTAACAAAAAAAAATATACAATGACTTCAGCTTAGTTAGCTTATGTCAGGTGCACCATTAGCTTCAATTCTGTTCTGTTCCACACCATTTACTCAAGTATGGAATAAAGAAAATACATCAACTCAAAACCATCCCAAAAACAACAAAACAACCCGCCAAAATGTAAACAATGAATGTGGGGCCCCCACTCAAAAAATAAAGTTCACCGTTCTTCAGAGTTCTGTTCTTCAGAGTTCTGTTCCTCAGCACCGGTCAAAGCAGTCAGTCAGTCAGTCTATTAGTCAATCTGGGTGCTGGGTCCAAGTGTGTGGTTGAGTGAATGGGGCAGAAGAGATGAATGGGGGGGGTTTGCTGCAGTGGCCTACCGCTGTGGCAGACACATGATTACTGTTGAGTATGATTCCTGGTTCCTCCACGTGGACTCCTGATTACTGGATTCTGGAATAGCTCACCATCCGGGATCACAAAACCTGGCCTGGTCAAACATAAGGCCAGAGCTCTTATTACAGGTTATCATTAACACAGAAAATAATTATTTGCTGGTCATCTTAACATGCATAAATGTACTGATTGAACAATTCAAGCATTTAAACTAAACAGTACTTGCGCACTGAATGTGCGTTCCTCACCGCAGCATCAGCTGTTACCAATCAGCTGATTGATTGACACGCTACGTCAACATAAAAACATTTTAACAAAAGACCCGGTAATTAAACAAACAAAACAAAGCATGCCTTACTGGGAGTGCTGAAGTTCAGGTAACTCAGTCATTTGGAAAAAAAAAAAAAAATTGACTAAACTTAAAACACAACTCACCAATTCAGGCAGTGAAGTATTCAAAAGGTTTCTGACATCGACAATCAAGTATTCAGTTTTCAGACTTCGACAACCTCCCGACAGCCAGTGGACAATCTGCAGTTGGCAACAAAGTGGCTGTTAACCGTCATATGACACTAAATTGTGAAAACGCCAGCAACAGTTTACTAACCTGCAGCCGCTCCGCTCCGTGCATCAGCCCCAATTCATCCAACAATGAGAGCGGCTGCTTCCTGTAAATAGCGGAGCGGCTCAGCTGATTGGCTGAACGCTAGTCACATGACGTCACACTGACGGGGTCTGAATGAGCTTAAAATGAGTTTATTTTACAAATAACTGCTCATTTAGGACCTGGGTTACATCCTCCCCCTCTAAATCCATGCACGTCCCGTTGCATGCTAAGAGGCTATACTACATGGATCTTTGAAGTAGGAAAGGACTTGGACCCATTACTGTCACTCAAGGCTTCAGCGTAGGCTGTAGACAAACTTTGGAAAAGAGACTGTACAATATGAATTAAAGGATGGCCTAACTGATGGTACTGAAACCTCTCTGGTTGTTTACTGTCTCTTTGTGAACGTCTGAGGGAGCTTTCAGTCTCAGGGGTGTTACTTGGATTGGTAACAGGTTCAGTAGACATGTCAGCGGGGTCCAATACTAGTTCTCCAGGCACTTCATGTTCAGGTAGGTTTTCATCGAGTAGGGTATCAGTGGGAAAGTTCTCCACAGAGTCAAATAAGTTGTTTTCCTCCACAGATCCAGGTAAGTTGTTTTCCTCCACAGATCCAGGTAAGTTGTTTTCCTCCATAGATCCAGGTAAGTTGTTTTCCTCCACAGATCCAGGTAAGTTGTTTTCCTCCACAGTAATGGGTTCAGGCAGATGCTCCGCTGTGGGTGGAGGACCCAAGGGTGACGGTGATGAAAGTTTGGATGTCAGAGAGGCCGGGTCAACAGCTTTGGGGGTCTTAATCTCCTCTTCAGCATCGAAATGACCTCCCACAGTAAACTTAGCTGTCGGCTGAAAATGACTTCTAGAGACCCAAGTGTTGAAAGTCTCTTCATCATCACAAAAGTCTAGAACAACAGTGTCAGGTTCATAGTTGGCTGAATGACGACGTGTGCGTGGCCGGCGGACAGGCGTAGGCGGAGAGAGTTCTTCTGCTGTTGTCACAGGGAGGAACCCGCAAGGAAGAAGAAGGTCTCTATGCAGGGTGCGTTTAGGGCCGTCTTTGGTTTCCGGACATACAGTGTAGACTGGAAGCTTTCCAGCCCGCTTGATCACAACATAGATGTCAGCCTCCCACTTGTCCATAAGTTTGTGTTTGCCACGGATACGCACATTCCTGACCAAGACCCCAAATCCAGTTCTGAAGTAGTCACCTTTTTGTCGAATCGGACTTTATTTCTTTCTGCTGTTTTCAGAGCATTTCGAGAAGCTAGTTGGTAGCTTTCTTGCAACCGGCTTTTGAGATCTTGCACATATTGAGAGTGAGATTTGGGCTGATCTGTCACAGGTAAACCAAAAGCCAAATCAACAGGAAGTCGAGGTGAATGTCCAAACATGAGCTCATAAGGAGTGAACCCAGTTACTTCATTACGAGTGCAGCTATAGGCATGGACCAAGGGCTTCACAAACTCTCGCCACTTTGATTTCTGCTTATTTTCCAAAGTCCCCAACATATTGAGCAATGTTCGGTTGAATCTTTCAACGGGATTTCCCCGAGGGTGATATGGGGTGGTTCGAACTTTCTGAATTCCAGAAACTTCACACAGTTCTTTAATCAAGCGAGATTCAAAATCGGGCCCTTGGTCAGTGTGCAACCTCTCCAACTAACCAGAATATCTATGAATAAAAGATCACTCTGAGACAGGAAAACAATTCAGAAAAAAACAAAACTCAGCAATTTAACTTGGAAATACTTAGGACAGGGCTGGAGATATCTTGACGGGACGACAGAAATACTCTGACCGGGGAAGACAAAGACTATATACATATGTAGGAGGGGAACACAGGTGGAAACAATCAGGGATTAGGTATGACGTCAGACCATGACACAGGAGGAAGGGCAAGTGACCTGGAACGAGAGGAAAGTTACTTTTCAAAATAAAACCGGAAATTGACAAGACAAAAAAACCCAAGACAAGACATCCCTTACTGCAGTGTGACACCTGCCAACATGGCCTTGTCTTTTTTCGCCTCCTGGTAGAAGAACTTCCACAAAGCAAAGGTCTCTCCTGCTGGGTCAATGCTGGCTGGTCCGTTCTGTCGCGAAGTGGGGTGGATAGGACCCAGATGCAGGAGACCAGGGGCCTCATGTACTAAGAGTGCGTGGATTTCAACGTGAAACCGTGCGAGGAATTTACATGAACGCAAAAATTCAGATGTACAAAACTGTGTGTACGCCCAAATCCACGCAGGTTTCTCTGTACATACCAATCAGTGTGGATTTGAGTGCACATGCGGGAGCACTCCGCCCCGTCTCCTCCCTCAAATACATATGTTTGAATATGATAATGAAGATAATTATCAATTAAAAACCGCTCATCCTAACAGGAAATGTGCAAAAACAGGTAAAACAAATAAAAAAAAACATCGGCTCTGAGCTGGAATAAATAATTTATTTGGGGGTATTTCTTCCGATTTCAGCTGCATTGCATTATGGGTAATGCTGTTCTTTGCTTTGTGTTGCGTTCCGTGAAGAGTTTTGGTTTTATTATGATCGTACGGGTTTGTGAATGTTTATGGGCAGCGTCAGTACATCATTACACTCTTCTTTTCTTGTTTGTAATTTAAGAACCGACACCAGAACTTAAGTTGGTGGATGAAAAACGGCTCCCCGTTCCGCTTTATTACGCGTATTATATACTAACGGATTAAGACCAATGTACACGTTTATTGAGTTTTACACATTGTGGATGTCCGTGATCACCTTTCTCATTAGTATAACAATGTGAACAATATAAACTTATAAACCTAGATGGGCCTTTAGAGCACCTTTATATTAAAACTAATTGTAGGTGTAGGGACTGCAATGTTTCATCCTCTCCTCCTTTACTTTGCATCACTTTCACTTACTTTTAGAAATATGACGTCATATAGTCTTGTTTGACTTTGTTTCGATGATAGTGATTGATTTCATGTGGCCACATTTAAGCAACACTAGGCGACGTTTCTCAGCTCTGGAAGAGAAAGGCTTGGGCTGCGCGCGGACGCGTTTCGCACTGAGCGGCTCCTCGGCTCTCCGGAGAGCGAGGAGAAAACATCCCCTCCGTCTTTACTAAACCGTCCCAGTTTGCTTTGAAAAGAGTCAGTCGCGCGTACCAACCAGGCGGATGAACTCACGGCGCAAACAGGCCCAGTTTGGGAAAGTTAGGTGGAACTGACCGGCGGTCCCGGACAGCAGCGCAAACACCTGCTGCCGCTACCTTTCTGCTGGGCGTATGATGATGCATGCACGTGACTGACGTATGTAACTAGGTGCGCTTGTTTTATGTCTCAGAGAAGGAGAGACGAGACGAGAGAGCAAGAAAAGCCTGTAATTTAATGCCCGCAGCTAAAAGCAAATGCGTGACAATGTATACTCGAATATTGACGATATAGTCATTTTGTACATCGCACAGAGTAGAAGCCGAGATACATCAACTATACTCGAAATATATCGCCCAGCCCTACCGTAAACACAATCAACGCATCGTTCTCTTTGTCGGAACGTCGCGGGTAAATCTGTTTTACCGCTGGTGAGCGCGTGGGCTTCACAAGCTCACCTGGCGGGGCACTCCTGGGCTGATGCGTGGTCGCGCTGATCGAAGATGAGGTTGTCCTTGCGAAACGTAACAGTCCCTCGTGCAAAGAGGAACTCGGAGCGGGGAGGGAGTCGGAGAGGTCCACTCGGGGACGAGGACGCAAACGGGAAGCAAGAGTTCAGGGAAGCCACCTCTATTTATCCACTGCGCTGATTTACTGTAGTTACTGTACGCGTGTCATCTCATGCGCACCTTTTCCTGGCCCCGCCCCCTCAGCGGCCTACAGACCCCCCGCTGGGCTTTGGAGTTTTTGTTCATATAATCACATAGTTCACATCGGACTGTTTCCCAACACTATTTTGGATTCCTTTGATTTTAGTGCTTTTTTCGTATTGCTTTGGCGAGGGGTTCAATGAAGATGGCAAATAAAGATGGTGAGAGTGGGCATCCTTGTCTGGTTCCTCTGTGAAGTGTGAATCCCTGTTATGTGATACCATTTGTGGTTATTGTGGCCATGGGTGAGGTGTAAAGAGTTTTGATCCAGTGGATGAACGACTCTCCAAAACCGAACTTATAGAGGGTGTTGGAGAGAAGGTTTATAAGTTGTTTAATTCTTTGTTCTAGACTATTTTCTAGCTTTTGTTGTTGTTTTTTCTTATATTATGAATACGATATTATTTTTCCTCTGATTACTGTTTTGCCTGTGTAACCCATGTTAAAATATGACATAAATAGGAATAAATAAGTTTGAAAGTTAAAGCTGATTTATTTAATGGCAATTAATTAATCAGAGTTAATTAAAGATGTTAATACAACAATCTTTTAATTTTGAAGATCAAAAATCTGTAGACAGAAAATAATGTTGCTGCCCCTTTAAGGGACCAGCGCCACAGACGCAGCACCTGCAGAGACCAATTTAGAGAGCAGAGGAGAAACGGGAGGAAAACCAGCAGTGATTAAAAGCAGTGAAAAAGTTCATATTACAGCTGAAAAACATAACTTACCAGGTCGGGAACTGACGGGGATTTTATGAGAACTAAGCCACATCGGTTTTGGTGAGTTTTATGGTTATTTTCCTGCAGTTTTACCTGTTTTACTTTTTTTCTCTGGCGGAGCTTAAACTTAAAATGTAGCTGTTTATGAAGAAATGCTCCGTCATAAACTGTTATCCAGTTAATATTTTGGGTTTATGAAGACTGTGAATGTTATAAAAGTGTGTGTAAGCTGTGTAAATGGAAGATTTGTGCAGTAATTAGTGCGGGAGACGGAGCCTTGACTTCAAAGGGATCGCTCCGCTGCCATTTTGAGTTGAAAAAACATCGTAGCAGTTACAACTCAGACTGTGAAGAATTTATTTGTGTAATTTAAGGATTTAAAGAATTTTATTAGAAGTAGGGATGGGAATTGATAAGATTTTTTCGATTCCATTTTTGATTCTGCTTAACGATTCGATTCTTTATCGATTCTCATTTGGAAAAAAGGAGAAGAAACTTTTCTTTGTTTCAATTTCTTTGTTTCTCTGATCTTTTTTGTTCAAAGATATAAAACTTTTATATCTTTGAACAAAAAAAATATAAGTGAGGTCTTAAGATGCCCCCAGCCTTGGGCTCCTCGATGGTGCCAGGGGGTATCCATAAAATGATTTGTAATATACAGTAAAATATGTATTTAATATAAAATAATAAAATTAAAGCTACAAGCAGCGATGAACGAGCCCTCGCACTCACAGCCACCGCCCCCATAAGCATATCAGAAATGACACCACCCACGACTTCCTATGTCAAACCATTCAAAAGATATAGCACAAAAAGCAACCAATCAGAAGAAGGGGCGGGGCTAATTCAGGCCAATGAAGGTCAAGGACTCCATACAGAATCTGATGATACCACCCACGACTCTCTATGTCAAACCATTCAAAAGTTATAGCAGAAAATCGGAACAACCAATCAGAAGAAGGGGCGGGGCTAATTTTCACCAATTAAGGTCAAGGACTCAATACCGAGTCCCATGACACCACCCACGACTCTTTATGTCAAACCTTTCAAAAGTTATGGCAGAGAAAAGTATTCTAGGGTGCGCTGTTGAGCCGTTAGGCCACGCCCATTAATGCAAACCATGAAATATCAAATGTATCGACAGGCCTGGCTTGCATGCAAAATTTGATGACTTTTGGAGAACTATCAAATATGGAGCAATCAGATGAAGGGGGACACGCTTTTTGGCGTAATGGTGCCTGATAGCAGAACGCCCGTGATGATTAAAAGGAGGTTGATTCGGGAAGATGACTGGTGAAGGGAGGAGAAATAGGAATATTCTCGTATTCTCGTGATGGATCATCGTTATTGGGTCCGTAGATATTATCAAATGTCAAGGTTGTGTTATCTATAGATGCACTGATGAAAATATATCTTCCTTCTGGATCAATAGTAGATGTGTTATGAATTAACATTATTTCTTTTTGTTAAGTAGGATTGAGACACCTCTCTGTTTCCAATTGTATGTAGAATATAATATTTGATTGAATTGTTTAGATTGGAGATATTGTAATTCTGAGTCTGTAAGATGTGTTTCTTGTAAAAAGCATATGTCAGCATTTAATTTGATTAGGTGATTGATAATTTTTATTCTTTTGGTCTGATTACGAATGCCACGCACATTCCAGGTCACCATGTTTAGGGTTTGTATAGTTGTGTGTAAGTTAGGTCTATCTAGGGAAAGTCTGTCAGTTTCTGAGGGTGCTCTTGTAGCTGGAGAGATTATAGCGATGCATGTATGTGTGTGTGCGTGAGAATGAGTGAGTAAGAAAGAGAGAGCACTTGTAGCGGTATGTGTGTGTGTGTGCGCACGTGAGAGAGCGTGTATAATTCAACGTGGATAGACACCATATAGGATGTTACAGCGAGGTGAGAACAATAAACAATTAACAATAAACAGATGAGGAAAGACAGAAAAGCATTGACAGTGTCAGCTGTTTTACCGGTGCTGTTTAGGGAGGCATGGATATTAATGGTGGTTTAGCTGTCATCGTGGTGCATTCAGAAGAGCCATGGTGTTGTGTTGGGGTTGTGAAATAATTGGCCATCAATATAAAGTTTATCCACAACCAGGACTGCACGTTTGTTGCCTCTCCTGTTCTCCTACAGAATGGGGTAAAGTATTTTCCTGCGCTCGTTGATCTCTCGTGGGAATTGGTCGTTTAGTCCAAATGTTGTGCCCTTCAGTTCTTTTCCTTTGCTTTTTACCAGTATTTTTAGTTGAAAGTGCTCAAATTTGACGATGATAGATCTGGGTCCTTTAACTGTTTGTGTGCCGAGATGGTGAACTCTGTGAAAAGAAATGTCCTTGGCGATGTCCGACGGTATTTTGAGGTAAGTTTTCATAAAGTCCTTGATGAGTTATTCTGGTTTGTCTGGTGTTTTTTCGGGGATGCCTGAAAATATGAGATTGACTCGCATGCTGCCAGTTTGTATATCCAGAACGGTCTCTTTCAGTTGTTTGTTTTCTTTAGTTACTTTTTGCATCCGTTCGTTGAGTGTTTTGACAGATGACTGTAGTTCCTTGTTTGATTTCAGCAGTGATGTGATGTGGTTGTGTGGAAACTCTAGACTGGAACATAAGGGCCAAATCCACAAAAGGATTGCGCGGCTTTTGCGGCCGCTAAACCGGTGCAAATGAGACAAAAAGAGAGAGTGTAATTCACAAAGCACCCGCAAAGGGCGAATTGCTCCACAAACTGTGCTGCCAAGCAAATAGTGGCATGGTGCGCCTGTGCCATTTGCATGCATGTAAATTAGGTAATATTCATACATTCAGCGCAAAATTGCCCCCTTTCTATGCAAATAAGCCTCATTGCAAAAAACGTCTAATTCACAAAGGCCAGCGCTATTTGCCACACGCAAAAATAGTGGAGCAAATACCGTCTTTTCGAAGCGTGTATTAACTGCGCACAAACTCACTCCTCACTCCCGCTCTGTCTCTGTTTCTCTCTCTCTTCAATATCATTCAAGCCTGTGTGATACTGAATGATATTAAGGGTAAAATCTACAGTCAGACATGACTGTAGACTGTATCTGTAGTCAGATCAAGTGGGGTTGTGGACTTATCTCGGATTTAAAAATAAAAATAACAGGACGGAGCTCAGGATTCATCCATACAGTAAGGGGCTGCTTTATTACAAACAATTCCACCCTATAGACATATAAACCTAGAATGTGTGTGTTTAACAGCTGACCTGTAGGTGTGTGTAGCAAAACACAGAACATGAATTACCGTCAGATCCTGATCTGATCCCGATCCGGTGTTAATAGAAAGTTTTAAGTTGTGGAAACTTAAAACATTTAAAAATATAACTTTTTTTTTCGGGTTAACAGTGTAATGAAGTTACCGGTGCTGTGCCTTGTGCGTAAATGCGCACAGCCTCTTAACATTTGACATTTCATTAGCTTATGTCATACATGCGAAATACTAGAGAAGTACAAATACGTGAAAGTTGAGGCTGTTGTGCTCTCTGCAGTTTTCATTATGGACCAATCTTTGTGCTGAAATATGGAGAACACTGGAAACAGCTCCGCTCACTTACAGGGAAAATTGCACTCAGCTGCAAGACTTTATGGGCGTGTTTGCGCCGGCATATCATTAGAGCAAAATCTTTTGTGAATAGGACCTTAAAGCGGGGCAAATTGCGGGTTCAAATGCGGCGCAATTCACAGCGCTATTTGCGGGCGCAATCTATTCTTTGTGGATTTGGCCCTAAGTCTTATCTCTTCATGTAGTGGAATGTGAAGGTCTAACTTTTTGTTGGTGCTGGCAAGAATGCCGACTTCAATTTCCATTGTTCCTGCAGATCGTCGGTATCAGTAGATGAGTCCGTTTTCTTTCATTTACTTGGGTTGTTGAGGCTGTTTTGTGGGTTGTCAGTGTCTGAATCCATTGTATGTCCGTGGTAGTACTGGTCGATGAAGGCTTCCAAGTCCCGTTATTTCTTCCGCCGTGATATTATTGTTTGTCGGCCGACGCGTCCTCGCGGGCGGGGAGGTCGGCCTGCCCGGCGGCGGGCTCCGTCGTTTACTGTTGTGCTTGGCTGCAAAAGCCGGCATCATTTCCGAGATGCCGCACGGCACGGAAAGTGACTGACAGTGAAGAAAGTGGAACTGTTGTCAGGATTCAGCCCGTCGGGCTTCATCTGCAGCTGGATCGTGCTGATCGGGCCAGAGTGGCCAGAGATCTGCGCGCCCGGCTCGTGCCGACGCGCTGAGCAGTCTTCCTGTGTGCGCGCGCGCATGAAATACAGAAATGATACACATAACTGAGGCCGTGCCTTTCCACACAGTGCGCCGTATGGTAGCGAAAATACAGTATTAGACATCTCACCCCGTGGGGTAAAAATGATCAGAAGAACAGTGAGTAAAGATCCCAGAATCACACGGGGCGACCTAATGAATGACCTGCAGAGTGCTGGGACCAAAGTAACAAAGGTACCATCAGTAACACACTACGCCGCCAGGGACTCAAATCCTGCAGTGCCAGACGTGTCCACCTGCTTAAGACAGTACATGTCCAGGCCCGTCTGAAGTTTGCTAGAGACCATTTGGATGATGCAGAAAAGGATTGGGAGAATGTTATATGTTCAGATGAAACCAAAATAGAACTTTTTGGTAGAAACACAACTTGTCGTGTTTGGAGGAGAAAGAAAGCTGAGTTGCATCCAAAGAACAACATACCTACTGTGAAGCATGAGGGTGGAAACATCATGCTTCGGAGATGTTTTTCTGCAGAGGGACCAGGGCGACTGATCCGTGTAAGGGAAAGAATGAATGGGGGTCATGTATCGTGAGATTTGGAGTTAAAACCTCCTTCCATCAGCAAGGGCATTGAAGATGAAGCGTGGCTGGGTCTTTCAGTATGACAATGATGCCAAACACACCGCCCTGGCAACGAAGGAGTGGCTTCGTAAATGTAGGAGCCATTTCTATGTGGGTGTGTGTAAGGTACCAAATTGAGCCAGTAGGTGTCCTCACTGTCTCAGGGGTAAATTTCTCTATATGTGAGTAGGCCTGTGTTGAAAAGATCGTTTCTCCGATTTTAAATCGATTCTCATATTAATTCCTAAAAATCGATTCATATGTCTAAAGATCGATTTAAAAAAAAAAAAAAAAAAAAAAAATTTTTTGGTTTGTTTTTTTTTCATCATTACATTACGACTTTTGGTACTTTTTTGTTTATTATTTATTATTGGTGCCATGTTTTTGCCTTTTTAAATATGTTTAAAGGTATGAAAACATTAAAGTTTTCAGTTATAATTGCATAAATTGTCTATATTTCTTTGCTTTATATACTGTCTTGGGGTTACATTTGCATAAATGTTAAAAACCAAATTCTTATAAATGGGGAAAAAATAAAAGCGATTTCTTTCGTCCTCTGTTTGCTGCCCTCGGTCTGTTTGATAATTCTGACCCACACGATGTTTCTGAAAGCAGTTCTATCAGCATTCTGGGAGGTGATTGATCCCTACAGCATCATTAGCTGCCAATACTTGCTGTTGAATCTCAATATAATACCAGAAATCGCTAAATACTGGGAGGGGAAGATGCGTATGTGGCATAACCAGACAGTCATATAATTCATGCAACAGCTGAAAAAACTGTTCGGATTGGATCGAATCAAAGTGTGATAATCGATTCTGAATCTTAAGAATCGGAATCGAATCGATTCTTGATATTTGAATCAATCCCCAGCCCTATAGGTGAGAACTTTCCATCAGGTGTCAGGTGTTGCTAGACGGAGGAGCACATAGTTTTTCGACCGCTCCGCTCTGTCACGTTTGCTTGTTGTAAAGGTGAAACATGTCACAGATAATGGACTTTATATGCACTGGTAATGGATCCTTGCACGACATTGAAGATCCTGAGACGGTGATCAATAAAGAAAGCATCAGATAAAGAAGTGAAACTGTAAGTCGTTTGTTTTACTAGACACAAAGTTACAGTAGTGCAGCAACAAGCGCGTCAATTAATTTTAGCCTGTCTATGCAGCCCCTCAGTGGCTTTAAGTTTTAGGCTTAGCCACTACAGTAAGAAACATTTCAAGGTCCTGGAGTGGCCTAGCCAGTCTCCAGATCTCAACCCCATAGAAAATCTTTGGAGGGAGTTGAAAGGCCGTGTTGCGCAGCGACAGCCCCAAAACATCACTGCTCTAGAGGAGATCTGCATGGAGGAATGTGTGAAAACCTTGTGAAGACTTACAGAAAACATTTGACCTCTGTCATTGCCAACTAAGGGCCCGATTTACTAAAGGTTTGCGTGTGTAAAAACGTGCGCAAACTTGACAGCACCCGCAAACCAAAGTGCCAGCTGATCTACTAACAGCGTGCAAAGAGGACTGCGCCTCTCAAATGCGCAAAATAGCACACGCAATTCATTTAGTACTTTTGCCCTGATGAATAATCAATATGGGGCGTACCCGCCAGAAATCGCTAAATACTGGGAGGGGAAGATGCAAATTGGTCCATTTACCATGCGCAATGAGATTTACCAAGCCTGAAAGTTTTTGCGTGGATTGTGATTGCGTCTGTTGCCTCTCCACATGCAAAAGGAGAAATATTTTAGTTGAATGTTAAATCGAGTATTATTCAGCAAAAGGTTGCCACAGGAGGCACATTCATTTTTTTATTTGTGATAATAAATAAATCACGTGTTTTCATGGAGAAAAAAGTGTTTCTTATTGTGCGCCTGTTCTGCAGTTGTCATACCCCGGTGTTGTGCCGTATTCAGCACCCCTGCCGTGAAAAGCACCCCCTCGTCTGACAAAAATGATATTCTCATTCCGTGTCATGTTCTGTTTAGCGTCCAGTTTTGTGTTAATGATTCATGTTGAAATGCGCTCATGGATTCCACAATAGTCATACAAAAATCGGGTAAATGGTTATTGATGTCATTAATTAATAGCCTGCTTACTGTGTTGTCTTCCATAATATTTGTAAATATATATAATATAAACTCCTAAGTATGTGTTTGTGTGAGTGTGTATATATAAATATATTGAAGTGTCAGTGTGTTGTTTTTTTTCTTGGTCTACTTATCATTGAATATACGAGGGGGTGCTTTTCACAGCAGGGGTGCTGAATACGGCACAACAATTTGCCTCTTCCACTAATATCTCTAACTCCAACTCGTCAAATTTCATTTTGCGCTTGCGACTATATCCTGCTTTCCATCCAGACTCTCCATGGCGCAAAGTTTGCGCCGCAAACCGTAAGACGCGCAACACCTCATTTAAATACTGCTGTTTGCACCTGTTATCAATTGCGCACACAATCTTAGTTGATCACCCGCAAAACACACAACAGCACGTGCAAACTTTTTCAGTGCACACGCAATTTAGTACTCTTTATTTAGGATCTTAGTAAATCGGGTCCTAAGTGTATATAACAAAGTATTGAGATTAACTTTTGTTATTAAACCAAATACTTGTTTTCCACTATAATTTGCAAATATAAATGCATGATTGCAAATTAAAAAATCAGACAATGTGATTTTCTGGATTTTTTTTTTTTCATTTTGTCTCTCATAGTTTTGTCTCTCTTATTTTTTTAAGTGGGAGCACTTGCACAACTGGTGTTTTATCCCACTGTATTCTCATACTGAGAGTCTTAGAAAAACAAAGAAAACAAAACACATTCTTAATCCTCTCATCATCTTAAATGTTGCAGCAAAGGTCAGATGCAAGATTTTTCAGCCTGTCATAAACATCGTCCACTTTCCTGAAATATTTCTAAATAACAGGGTTTTTTTCTGAATTTAATGTGGTTAGAATTGTATTTCCTACCATAAAACACACCGAATGAAGTTCATTATTATGCATAAAGGATGATGCAGTTTCAGTGGCATATTGTCTTTTCTTATTCCTGGTAACTCGTCACTGTCTTTTCCGGCCTTCACGAAGACAATATGTGCCCATAAGATCAGCTATCATGCTTTGCTTCTGCACATATGTGCATTCCAAATGAAAACAGAATAGAAACGAGAAGCTTTTAAAAGGCATATTTATAAATAACTGAAGCACATCGCTATTTTTGAAATATCTAAGTGTGTGCCACAATCTTTTTTTCCCCTCCATTTGTTTGTATTTTACGGAAGAGTATTAGGGTCATTAAATGAAGAAAAATACAACTCAGAGTTGTATCTTTTTCTTCATTGGCCCTAATACTCTTCCGTAGTCTTTGATGTGGTCTTTTATTTTTTTTCCGGCATCATTAAGTTAGACCTGTACAATGTTTTTTTTTAAACATTTTCCGTGTCTAGTGAGCTTTATTTTGAAAGTGGCTAGACAGGAAATGGCATGAGGGTGATAGCCTCTGAAAATGGTGCACCTGCTCAACCCACTGAGCTATCCAGAGCCCCCCCACAATGGTTTTAACCCTGAAATATATGCTTTATGAAAACTACATCACCCCTAGAGTAATTCTTCATCTTCTCTTTCTTCTTCTTATTAAGAATTCAAGCTGCTGGGATTTGTCAAACCACTACTCTTTAACAAGACTGTGGTTGTAAAACATTACAGAGTATTGTAAGACATTCCCTTTTTTCCATCCATCCATTTAATCCTGTACAAGGTCACATGGGTCTGCCAGAGCCTATCCAACCTCATTACAGGAAAGAGGTAGGGGTACACCCTGGACAGGTTGCCAGTCTATCGCAGGGTCTCGTATACAGTATAGACCGGTGGTCCTAAACTCCGGCCCTCGGGACCCCCTGCCCTGCATGTCTTAGATGTTTCCCTGCTTCAGCACTCTGTGATACAAGGAGCTGTGTCATTGTGGCAAGGTGCGTGCCACGGGGGCCCGACCGAAGGACGGAGAGGACACAGAGTTTCGTTCAGACCCTTTTATTTCTCACCCAAAACGTGCAGAAACACACACAGCTCCTCAGCAGCAGCCTCCTCCTGAGTCTCTCAGTCCTCTTTATCAAGGCTGGCAGGTTGGAGAGGCTGATGGGACACACCTGTGTGATTGCTGAGTGGTTGCAGCCACTCCAACCTGCCACACACCCCCAACGCCAACCTCGAGCCGGGGTCTGTCCGGCCGAGCATACTCCCCCCCCCGCCCCCTCGGAGCGGGAGAGGAAGCCCAGAACCCCCCGGGCCTTCCTGGTCGGGGGGTCGTCCTCGGCGTCGGCCTGACCTGCGGTCCCGTCGTGGAGGTCGTCCTCGGCGTCGGCCTGACCTGCGGTCCCGTCGTGGGGGTCGTCCCCGGCGTCGGCTCTCCCGCCGTGGAAAATGCGCTCGGGGCCGGGCCCATGGTGGCCTCGGGCCACACGGCGCGCGCACGACCGCCTCC
Organism: Cololabis saira; assembly: GCF_033807715.1. NCBI lineage: Eukaryota > Metazoa > Chordata > Actinopteri > Beloniformes > Belonidae > Cololabis > Cololabis saira. The sequence goes on along the minus strand of NC_084590.1, from coordinate 21,099,784 downwards.
TTCCCCTCCGCGACGCAGCCCTGCGCGGGCTGCTGGTCCGGCCCCATCTCCGCCGTCGCTTGCGGCTGCGCCTCCACAGCCACCTTCCCAGCCAACGCCGCCTCCGCCCCCGGAGCCGTCGCCTGGCGGTCCGCAGCTTCTGCCTCACGGCCTCCCAGCTGCGGCGCCACCAGCGCTGCCGCGGCAAACCTCAGACGGGGTGCAGGGATGGGCCGCTCCGCGGGTCCCGCCGCCTCGGGAGCCGTCGCTTGGCGGCCCGCAGCTTCTGCCTCCCGGCCTCTCAGCTGCGGCGCCGCCAGCTCCTCCCGCGTTGCTGCGGCGGCCCTCAGACGGGGTGCAGGGATGGGTCGCCCCGCGGCCACCAGGGCTTCTATCGCGGCCAGCTGCCGCTCGCCCTGGTCCCGGAAGGCGGCCGCCATGCCCGCCATGGCCCGGGTGAGCGCATCCAGGGCCCGCTCCATGCCCCCCCCCTCGTCCGTCCTTCGAAGCCCCACGTTGGGCGCCAGTGTGGCAAGGTGCGTGCCACGGGGGCCCGACCGAAGGACGGAGAGGACACAGAGTTTCGTTCAGACCCTTTTATTTCTCACCCAAAACGTGCAGAAACACACACAGCTCCTCAGCAGCAGCCTCCTCCTGAGTCTCTCAGTCCTCTTTATCAAGGCTGGCAGGTTGGAGAGGCTGATGGGACACACCTGTGTGATTGCTGAGTGGTTGCAGCCACTCCAACCTGCCACAGTCATCAACAGAGATGTACAGACCTTGATGACAAGCTAATAAGGGGCCATTAATTAGAATCAGGTGTGTTGATGCAAGGCAACATCTAAAACCTGCAGGGCAGGACCGGCGTTGAGGACCACTGGTATAGACAACAACCATGCACACCCACGCTCACACATATGGGCAATTTAGAATCATCAATCAACCAAGCAAGCATGTTTTTGGACTGTGGAAGGAAGCCTGAGTACTCAGAGGGAACTCACACAAGCACAGGAAGAACATTCAAACTCCACACAGATAGACTCCTGCCGGGCCTGGGAGTCAAACCAGGAACCTACTTACTATGAGGCAACAGTGCTAACCACTAAGCCACTGTGCTGCCCTAATTTTTGTCAGTGATATAATTTCCCATTTGACCATAATGCAGCAGTATTTTCTGACAAATACACCAGATTAGGGTGTTGTATAGGTCAGGTGGTTTAGAAGTGAGAGACTGAAGTCCTTGTTACAGTTGGCCAAGGATTGCTGCATACTATCCCTGATTTCTAGTCTACACACTGTTGTAATAATCAAATCTAATAATGGGCAGCAGTTTCTAAACACACTACTTGAAGTTGTACGTAAATAAACCAAATGGTCATATGAATAACAGAGTTTAGGCTTCGCAAAACAAGCTTAAATCCCCAATTCCTCTTATCATCACCACCATGGTTGGCAGTTGGCATAATGATGATTATTTTTTGTGTTCTGTAGCACACAATATGTTGTTTTAAAAAAAAATATTTGTATCCCCAATTTTTTTCCCATTTTCTTCACCCAGGGCTCCTACCTAAGTCAGTCCTGGGCATTGCTCACCCTCGGCCAACTCCAGGAAGGCCCTGCACTGAGCTCAAGTCTAATATGTTTTTATTCATATCTCTCATACTACACATGCCACTCATTTTATTCCTGTTCCTGTTTTTTTGTTCTATGACAGGATGAGAGGATTCTTTACAGAATAACTGAGGGAGGTTCAGACATAAATCTACGGATGGAGAATGACAGTCCAGGGAGAAAGGATTAGACAAGGTACGAGTCAAAGTAGAATTGAATGAGGAAGAGGCAGATGAGATGGACCAAGAGGAAGGGCTAAATGAAGTGTTCTGTCATCCTCTATCGTTTTCATAGCTCACTTGGTTGAGCAGGCATACCATATATAGAGGCTATCACCCATGTGCAGACAGTCCAGATTCAACTCCCAGTTTTTGACTCTTTGCTGTGTGTCTTACTCCTCTCTCTACTTTCAAATAAAGCGCTTCAGGATGATAAACCTATTATTAGTACTTGCCTTAAGAAAGGTGCGCTCCATGCTGGACCTAGAGTATCCCGGTGTGAAAATAGGCGGGGAAATGGAGTGCTGAGTCTATTACACCTAAATACACGTCAACATCCTGTCCTGAATATGTTTTTGTTTTCAATTTGAGTATTTGCTTTTGACTATTTCATGTGTCCATAATGATGAGTGATTAAATAATGATTGCTATATTTTATAAAGTATATTGGAATGATGAGGTGTTAACATGAAATATTAATTGAATGTTAATTGGAACGTCACACCAAATAGAAGGGGCTTAAGGGTAAAAAAGAAGGGAACCTGACACGGGTCTAAGGACTAACCCCTGTTAGTCTGTTAGAGCAGTGGTTCCCAACCTTTTTTCCTTGGAGCCCCCCCTACCTGTGTCTAACACCTGCCGCCCCCCCCCCCCCCCCCCCCCCAAAAAAAAAGAGTAAAGTGATTCATTACAAATCTTTAATTGAAAAAATGAACATTAATTATGTTTTTTTGATACATTTCTCTTTTGTTTACCCTGTTTACATATGACTTTGTTTTTCTCACCTTCATTTCGTGTCACTAATGTATAAAATACGCACATTTTTTTTCCTTTACGTGTCACGTCACGTGACTATTTGGAATCGATTAATTAAAAAAAAAAAAAAAAGTAAGTTATCCTATCCATTTCCAGACTGAATAAGCTGCTGAATCATTTCGTTTTCAAGAATGCACAGTGCAATGCAAAGTGTTTAAATTCATTTTTTTAATGTATTTTTAACTTCACTGCCCAAAAAATGTCAGGTGGCGCAACCAAATATTTGTAAAAATATATGTATTTTCCTACTATTTATTCTAAGTGAAATCTTTGGCAAGCATCCCTTAGAGTGTCTACAAATCCCAACACATTATTATTTTGTGGTTGTGTTTTGTATCTACAATATTTTAAGATTATTCGTTCCAGTGGCCAGGTATTTAGTATCTTTAGCGTCCAATTTTATATTTAAAGACAGAATAATAATTATACAAATATACAAATGAATGCATTTAATACAATAGCTATTCACATCATAGTTATCAACCATTTGTTCACTTTAACATATTATTTATTGGTTTAAATGAATATTTTATGTGGTTGCACCACCTGACATCAGTTGTGCCACCTGACTACATTAGTAATGACAAGAAATATGCTGAATAATTCTTTTAAAGATTTTAATTCTTTTATAGATAAATGTTGATGTCTATGTGGAAGCGTGATCTGACCGGTTATTTTCATCTGTCAAATCATCCTACCTGCCAATTTCTATGTGAAAGCGTGATTTGACAGGGTTTTTTTTCTTCCGCCGAAGCGTCGTACACATAAATCTATGTGGAAGCACATTCTGACTTCCTGCTGTTAAATCGTCTATTTGCATGAAAAAGCCTTTGAAAAAAAGAAACTGAGATAAAAGAAACGGAGATGGTACGGTAGTATTTTCTGTCGAGGTAGGACACCTCAGCAGAACACCGCTCGACACGTCTCATTCATCCTGACGCAGCAGAAACAGACTGCAGGGAAGCCTCTTCGCATGCTCAGCAAGCTCATTTATATGCAAATACAGTCAAAGTAGTTTGCATTGACCATTTATGATATGAAGTGGGCGTGTAGAGGGCGGGGTATGAGGCGAATTCACGTGTGCAACCTTCCAGCTGGACTGTGATTTATAAAGAGAACATTGCGTGCAGGTGTGCGTGCACACGGTTTTATAAATCAGGATTTTTTTGTCTGCACGCCATTTTCGGCTTTTGAGCGCACGTACACTTTTAGTATGAATCCTACGCACTCTTTTATAAATGAGGCCCCTGCACTCTTTGGCTTGGTGCAACCAGTTGTAGTGGTGTTTGGATAGTTTATCGAGCTTCTGATTGAAATTCAAAATTTCCTCCATAGCCCTTTTCCTTTAGCACAGGGGTGTCCAAAGTCGGTCCTCGAGGGCCGCAATCCTGCATGTTTTAGTTGTTTTCCTGCATCAACACACCTGATTCTAATTAACGGTCGTCGCCACATTGTCATCAAGGTCTGGATAGTTCTGTTGATGACCAAGCTCCTTGTATCACGGTTTGATTAAAAAAAAGGGACACATCTAAAACACGCAGGACTGCGGCCCTCGAGGACCCACTTTGGACACCCCTGCTTTAGCATCTAAAATTGTTAAAAATTATAATCATGAAAAGTGTACAAAATCTTTAACTTAAAACTAATAAACATTTTAGAAATGTAATACATCATTTTAAGCTTTAAATAACATTATTTATTTAATATTGTGACATTCCTTGCAGTTGCGCCACCTGACTTAATGGTTGCGCCACCTGACTTTTACAACTAATTTTAAATTTAACAGGCTTCTACTTGGACACCTGTATTAGCTTTACCTTAGCTATCAAGTTCATACATATAATTTTTAAATACAATAAAGAGTTTTATGATAAAATCACATTTTCCTAGTTTTACATTGGTTGTACCACCTGACATGGAAAGTGTACCAGCCTGCTACGAGTTAAAAGTAGCTACTTTTATCAGCATTTGAGCAAGATCTACAAACCTTTTTACTCTGCCATAAAAGTCACTGGGGGTCCTCTGGCTGATGCACCATCCTGTTCACTGTTATTACCTCACAACTTTACTTCACAATAAAAGTCCCATGTTTACGGTTGTGCCACCCTGACATTTTAAGAACATAAATTGCTGGACAAAAGTTTTTCAATTATATCAACAGCTTTAAAACTATTTATATTTGTAAATTTTGGTTAATTTGAAAGGTTTCAAATATAAAATAATGCCAAAGTATTTTATCTTGAATTTCTTATCATTAAAAGCCCATTTTTAATAGTTTTCTTAGTCTGTTCATTTGCACGGACGGTTGCACCGCCTGACATTTTGGGGATTTGAGATGCCAAAACGTGAAATAATATATATTATTTGAATGTACCTAAACGGTATTCAAACTAAATAGATTTTATAGAATAAAGTGATATATGTCATAAATTGATTAAAATTATTTTAAAAGGAAATAATGCACCCGGACACAAAAATATGCACGTCATGTCATTGACCCTTAAACATCTGAATGCTCCAGACCACCAAACTGCTTTATGGATATGCCCACACCTGTTCTTGGCTCCTACAGGAATGCAAGACATTTGTATAGGTAGCGGAGAATCTGAAAGCAGAAATAGCTTGCAGAAGAAGCAGAGCAGATATAAAGACAGGCAGAGATTTTCCAAGATGGAGTTTTTAGAAAGAGCAGTGCAACATCTGAGTGTAATAACAAATACTCCTGCTCTCCAATCAAAATTGATAAATACATTTTTTCATTATTGATAATATTCTCATATAAAGTCTGCTGGAACTCCAAGTAACACATGTTCTCACTTTTGAACAAATCAGAATCAGTCTGGACTAGATGGTCATTCCTGCAAAAAAAATGTTAATCAGTGTTTTCAGTTCCCTGTTCTATTGTTAATCAGTAACAATGGAATGGAAATGCACGATATGGTTATAAGGATGAATGTTTAAAGGTAGCACAAACTGAGAAACTGATAACTTCACTCTTATCTCTATTGAACACATGTTATCCACTCCCCAGAATATCAGCAAATGCAATGCACATGGGCAGAAATGTGTGTATGTCTGTATATATGTGAACAGTTTGATAAATATGAGGAAATATAAAAAGAGGAAAAAACCAAAAGAACTCAGAAACAATGTGTTGAACAGATAGGTATGAGACAAACATATCAATGAGGGATTAACTCATTCAGGGTGGCTACAAGCTTGTACAAACACATATAAATGTTTGAAGAAAAGAAAATGCAGGGGGCAGCATTTTTATCTTAAACTTTGTAACATAATACATCTAACTTGTGCAGTATCCCCCACAAGCTGCTATCTATTTTCTAAAACCAACTATGGTCAATATTTTTGCTACAACAGCATTTTGGATAACTAATGTACTCCAGTTTCAAATGTTAGTATGCAATCTCAAAGACACCTCAGTCATTTTGAGCTATAAATTGCTTCATATCTTCTTGGTTTTGTTTTGTAATTTGTTAATTGCAGATTAAACTAATGTATAATTGAAAATAAGTTACCAGTACTAGATCTAGCCTTGTGTAACATTTCTAGGATCATATGATGATGTTGAAGGACCTGACAAAACTCTACTCCTTGTAGTCATTTCTTTAGTAGTTCTTAAGAGTCTGAAATCAGTGGTGGCTCCCTGAAAAAAAAAATGTTAGGGTTTGCTGCTGTTGATGATGTTGGCATGAATGCCATGTTCAATAAATATGCTGTATGCACACAGACACAACACAAACTGAATTTCCTTTAAGATGAACATATCCATTTAACCTGCCCTTAAATAAACCCAATTTATTTTTAATCTGGTTTCGCCAAATTTAACATTATGACCTACAAATTACACTTGGGGATTTTAGCTTGAGTTGCTTAGCTTTTGCTAACTCATGGTAATTACAGTTACTTTATATTCATTCTGGTCAAATCTGTTCAAACATCCTAATTTCAAGTATTGCTACGGAATCAACATCTGAGACAAGTGGTGTCAGAGCTGAAATGAGGACTGGCAGAACTGCACTGGGAAAACAGTCGCTATACCCTTTTGCAGGATGACTTCAAAGCTCAAGCAGACTACTGCTTGAAAGGGTCCTGAAATGGTCTGTCATGACTCCCAGCCCCTTCAGAAAATCCACACTGGAGAAGCTGTTCAACTCTCAGCGCACATTTACAGTGGGACTTCCCACTTCAAATGTTATGTTAGTGTGATGCCCAATGTGTGGGGGCCGTCCCAATGTGTTTGCGGTGGTTTTTGAAAACCTTATGTCCATACCTAACACCATACCAAATAACAAAAACTTGTCACCAAGTGCACAATCTTTATGATTTTTGACATATTCCCTCCCAGCTATGTAAGAATGTTCCTTCTTTCTTTCTTTCTTTTTTTATTTTTCAGACAAAATGAGGGCCTTTTTGCCTCCCTAAACGTGCCCCAAAAGTCACCAAATTTTGCACGCAAGCCAGGCCTGGCGAAAGATTTGATATTTAATGGTTTGCATTATTGGGCGTGGACTAATGGCTCAACAGCGCCCCCTAGAAAACTTTGTGCCTCAAGCCCCACAATACGGTTTGACGTACATGGACGTAAATCGGTACACACCTGAATCATGTTGCAACTTAAAGAAAAGTCTCTTGGTGCCATGACCGAAACCGAACAGGAAGTCGGCCATTTTGAATAAATCGTGTAATTTTGGCGCAATTTATGCCATTCCTTCGGCAGTTAATACGGCCAGAACCATAACGTGCACCCAGGTGTGTTCATCAAAATCATCAAAATGTGCGTCTCCATCCTGTGACGACGCGCACTACTTTTCTCAGTCAAAAGCGTTACCGTAACGCCAAAGAGCGCGCCCCCCCTTCATCTGATTGGTCCATATTTGATAGTTCCTACTTTCTGCCATAACTTTTGAATGGTTTGACATAGAGAGTCGTAGGTGGTGTCATCTGACTTGGTTTTGAGTCCTTGACCATAATTGGTGCAAATTAGCCCCGCCCCTTCATCTGATTGGTCGATATCTGATAGTTCCTACTTTCTGCCATAACTTTTGAATGGTTTGATATTGAGAGTCGTGGCTGGTTTCATCCGCTAAATGTCCAGGCCTGAAGACATCTGCATGCAAGTCATACAAGCGTTTCCACTGCAGCACGCCTAAACGTGCACAAGGGTACGAAGGCCCGTTCATCGCTGCTTGCAGCTTTAATTTTATCTGTTTGTGGACTAATTCTGGTCCTGTCTTTTCTGAAAGCGTGTCTTTTTTACCTGTCGGCATCATGTGTGTTAAAACTGTGAGGCTGGCCCTATTATTGTTACTTTTCACCTGGTTTATCACCCCAGAAACCACGGAATCAACAGGAAGCAGACACTCCGTTGTTTACACCCGTGAATAGTTGTTAGCCCTCTGTAGCCAAGGGAAGCTAACCGACTACAAGCCCGACGTTCCCCAACAAGCTGAAGGTGGAAAAGTGGGCGTTGCTCAGGTGTTCCGTGCCGGAATGAGAAGAAGCGATTCAAGCCGACACTTCCCACCATCATCACCGGGAATGTGAGATCCATTTCAGATCAGATGGATGAGCTAAAGGCGCTTACAGGGAATACCGGGAATGTAGCATGATGTTGTTCACGGAGACCTGGTTAACGGAGCAAACACCGGATTCCAACATCACTCTGGACAGATTTCATCTGATAAGGGCAGACAAGACACAGGATTGGTACGAAAAAAGGAGGGAGGCTTGCTGTTTGTGAATGGTGTAACCCTGGGCACATCACTATCAAATAGGAACTCTGCAGTGGGGACATTGAGCTGTTAGCTATTAGCATAAGGCCATATTACCTGCCGAGGGAACTCTCGCATGTTATCGAGATAGCTGCGTATGTCGCTCCTTCTGTTTATGCCGACTCACCCCGTAATATCCTAAACTCCAGTGTAAGCAGGCTGCAAACACAGCATCCACATGCCCTCCTCCTAATTACAGGTGACCTCAATCATGCCTCTCCTTCATCCACACTGCCAACCTTCAGCCAGTATGTCACCTGCAGCACCAGAGGAGATAAAACACTGGACCTTTTTATAAGAAAGGCCAAAGCAGACTCCACCTGCTGCGTAAACCGAGGTCGTTTGGAGTGAGGGACGGCCTCCTAAGGACCTTCTAAGACTCTGTGGTGGTGTCAGGCATGTTTATGGTCTGGTCTGCTGGAGCAGCAGCATCACAGCAGCGGAGAGGAAGAGACTGGACAAAGTGGTGAAGAAAAGCCGGTTCTGTTCTGGACTGCAGTCTTGATCCTGTGGAGGTTGTGAGGGAGAGGAGGATGAGGATCATCCATCATGGAAAATGTCTCCCACCCCCTTCATGAGACTGACAGAGCCCTCGAGAGCTCCATCAGCGGCCGGCTTCGTCACCCGCAAAGCTACACAGAGAGGCACCTTCCTCCCCACTGCTACCAGACTCTACAATCAGGCCTGCTCACAGTAGTAAACAGACAACAAAGATGTGCAATATCTTTTTTATTTTTACCTCAATAATTTTTTATTTTATATATATATATATATATATATATATATATATATATATATATATATATATATATCATGTGCAATACCCTCCCCATCTCTCATTCAGCACAAATACACTGTACTCCATTCATACATATCCTACCTGTTTTTGTCTCATACTGCACTATTTTTCTTCTGTATATATAATTTACTTTTTTATCCTTTTTGTATGAATGTATGAATGTGTGTGTTGTGTGCACTGCTGCTGCTCAACGTGAATTTCCCCACGGAGGGATGAATAAAGGGATATCTAATCTAACACTGGAGCCCCGCAAGGCTGTGTCCTCAGCACCCTGTTCTCCACCATGTACATGCATGACTGTGTGGCCATGAATTCCTCCAACACCAAGGTGAGATTTGCTGATGACACAGTGGTGGTTGGGTGCACCCACAACAGTGATGAGCGGTCTTACACAGGAGGTTGAGAATCTGGTTCAGTGGTGCCAGACCAACAACCTGCTCCAATTCAGAGTCTCTTTAGAAATGAGGACTTTTTGGAGGAGAGGGGTGCTGACTGGTAACATCACCCAACAGAACAGCGCTGATTGTGAAAGGAGGGCCCTGCAGAGGGTGCTGAGGTCATCAGAGCGTACCATGGATACAACCAGGACTTAATTTGTGCCGGATCCTGCCGGAACAAGATCCGGTACCTATTTGATTGAATCCGGCACCTCCTTTTATCCATATTCTCTGCGTTTTATTTCTCATTGAAGTTACTCATAGATCGCCTGTTTGTCTATTCCGGATGCATTTAATCAGAAAAAAGAGAAGAGGGCCCTTTTCTTTCTCTGCACTTTCTCCCCGATCTCCTGCGCTGTGTGTCCCGTGGCCATCTCCATCCCCAAGCGGCTTTCCCAAATCCAACTCTTCCTGGATAATTTCTCGTGTCCTCTGCTTTTTCCCCACATCCAAGTAAATCTGACATGCTGACATGTTTGCTGCATTTAACACCGCACGCCCCTCACTCCACACTGTTCCCTGTTTGATTGCGTCACCACACGCCGTTATTAATTGTTAATTTTTTCCCCACTTATTCCACCGAACACCGAAAGTGTTTTTTTGCTATTTTCGGCCAAACAATTTCGGTTACCGAATATTCGGTGCATCACTAACGCTACGCTTTGTTGTGTGTAGTGAGTGTATACGTGTGTGTAGTTCAGCCTACAGGTGCTGCGCGTTCCATATACTGTAGTTAGAGAACGCGTCAATCAGTTTAAGTTTGCTTTTTCTGATTGTAAATAAAACTATCAGCCCTAATTCAAATTTCCCTCCATTGAAGGGAAGGAGGGGAGTGAGGAGGAGAGACAGAGAGAGAGAGCCAAGCAGCTGATCAACGCACATTACATGTGCAGCATATGCATGTTCATGATAATAACTGAATAACTGCGAGAAAAGATTACATTGTACAGTATATGGGATGTGAATATTTTAACAGAAACGTAGAAACGGAGCCCACAGAAAAGGTATCCTGCTTTCTGTGTAATATATATATATATATATATATATATATATATATATAATTATTTTTTTTTTTTCTTTAACTGTAATGTCATTTGTTGGAGTTTTTTGGAGTATTTGTCTTAAAGTTGCCACAGACACCAGAATTCAAAAAAGGACAATACGACTCAGAAAATTTAGTTTCTTCCATCCAGTTATTTCAGTATATTAACATACCCAATGATATTTTCTTCTCCTATATGTTAATTCAGCTATAATATGCAGTAATAGTCTATAAACAACGAAACAGTCACTGGTGCAATATCACAAATACTTTACGCCCCGCCCCCCCCCCCCCGTAATTGTGACAACAAAAATGACAGCTGGATATAAGTGTAAGACTTTATTTATATTTACTTTGTAAAGGCCAACGCATAGTCAGAGCTGAGGGGGCCGTCCTCGAGGCCAGGCAGACCGGCGAGACAGTTCAGGGGGGCCGTCCTCGGGAACTTGGCTTGGGCCGTGGCGCGGGGAGAGTACTGGGTAGGGGTCTAGGTACCGGCTGGGGCGCAGGCAGAGTCCTAGGGGCCGGCTTCAGTGGACACAGAATCCGAGGGGCCGGCTTCGGAGGACACAGAATCCGGGTCCTCGGCGTCGGCTGAGTGGGACAGCGGGTCCTTGGCAGGGGCCTGGATGTCAGCTGAGGCGCAGGCAGAGACCGGCTGGGGTGCCTCCAGAACCTCCTCGGGAACAAGAACATAGCGAGGTGTATCCGGAACCACCACTGGAATATGGTGAGGTGCGTCCAGAACCACATCGGGAACAAGGACGGGAAGGGTTTGTTGCCGTTGCCGACATTGTCTCCATTTTTGCCTGTATTTAGCCTCGCAGCTTTCGGTGGGGCCCACCGAAAGCCAGGTGCGGTCCCCAGAAGGGGGACTCCTCTTCCTCGAACCGTGGCATGTTCTCTTCTGCCTCCCGACGGAAAAACTCCCAGAGGGTAATCTGGTCTCCTACTGGGTCCATGCTAGCTGGTCCGTTCTGTCACGATGCGGTTGTAGTAAGACCCAGATGCACGAGACCAAAAGGTAGGAGTCCCAAAAAATGTGATTTATTTAACTAAATCAAAACGCTGCTTAGTAGGATACAAAAAACCAGAGCTTAGAAAAAAATCTAAAGTACAAAAACGTGACATGGCACATGGGGGACAAAACAGTACCGACCAGCAGGGAGCAAGGGAACTACAAGACTAGTTATACACAAGGGTTAACGAGACACAGGTGCAGACGATCAGGGCAGATGGGAAACAGGAACGTCAAACAAGAACTCAAACACAAAGACATGGGCTTCAAAATAAAACAGGAAGTGACAAAACCGGGACACTTGTGAGACTAATGAGCTTTTAGAGTTGGAGTTGGAACTGCATTTGCTTTCAACTTTAGTCTATTCTTTAATTTTAGCAGTAAACTTGACAGTCTTCAATGAAGCATTGTCTGCACCCTGAAAACCAATTTTATTTCTTCATAGGAATATGACAAGATAACGTTACCAAATAGTTTTAGTTTCTGGCCATAGCTAGGATGATAATCTCAACACTGCAAATAAGTTAGAAAACACAGATAAAGCACAACATGGCCACTTAAAAGATATAAAAGGGATTCCAATTTTTTTGCATGCTACACTCTGATTATGAATATATCAGTTAATTAAAGGGTGGATCTACAGGTAGTGGTTTTAATTAAGGATGAGTAAATGGGTAATTGAAGGAGAAAGCAGAAGAGAGAACTGATCCCTGATGTGAAGCACTGTGGCTTTCCCATCTGCTGTGCATCTCTTAACCTTGTAAGCCCCAGATTAGTCTGCAATATCTAATGAATGTAGATAAACTTGCACATAAAGGCACAGACAGAAAATAATAGAATCAATTAGCTTTACACATGATAAACTTACACTTTTCCATATAGAGACGAATCATAATTGATATTACCATAGCAAGCCTTCAGTTGTATCAATGAGCCTATGAATAAACAAGTTCTCTTCACTTCCTTCAGATTTTTAATTTCCGTGCTGCTGTCCTTGTCTCAGAATGAGGTTAAGCACAGTGTATTAAGGCAAGCATTCTCATTACATTATAAAAGAAGTGTTGTACAGTAGCTGTAGCAGTTCATTTTCATGGTAGGGGTTGTGTGCCTTAATCCACTTCACTGTTATTGTCAACAGAGTCACCATAGTCATTAGTGTTGTCCCGATCGATCGGGTGGCCGATCGATCGGGCCCGATCACGTCATTTTCAAAAGATCGGGATCGGCCAAAAAAGTATCGGGACATACTGTTATGGCTCGGCCGGCTGGTTTCCGACTCCGCGACCCGGTAGCGCTGGGAGCGCGGAGTCGGCGCAGCGGCCAGAAGAGCCGGGCGGCTCTGCTCTGAGCCCCAGCTGCAGCTCAGAGCGGCTCCAGCAGCTCCAGGCCAGGGTGATAGCGCTCCGGCGTCACGCCGGATTTCCGGCATACCGAGGTGTTTGCGAGAAAAAAATAAAATAAAATCAGGTTTGCCGTTTATTTTTCTTATGATATGAATTTTTCATATACCGTAATACCGGTGAGTAGCGCACACAACGTTGGGAACGCCGCGCGGCGGAACGTAGCGCCGCTGGACCCTGTTTGTGTGGGGACTGTTTAGCCAGTGAGCAGAGCCGGCAGGGAAAAGTCAACAGTGCCGCGTGTCCGCGTGTAACCTAAATCTACCATGGCCTCAGCGTTAGGGCTCGGCCAAGTTAGGCTTTATAAATATATGGGCATTATAAATTTATTAAATATATGAGCGCGGAGTCGGCGAGGAGCTGCGCGCTGTGAGGAGTACCAGCCGGGCGCTGTGAAGCCTGATTTATGGTTCCGCGTTAAATCGACGCAGAGCTTTCGCCGTAGTACGACCATACGCGTAACCCACGGCGTATGGTCTGCGTTGGTGTAACGCGGAACCATAAATCAGCCTTAAACCACACCTGCAGCCCGTGAGCTCATCAGGAGGTTAGAGAGCGGCTGCGAGTTCATTGCTGGTTCGTTGTGTTAACTCTGAGAGCTTTATTGGTTTGTTTTTTAGCTTGCTGGTGTTTTTTTTCTCTCTGGGATTTTTGAGTTATTTATGAAGAAGTTCTGAGCTCCGTGTGAACAGTAGCCTACTCGAGTTGAGGGGGGATGAGGGGTGATGTGATGGCACACCCCCCCCCTGAAATAAAAACGGTCCAAATCACACCCCCCTGAAATAAAAACGGTCCAAATCATCCCCCCTGAAATAAAAACGGTCCAAATCATCCCCCCTGAAATAAAAACGGTCCAAATCATCCCCCCCTGTAAAACTGAAGTGAAGTGAAAATCTACTTGAAACAGACTGATTTATTGCTTGTGTAGTTGAAAAATACATGAGAACAGGACCTTGAAAAAAAATAATCACATATTAAATCGCAATCGTAATATTGAGGAAAAAAATCGCAATTAGATTATTTTCAAAAATCGTTCAGCCCTACATTAGAATCATAAGTGCTGCCATCTCATTGTAAACGGCATCATTTTTTGAGGCCATGTAAACCTGTATTTATACTAGTGTGGACATTAATGTTTTTCTACAATATTTCCTCCTCATGACAGTAAAATAGGCCATTCTAAGCCAATTTACTGCTTCACATGCGGTTGTGTTTGTGTGTGTTTGGTAGCGTGGAGGCATATCTACAAAAATATGGAAAATCTACAAAAGTCATCAGAATATTCAATTTAATGAACTATTTATCAAAATGTCCCAGGGAATCACACCCCTGGCCTATGTTGTTCAATTTACTCATTCTGTTTTCTATGGGCTGCATGTGGTGAGCTTGAACAGGACCATGGGTCAATTTACACCAGACTTACACTTTAAGAGGACAAAAAATGACAATTGTGTTGATCGGGGCATATATCTTGGTTTAGGGGCTCGCTTACCTCCCAGGGAAAAAAAGTTCAGGCTCAGGATTTTTTTTTACTATCACCCCTGAGTTCGTCTTATTTGTTTGCTTATTGCTCTGTGCCTATGTTTTAACATATATTAATTATTTAATCATTTTATAATTGCATTTAACAATACAGACAGTTGATGTGTGTTTATTGTAAGATTTTGGGCAGCGCCGGCGGCTGAAGAATCGTTTGTGCTGGTGGGGAAGGAAGCGTGGCTAACAGAGAGCTAACAGCAGCTAGGCTACGCTCAGATAAATGGTCTGAAAGTTTTAAAAACAAAGAAAAGCTGTCGGAGAAAAGTGACTGTAGTGTTATGTAAATGATTATCCGTCACTCGTAAATCATCTTTTGGTCCACTTTATTGACTCGGTAACAACACAGGGATGACGGACTGCTATTTTGCAGGCTGGTGTTACGGTCTAAAGGGTCCGTGTCTGAACAACCACAATTGGTTCCTACGCTCTGCGTGACATCAAGCACAACACAGTGACAGAAAACTATAACAGCCACAATGAATATCTGCTGCTATTCATTTCATGCTGTTGAGAATTCTGCACTACGGTTAAGCCAAAATGTATTTTCATTTTCTTATTGATTGTGAGTTTGACTGGATGTCATTCAACTTTTAAACCTCGTAAGTAAACTACCTCCTTTTGAAGTGAAATTGATTTATTTTTGTTATTTTACTATTCTGAACTTTTTGTTTCAGTTTACAATTTCATGTTTCTACATTTTGTGGCACCAGAGCTGATAAGCTTTGTTTTGATCCAATGATGCAGTCAGTGAAAAAACAAAAATATGTCCATGTTGGAGAGAATGGACAATACAGTTTTTTACTTAATTTACTTTACTTTTTTTTACTTTACTTTTTTACTTAATTCTTTGCCAAAATGTATCTGATTGGGAAAAAGTATCGGAAATGTATCGGGAGCCAAAAAAAAAGTGATCGGATCGGGAAAAATCGGGATCGGCAGATACTCAAACTCAAGTGATCGGATCGGATCGGGAGCTAAAAAATCCTGATCGGGACAACCCTAATAGTCATAAGTGTAATCATGTTTTTGTGGTAGCAATTATCATCAATATGAAAAGGTGTTTTGTTGTTATTATTATAACCAGTCGGGGGTGGGGCATATGACCGGGCCCTTTGCAGCCTGGAGCCTCAGGTCCATCTCCCACAGCAGGAGGATTAGGGCGAACAAAATATGCCTCTAGCTTGGGCAATTTGGCTTTTTCTTGCTCCCTTTTTTCTTTTTCTTTGCGTTTTATCGCTCCACTTTTGTGTTTATAACTCCCGCTCATGTTTAGGCTGTAAGATTACTGTGCTCTGTTGACGAGTGATCGATGATGACATATGAATTGATAGACGGCTGTTGATGACGAACGATTTTACCCAAAATACATTTGGAGATTAATTTGCAATTTTTGTTTTAATGTTAAAGGGATTGTGACATGAAAAACAAATTTTTCTTGATTTTTTGTGTTTTGTTGGGTGTCTTGACATCAATTACACCCAAAAAACAACGAACTTTTAACATTCAGTGTATTGTGTGCTTTCTGGGATTTTCCGCATAACTGTGCAAAAACGGCGCATCTGGTTTGGTGGCGGGCCGTGACGTCAAGGCCCGCTAAATCACCGCCCCCTCCACCCAGCTCCCTGCCTCCTCTCCTCTCCAGCGCACCATAAAGGCTGATTTATGGTTCCGCGTTACACCGATGCAGAGCCTACGGCGTAGGGTTACGCGGCGACGCGCACCGTACGCTGAACCCTACGGCGTAGGCTCTGCGTCGATTTAACGCGGAACCATAAATCAGGCTTAACACAGAGCTGTTTAGAGCCTCTTCTGTTGTCATCACCGGAGGAAAACTGCTAAAAAGACCCGCGGCCACTGACTGGACTTAAGATAAGGGGAGTAGGGGACACTGCTGCTTGCATGCCTTTATTTTTATGATTGTTTGCGGTGGACTGCTCGCCGTGCTGCTTTTCCGTGCATGCTTCGCCTGTCGCCCCCGGCTTAACTCTCCGACGCCGCTGTTAGAAGTCCGGTTTGGTGTGCGCACGGACTTCATCCCCGGGCTCTAGTCGCCCTGTCTGGGCTGTGTGTGTGGGTGTTTGTGGTGTGCGCGCGTCTGTGTGGAGCCCATGGTGTGGAGACGCCGGCAGAAGTGTGTAGCAGTTGGTTGGAGGAGGAGGTTTGGAGGAGGAGCGGGGCAATGATTGACAGGAAAGGGGGAAAAGGAAGCGTTTTTCATGGCGCAAAAAACCACTGTAATAAAAAGCCAGGAATGGAGTATTAGAGTGAAGTTTTTCTTGTTAAAACCTTTTAGACACATTTGAGGGATGTTGGCCAAGACTTTTAATAGTGTTAAAAGCATTTTAAAAATGATGTCACAATACCTTTTAACTGTGAGTTTGAAAATCTCAGCACAACATATTATACATGCTTTATACCTAATATGAACCAAGTGGTTCCACAAAAAAAAAAAAGAATCTTGCGAGCGGGGCTTGCTGCCTCAGGGACGGGCCCCGGGCCAGGGGAGTACTGCCCCCCCAGGCTCCCCCCTGAAGCCCCGCCCCTGCATTCTTTGTCTCTGTCACCTCTCTTTCTCTTCATAAATGATCTTTTTTTGTTTATAGTTTCATGATTTCTAAACAATTCCTGCACTATCAGGAAAAAAAGCAGAATGCAGGCACTTTGGCCAGTCCAAGTTAAAATTAATGTGCAGTCCAGCTTACTTGTGGTTCAACCACATTCCCCTCGTCATTCCGTCAATATGATGATGGTTGAACTGTCTGGAAGTTCATCACTATTGCTTCGGTCTTGAAAATGTTCAACAACAGTTTGTTTGGCTGTGCATTCAATCTAAGTTAGAAATATAATTTTTTTTTCTTTTTTTCAAATTAGTAGGAGATATTTTCGAGGAAGGGTAGGTAGTAATCATTCTACCAAAATATAACGTGGATATGCATATATTTTAACAGTGAAAGGGAGTTTAAGGTTTAAATTTAATTGAATTCACAGTAGGAATACACTTAAAAATGACCCTCTTTCATGTAATATTTCCTGTGGCCATGTCTACCATTTCCATTCTGTTTCACTTGTAATTTGCAAATGCTGCTTGGGTCGCTTAGAGAATTTAGCACCAGGATGTGACAATTTTCCCAAATACATGAAAAGCCACTAAGTTTCACAGAGAGTGGTATCCCCAATTAAAGATGTACAATTTCAGGGGGGAGCAGAAGGCTTATGCATAGCTGATAATCTCCCTGCAGTAAAATTGTGATGTTTTTATGAGTCTGATGAATATTTTAACTTTTGAGGCAATTACATGACTCTGAATGAGTCGAAACGTACTTCAGCTTATCTAAAATATGCAGGAGCTGTGAAAGACATGGTGAATGCCAAACAAGTGGCATGAGTCTGATGTACAGTACCTATAATATATATAATGTTAAATGTTTTGCATACTGAGTCTTTGTTGCTATACGCAGTATGCAACTAAACAATATCACCATGAAAGCTCTTTATTTGATTATTTTTTCTGTGATATACAGTATAAGGTTTCTAAAATCTGAACATCGGAACGTTCAGTTCTGTTTTAGGTGTTGCGGTGGTTGCTATGTTGTTGAGCCTCACTTCGGCCCTAGCATGGGACTGCGAGTGGATATCAAAACGTCATGGTGGTTTAACTCTTTGCAAGTTTGAGTCACATCTATGAGTGCTCCATTTACCACTCGTACCACTATTGCTTCCACTTTCTAGATCAAGTTCCTCTTTTAATAGTTGGTATTTTTTGCAGCTTATTATTGTGGGATACACCAATTACGTTGTGACACAGAGGGGGTTGTGGTTCAAAGAGTTATTAATGATTGTCGAAGGACAATCATTAATAATTAATAAAGTAGATTATTTATCAAATTGAATTATCAATATGAATTAATCAAAACCAAAAAGATGGTAAAACAACACTTCGGATAAATTCTGATGGCTAAACCACACAAAAACAACAACTAACTAAACATAAACGCAAAACCTCCAATCGTGTGTGTGTGTGTGTGTGTGTGTGTGTGTGTGTGGTTCAGAACAACACCTCGTATGGACATATAGCCAAGATCGCGGACCACGTAACGTAAACAGAGGGGAAGGTTTCTCCACCCAGGTTACTGGGAGTATTGGAGGCCTAGTGGTCTAAGTACTAACGTGCCCGTGTAGGTTAGTGAGAAGGAAAGAGAACAGTCACAGTAAAATACACACGTGGCGACCGCCAGTCTGCAGGAGAGACCTTTGGCGCGCTACACAATAAGCAAAACAACACTGCAACAATCACGGCAGCAGCTGTGGGAAAAACAGGCGTGATTTTTTACTGCCAGTACCCTTTATCGTCCTACGTTTTTCCACTCAGTAGCCAGCGTCTGGGGTTCACTTTGTCGGAACGTCGCGGGTAACTCTGTTTTACCGCTGATGAGCGCGTGGGCGTCACGGACTCAGCTGGTTGGGTGCTCTTCGGCTGATGCTCGTTCACGCTGATCGGCGATGAGGTTGTCCTTGCGAAACGCAACGGCTCCTTGTGCAAAGAGAAATATCAGGAGCGTGCAAGCAGCGCTCCGTGGTAAACAGTTGATCGTTACGCTCCGCAGGTGGTCCTGGTCAAGAGTGGCCCTTTTCCCTCGGCTCCGGAGTCATGAAAAGACCTGAAGCAAAACCAGGCTGGAAGGAAAAGAGGAAGATTTCGGGGAGCCACTTGTTTTTATCCACTGACGTCAGCAGCGCGCACGGACAGTTCACTGTCCTTACTGTAAAGTGCGCCGCCTCAGGCACCCCCTTTTTTTGACACCTCCTGTGGACTACAAACCCACTGGGCTTTGGAGTCTTTTCCTTTATTTCCCAAACTGTGCGGTCAGTGAATAAAACTCGAGGCTGGTCTCAGACTGAGGCTTCAGAACTAGGCTTTATAGTTGAATTTCACATAATCACATAGTCACCATCACATAGGACTGTGGCCCAACACTGCTGTCACGTGGGTTTGCTACATCTATCACTACTGCTTTGCTTTTTTAACCACCACACAATGTCCTGTACCTTAGCCATCATCAGTTTATTAGTCTGGATTAAAAAATCCCAAAAGGATCTTCTCCCTTTCATTCTGTAGCACTTTTGTGTCTTATTTTGGGACAATCAACAAGTACTTTGATACAAATGTAAAATTGATGTAATGATGGTGAGTAATGATTCCTCTCAACAAAAGGACAGATTAATTAGTATTTAAGTGTAAATAAAAATTATAACCTCTACATATCAGAAATGAGGCTTACAATAGTCACAACTGCAGTTAAATATGTGTAACACAGTGCTCAAGATGTCTCACTCACTGAACAGGACACACCTCTGTGTACCAGAGGAGGAATTCATTTTCATTCATGCCAATCAAGTTGGTTTTTACTAACCTTAAATTAGATGCTAAGATCATTAACACTAAGGAAAGGCTTTCATGGATGGCAAGAATGAGAATGCCAGGACAATAAAGAGAGAGCTGAAGGTAAGAATAAGGCAGGGAAATATCAGCAAGCGTTCTATGGGAAGCTGGGAAAGCAGTAATGCGAGGCAAAATAATTTCCTTTTCGTCAAATAAAAAAAGAAAAGACAACTTAAAAACAAAAGAATTAGAAGGTGAAATAAAGACGCTAGAGGAGGCCTTCCAGACTTCTGCAGATGAACGTATCCTTAGCAAAATAAGGAAAACTAAAATAGAATTAAATAAAATAATTGACGCAAAAACGCAGTTTCTAGTACAAAGGCTTCGCCTGGAAAACTTTGCACATGCTAACAGATCAGGAAAATATTTAGCCAATCAATTAAAAATAAACAAAGAAAAAACAACCATAACATCCATTAAGGACCAGTCAGGGGAAGTTACACATGATCCCTGTTTAATAAATTCAATCTTTAGAGACTTTTACTACAAATTATACTCGTCACAAATTGAACCATCTGATCAATCCATTAATGAGTTTCTTGGAGAAATTAACCTGCCAAAGTTACATCAGGAACAGGTTACGAATTTAGATTCACCACTCTCAATAGGAGAACTCCATGAAGCTCTTCAACATATGCCCAATAATAAAGCTCCGGGCCCAGACGGTTTCCCAGCTGAATTTTATAAGGAATTCTGGAGCATATTAGCACCAACATTTTATAAAATGATTCTAAATATTAGGGAAAATAAAAGCTTACCCTTAAATATGAACTCTGCTAATATTAGTCTTTTATTAAAACCGGATAAAGATCCCTTGCTCCCATCGAGCTACCGCCCAATTTCATTAATAAATGTAGACCTTAAAATAATTAGCAAGGCCCTTACTGAACGTCTGAAAAGAGTCACCCCTTCTATTATACATCCGGATCAAACAGGCTTTATTAAAGGTAGACATTCCTCTACTAATATTCGCAGATTATTAAATATTATAGATTATTCCAGTATCAATAAACAGGAAACTACTATTATATCCTTAGACGCGGAAAAAGCATTCGATAAGGTAAATTGGAAGTTTCTATTGGCAACCTTACATAAATTTGGATTTGGTGAATCTTTCATTGACTGGGTAAAAATATTATACAGCTCTCCCAAGGCACGTGTAAGGACAAATGATCAAATCTCTACAAGTTTTACCTTGCAAAGAGGCACTAGACAGGGTTGCCCTCTATCTCCCTCATTATTTGCAATATTTATCGAACCTTTAGCAGCAGCTATTAGACAAAATCAAAATATTAAAGGTATACAATGCAAAATAGTAGAGCACAAAATAAGTCTTTATGCGGATGACGTACTCCTCTTCCTCCAGAACTCACGATCTTCACTATCACAGACAATTGCACTTATAGAGGGATTTTCATCTCTGTCTGATTATTCTATTAATTGGTCTAAATCCACCGTTTTGTGCGTGAACTGCAATTTTAGGAATATATCCAATACTCAATTACAATCAGGGAACATTAGATATTTAGGCATAAACATCTCCCCTAGGCTGTCAGAGTTAATAAAATTAAATTATGTTCAGCTTATAAAGAAAATAGAAGATGATCTTGCTAGATGGAGCTCTCTCCCCATTTCACTCATGGGTAGAATAGCCACCATTAAAAGGATGGTTTTACCAAAAGTAAATTATTTTTTCTCAATGATACCATTCAAACCCCCTATTTCCTGGTTTAAATCGCTGGACTCAGGTGTTTCAAAATTTCTGTGGAAAAATAAAACTCCACGCATTAGTTTAAAGACATTGCAGAAATCTAAAGAATATGGAGGTTTAGAGCTACCTAATTTTCAGTATTACTTCCTTGCCAATAAATTACAGTATATTGTAAAATGGTCAAAGGATCATCCTTTAGATAGTCAATGGCTGGACTCAGAGCAAGTGTTTTGCAACGAACTAGAAATCTCAGAGTTACCATTTATTAGTCAAAGTATCAAACGTCATCAATGTTTCAAAAGCATTAATATTAGCACAACTTTATCAGCTTGGTGGGAATTTCTTAAAGTAGCTAAAATTTCACTTTTTCCATGTGACCGTACACCCATATGGAACAACCCAGACATCGTGAAAAATGATAAAAAGATGGTTAACTTCGTTCAATGGAGAGATCAAGGAATACGGTATTTACAGCACGTAATTGTAGGAGGACAGTTTGTACCTTTCAATACACTTATGGTTCAATACGGAGTTAGCAGGAGTAAATTTTTAGAGTATCAACAACTCAAGGCCATAATAAATAAAACATACAAAATTAGACAATTAGACTTACAACTTCCCGCTAAGATAATAGATTTATTAAATCTAAGCAATTTAAAGTTGTTATCAAAACTTTACAGGTTAGTGTCTAAATTGGACGAGTCAGTCTCTCTCCCGATCTCCAAGTGGGAGGCGGATCTCTCTCTGAATACCGACCAGCTTTCTTGGTCACAAATATGCTTAAATACGTTTACTATGACTAAAAACCCAAACTTACAACTTATACAGTATAAAGTTCTTCATAGAATACATTATACTGGACAAAGGATGTTCCAGATGGGCTTTGTCACCTCTAATATCTGTTCACAGTGCACAGAGAACACCCCAGATAATTATATGCATGCTTTATGGTTCTGTACACCGGTACAGAGGTTCTGGAAGGAGATTTGTGAGGATTTATCCACATGGATCGACCACAGAATCCCAGTGTGCCCCACGGTGTGTATATTAGGTCACCTGGGAGACACTCAAATAGATCCTAATTGGACACACCGGGTTCTCACTGCCTTATGTATCGCAAAGAAAACCATTCTAGTAAATTGGAAACAAAAATCCAGTTTATGTATTAACCATTTTAGGAATCTTTTATCAGATCATATTAGTAGTGAGATAATGTCTGCCTCCACTGAACAACACTCGGCTGAATTGCACTCTCTGTGGTCCCCGATTGTTGGCCTCGTTACCTAGTGGGGGCGGGGGGGGGGTGATCTCGTAGCCCTTGGGGTTGGGGGTCGGCTTGGGGGGTCTGGGGCGCGGGCCTCTGGTGGCCCCTGGGGGGCGGTGGGTGGGGCCGCGGGGTCCTGTCCCTGGCCGGTGGGGGCCTTGGGGGCCTGTGGGGGGGGGTACCTCATGGCGGTGGGGGGGTGGCTGGGGAGGGCTCGGGCGGGGGGCGGTGGCTTGGGCGTCTCCGGGCCTCCTGGGGGGGGCTGGGCCGTGGACGTGGGGGTCCCGCCCGGAGGGCCCGGTCCTGCCTGGGTGGGGGGTGGCTGTCTGCGCTGGGGGGGCATTGCTGCCTTGGCCCTCCGTCGCTGGGCGGGGGCCAAGTGCCCCTGCGGATGTGGGGACTCCGTGACCCTTGGGGTGTCCGCCGGGGTGGCCTCGGGGGGGGGGTGGGGCCAGGTCCGGAGATCGGGCCTCCCCTGACCGGGGGGTGCACGGGCGGGCGCGGCGGCGGGGTGGCGCCATTCCCAGGTATCTATGTCTTATGTTGTCAGTATGAATGGGAGGATGTTGGACCGTTTCCCCCTCCGTCTGGGGGCTCCGGCGGCTCCGGGGGCGCCCGTGGAGGTACGGTGGGGCCCTGGCCCGGCTCGGGGGGCCGGCCCCCGTCTACTGGATGGCCGGTGGGGGGACGCGGGTGTCTTATCAGGGCCAGCTTTGCTGGTCCTGCCTCCTGGCTTCGGCCTCCGCTCCCCCTCTTGTCCCCCCTACACGATTCATACGCACATAGGCGAAGGGCGGGGGGTCCGGGTCGTGGGGGGCACTGTCCCGCGTGGCCCGGCACTCCCCGCCTCACGGTTTTAACAGCAAACTAGACACTGCACATTCAACACTTTATAAATACACTTGACAAGGACACGTAGTTCGGGAGGGGGGGGGGTCGGTGTCAATCGATACTTGGCCCTCCCTCCTCCCTGTTTTTATGGCATTAATCACATGCACTCAACACAAGGGGCGGGAGGGGGTCCCACATCACCCGCGTTCCCTCACCGGCCTGGGCCTCGGACGGGTGGGTCGGGTTACCCGGGCCTGGCGGGGCCCGCCGTGCAGCCTGGGGTGCCTTCTGGCGGTGCTGGACCCCCCCGGGGAGGGGGAAACGGTGCGTGATTGTATGTCTGTGTCGGTGAGAATGCGGTATGGAAGGGTCCTGCCATGGAGGATTTGAGCCTCCATTGGCAGGACATCAAAAACTTAATAATTTATCAATATTATATTATACAAAGATGGTTATTATTATTATTATTAGTATTATTATTATTATTATTATTATGTATAGTATATTATATTATTATTAGTATAGGTATCGGATAGGTGAATGGATGAATGAATGGGATGCCTGGGTCTGGGGCCCTCCGTTGTCGGGCCTGCGCGGGTGTCGCCTTGTTGGGGGGTTCCCTCTCTCCGGGCCCGTCTCCGGTCCCCCCCGCTGCCTCTACGGCGGGGCGCCCCTCTGGTCTTGGAGGGCCACTTTCGTGGGGGACGGGTGCGCCTGCCCGCGTCGGCGGCCGGGGCGGCTCTGTCTCTCCGGGCAGGCTGGCCCCCTGCCGGGTGGGGGTCGTTGGCCTGAAGGGTGAGGGCCTCCTGGCCGCGTGTCCGGCCCGGACCGGGTGGCCGGGGATTGCCTGGGTCGCGGTCCGCCGCCGCGGGATCCCTGGCTGCTTCTTTCCGCGCCGTGGGGGCCCCGCCCGCGGGCCCCCTCGGCCGCCGCCGGGCGGGGGGGGGGCCTCGCAGGCGGTGGGTTGCCTCCCTCCTACTTCTCCCCTCTGTGGGGTTTGCCGGTGGCCTGGGTTCCGGGCTCTTCCTTGTCGGCCTCTGGTCTCGCGGGTGGCGGGGTCGCTCCCCCCCCTCCCCCACTATAGATACACTTCAGGTGGAGCTTTGTTTGGTTTATTACACACACACACACACACACACACACACACACACACACA
This sequence comes from Cololabis saira, assembly GCF_033807715.1. Taxonomy (NCBI): domain Eukaryota; kingdom Metazoa; phylum Chordata; class Actinopteri; order Beloniformes; family Belonidae; genus Cololabis; species Cololabis saira. Next base: position 21,074,731 of record NC_084590.1, on the reverse strand, counting down.
CACACACACACACACACACATACACACATATAGTCATTTAGTCACATGCACACACACACACACACACACACACACACACACACACACACACGCATGATCATATACATACACACACACACACATAGACATACACACTGGCTGGTTCACCTGCATGCTGACTCTAGTTTTTGGGTTTAGGTAGCGGTAGCGATAGCTTAGCTCAGACTGCGATCAGATCTCAAGATTTAGGTCGATTGCTGTTCGTGTTTTGGTTGGCTCCGTGCCGGTTTCGTGCTTTGTTTGTGGTTTTTTGTTGCAGATTTCCAGTGCTTGACGTGTGTCTCCGTGTGTTCCTGCTTCCTGGATTGGCAGTGGATGTCGTCACCCCCCCCCCCCCACCCCCTCCCCCCCCAAAAAAAACAAAAAAACAAAAAAAAAAAAAACAAAAAAAACACTGGGTTTGTATGTGTATATTTATGTATGTGTACGCATATGTGTGCGTATATATATGTATATATTACATATAGTAATAATGCACATATATACACTTTTGGTTTCTACCGTCATGGTATCAATCAATAATATGTGTGCAGACAAGGTAGAAAAAAAAAAAAAAAAAAAAAAAAAAAAAAAAAAAGAATAAGGCAGGGACAATTATAGGAGGAAGCTAGGACAAAAACTTCAGCAAAACAGCATGCGCGAGGTGTGGAGTGGAATGAGGACCATCACGTGGTTCCGTCAGACTGGAAAAAGACGAGTTAAAGGGCAACATGGACAGGACCAACAAACCAAATCTATTCTTCAAAAGATTTTGAGTACTTTAATCAATTCAGTCATTCCAACCTCTCCCTCTCCTTACAGACCCCTGTCTTCCTCCATCAACCAGCAACCTCTGGTGTTCTGCCTTTCCCTCCCAACAGCTCAACAGCATGCCCTTTCACACCTCTCCTGTCACCTCTACTTTCACACCTGACCACATGAAAAGACAACTGGTAAAGTTTAGTTTAGTTTGCATACCAGTCCAGACTGGGAGTTGAGGACGTCATTATCTATCGTATTAACTGCATCTACATCCATCAGGACAAACTGGCTAGTACTGTGAGAGTCAAGTTCTTTTGCCTTCTCCAGTGCGTACAACACCATCTGCCTGGCTCTACTCTGGGAAGCTGGCAGCAATGCAGGTGGCTGCCCCACTCATGTCCTAGATTGTGAAATATCTGACTGGAAGACCACAGTATGAGCGACTGCATCACTTGCCCCTTTTACAATACCCCACGTTTAATGCGCAGATCTAGATTCGTGTGCCCCTTTTACATTGACGGTCGCAGGGTGGCCTGTCGAGCTGCCCCGCCAATAATTTGCATCTGAGGTAGTCTTAACTGGGTCAGGTGTAGCTTTCCTACTTAATTTAATAAACTCGTTGGGGCACCACCTTTGATTACAAAGGAAAAAAGAATTGTATTTATCATTTTCTCATCTGATAGTAGGTTCTAATCTGGATTGGTCTGAGTAAATCAAACAATTTTATTATAAGTTAAAATAAACAGACAGTTAAATGCGGTTCTATACATGCATATATGTACATATGGAGGAGAACACTTAATAAGGTGATTATAGGATCTAACATCTAACATCAGAGAAGAAAAGAGAGAAAATGAAGATGAGAGGGAGAGAGTTTTCTTAACCAAAAAATGTATATCAAATATATGTATATAAATAGTACTAAAATAAATCTGGCAATTAACCAAAAAACCTTCAAAGAATTTTTTTTTTTTTGGCTTCTGTGGTTCAGATTGTGAAAGATACCAATGCATGCCAGATGACCGAGCCGTAGACTGGTTGAGCAGAAGGGGAATTTTGCCAAGTAGACGAACAGCCAGCCTCGTGGGATGTTCCTGGGCCCGATGGATGCTTCTCGGGGATGTTGCGGTCGGTCTGCCAGCAGGTCGACTGCGCTTTTGTTCATCTCGCCTGGTTTGGCTATCGTCTAGCCTGGCGTGGTTGATGGGCGAAGGTTCTAGGAGATTCTCATTGCTAAAAAACAAGAGTAGACCCAGAATGTATGCTTGCTGTAATGAACAGCGTGAACCAGGCCAAAATTGAAAAAACTTCAACTTGACTCAAAAAGGGAAAATCTAAAGTTCTCTGGAGATAATTTTAACTCAGTTTTAGTAATGATAAAAAGTTGATCAAAAATTAATTAATGCAAAATTAAGGAAATATTTCAATCTTCTGAAGAGAGAAACAAAATGAGTCAAACTCAAAGACTCAAAGGAAAATTACTAAGGAAAAGAAAAGACGGTTAAAGGACCCGAACAAATATTGAAAATCTTAACTGTTTCTCTAACTAAACTGTTAGAGTAACCTGGTTTTGTCCCCAGGTGCGGTCAAAGTCCATGGGGGGTCATGTAGTCTCTTCAACAAATCATGAGCTGTTGAGCTGGTGGTGTTAACACCTCTCATGATCTACTCCTCTCCTCATTTCTTTAGGATAAAATAAAATAAAGTAAAATAACCTTATAGATTTCATATATATATATATATACGGTATATCTCTGATGGTGCTTTTGACAGGCGGTTCCTCCCAAGGTGTAACTTATTCAGGGAGAGGTTGATGTGGATTCTACTTGTCCTGCTTTGAAGAGCTCCCCCAGATTCTTCTTTGGTTTGTTTATGGTTATAATGTGTATCTTTGTAGAGCATCTGAGGGCCTTTTCTCCCCAGGTGTGACCTCATTTACAAAAGGTCATGTGTATTTCACTCTCCCTGGTTTGGGAGAGTCTGTTCGTGACTCGAGGCGTCGTAAACCAGGCCTGGATCACTACACAGGTCTAATGTAAACAGAACTAACGTGGAGGTCGTGGGAGGGATTTGTTGACATAACCTGAGTACAACCCTCAAGTGAAGTTTTTATTTATTCATTATTATTTTGTAAAATAAAGAAACAACTGATGAGAGTAACAAAATCAGCAAGAGGTCACAGGTAAGGCATATTTTTGCAAGTGGAATAACTGGGGAGATAAGGAGATCCGTGAGCTACTCAGCCTCAGGGGAGAAGACACCATAAACCAGCGTATGTCCAGAACCACAGAGGATAGTCAATTATTTGAACAAGTAGCCACAAAAATGACAAACCGGGGGATGGCAAGAAGCAAAACTCAGCCAAAAAACGCTAATCCCAATATTCATCCATCCTCATTTTGAAAATTACACCTGTCTGACACCGATAAATCTTACTGATGTAGGGACAATACGTCATTCTACACAGGTTACGTTTTGTTTCGCGGATAACGCCTCCCAACCCCCCTTCTCTCCCCTCAACTCAACTTCAGGCCTGAGGTGAATAACACACCTTGCATTTACATTGCCAAACACGCGTTCATCATCTAGCAACGTTAGCGGGATCCAATTTAAAAACGTCTTCAGTGTGTTAAACAGGGCAGCAACACTCGGGTCCCGCAGGGGACTGTCCTTCCTCCCTTCCTCTTTACCATCTACACCACGGACTTACTGCACAAAGTTTTGACATCTTCAAGTTTTTCTGATGTGCAATTATTGTATGTATCAACACAGGGGATGAGGGTGAGTATAGGGCTGTGGTCAACAACTTTGTCATGTGGTGCGGAAAGAACAGCAGAACGTGACTGTGAGGAACCAGAGCGGCCTCCCCACGTACAAGGGGACAAGGCAAAACTGGACCTGGGTGATGAGATGTAAAAAGAACCTTGCAGAGCGTAGAATGCCAAAAAATAAGGCTTTTTATTATAAAAAAGCACAAAGACATACAGGGGAAGGCAAAAACAATAGTCTTCAAAAATGGCACATGGGGCATAGCCTCGCAACAAGCTATCCCAAATCAGCCGAATCCTTTCTGGTATTCAGCCGCTGCTTTTAACCCCAGGCAGGGTGGAGATGTTGATTGGACACAGGTGGGCTCCAATTAGCAGAACCAGGCACACCTGTGTGCTGCTCCCCCGCAGACCACGCCCAATCCTCCACTCTGCCACACACATTAAAAAAATGTCCGGTGATGGTGAGAAGGGGAGGGGTTGCTCACTTTCTCACAGTGACAAAAACATAGGAATTGGTTGTGGATATGAGAAGGACGAAGACATCAGTGACCCCTGGTTCCATACAGGGGTTCTCTTTGGACATCAGAGTGCACATAGACAATCAACTGGACTGGACTAGAAACACTGAAGCTGTCTACAAGAAGTGCTAGAGCCACCTCTACTTTCTGAGGAGACTGAGGTCCTTCAACATCTGCTGGATGATGCTGAGGATGTTCTATACATCTGTGGTTGCCAGTGCTATTATGTTTGCTATGGTGTGCTGTGGCAGCAGGCTGAGGGTAGCAAACACATACACAGACTCAATTAACTGATTCAGAAGGCCGGTAATGTTGTTAGAGTGGTTTTGGACACCCTAGATGTGGCATCAGGGAGGAAGATGTCGTCAAGGTATAACATATGATGTCTCCCACCCAGTTCATAATGTGTTGGCTAAACTTAGAAGAACTTCAGCAATAAGTCATGTCTACATTACATTTTTTCGCAGGGTTGGTGTTGCCATTGAACAGTCTTTTTCGAATGAGCGTATTTCTCGTAACTCCACATACCTCGTCTTGCAAGACTTCTCTTCAAAACAATGAAAAAGAAAATCTCAACAGTGAAGAAGATGGACAAAAACATCCTTAGTCACAAAATTATTGCATTTGCCTGTACCGCTGTTGAAAAAATAGCCAGATGATTAAGGCAGCAGATTATCATTCAAGTGATTATTCACAGGTTAAACCCTTATGTAAAACAGTAATGCATAATAATTAAGTAGTGTTATAGCACAAGTACATCGTATTGAGGCCAAAAACTGCTGGAAACTTGTGATTTCTATTTTTACGAGTTGGACGTACTGCAAAAAAAGCAATTCATCCCCAGGATTAATAAAGTATTCTGATTCTGATACTAGATTTACTGTAAGACATGAATAGTACATGTGAGAACCTTTTCAGAAGTGACATGTCACTTCTAACATGTCTGCAGTGTCTTCAACAGGTTCAGAATGTATTCATGGTGGAATTCCCACAATATGTTGGTACTGTGAGCACATGCAAGCAGTCTGTGACTGTAAAATAATCAGCAAAAAACAATATTTAGTCAAAATATGAGAATTAAAAATCCTAAAAACTTCAAATTTAAAAAACTAAGCTTCATTGGGTCTCAGATAGGATGAACAGATTTGGAGAAAGTGTTTCCTTTCCTTTGGGGACACCATTTTCTGAATTATTTAGAGACATGCTGGTTGGTGAATTAGATTACTCTCGATCCCCAGATTGTATGTGCGCGTGTGTGTGTGTGTGTGTGTGGGGGGGGGGGACTTCTTCTGCCAGTCTAACTTTTCAGTCTTTTCAGAAGTAAAAAAAAAAAAAAAAAGAAAAAAAATGCAATATCTCTGAATCTAACGATAAATTTGTACATGCAAAATATGTGACCTATAGCCTACATGCATTTCTGCCAAAACAAGAATGTGATTAATACACTTGCTGGGTGAACAGCTGCTGAGTTGATAAGCATTCACCAAAGTGCACCACAGTATGACTCAATGACTCTTGATAGCATAGCATCACAATCAACTGAAGTCATTTTTGATACAGAGATTGGTAAGGAAAGGAATATCTGTATTTTGGTTTAAATTAAAAACAGCAGCATCTGGAAAGTTCAACTAAAAAGATATGATACAAAAATGTTTCCACTTCGCTGCACTTTTTTTTGTTGATGCTGTGTCTTTGTACTGCATATACCTATCTATCTCCTCACTTAAGTTTATGGTTACTGTTGCATGTGAAGAAAACAATCATTGTCATTATCCCTTTATCCAAAACATTTTTATGTAGTCTTTTTAGCAGAACTAACAAAATATGCTGCAGAATAGGTCTCCAAAGGTTTGTAATCATTACCACAGCCAAATTCAGCCATTTGGAATTAAATTGACATTTTAAAAATAAATGTAGCAGTTTGTGGTCATGCAGTTGTGTTGATTGTGCCATTATCACACACAACAGAGTTAGGATTATTACCTTAACTTTTAGTTACTGCTCTAAACTCACTTTTAGTTTGTTTCCTTTCTCTGACTCACCATTCAGGTATAGTGTTCGGGAAACGGTGGCCTAGCGTTTCATGTCTTTTTTTAACATCCGTGATGTCAGAGATTGAATTATTTGGTGAAACCAAACAGAGGGATTTTCTTTTTTTTTAGTAGTTATTTGTCAGTTTGATTTTTCTTTTGAGAAATTTTAAGAATAGTTTCCATTCTTTAAGAAATTGATACGCATATGCATATTGAAAATTAATTTGACCATATATATTTGAATAGTTTGGGTTAAAGTGTTGTGTAATGGTGCCCTTTTTGTAGGGAATGGTTTAGTCTGACTTTACTTGATGAGTGACGTTTGTCGAGACCCACTACCAATGCTTACTTCAACTGAGTTCTGCTACTTTTGTCGCCTTGTGATAATCTCTTTATTTCATTGTGACTGTTACAAGGTGAAACTATGTTTCAGTTTTATGTTCCTAAAATCTGGAACGGTCTAATCTTCCAGAAGATGTGAGACAGCCCTCAACTCTAACTGTGTTCAAATCCAGGCTGAAAACTGTCCATATGGCAACTGTAAGGATTTTATCTGCACTTTAATTAAATTAATTAATTGTTATTTTTATGTTTTTAGAATGATTTTATTTGCCATATTGGGATTTTATGTAGCTTTAAAGCACTTTGAATGACCTTGTGTATGAATTGTGCTCTATAAATAAACTCACAGCTTGAGGTATATTGTTTAAGGGAAAACTCAAAATAATTTTTTGTTTCAATGTTAAAATCATTTTGCTTTATCATTTTGAATTAATCGTGTAATTTTGGTGCAATTTATGCCATTTTCACGTGTGGTACTTTAACGAACTCCTCCTAGCAGGATCGTCCGTTCGACATAAAACTCGCTCAGGAGACACAAAAGACGTTAACGATGAAAAGTTATCAAAATCGTGAGTTTTCGTGAAATGGCGTGGCCGGGGCGCCGCGTCAAACTTCAACATTAAACAGGAAGTGAAACTAGTAGCTGATTGGTCGATATTTGATAGATCCTATTTTCTGCCATAACTTTTGAATGGTTTGACATAGAGAGTCGGGGTGGTTTCATCGGACTCGGTATTGAGTACTTGACCTTCATTGGCATGAATTAGCCCTGCCCCTTCTTCTGATTGGTCAATATTTGATAGTTCCTATTTTCTTGCAGAACTTTTGAATGGTATGACATACAGAGTCGTGGGTGGTGTCATCTGACTTGGTTTTGAGTCCTTGAACATAATTGTTGCAAATTAGCCCTGCCCCTTCTTCTGATTGGTCGATATGTGATAGTTCCTATTTTCTGGCATAAGTTTTGAAGGGTATGACAAAGAGTTATGGGTGGTGTCATCGGACTTAGTTTTGAGTCCTTGACCTTTATTGGTGAAAGTTGCACGTGGGCCCTGCAGCTATGAAAGCATTATTACTTACATAAAGCATTCTATCTTGGTTCTTGTGCTAGATTTCCCAGATCCTGAGCGCTGGAGACAAGATTGGTTGTACAATCTACCATCCCTTTCGTATGACCTGAAACATAACTGTGGCAGGGTGCGTGCCACGGGGGCCCGACCGAAGGACGGAGAGACACAGTTGCGTGCAGAACCGTTTATTGTATCACAACATCCACATGTGCACAAGCATCACAGCCTGACAGCAGCTCCTCCGCCTCCCACCTCGCTGTCCGGCTCCGCCTTATAAGGCAGGCAGGTGGAGAGAACCAGCCACTCAGGCGGATGGGACACAGGTGCGTGTCCCATCCACCTCTCCAACCTGCCACACACCCCCAACGCCAACCTCGAGCCGGGGTCCGTCCGGCCGAGCCTACTCCCCCCCCCGCCCCCTCGGAGCGGGAGAGGAACCCTCCGGGCTTCCTGGTCGGGTGGTCGCCCCCGGCGTCGGCCTGACCTGCGGTACGGTCGCGGGGGTCGCCCCCGGCGTTGGCGCGCCCGCCGTGGAAGACGCTCTCGGGGCCGGGCCCATGGTGGCCTCGGGCCACCCGGTGCGTCCAGGAACGCGTCCCTCACGGCGCAGCCCCGCTCTGGAGCTGGTGCGTCCCGGACCGCGCCCTCCTTCGTGACGCGGCCCCGCGCCAGCTGCCGGTCCGCCTCCGGGACCGCCTCCTCCTCCGCGACGCAGCCCTGCGCGGGCTGCTGGTCCGCCCCCGTCTCCGCGGGACCCGCCGTCGCTGGCGGCTGCGCCTCCGCAGCCGCCTCCCCAGCCAACTCCGCCTCCGTCTCCGCCGCTGAATCCATCCCAGGAGCCGTCGCCTGGCGGCCCGCAGCTTCTGCCTCGCGGCCCCTAAGCTGCGGCGCTACCCGCGCTGCTGCGGCGAACCTCAGACGGGGTGCAGGGATGGGTCGCTCCGGGGATCCCGCCGCCTCGGGAGCCGTCGCCGCCAGCTCCTCCCGCGCTGCTGGCGCAGGGGTGGGTCTCCCCGCGGCCACGAGCGCCTCCATCGCGGCCAGCTGCCGCTCGCCCTGGTCCCGGAACATGGCCGTCATGCCCGCCATGGCCTGGGCGAGCGCGTCCAGGGCCCGCTCCATGCGTCCCCTCCTCCGTCCTTCGAAGCCCCATGTTGGGCGCCAGATGTGGCAGGGTGCGTGCCACGGGGGCCCGACCGAAGGACGGAGAGACACAGTTGCGTGCAGAACCGTTTATTGTATCACAACACCCACATGTGCACAAGCATCACAGCCTGACAGCAGCTCCTCCGCCTCCCACCTCGCTGTCCGGCTCCGCCTTATAAGGCAGGCAGGTGGAGAGAACCAGCCACTCAGGCGTATGGGACACAGGTGCGTGTCCCATCCACCTCTCCAACCTGCCACAATAACCTTGATGCACCTATCACTCAGTTCGAAATCTCTGCAGCAATTTCCTTTATACAATCAGGTTAATCTCCGGTCCAGATGGGCTTCCATCTTATTTCTATAAGAAATTCTTTACTGAGTTGACCCCCTTTCTATGTTTCATGTTTACCAACTCCTTAGACTGTGGTGCACTCCCCTCTTCATTAAGCCAGGCTTGCATATCTCTCCTGCATCTCTTTTATTGAAAAAAGATAAAGACACGCTAGACAGAAAGATTTCACTAAACACAGATGTAAATATCCTTGCCAAAGTCTTACCTTGCAGATTCAGGGATATTTTTCCCTCTGTAATATCTCCAAACCAAATGAGATTCATAAAAAGATGCCATTCATTTCACAGTATTTGTCGGTTTTATAGTCATACTATCTGCCTATGACTTTGGGAAAAGTTTGGTTTCAGCCCTGTCTTCATCTCCTGGGTTCGATTAGTATATATATGCCCTTTACCAAGACCTAATATTACCACAGCAACCCAGCCATATAAGTCTGTAAAGAAACATAGTATTGGATGTGGTTGATAAAAATTCACAACTAAGTCAATTATTCATGTGTTTTTCCAAAATGGTAAGATCTCTTCAGTGAGAATTTAGGAATTTAGATGATAGATTAACTAACGATAATTAGGGCCCGAGCACATACAGTGCGAAGGCCCTATTGTATCTGTAGGAATTTTTAGGGCCCAAGAACTTACAGTGTGAAGGCCCTATTGTATCTGTAGGAATTTTTCTTTATTCTTATTCTGACGAAAGGAGGGCCTTTTTGCCCCCCATAAACGTGCCCCAAAAGTCACCAAATTTTGCACGCAGGCCAGCCCTGTCGAAAATTGATATTTAATGGTTTGCATTAACTGCCTGACAAAATGGCTCAACAGCGCCCCCTAGAAAACTTCGTGCCTCAAGCCCCACAATATGGTTTGACGTTCATGCACGAAAATCGGTACACACCTGTATCATGTTGCAACTTAAAGAAAAGTCTTTTGGCACCATGGCCGAAACCGAGCAGGACGTCGGCCATTTTGAATTAATCGCGTAATTTTGGTGCAATATATGCCATTCCTTCGGCAGTTAATACAGCCCGAAGCATAACGTGCACCCAGGTGTGTTATACATCAAAATGTGCGTCTCCATCCTGCGACGACGCGCATTACTTTTCTCATTCAAAAGCGTTACCGTGGCGACGATAGATGCCAAAAAGCCCCCCCCCCCCTTCATCTGATTGGTCCATATTTGATAGTTCCTACTTTCTGCCATAACTTGAATGGTTTGATATAGAGTCGTGAGTGATGTCATCGGACTTGGTTTTGAGTCCTTGAACATAATTGGTGCAAATTAACCCCGCCCCTTTTTCTGATTGGTCAATATTTGATAGTCCCTATTCTCTGCCATAAACTTTTAACGGGTTGTGATAAAGACATGTGGGTGGTGTCATCTGACTCGGTTTTGAGTACTTGACCTTCATTGGCATGAATTAGCCCCGCCCCTTTTTCTGATTGGTCAATATTTGATAGTCCCTTTTTTCTGCCATAACTTTTGAATGGTTTGATATAGGGAGTCGTGGGTGGTGTCATCCGCTAAATGTCCAGGCCTGAAGACATTTACATGCAAGTCATACAAGTGCTTCCACTGCAGCACGCCTGAATGTGCACAAGGGTGCGAGGGCCCGTTCATCGCTGCTTGCAGCTTTAATTATTACTTATTTTTTCCTTTATAACTGTGGTGACCCTACAAGACAATTATCAATCATTTAATGTAGCGAAGCTACATTATATTATGGTGCCCAGCACAAGGCAATTATTACTTATTTTAGGCCATAAATATGTAATTACGCTGCAATGGGATATGGAGAGGGGGAGTCGAACATAAGGTCTCGCTACATGCTGATGATTTGTTTGTTTTTCTGTCACCTCTTTACCATGGGTCCGTTTCACAAAGCAGGTTTAGTGAAAACTCTGAGTCTGTTAACCCCGAAATGAGGGAAACTGAGTTTTCCGTTTCACAAAGGTAGGTAACTCAAACCAGAGAAAGAGAGGTAACTCTAGCCTGTTTCACAAAGAGAGGTAATTTAAGCTCTCGGTCAGTTACCGTAGTAACAGACTCTCTGAACCTAACCTGGTCGGGACCAGGTTTATATCAATTAACCTGGAGTTTCTCTGCGTCTCCGCCCTCTTTCAGAGCCGCACGCACATTTGATTTCCTCCTTCATTCAGTCAGCAGGCAAGTTTTGGCGAAGTTCTGCCGTCTGTCATTAAAAACAGAGTCAGTATATATATTAGAAGTTCATTGTCACGAACATGGCATGTCCTTTTGATGAAGACACATTTGATGAAGGTGCAGAATTAATGCGCAGAGAAATAAATATTCGTCGGGAGATGGTTATCAGACCGCGTAATACATGTACATTACAGTACATAGTCTCATTACAGGCAAAGCAATATATGTTAATCCTTTATTTGTTATAATTTTGATGATTGAATTGTTTAATGATTTCATAATATATTCTAATTTTTTGAGATTTTTTATTTGGGGTTTTCATAAACTGTCAGCCATAGGCTAATCATCAAAATTATAACAAATAAAGGCTTGGAACATCTCACTTTGCATGTAGTGGGAAATAATATTTGTTTCACCTTAAGTTGAATTTACTACGAATTAAGTTTTGCAATATATTCAAATTTTCCGACCTCCACCTGTATATTATTACATGAATAAATAAGAGCATAATACAGAGTTCTCCAACTCCGGTCCTGGATCCACCTATCCAGCATGTTTTAGGTGTCTCCCTGCATGAACACACCTGATTCTAATCAATGGTCGTCCTTAACTTGTCATCAAGGTCCGGACACTTCTGTTGCTGACACAGCTCCTTGTATCATGGTGTGCTGAAGCAGGGAAACATCTAAAACATGCTGGATAGGTGCTCTCCCGCAGGATCGGAGTTGGAGAACCCTGGCATAATATGTGTCTGTATTGGTTCAGTACGGAATGCAACTTTTAATTCTCAATTACGGAACAATTCCGTATTTCAAGGGACGCGTGGCAAGCCTACATAAACCTGTCCAAGCCATCAAGGGGTTCCACAGGATTGCAGGTGAATGATGTAGAGATCTGTTAAATTAATTTTATATTATATATGCTGCGGTGTTACTCTTTTTTCGAAAAACATGTTCAAATTCGCTGTATGCGCGCATTTAAATATCTAATTCCATTCGGGTGAAAAAGGACACGGCGTGAAGTATGTGGATCTTCAGATGCAATGTTTCCTCAAAGGGATTTTGTAAATTGAAATGTTAAATAAAGTTAAAAAAAAAAAAAGAAGTAGTAGTATGTGGATCTTTTGCCGTTGTTGTTGCCGGTTGCCATGGTGAATCGTTGTATCAGGGCTCTATAGATACTGGCTTTTGATAGTTGTGGCACACGCGCTTAACTCGAGGTGAAACTACTTCGAGTTGAGTAAATTACCTCTAAACCGCTGTTCTGGAACCGAAAACTCAGAGTTTCCGATCTCAGAGTAGATCAACTAAGAGTTCAGGATTAGACTCAGAGTTTGTTGAACCTGCTTTGTGAAACGGACCCCAGAAGCTCTCACTGTTATGGAGAATTTCAGTCAGTTTTAGGGATACAAACTAAATTTAAATAAAAGTTAATTATTTCCAATTAATGAAGATGCTCTTGAACTCAATTATGCAGATCTCCTTTTTAGTGTGGTAAAGGATAATTTCAACTATCTTCCAATATGTGCTAATAGAGAATTTAAACATTTATTTAAATCTAACTTTCTCACTTTATTTGATCAGGCAAAACATATTTTACCTGTCTATGTCCCTTGTTGGTAGAATGAATTCAGTTAAAATGACACTACTTCCAAAGTCTCTATATTGATTTCTGTTTCTCCATTTACATCTGAAAATACTCACTAATGATATCCTACATATGGAATAATGAATGACCACATTTGCAGAAGACATTTCTTCAAAGCCAGCAAGGGTGAATATGGACTTGCCAGTAACCCTTTTCCCCCTTCCCAGCCTTTTTGGTGCTGTACTTCCACTTGCTTCGAATATTCCCTAGAGCATAGGGCTAGGCGATATATCGAGAATAGTCAATGTATCTCGGCTTTTACTCTGTGCGATGTACAAAATGACTATCGTGAAAATCGAGTATATATTGTCACGCATTTGCTTTTAGGACATTACAGGCTTTTCTCACTCTCTCGTCTCGTCTCTCCTTCTCAGAGACATAAATAAGCGCACCCTGTTAGATACGTCAGTCACGTGCTGTCGTGGTGCATCGTTATACGACCAGCTGCTGGTGTCGGTGCTGCTGTCCGGGACTGCCGGTCAGTTCCACCTCGCTTTAACTTTAACTTAACTTTAGCTTTCCCAAACGCAGCCTGTTTGCGCCGTGGGCTCATCCGTGCGGTTGCTACGCGCGACGGACTCTTTTCAAAGCAAACTGGGACGGTTTAGTAAAGACGGGAGGGGATGTTTTCTACTCGCACGCCGCGCTGATGCAGCTCCCACTATGCCGCTCAGTGCGACATACGTCCGCACGCAGCGCGCCGCCGAGCTTTTCTCTTCCAGAGCTGAGAAACGTCACCTAGTGTTGCTTAAATGTGGCCACATGAAATCAATCACTATCATCGAAACAAAGTCAAACAAGACCTGTATGACCTCATATTTCTAAAAGTAAGTGAAAGTGATGCAAAGTAAAGGAGGAGAGGATGAAACATTGCAGTCCCTACACCCAGTACCGCGGGAAGTAGGGGTGCTTGGGGTGCGGCAGCACCCCCTCCTCTTGGTACCGCACCCCCTCCCCCAGCTCCCGCCCCTCCTCCAGACAGGAGGGAGGGATGATGAAAAACCTGTCACATTATTCAAATAAATAAAAAGTTGGACTGGGTTGGGGAATAAAATACTATTTTAGAAATAAATATTCTTAAACTACACTTTAGTTTTATCATCATGCGAATCAGTGTATACCAAAACGCGTCGCCGGCGCGCTACGATGACAGCTATCAGTCAGTGGCGGGTTCAGTGTTTAGCTTTCAGTATGTCCCAAAAAAGGATATCTGATTTCTTTGGCACCGGGTCCGGGCACAAAACAAAACGGATAGATCAATCAAATGAGTCTGTAGTCCAGTTATCGGATTCAGAGGAAGAGGAAAAAGAGGAGGAAAACGTACCGGAGTTTCCACCGCCGCCTCCTCGGGGACATCAGCCGGGTGAGCAGGGGCCAAGCCGGCCTCCAGGCTGGAGGGCTTGGCCAGCTAGAGCCGCTACCGGGCCAAGCCCAAGTTTATCTGCTGCTGTTCCACCACCACTTGACCAACCATTCCAGCCCAAGGAGAAAGATTTCATCTTCCCGGCTAGACGATTTGGACATGAAACGTTTAAGCGATCATTCAAACCAAGTTGGTTTGAAAAATGGTCATGGTTACACTATGTGAAGGACAGTGACTGTGTTATGTGTTTTGCTTGTATTTCTGCAGTGCAGAAAAAATTGATCAGTCAAAATAGTGTTAGGCTGGACAAGGTCAAGGCCAAGGTTTACTTTATCTACCAAACACTTCTACATTTCTAGAAAAGATTCACTTATCAATCACTTGAAACTGAAGTACAAACTCACCACATCTTCAATGACAAGGGTGTGCCTGACAGGACACGCATAAGTCTGCAATGTTCGGGTGAATTTCAAAAAGTCTGAGTCTTAAATCATCCTCCACACAAAGTCTTGCTCTCAAGTACATGGTAGCAAAGGGCATCAAAGTCTTGACAGTGCGTTTTGCCAGCACGGGCTGTTCTGTGCGCAGTCAACATCAAATGATATCCAGAAATCAGGCAGTGGCTTCTGATTGAATTCCATTTTCAGGGAACCATGTGTAGTGATCTATATGAAACTCTCCTGTTCAGATGTTGATAAGGAAGCAGGCACAGCTGTAAATAGATGATGTATCCAGCTGTCTAAGCTGCCAGATTTGGGGAAATACCTGTGCAGCTGTGCAGCCAGCTCACTATGGTGTACGGTTATCTCATGTTTCAGTTCATTTGCGCACAAAAAGAAAGACCTCCGTTTTGTTGTTCTCCATACAGTTTAACCAGAGGTTCAATTCTTTTATCATGGCTTTAACTTTATCTTGCACTTTGAATATGGTTGTGGAAACCCCTTGTAATCCAAGATTAAGTTCAAGAAAAGATATCAACCAGATAACTCACACGTGTAAAAAAAGTTATGGTCACTGAATAAAATCTTAAATTCATCTTTGAGTTCAAAGAAACGTGTTAATACTAGGGCTGTAATCAATCAAAGAAATTATTGGTCGACTGAAGCCCTCAAATTTTGACAAAAATAAATATGAGGAATATTATTTATTTAAAATAATTGTCTTGTCATCTGGTCTGGGCATATCTGGGGGTGCTGCTGTTGTTGCGGCCAGGTGTGCCTTCATTTACAAATCAATCACTATATTAAAGCATTGAAACGTGTATTCTGATATGTTCATATGGGCAAAACGGATGGGGCAAGTTGTCTTTTCAGGTGAAACGCCATGTTTGATATGGAGCTGTGATATTCTTTCAACTTTATTTCCGTTGTCTATTTTCATGAAATTCTGCCACACTGCAGATGTCTTTGACATGATAGAGTTCAACAAATCATCTGACCTTGTCCTTCTACTTTACAATCTATCAGACTCTAGTCAATGGGTTGGGCTAATCCAAAATAGCAAAAACAAGGGGATGTCCAAAGATAGACTGTTACCTGTGGAAGCTCTGAGAAAATCTACTTTAGAACATGGTACTTTCCTCCTGATTAAATTAAATTGAATAATTGACCAATCAAAGTGTTGGTCAAGCCAAGCCGCAGCCACTCATAACTCAACTAGTCGACTGGGAGATTACAGCCATAGTTAATACTTTTCTTCTTGATAACCAGCGCACCTCTGTATGAAGTAGTAACGTCTCATGATCGCTGCCCATTTCACTGCATAATAAAGAAAATATGCAAAAGTTGAGGGGCCTAACTTTCACAAAGCTTACCATTTTCACTGTTGTGTCCAAAACATTTTTCAGGCTGAGAGACATTCTCTTAACAGCAAGAGCCTCTCGGGGGATGCTGCAGTGAACCCAAGTGGCATCACGTGTGTTAATACTCTGCTGTGTCGACCAGTCATAGCCTTTGCACCATTGTTGCAGATACCAACACATTGTGCCCACATAAGTCAGTTAGATGTTACAAAGGTTGTCAAGCATTTTGAAAATGTCCTGTCCAATTGTCCTTGTTTCCAGAGATTTACAGAGAAGCATGTCCTCCTTTATTGTCCCATGAATGTACTGCACATACACCAGGACACGTGCCAGGCTGGCCACATCTGTCGACTCATCCAGCCGTAAAATTCACTGGCCCGTGTAAGATTTAGTAGCTGGTTTAAAATGTTCTCTGCCATGTCACTGATGCGCTGAGAAACTGTGTTGTTTGATGAAGGCATGGTCTGTATAGTTTTCTTAGCTTTTTCCCCCAGCATTGCCCCAACGATATCCATGGCAGCAGGGACAATTAAGTCCTCAAACATTGTGTGTGGCTTGCCAGTTTTACCACTCGGTAACTCACCATGTAATATGCTTGTCGTCCACTCCCATTAACGGTATCTGTTTCCCTTATGCAGGTCTTACTGGTAGAAAGTCTTCTCAATTATCGTTCAAAAAACTCCTGTGGCTTATTTTTCAAATGAGCATGTTTCATTTCCAAATGTCTCCACAACAGTGAAGGTTTCATTGAGTTGTGAGAAAGTACTTTTGCACATATAACACACTGGCCGAATAAATCCACCAGTATTAATACAAATGAACCCCAAAGTGATGTAGCTCTCTTTAGCCTTTTTGACAAGGTTGTTTCTCTGTCAGTCGCAGCATGCTTTCCCACACCAGAAGGCTCTGCATCCGATTCCTCACCGCTGTCAGCTTGGCCGGGCCTAGGTGCATTGCTCGGTCAAAGGTAGTGGACGTTGAAGGTGAAGAACAACGTGGGTTGTCGTCGCTGGAAAGTGCTCATTTGACTTTGGGCTGACACCACGGGCAATTTATCCTCTTTAGCCATTTGTCCATTTTCAGCGGTTAGCCTGCCGGTGGGAGAAGTGTGTTCAGTTTGGCAGGGCAATTCATTTACTGACCAACATGACATAGGGGGTATGCAAAAAACATGTTTTACAAAGAGCCCGTTTACATTTTTAAACTAGCATATAAATAGATATACTTAAGTAACCGTTCACGTGTGCCAAAAACACAGATACCTCCATGCACTTAATTATGTCTATTTATACGGCAGTTTAAAAATGCAAACGGGCTCTTTGTAAACCGTTTATGCTGAACCTGTGGTTGTTCAGAACAGTGCAATAAAATCGAACTGCAAGTACAGAACTACCCTGGCCAGCCATACATACTATTCCTCTTTAGAAGTCGAGCTGGAGGGCTTTGTCCTCCTTCTTCCTAAAGTCTGCTGTAAAGGCACCTATAGGTAGCTATATAGACGATTATTATAATTATGGTCATCCACAGAAAAACCTCCTTATGATGCTTCCCAAAACTGGAAGGCCAGAAATGCTTCTTAGCATCATTAAGTAGAAAGACACAGTGGTCTATAGTGGTTAAACATCAATTGATATTTGAAGAAGAGTTCAATCTTACTTACCATTTT
Source organism: Cololabis saira (assembly GCF_033807715.1). Classification (NCBI taxonomy): domain Eukaryota; kingdom Metazoa; phylum Chordata; class Actinopteri; order Beloniformes; family Belonidae; genus Cololabis; species Cololabis saira. The sequence goes on along the minus strand of NC_084590.1, from coordinate 21,057,085 downwards.
AGGGATCTCCCCTTCTGTCCTGCCGAAGCGTGCCTTTAGATTTGCCACAGACGACAAGTATTTCCATAACATTGTAGTTTCCGATCCTTACATTTTTTTTCTGATTAAGCAAAAACAGTCCACAACTTAGCAGAAGTTCTAAAGGGACCTGGGGCCTCATGTACAAAGAATGCGTGGATTTCAACGTGAATCCGTGCATGGAATTCTTGCGTACACAAAAAAAAAATGCAGATTCTCAAAATTGTGCGTACGCCCAAATCCACACACGTTTCTTTGAACATCACAATCTGATTTGATTTGAGCGCACATGCTGGAGCACAACACCCCGCCCTGTCTCCTCCCTCATGTAGATATATTTGAATATGATAATTAAGATAATTATCCAATAAAAACCGCTCATCCTAACAAGGAACTTGCAAAAACAAGTAAAACAAATTAAAAAACATGGGCTGTGAGCTGGAGACACTCCTGTCAAAAGTTGAGGCCTGGAAAAAATTATTTATTTGGGGGCATTTCTTCGGATTTAAGCTGCAATGCATAATGGGGATTGTTGTCCTTTGCTTTGTGTTGCGTTCCTTGAAGAGTTTTGGTTTTATTATGAGTGTACGGGTTTGTGAATGTTTATGGGCAGCGTTAGTGCATCATTACACTCTGCTTTTCTTGTTTGTATTTTAAGAACCGGCACCAGAACTTAAATTGGTGGGATGAGAAACAGCTCCTTGTTCCGCTTTATTGTCACGCGTATTACATACTGATGGATTAAGCCAAATGTACACGTTTATTGAATCTCACACATTGTGGATGTCTGCGATCACCTCTCTCATAAGTATAACAATATGAACATTATAAACTTATATTTATTTAAAACATGAAGCATCACGATCTGATTCCTCTGCTGCAGAAAGACAACTTGTGCCAACGGGATTATCGAGATGCAAACGTGAGAAATAAAGAGCAAAGTTACTGTAACTCGGAGTGTTGCATCCGCAGGAGGACAAACTGGTCTAGATCCTGGTCCATCACTGGAGAAACACTTTCTGGAGACCTGCAGCCGACTCGATATCAGACTCTGAAAGTTGCCTAAACATTCAATAAAAACTTTATTCATCATTGCTGAATTACATCAGTTCGTACCAACCAACCTTTCCGTGACATCTTAGTTTTATTTTAAAAGACAACTTTACAGAACCGGTTCTTTGCGGCAAAATGTATTTTAATGTTTTTCTGTCCAGACACAGTTATGGGATGTTTTAGGATCTGACTTTAATCTCCAGTAGTCGTCCCATACGGTCGTCATGGTGACAGAGATGTCCGACCTGTCAGCAGCTCCAGCTGAAAGCATCCGGAGCAGCTGGTCCAGTTCAGGGCAGAGACCCAGAAGGATCCTCTTGGTACCTAAACCAGCTGATGGTCCAGTCTTAGTCCTGGACCAGCAGATCGGTGTGATCTGATGCATCAGCAGGTTCCTCTAACGGAGCCCAAAGCTGCCATCGGGATTTGCGGGTTCCATCGTTGAGCTCCTGCCTTTAGTTGTATGTTCAGATCATGTGGTTGATTGTGAGATTGTTGCAGCTCCATTCTTGTGTAACTTACCTGGTGATGTGGTGACTGTCGTGTCCGTCACGTGTGATCGTGAACTTATTGTTGACATAACGTTTCCTCATATTCTGCACTTCACTGCATCACCAGTGAGTGTCGCCAACGACATGATGTGTGCGTGAAAGACCGCAACTTTCCACGTTCAAATCACTTTTTGAACATCCGACCGTGAGCGTAGAAAGTTGCGTACGCACGTTTTTTGTGCGCCGCACGTTTTGTACATGAGGCCCTTGCTCTTTACTGGCATACCATTCACACAGCTGAAAAATTACAGCTACTTATGGGTTTTCATTTGCTACAGGCATGATGAGTCCCCTTGCTACAGGCAATACAGTCCCTGCACAACTGGGGTGACCACAAGTAGATGATGCAAAGTTATACACAGATTATGTGGGGGGTGGAGCGGAGTATACATACACACAAAAAATAAAATGAAATAATATACAAAATAAAAAAGTTGCCTTGAGGGACAATGGTGGAAAACCAAAATGCATTTTGGAGCATGCAGAATTCAATTAGAATTGAATCTGATAGGCGATGTTTGCTTTGATCCCCAATGTAGACAACATCCCCAATTACCTGTTGCGTAAGCTGATATAAGTCCCCAATTACTCACACATCCAGACCGCACCAACACCCACTCACTTAAGTGCTTTTTTTTCTAACCAAGCTGTCGACCTCTCACTTTATTCTGTTTTTGTCTATTCTCTAGAATATACAAACAAACACACTCTGCAAAAGCAATATCATATCACTGTTTCTTGGTCTGTGACCCATGGGGTTTTTTGCTAAGCCCCCTGTCACTCATTTCAGCAACAAACAAAAAATAAATCTCAATAGAGTATTGAGTAAGCAGTTTCTATTCTGCTGACCACAAAGCCCCTGTGCCTTTGCCAATCAGATGGGCATGAGTTACTGAAGGCCAGGGACCCACACAAGCATGCTCAACTGTGTGTGTGTGTGTGTGTGTGTGTGTGTGTGTGTGTGTGTGTGTGTGTGTGTGTGTGTGTGTGTGTGTGTGTGTGTGAAATCCACAGATTATGAATTATTTTTTTTCTTTTAATTGAACTTAATGTGGTTTATTTTTATTTATTTGGTCACTTGGCATGATGTAACAGCAGATGTGATGTTTTTGTAAAGTTAACAGGGTTGTTTGCCTCACATCAGCATTAACAGTGTTAGCCAAATATCATATTGGCACACCCTAATGAGGAGAGTGTAAACCAAGCCTTAAACAATGAATGTGAACTCATCATCATTTTTTTTTCTTAAAGTTCTACACCCTTGTGGTTCCTATATTTTTAAAGTGAGTGGAAGTCTCTCAAACTTAGTGTGTCTGGAGGGAATGTCTTATCATGTTAGCAGGCAAACCTGCAGAACTTAAGTTATTAGTACCAGCTATTTCACAGCATGCAGTTAGCCTGATCGAACAGACCCACATCTAGAAAGAATTAGTGTCTAAAAATGATCCATAGCGACTCCCACTCCAATGAATAGCACCAACGGATGCTTATTATACTGACTCTACATGAAGTTGGTTAGCACTATGACCAATCAGAACAATGAACAAGGTGATGTACTCAGAGCAACGAAAACAAGTCAACAGGAGAGAAAATAAACAAACCAAAACACAAAGACTTACCACCCTAGCTAACAACACATGAGAAAACAAGAATCAACATAAATACAAGTCCTACACAGAAACCACCACTGGCTGACTGAATGAAGGTAATGTCTGGTTGGAAGCATGGGAGAGTAGAATGATCCTCCTCCTTTTTCCACATCCTAGCACCTGAAATCCTCTTTAGTTGGATCTCAGGCAGCCAATCCCGAACAAGCAACCGCATACTCCTCCAATCACAACCAAGCACCTGCACACTCAAATTTACATAAATAATTGGTTCCCACACAATACATCAGTTATAACATCAACAGTTTTTTTGTCCAAAAAATACACAGAAACCTCATAGCCATATCATTATAACATTAAATCTCCACCAATGTTGTTGAACCTCCCTTTATTGTATATTCTATTTTACTGTAAATGACAAAAGCCCACAATAAACACAGAACTGTTTATCTTGTTAAACCTCAAAATGAATATCCCTGTTGGCTAATCTGTGTTTATTAAGGTTTTCAAACAACAAGAGTTGTTTTTTAGGAATGCTATTGGCTATACCCAACGCCATTTTCAAAATCCTGTACTTATGTTAGTGAAAACATGGTTTATATGCGCTATTTTTAGTGGTTGCCAGTGCTGAAACACAAAACAGTCCACAGTAATGACAATTCAAACACCATATTTAACATCAGTTAAAAAAATGCTTTTGTAAATGCTCTTTTATGCAGCACAACTGCCTGCCCATTTAGAACATTGAACATTGTTTGGTCATGTTGTGGCAAACTTTTTTTGTCTTCTTTTCAATCAGGCAGACTATAAGCTATTGTGGTATAGTACCTTTGATGTTGTTTGATGGCAAGAATATCAAAGGGACTATGAAGCCTCAGGGAAGACTTATTGATGTCTCATTAAGTTGAATGAATGGCTTATTGATATTGGACGTGTTGGTCCTCTTTACATTCTGCTGTCTTTAGGCAACATATTTTGCATCTAGAAAAATGAAATAGCTACATCGTAATTAATTAGTATATGATGCTTACTAACAGTGTTGGGCAAGTTACATCCAAAATATAATACATTATATATTACTAGTTACTGTCATTTGAAAGTAATTAGTTACATTACAATATTACTATATCTGAATTGTAATGCGTTACACTACTTGTGTATTACTTTTGAGTTACTTTCAACAAAATAGCAAAAAAAGATAAATCTTGTCCCACTGGCAGATTTTTCTACTTATTTCAAGTGAAAATTTACTTGAAACAGGTGAAAATTGTCAAATAAGTTATTTTTCTGGTGTTATTTTTCTGGTGATGACTCTAAATGTTGAAATAGCAGTAAAACCACATTCATTGATGAAATGACATAAGGGATGGAAAGGAGGGGTGGCAGTTTTACAGGGGGGATGATTTGGACCGTTTTTATTTCAGGGGGGATGATTTGGACCGTTTTTATTTCAGGGATGATTTGGACAGTTTTTATTTCAGGGGGGATGATTTGGACCGTTTTTATTTCAGGGGGGGATGATTTGGACTGTTTTTATTTCAGGGGGGATGATTTGGACCGTTTTTATTTCAGGGGAGATGATTTGGACCGTTTTTATTTTAGGGGGGATGATTTGGACCGTTTTTATTTTAGGGGGGATGATTTGGACCGTTTTTATTTCAGGGGGGGATGATTTGGACCGTTTTTATTTTAGGGGGGATGATTTGGACCGTTTTTATTTCAGGGGAGATGATTTGGACTGTTTTTATTTCAGGGGGGATGATTTGGACCGTTTTTATTTCGGGGGGGGGGGGGTGATTTGGACCGTTTTTATTTCAGGGGGGGTGCCATCACATCACCCTTCATCCCCCCTCAACTCGAATACTGCTCACACGGAACTCAGAACTTCTTCATAAATAACTCCCAGAGAGAAAAAAAACACCAGCAAGCTAACAAACAAACCAATAAAGCTCTCAGAGTTAACAAAACGAACCAGCAATCAACTCGCAGCTGTTTTAACCTCTCCTCCTGATGGGCTGCAGGTGTGGTTTAAGGCTGATTTATGGTTCCGCGTTACACCAACGCAGGCCATACGCCGTGGGTTACGCGAACTACTGCGTACGCTACGGCGAAAGCTCTGCGTCGATTTAACGCGGAACCATACAGCGCGACTGGCTGTGAGCCCGGCTCGTGCAGCTCCTCGCCGACTCCGCGCTCATATATATTTAATAAATGTATAAAGCCCATATATTAATAAAGCCTCACTTGGCCGGGCCCTAACGCTGAGACCATGGTAGATTTAAGTTACACGCGGACACGCCGCACTGTTGACTTTTCCCTGCCGGCTCTGCTCACTGAACAGTCCCCACACAAACAGTGTCCAGCGGCGCTACGTTCCGCCGCGCCGCGTTCCCAACGCTTTTTTCTGTTGTCGGGATGTCTCGCGGACGCGGTGTTGGTGAATTCTTTAAAAAACAACAGCTAAACGGGTTAAAATGCGTTGTAACGCGCGTTACTTAGATTGTAACGAGTAAAATATTACCGAAAATGTATTAGTAATGCGTTATATTACTGCGTTACAGCAAATAGTAATACATTACTGTAATTGCGTTACTTTTGTAACGCGTTACCCCCAACACTGCTTACTAACATGTAATTGATGTTTTGTCACGTTAGCCCATATGTTCCATTATATACAGTTTATTTTATTTGTTAATTTCCCCATTGGGGGACAACAAAGGAATATATTTTTATCCTACTTTTTGTCAATAATTTCGAAGGCTCTACAAAGAGAAATCTTTCAAAGTGAATAAGGAAAAGAAAAAAATTGAAAAACTTTATTTAAATTTAATTTCTTTACTGAAAACAGTAAAAAAAATTGTGAAATGTAACATTGTCCAGTTGAAAAACCCAGTTATCAATTCAATTCAATTTTATTTGTATAGCGTCTAATACAACAAAAGTTGTCTCTAGGTGCTTTCCAGAGACCCAAAACATGACCCCCGAGCAATTATTACATAAGCAATGGCAGGTAAAAACTCCCCTAGTGGGAGAAAAGCCTTAAGCCAAACAGTGGCAAGGAAAAACTCCCCTTTGGGAGGGAAGAAACCTTGAGCAGGACCATAAGGGCTCACAAGGGGGGACCCTCCTGCCGGAGGCCAGACTGGGGGGGTCGGGGACGTCAGCAGCACACAGCAGAGATCCACGCCAGCAGGTGGAAGCAGCAGTGGGATGACCAGAGGGGGGGGGACCGCAGGCCAGCACGCAGCTATCAGATGTTGCAGATTTTTTTTCAGAGCTGTGGATTGTTTCAGGCATGAACATATCTGCTGCCTATCATTCTCAATCTTTAGGTGCTGCAACAACCTGATGTGACCGTGCTCAAAATGTAACCAAACTTTATGAGTAGGACACGGCACAAATCACTGCAGCGCATGGCAGCTCATTACGTAGAGGCATTTAAATCTCACATACTGCTCTGTAGCTACTGTGCGAACGCATGCATGCACGCACGCACACACACACAGACATCCTTACTTTTAAATACAACATGGCATTAAATAGTGTTTGTCTTTTAGTTATTGATGTGGGAGATTATGTCAAAGTGGGTGAAAAATGACTCTACCTCACTCCTGTCAGCCCCTGCCTAACCTGTCGCCCTGATGCATCTTTACTCTTGCAGTACTGTTTGAAACTCCACTGTTTTCATACTGATCCATACTCTTTTCATGATTTAAAACAATATAATTTCTCCACACAAGCTGCATATGGTTGCTGCAGTTGGTGGGGCCAGTTACTCGGGTAGAAGTATAGATACTAGAGTTTAAAAATATTCCTGTAGTGAAGTTTTTTACTCAAGTAAAAGTATAAAAGTACTGGTTTCAAAACTACTTAAAGTATAAAAGTAAAAGTAATGTAAGGGGGAAAAAAAGCCATTAAGGACAAAAGCCATTGAAAATGAATGCATCTTAGTATAATGCAAATATATTAAAGAACCATGTATGTGTACTGTTGAGCATTAACATGTGTTTCAGAGAGCAGGAGATATGATGACTAGTTGCCTATAAATATTATAATGGTGCACCACGGAAGCGCGCACCGCGGATCCAAGCTGCAAACAACGTGTTTAAACCCGATGTCTTTTACAACAGAAAAAGGCTGATGAGTAAAGCATATGAATTCATTACCTTACGATGTAGGTCTCTGTTACAGGTGTTACAGCTGAGTTAGTGCCGTTGCTGCGCGGTTCTTTTTTTCTCTCCCTTTTATCAGCTGCAGCCAACTTTGAAAACTCTATATACTCCGTGTGAAGAACTTTTAAATGTCTTATCAGCTTCGTTGTGTTGAAATTCTTTTGTAACATTCCTCCTCATGGTATCTCCTTTGGACACATTTTGCAAACTGCAAATTTGTTGTCCTTTTCAGACATTGTAAAACTCCCGCACCGGCGAGGCTGACGCCTCCTTAGGTCTGAGGCTCGGTCTGAGATGCGGGAACGCCCGCGCGGGCGGGGGTTTGTTGTTGTAAACGTCATCAGATCGGCCGCTCTGAACTATTATTTTCCGATTTCCAATCAAAACCGATAGGGCCATTATCGGCCCGATCCCGATCAGGGGCCGATCGATCGGTGCATCTCTAAAACAAACGGGGACAAAGCGAGTAGAGGCGTGACGAGCCGTCCCGAGGCGAGTCGGGCTGAGTAGGTACTAGTGGAAAAGCGCCATAAATGTAGTCACTCTCATCTGAGTATACAGTATGGACTTCAGAGCCAATTTCCTTGCATTCTCTTCTGATCTCTATAAATCAACATTGCATTTTCATCCAGACAACTGCTGCTCACAGTTTATTTTCTCTTTTTCTGACTATTATCTTTGAACACTAAAATATGATTGTGTGTGATATTCCCAATAAATCATCAGTTTCTGAAATACTTAGACCAGTCTGTCTCGGACCAACAACTATGCCATGTTCACAGTCACAATCCCCTTTTTTACCAATACTGATGCTCAGTTTGACCACGTTGTAACCCATGTAGTTAAAATACATTAGAAACCATTTTACCCCGGGAGGCCCTACACTGAGCTCAGGTCTCCTTCTTAACCTGAGCAGGCCGCTTCTTTTCACCAGACAGGGTGAGGCTTCTCCAGCCGGACGTAGCACATGGAAGGATCACGTTATTCCAGCCAGATCCTCCCCACCCCATCTGGCGTCCTGGTTAGCCAGAGGGGGCATGTATAGCCCAGGACTGTTGCCTGTTTTTGTGAGGGTAGCTCACATTAGCTACCAAGGGAACACGGGGAGAACATGCAAACTCCACACAGAAAGGCCCTTTCTCCAACCCCACCCAGGGTGTGGGCACTGAAGTCATGGGGGAACTAACAAGCACTTCAGCGCCCACAGCGTCCCCGGCAGTAATTGAACCCAGGACCTTCTTGCTGTGAGACGGCTGCACTACCAGCTGCTCCACCGTGCCCCCTTAGTTCTGACAATTGCTTACGGTAAATTGATTTGAATTAATTGTTGAATTTGAATTAATGGTGATTATTGTTCTGAACCTTTTACAAGTCAGGATTTTTTTTCTACCTTCAAATGAAATTACTGAACTGATCCTTTTTCTCTTTGTCTTCAATCTGTCTCAGACAGGATTATAGTCCTGGGAGGACAAAACTAAACATTTGAAAACAAAGCTTAACAACAAATAACTTTGAAATAAGGTCTGGAACTGAAATCTTGGACTGGATAGAAAGTGCCCTGAACATTGCTTCTCTTGACTTGGATACTATCAATACATATTTTTGGAGTGTATATATTTTATTTTTTCCCCCTCAAAATAAATAAACTTTTCAGTTTTTCCCATCTCTAGTGTTTAATGGTCATTGAAAATTAGAGATTGGGCTCCTTATCAAAACCAAAATCCATTCCTACATTTTCAATATTAAGATTGACAGTCAATTGAATTACTTTTTTTTTTCACTAGTGCATTTCATGTAAAAACCCATGGATGTTTGTTATCTTGCTTGTTGATTTTTATGCTTGTGATTGACCAAAATAAAGATTAACTTACTAACTAAGTGAATAAATATTCGGGTTAACAGACATAAACAGACATAACTGCCCAGAATTGGACACTTGTTAATTTGAATGGGATTATAATTTGATTGAATTGGATTGTATCTAACTAGACTTCCACCGAACTTGTGTTCTTCATTAGTAAGTGCTCTGAGATTACATTGGCAGCATTTAACTGAAGTCAAGTCAATTGAATTCCCCCCAAAACAGCCAGTTCCAACTGGGCATCTAAGGCCATCTAAATCTTCTTAGATGCCACTTTAAGTGTGGTGCCACCTCTTTCCTCTTAGTAATTTGGTTGTAGTTGTTTTTATCTTTCAAGAACATAGTGTGTTTTCTGAGCTTTTTGTTTTCACTTTTCTTAATGTAAAAGCCTACATTTTTTCTCTTTGTCCTTTTCTTTCTTATGTTGACACAATCTGGATTAAGGCCTATGAATGAGCCTAATGCATACTTAATATTTTACAGCACTGTCCAATCAAGGCACACTTCTGTATAATGTCAATGTCAGAATTCTCCTGCACACTGCGCAAAAAAATAAATTAAATTAATGTTTTTATTGAGAAAGCCACACTGTCAGTGGGCATAGATGTTAATGAATGTTGATCGGACATTGTAGGCAGAACAGAAAATCGTCAGGAGCTGCTGGGATTTGATGTGAGGTTTGAATATCAGGCATTTTACAAGCTGTAGAAACTTGGCACTACGATCCCCCAACCCTTTTCAATTGTAAATATAATGTGAACCACGGAAATGCAAATCAGGATACCAGGGGGACTTCTGAATCATCACTGATCCAGAGGTGACACAGATGCATTTTAGGAAAATATGTGGTAAGTAGATAAGACTTAATGGAATTAAAAACTCAGACTCCAGTTTGAATAGATTTGACTTCCGTATGGATATTCTGTGCCTTGGATTTCTTTTCCATATCTTACCTGATCATCTTTTGTTAAGTCAAGAAAAATGTTCGTTCTGGCCAGGACCTTTCAGCTGACAAGAAATTGAAGTGCAGAACTCCTGGAAGTCCTCACAGGACCCTCCCACTGCAGCACAGGTTCTGCAACAGAAACAAGAATAAACGGACAGCGCGGTGACGGTACATAACAAAGATATGTTGTTACTATTCAAAATTGCTGAGGGGATGGGGAAAAAAGAGTTGTGGTACAAGCTACCATGCTAGCAGAAAAGGAGGGAATGACATTTGTGATTTTCCTTATTAACCCTTTATGACCGGCTGGAGCGCTCCCATTTGCATATTGATTTTCAAAATGTATGTCCAATTACCACCAAATAAAGAGCAATAATTCTTTTTGCATGTTAAACAGGAAGAGTTTCATTTACAAGAGTGCTGTCTTAATCAGTTAAATCGTTTGGAAAAATCACATAATAATCAGGTAAAATTGCGGACACAGAAATCTTCATATTTGACATTGTGGGTTATTTATAGATCCGGTACGTGTTCATAGCACGTCCTACGTTGACATACGTTGAAACATACATCATCACGTTGTGAGCGTGTCATCAGGTTGTATTTTTTCACAGTATTTTCCCACTTTCCGCGAAAAGGGAGGTGACGCGTTCTCCCGGGGAACTAGTCGGTTTGAATTTGCGCTCTTGTTCGTACTTTTTATCAGAGATTTTCACAAAAGATTACTCAGCGACAAACCACCATACATGCACTACATACTCACTATACTGTAATGTTTAATACTACAGATTTATTTTGAAATGCAACGGAACCAGTTAGAGCCAAAGTAACGGTCGGTACGAGTGAACGGTTAAAAAACGAAGCGGGTGACTCAAGCTCCCAGACAACTGCGTGTTATTGAAGTTAGACAGACAGTCAGTCACAACATGGTGTCAGAGTAAGTGGTTAGACTACGAAACCCACACAAAGAAAAAGAGAAGAAAAGGGAGGCTTTCGGTGTACCTACCCAGAGCATGGACTAGGATTCATCCAACTTACCTGATGTGTAGCGGAGCTTCAAACAACATGCCGAGCTCATGTTCACAGGCCCGCTGAAAGCTAAAACGGAGGGAGAAAAATGCAGTTTCCTCCTGCTATGGATCGGGGACAAAGGAAGGGACATAAGCAACACGTGGACATTAACTGCAGAAAATGCTGAAAACGTACTACGACGGATTCACAGAGTACCTCACGCCGAAAGCTAACCCCATATTCGCCAGGTACAAGTTTCATGAGAAGATGGGGAGTGGTGAGTCATTCGAGCACTTCGTAACAGAGCTCAAACTACTCGTTAAAGACAAAGCAACGAGATTGTCAGGGACCAAATAGTATTAGCTACTAACTCACTAAGAGTGAGGGGAAAGATTTGGGTTGATTGCTGCTTGTGTTTTGGTTGGCTCCGTGTTGGTTTTGTTGGTTTTGTGTTTTGTTTGTGGTTTTTGTTGCAGATTTCCAGTGCTTGACGTGTGCCTCCGTGTGTTCCTTCTTCCTGGATTGGCAGTGGATGTCACCCCCAATTACTGTGCGGAGGTTTGGGGCAATACTTATAAATGTACACTACAACCACTATCAATACTGCAAAAATGAGTCATAAGGATCATTCATAATGCCAGTTACAAAGATCACACAAATTCACTCTTCTTAAAATCCAAAACATTAAAATTTACTGATCTGGTTCACTTTCAAACAGCAAAAATTATGTACAAAGCAAAAAACAACATGCTTCCTGGAAATATTCAAAAATAGTTTTTTTAACAGAGATGGGGATTATAATTTGAGGGGGGAGAACAATTTAAAACATCTTTGTGTCCGCACAACACTAAAAACATTTACCATTTCCATATGTGGAATGAAGTTGTGGAACAGTTTGGGTGCGGAGCTCAAGCAATGTCCAAGCATGACCCAGTTCAAACAGCGGTACAAAAAGATGGTTTTCACAGGGTACAGGGAGGATGAACGGCTTTGACAATCACCAGGTGTTTCCACCGATCATTTAGTCACTTGTTTACTTACATGATTTATTTTCTTTGTTTGTAAATATGTACATATTAGGGATGCAACGGTTCTCGGTATAAAACCGAACCGTTCGGTTCGCCTTCCACGGTTCAATACGCCCTTGTGTGCTGCGGATTTTCGGTTTTGCCATTCATTTTGCATTAATGCTTTACAATTTGCGTGTTTGTGTTTGCGTACCTGTCAGCCTGCAGCAGAAAAGCTCCTCACTAGTCGTAGTCACTGTTGTAGCTCCGCCAACTCCCCCCTCAGTCATGGCGAGCACAAGCGGGGGAGTAGAGAGACAAAAGTTTGAAGAAGCACCGGCTTCATTCAAATCTCCGGTGTGACATCATTTTGGTTTCGCTATTGAATACAACGACGATGGAGTGAAAACAGTTACCAGAACTTGTACTATCTGTAAACATTGCTTGAAACATGTCCCATACGCGAAAGGAAACACAAGCAATATGAGTGTCAACACCCTGATGTAACACTTTCTGCAGTCGAGCGACTTGATAAGGTAACACAAGCGAAAAAACAAGAACTGTCTATGGAGAATGCTTTCTAACAGACCTATAGTGCCACTTCAGATAAACACTAGAAAATAACCCGTGCAGTGGGAGTGTTTATTGCTAAAGATTTGCAGCCCTTTTCAGTGGTCGGAGATGTGGGCTTTCATCACCTAATGAAAACACTCGACCCACGATACAGGTAGTCAAGGAATAAAAGGCAGTTTACCATTTAAAAGTGTTGTGTTCAGTAACTGTTTTACATTTGAAAGTTTTTCTTAAAGATATGTTATACTATTATATTTAGTATAGTGTGTACTGTATTAACTGTACTGAGTTGTCAAGATTAAGAGGCTGTTGACTTAAAAGAATTATAGTAATTTACATTTTGAAAAGTGACAAGCAAAATAAACAGATAATTTTGGAAAACAAGATCTCTTTATGCAGATAACACAAACCGAAACCGAACCAAAACCGTGGCCCAAAAACCAAAACCGAACCGTTGGCTACCTGAACCGTTGTAGCCCTAGTACATATGTAATGTAAATATGTAACTATGTATATTCATGAGGTGTTGGTACACAATATATGCAGTAGTTTGTGAATATGTGTTAAGACAGGATATTGAAATCAACTGAGGATTGTTAATTACTGAGAAGGGAGAAGGGGTAGAATTAAATAAGCAAATGCTTCTTTCTACTCCTTTTCGGACATGGTAACATTGTTTTTTTTTTTTTTTTTTTTTGACTATTTTGACCTGTGTGTTGTTTTTATGTTTTCTCATGTTCGGAATAAAGCTTACATTCATTCATTAGTTCAGAGCTGCTTGTGGACACTGTTACAGCAGAGAGCGAAGATGAGGAAAGTGCTTATACAGACATTGGACAGGGACCACAGAATAAAAAGTTGACATTCAAATTGGATACAGGAGCACAAACCAGTGTGGTACCTGTGAAAGACTTTGCCACACTCATGACTGGTAAACCACTAATGACTGCTAAACACAAGTGATTCGGCTATGGAGGGCATCCACTGAAAGTAAAGGGTTACTGTAACCTGGAAGCCAGATACAAAAACAGGTCGACCACTCAAAAGTTCCACATTGTAGACTGCAATGGCCCAACCATCCTAAGCTACAAAGCATGCAACAAGCTGGGACTCAAAGTGGTGTATGCAGTCACAGACAGCAGAGAGGAAAAGTCTAGCACCCAGCCAGCTGATATACTGAGTGAGTACTCGGATGTTTTCAAGTACATCAGTGAATTCCAAGGTTAATGCAGCTTTAGGATTGACACCAGCATAGTACCTGTGGTTTGCCCAACACGGAGGGTGCCATTTGCCCTAAAAGACCGCTTGAAAACAGAGTTGGCCAACATGGACAGCATAATCTGCAAAGTGACTGAGCCCACCCAGTGGGTTAATGCCCTGGTAACATGTGAAAAGCCATAAACACACAAGCTTAGAGTATGCCTTGCCCCACAGCCATTGAACAAGGCAATACTGAGGTCATATTACCCCCTACCCACATTCGAGGACGTGACGTCCAAGCTGGCTGGCGCAAAATATAGCATCTTAAATGCAAGATCGGGCTACTGGGCCATCAAGCTCAGTGAGGAGTCGTCACTGCTCACTAGGGCTGGGCGATATGGCAAAAAAAGTGATCACGATTTTTTTTCCCATATTGAACGATCTCGATTTTTAATCACGATTTTTTTAAATCAGAAGATCCCCCCCTCCCTTCTGGAATAAAATAGAAAGAAACCAGAGATTAGTTTTTTTTTTTATTAACAAATAAAGCAAATAGCATGTTTTAACAAGAATCCAGAATGCTACCAGTGGTACCCACCGAAAAAACTAGGGATGCACCAAAATGAAAATTTGAGGCCGAAACTGAAGCGGAATAAAATTTAAAGACTTGGCTGAATACTGAGTACCGAATAGCCTACGGAATGCGGTTGTTCACAGTTTTTCATTTATTTTGCCATTTTTTTCACAATTGCATAGATAAAATTGCAATGACATTATTAAAAACAAAAACAGTAAACTAATATGAGTTGAGCCACTGTCAAGCAGCTGGCGATGCGGTTGCTTAAATTGACCAACAGGTGGCTCTCTAACATCACTGTTTGTTTACTGTGCGTGACTCTGACGCTGGTTGGTACTTAAGGAGTTAAAACTCACTCGCCACTTACAGGACTCAGTAGCCAGCAGAAACGGCAGTTTTATTACATTTATTAACTGTAGTACCGCTATTATGAGAGGTTATTTCTCACAGTATTAGCCTAAAGGGACTTAAGGCTGATTTATGGTCCCGCGTTACACCAACGCAGAGCCTACGGCGTCATCATACTGAGCTCTGCTTGTTGCCTCCGCGCTCCGACACATCACTCCGCTGAGCGCGCACACACACGCACACACACACGCACGCACGCACACACACACCCATGTCAGGGCCGCGGAGTTTCTGAAGTCGGCGGTGATCAGAGTAATTTGTGGTACAAGCAGAGCGAATCACAACTTTAATGAGTGCGGTTCGAATACACAATACATCCATCACGAAGGGCATTTTGTGAATCCATCACACCCTCCTCCTGTACGCTCGGAAGAAGTTGTCCGGCGAAATAAATAAATAAATAACCGCTAACCGTGAGTCCCGGTCGGCTCGAAGCTAAGCTAACGCTAGCCTGCGGTTGTTGTCTTGTAGTTTTATTCTCTCTGGTCACGCTTGCTCCCACCAGTGCAGGGGAGGCAGATGTGACTAGTTTACTGCCTATGGTCATGCAACTTGTCGCGGCATGTCATGCATGATCAATTAATGCAGACAGCGCGGTGCCAGGAAAGCGGGTTGTGATTGGTTTTCGTGCACTTTGCTGCAGCATGTTTTGCACGTGATCGAGAAAGTAGACCCACAGCTGATCACCGTGATCGAGCTTAATTTGATCGCGATCACAAATCGAGATCGTATAATCGCCCAGCCCTACTGCTCACTACTTTCAATACCATATTTGGCAGATATAGATTTCTCAGGCTTCCCTTCAGCATCGTGTCTGCCCAGGATGAGTTCCAGAGGAGGGTAGATGAGACATACGATAGCCTTGAGGGAGTGGCCTGCATCGTGGACGACATTGTCGTGTTTGGTAAGACAAAAGAGGAGCATGACCGCAACCTCAAAACCATGCTCAGCCGAACCAGAGAGAGAGGATTGAGGCTGAAACCAGACAAATGCCACATCTGCATGTCAGAAGTGAGCTACTTCGGACATAAACTCACAACCAGTGGCCTGAAACCAGACCCTCTCAAGCTAAAAGCAATCAGAGACATGCCACCGCCAGAAAACAAGGCAGAACTGGAGACAATCCTCAGCACGGTGAATTACCTAGCCAGATTCGCCCCTAACCTGGCTGAGGTAACTGCACCACTCAAACATTTGCTGAGATGGGACACAGAATTCAAATGGGACACAATGCATGAAAAAGCTTTCCAACAGATGAACGAGACTATTACAGCTGAACCAGGGCCATTGTTAGCATACTTCGACCCTGAAAAGGAAGTGACACTCCAAGTGGAAGCATCGAAAAAACGGCTTGGGTGCAACTATCATGCAGGAGGGCCAACCAGTTGCATACACATCAAAGCTGCTCAGTGACACAGAAAAACACTACGCCCAAATCGAGAAGGAGCTTTATGCAGTCCTATACAGGTGTAAGAGATTCCACAAATACGTATACAGGCGAAATGTAACTGTGGAATCAGACCACAAGACACTAGAGTCTATACTCTGCAAACCATTGGCCGCTGCACCACCCCGTTTGCACCATATGATGCTTGTGCAGGAAAAGAGATCCCAGTGGCTGACACGCTGTCGAGAAAATCTCGGCCTCAAATCCCCAGCTCAAATTCTGATGAGTCACAGGCTGCGCTCCATCTTAACCACCACAACATGGCAGTTAAAACCTCAGGTAACCCCTGAGAGCACAGTGCGAGCAAGGAGAGAGAAATGCCAGCAGCACCAAAAAGAGCACTACGACAGGTCTGCTCGACCTCTGCCAACACTGCACGTCAGAGCACCCATTTGTTTCCAGCAGGATGATGTCACAGTTTGGTTATTCAGTTCCTGTTTTATTTTGAAACCCATGTCTTTGTGTTACAGTTCTGGTTTGACTTTTACTGTTTCCCATCTGCCCTGATTGTCTGCACCTGTGTCTCATTAACCCTTCTGTATATCTGGTCTTGTCTTTCCCTTGCTACCTGCTGGTCCGTACTGTTTGAGTCCTCCATGTTTCCTGTCAGGTTTCTTCTTCTGCTCTCATGTTTGTTTGTTTAACCCTGCTTAGCAGCGCTTTTGGTTTTGTTTGCTTTTGTCAATAAATCACTATCCTTGGAACACCTTCATTTGGGTCCTACCTACTACATAATGTTACAGATGATGGCAGGTGGAAACCAGCAACACACACCCACCATACATCAGCCTGAGATCAATGAAGATGATGTTACTCCTGGACAAGGGGAACAGCAACCTCCCCAGGGTTCAAAGTGTGAACCAGACAATCCTGAGCCTTGTCTCGATACAAGATATGGCCGTGCCATTAAGCCCAGGCGAGTCCTGGACTTGAAAGAATGTTTAAAAAAACAAAACTTACCAGTTGCGATTTGTTATTCTCACCTGTTGAGTCATTCACTGAGTTAATTACTGTAAGAAAACAAGAGGTGAAATATATATTTTTCTGTCATTCTTCTGTGTGCATCGTACCTCAATATGCAGAAAAGTAAGGATATTTCCACTAGACTGGACTTATACAGTTGTAGTGTTTTTTTTGGAACTATGACATAATATTGTTCAGCTATAGTGTTTTTTTTTTTTTTTTGCATATTCAGCCAGTACATACCTGCATTTTGACCTAAAGTTGCATAGTTAAATGCCTTTCATATATATGGTCATTGGCCTGCTATTTTGTTGGAGGGAGATGTAATGTAATTTAATACTACAGCTTTATTTTGAAATGCACCGGAACCAGTTAGAGCCAAGGAGGTAACAGTCGGTACGAGTGAACGGTTAAAAAACGAAGCGGGCGACTCAAGCTCCCTGACAACTGCGTGTACCTCGTTTATTGAAGTTAGACAGGCAGTCACAATATATACAAGCCCACACACACACATATATTATGGATCCACTAAAGTCTGTGCGTGCAAAACTGTTTATCATGAGCGAAGCCGGCTTCTGTTACTTTTTTTCCATTAACAATTTTGATGGATCTAGCTATGGGATTTCTGTATTTAGAAATATATGTGTAAAATAAAAAAACGATTTACATTTTTTTGGTAGTTATTTGCACTTTTTAGCAATTTATTTAGTTAGTATGGACTTGTAACATACATATTTAAAGATTATTAAAGATTGGCTTATATGGGTTGTTTTGATGCATATCAAATAAAAATACTCCATAAAACGGCAGTATGTTATATCATGCAAAAATGTAAAAATATGCTTATTCTATGGTAGGTAATTAAGGGTTAACCACGCCCACTTAACATTTCTGACCAATCGGAACACTTCTTAGACACCATATGTGAAAATATTTCTGTCTGGGTGATCTATCCAGAACAATCTGCAAGAGCTCTTGAACCAGAGCTACCAGGAAAAAAATGACACATTTTTATCTCTCTCACTTAGGGCTGGGCGATATGGCAAAAAAAGTGATCACGATTTTTTTTCCCATATTGAACGATCTCGATTTTTAATCACGATTTTTTTAAATCAGAAGATCCCCCCCTCCCTTCTGGAATAAAATAGAAAGAAACCAGAGATTAGTTTTTTTTTTATTAACAAATAAAGCAAATAGCATGTTTTAACAAGAATCCAGAATGCTACCAGTGGTACCCACCGAAAAAACTAGGGATGCACCAAAATGAAAATTTGAGGCCGAAACTGAAGCGGAATAAAATTTAAAGACTTGGCTGAATACTGAGTACTGAATAGCCTACGGAATGCGGTTGTTCACAGTTTTTCATTTATTTTGCCATTTTTTTCACAATTGCATAGATAAAATTGCAATGACATTATTAAAAACAAAAACAGTAAACTAATATGATTTGAGCCACTGTCAAGCAGCTGGCGATGCGGTTGCTTAAATTGACCAACAGGTGGCTCTCTAACATCACTGTTTGTTTACTGTGCGTGACTCTGACGCTGGTTGGTAATTAAGGAGTTAAAACTCACTCGCCACTTACAGGACTCAGTAGCCAGCAGAAACGGCAGTTTTATTACATTTATTAACTGTAGTACCGCTATTATGAGAGGTTATTTCTCACAGTATTAGCCTAAAGGGACTTAAGGCTGATTTATGGTCCCGCGTTACACCAACGCAGAGCCTACGGCGTCATCTGGTGAGCTCTGCTTGTTGCCTCCGCGCTCCGACACATTCACTCCGCTGAGCGCGCACACACACACGCACCCATGTCGGGGCCGCGGAGTTTCTGAAGTCGGCGGTGATCAGAGTAATTTGTGGTACAAGCAGAGCGAATCACAACTTTAATGAGTGCGGTTCGAATACACAATACATCCATCACGAAGGGCATTTTGTGAATCCATCACACCCTCCTCCTGTACGCTCGGAAGAAGTTGTCCGGCGAAATAAATAAATAAATAACCGCAAACCGTGAGTCCCGGTCGGCTCGAAGCTAAGCTAACGCTAGCCTGCGGTTGTTGTTGTCTTGTAGTTTTATTCTCTCTGGTCACGCTTGCTCCCACCAGTGCAGGGGAGGCAGATGTGACTAGTTTACTGCCTATGGTCATGCAACTTGCCGCGGCATGTCATGCATGATCAATTAATGCAGACAGCGCGGTGCCAGGAAAGCGGGTTGTGATTGGTTGTCGTGCACTTTGCTGCAGCATGTTTTGCACGTGATCGAGAAAGTAGACCCACAGCTGATCACCGTGATCGAGCTTAATTTGATCGCGATCACAAATCGAGATCGTATAATCGCCCAGCCCTACTCTCACTGCTTTGAGAGTTGGAAAATGTCTCTGGTTTTGTGAAGTATACGGTGGCCTTCAGCCCCATCAGAAAAAAGTTAGGATGGACCATAATTTCATAGAATTGCTGTTAAAATTAAAAGCTTATTAGCACTTCAGTTTATTTCATGCTAACACCAATATATCTACCATCTTGTTTAGAAAAAATAATAAAAAATGCAAACACTGATGTCGAAGCTAATTACAGCCGATTGTGGTGAGACGCACTGAATTAAGTGCTCATTGGTGAGTGAGCAGTCTCGACCAATGGCGTGCGTCGCTGGCCTATTTAAGGGAAGGTGATTGTGAACTCGAAAAAAAAGCGTGACTATTCGTCCCCCGTCCACTGCGGTTTCCGGTTGTTTCCTGTCTCATTCCTCTCGTTTGCCTGTGGCCGTTTTTCCGCCGCTGGGCTTTGGCCGGCTCGTGTCGGCAGCGCATCTTGCGACAAGATTTCATGCTTAACGGCAACTGCACGTCCGGCGTTCAGCTTCCTTCCAGTCTTGCGCAGCTGCGCATTCTGCGAGTTTTGGGGCTCAATCTGAGCGTCTGTTAATCAGACGACTTGTGGAATTCAGCGAGCCTCACTAGGATTAATTAAGACGCCTGGCATCACCTGGGGTTGCCGGTTTGGTCCCACTGCCGTTCTTGTCAACCTGAAATTACCGAGCAGTGTCCTGGTTGGACTGACGCTGTCGCCCGTGTGAAGGGGGATGCAAGACCACAAAGCACCGAGCATTTTAATAGGCTTAGTTTTTAGCAATTGTGCGCGTGTGTGAGAGAGAGGGTGTGTGTGAGCGAGTGGTTGTGCGACTAGTGTGTGTGTGTTGTGTGGAGTGTGGTGTGGGGGATATTCCTCTCTTGGGTTAATTTGGGTTTGGTTGCTCTTGCTAACTTGTCTAATTTGTATTTTGTGCGTGGTTAGCAACCACATTGGTCAATCTTTTTGACCAATTTTGTCCCCTCCCATTACTTTTGTGCTGTTTATATTGGTTTTGTATGTTTGTGTCCTTGTATTGTTCGCCTCCTCAAACCCCTTTTTGTTTCTTTGCTTTTCAGGTGCTGAGCGTCCACGGCAGGGTGGCAGCCAACCCTTTTGGTGGTGGTGTTCCACTTCCGTGTGTGTGCATTCCACGTATGCTCAGTTTTCTTTAGTTTGTGTTTTTTTATTTATATTATCTTACGTTTGCAGTGAGTGTGACACGTGTGTTTGCATGGTATCCTCGGACTCTGGCTCCATTCTCTTGGTAGCTTGCCCCCCCTGCTGGTGGGCCTCAGCCCTGTCAATCGTGAAAATCCCTTCATCCCTGCCCCAAAATATTGTTGAAGTGTGACTGCATTTTTATTGACCTCCTGGTAACGTATTTAAAAAGAGATTGTGATTTTATTGACGCTGAAATAAAACAGATTGTATTTTCATAACATTTGGTCTCTGGTGTATTAGTCAAACGAAATTTCATGTGCGCCCGTGTCTAAGGCCACACTAGCATTTAAAACATCAGTGTTTTCTTGCTTGATGGAATGTTAGTTTGTTAATCTCGTCAAATAGCAAATTTAGAAAAACATGTGCATGTCAATGGCACACTAATAAGTAATTTCCACCAGTACCTACTCAGATTGGCTTGATTCTATTGTCTTTTGATTTTTCCACTAGGTGATAGTTCCGGTTATTACTTCATTCTTTCGCACTTACTTGTTGGGGTTCCAACCAAGCTGAGTTGGGCTAAAAACGCAACGTGACGAGGCTGCAGGCCACTGATTGAGTCTTTAGAAAAAATCTTTTACACCCGCCATATTACAAACCCAGCAACAGTGACCGTGATATTTACATTACAGGTAAGATTTTGTACAGTGAAAAATGGAAGGAAACCTACTCTGTGGTGCATTTCCTTTTATTTCTTCTTCTAGTCGATTTCAAGCCAAGTAGAAAGATAGATTACTACAATATCAGTAAAAATTACTGTTGCTCTGTATTCATTAGCTCCAACTCTCATAAGATATGCCTCATTTCTCCCATTGCTATGCCCCAGGTACACAAAGTAAACAGAAGGAAGCTCAGCAATTGGAGCTACCGTGCTACAGAAAAAAAACACACTAGCATGTACTGATGTAATTATAGAGTGACACAAACAACAACAGACAAGTATATACAATATCTACGATGTAGGTCCGGTATGTAGGCTATGTGTGTAGTTGCTACATGGAAGCATAAATCACACTTAAGGAAATGCCAGCAAAGACTGAGTGGGTGGAAAAACAGTTTAGGTAAGAGTATAAATATGTGTTTGTCTATATGTTTTTGTTTGCATGCACCAGTATGTTTAAAGTAAATCCCTTCCCTGCAGTTAGAAGGTCTCTGTCATTGTCACTCTAATCCATTCCATATTTTTCCTGCCTATGCAAGTGGAACGTTTTTATTTTATTTGCTCGTCGTAGATCAAGGTCTGCATGATTGATGAGTAAACATCAGCGACTCTCTACCCATTTATCAACTGCCCAGTATTTAGGACAGGTAACTCTTATGCACACAGGTAACTAAACTGTACATACCAATGCAGCTAAATTTGTAGTTTTTGCATCTCATGTAAAAGGCTGTATTGTTTAATTGAATAAGTGTTTATTAACCATTCATGGCTAATATTGTAAACTAAAGCTTTAAAGTCTAAATAAAACGATGAAACTACATGTGATATTAAATTGAAGACCAGTCCAAGAGATTAGCAGATTTTATATTTTTTCATCAGGAAAAAAAAAAAAAAGTTTAATGATCACAATAAAGCAGCTCAACCACTGAGGGAGTTATGTGGAAAACTCGATAGATATATGAACAAGATATAGGTGTGGCAGAGTACCAGCGAACTGGAAAAATGTATGGAGAATCGGGATGACTGGAGACAACGATGGACGGCTCGTCTGAGGACGACCTAGAGATATAGTACAATAAATAAGAAGACCGTTGTACTAGAAAAAAAAGGCTGACTTGAGGCTGACTTTATGCACTTTAAAGTGTTTTTAGAAGATATGTCACCAAAGATGTGTGTGTAGATGTGAATTGACTGACACCAGGAAGAATAGCAGTAGTATGAGTGTGAGTAACACAAAAGAGAAATATGGACAGTATCAGTGGTATGGATCGACTGATTTGGCACAGTGACAGTTGTTTCTCAGCTGAAAATTCACAAAAAAAGAAATTAAATGTTCCTATATTATGCAATTTTAATCCCTATTCATACAGACCAAGTACCAAAATGAAATCTTTATACTCAAAAAGTCTAGGACATGTAGCCTAAATCCTCTATATTGTGTGCGGTCCCATGAGCATCATGTTTGGCTAACCTCTCCTCTGTTTCCTCTGACTCTGCTGTTATTTGTTACCTTTCAAAATCACTTAGACAAGTTACTACCAGTGACTTGTCACTGCAACAGAGACAGTTGGCAGATGTGTCTTTTGGAACTGCATCAAATTTAAGGGGACAGGGCTGACTCTACATGAGGAGAGATCCAAAGGTTCAGTTGATATGCAGGTAAATTTAAAGGACCAACCTGGAAAAGTACAATGAGCTGATAGATCTGGTATCAACATTTCAACAAGTATTGTAGACTCGGGATTTTGATTAATTGATCTTTCCCTCTGCATGAAAAAGAAACACAATTGACAAACTAAGACTGCTGAAGTTAGTTTGCTTACCTGTTAGTTTGAAGTTACAGGCTGGAATCTTTTTCTGGAGCCCCCACTCCTGTACAGCTGGCGGTGAGCAGCTGCAGGCCACAGGTCATTGCAGTCTTTTTAGCTGGGTTTGCACTTTCTCTTGGAAATGTGGATGAGGCAAGTTCAGACAAGTACTCAGCCATTTTATATCAGGCTTGTGAGCCAGGCATTGTTTGCAGACAAAAGTTGAGGCTGAAAAATAAAATGTACTGTTTCACTCCATGTACTGATCCCATGGACCTTAAGAACTTTAACTTGTCTTCCAAAGTCATGTGGTAATTTGATTTTGTCACTTTGACTTTGAGAATGAGGGATAGGACTTTTTTTCATGTGGTTAAGGATTAGAATTCTTAGATTCTGAGATAAATCATCTGGAACAGCTGGTTGTGATCTGGCTTTAACTGAAAAATGACATTTTTTATAAACAAACTGTCTTCTATCAGGGCTTCTTAAAATCCCTCTTAATTCATATAAGATTAATTATAGAAAAAAGATAAATGGTGATATAGGAACATAGTGTTCACAATTGCTTAGATTATCAGAAAAAAAAAATCTATACACCTTCAGATAGAAAATCCACGAGCCTGCTTCTGTTTCTCACTCATAAACACTTTAGTATAGTGCTGTTAACGGAAAGGGGTTTGTCCTGAGGTTAAATGACATAAGCTTGTCATGTTCCATGAGTGTATTTTGGCAAAAGAGGTGCAGATAAAGTGCCAGCTAACAAATGGGAGTCTACAGGAACAGGAAAACATTGTTCACGCAGGCATTTAGTGTGGAAAGTCATTAATAGGTAATGACAAGTGAGCGTAGGGTGCAGAGTTCTGTTTGTCTCACTGGCCTGAAGGAACATCAAGCTAAGCATTTATACACTGAACTGCTTTATGCACTTAGACATGCATTTGGGAATATTCTGGTCTATGTTTTTATAGATTGTCAATGTCAGAGGTTCGATGACATGATCTGTTTGTTCAACCGGTTTGTGCTTGAATGCACTCAGAGGAAATTTTCTAAAAAAAAAAGTAGTAGTTTAAAAAAAAACACATTTCTGAGGGTAGCGAGTACAAAAGTACTTTTCTGAATATTTTCCCTAATATGACTTATGAAAAGAAAAGAATGTACGGTGCGGTGCGCACTTTAAGGCGCACCGCACTATAAGGTGCTACAGTAGAGGCTGGAGTTACGTTATGCATCCATTAGACCAAGGGTCGGCAACCCGCGGTTCCGGAGCCAGGGTTGTTTTTGTCAACGATGACGATGACGAAATTATTTCGTTCACGCCCCTTTTTTTCATGACGGTGACGAGACGGTGACGAGCTTAACAAGGCTCTTTGATGACTAAAACATGACGGGACGTGTTCTAGTTTTCGTTGACCAGATGAGACTAGACGAAAATGTTAGTGGGTCAGACGTTCAAAATGCATGACATTTCCTCATTATGGGTTGAATCTGTGACATGCTGGGAAAGCCCAAAATTATCCAGAATATTTAAAAGTTCCTTAGCACACCCATCTTTGGGATTATCAACATGAATGTTAAAATCACCCACTAAAACAACACAATCAAAATCCATGCACATAATTGACAGTAGTTTGGCAAACTCATCAAAAAACCTTGCATCATATTTGGGGGGTCTGTAGATGGTCACTAAGATTGCTCGACAGGGGGATTTTAACTGAATGGCAATATATTCAAATGAATCAAATTGACCATAAGACACTTTCTTGCATTGGAAGCTGTCCTTGAACAGAGTGGCAACTCCGCCTCCTCTCCTATGTATTCTTGCTTCACTAAAGAAACTGAAATTCTGGGGTGTTGACTCAATAAGAACTGCTGCACTATTATCCTGACTTAACCGTGTAACTGAATGTGAGCGTCCGACTATCGAGTCGAGCTGCGTGACATCAGACGCTCTCTGTCCACACTGAAACCGTTAAACTCGCGGCCAGTTAGGACAGTCCAATACAAAAAAAAAATAAAGCAATGGAATTTATTTTGTCGCCGAAGCTCCCTCGCATGGGACACGCTTTGTGTACGCAGCCGGCTCTTCTTGCCGGAGCGAGGCTTTGTGCCCTCCCCTGCTACACGTCATTCAGGCAGCCAATCAGCGCAGAGCCTCATTATCATAGCCTCCCCTCCCCTCAGAATCCAGCACAGATAATGAGGTGAGAAGCGGTAAAGCTAGAGACATGGCTCACAGGCTGAATTTCTGATTTAAGTAGAAAAAACAAGCTTTAGATTGTTTTTAAGACATTCAAGGCCTGTTTAAAATATACATTAAATGCAATAATAGGTCCCCTTTAAGTAATCTACGAGTGTTAGTAGAAGAATGTCTACCTTTAATGCTTCTCTGTTTAAAGCAGGTCAAGATACATTTTCTTTGTGTAAAAATATCAGCCTAAATTTTGTTTGAAGGAATATTTAATTTCTTTTAGAAGCTGTCATCTAAAAAAATAATAATGATTTATTATTAGGGCCCGAGCACTGACAGTGCGAAGGCCCTATTGTATCTGGAGGAATTTTTTTTCTCGTTTTTCTATTTTTTTTGTATTTTTATTTTTACAGACGAAACGAGGGCCTTTTTGCCCCCCTAAACGTGCCCCAAAAGATATTTAATGGTTTGCATTAATGGGCGTGGCCTAATGGCTCAACAGCGCCCCCTAGAAAACTTCGTGCCTCAAGCCCCCACAATACTGTTTGACGTATATGCACGAAAATCGGTACACACCTGTATCATGTCGCAACTTAAAGAAAAGTCTCTTGGCGCCATGGCCGAAACTGAACAGGAAGTCGGCCATTTTGAATTAATCGTGTCATTTTGGCGCAATTTATTCTTTCGGCAGTTAATACGGCCCGAACCGTAACATGCACCCAGGTGTGTTATACATCAAAAAGTGCGTCTCGATCCTGCGACGACGCACTTTACTTTTCTCAGTCAAAAGCGTTACCATGGCAACGAAAGACGCCAAAAAGCGCACCCCCCCCTTCATCTGATTGGTTGATATTTGATAGTCCCTATTTTCTATAACTTTTGAATGGTTTGACATAGAGAGTCGTGGGTGGTGTCATCGAACTCGGTTTTGAGTATCTGACCTGTATTGGCATGAATTAGCCCCGCTCCTTTTTCTGATTGGTCAATATTTGATAGATCCAATTTTCTGCCATGACATACATAGTCGTGGGTGGTGTCATCGGACGCGGTTTTGACTCCTTCACCTTAATTGGTGCAAATTATCCCCGCCCCTTCATCTGATTGGTAGATATCTGATAGTACCTACTTTTTGCCATAACTTTTGAATGGTTTGGTATAGAGAGGCGTGGCTGTTGTCATCCGCTAAATGTCCAGACCTGAAGACATCTACATGCAAGTCATACAAGCGCTTCCACTGCAACATGCCTGAACGTGCACAAGGGTGCGAGGGTGCGTTCATCACTGCTTGCAGCTTTAATTTGCTTTGTATCCGGATTTCTCCACTAACATTACTGCTTCATGCTGAATATGACCTCATTTACCTTATCCTCATGCTCACTCCTTTCTGGTCATGGAATTTCTCATGGACTCAGGAAAAGCATTGTTTGTCACTAATGTCGTGCAAAGAGTAAAACCATTTTTTGCTTTCAGGGACATCTGAAACCTGTTCTTAAACTTACTTCAGCTTAAACCAAACACCTGGCTCCACCCCTGTCCAATCAGGGAAATAAATAAATAAATAAATATGACAATATGACAGGCCCGGCACAGCTGCTGGGCTCCACCCTCTTCTGGTCCTCCGTGTGGCTGCTGTTGTGGCATAGTTGTGCCCTCCACTCTAGTTGCAGTTCAGGTAAAACCTGCTCACTCACCCCACAGTTTTGGGGGACAGTAGCCTAGTCTTGATTCAGTTTTAAAGACCTGAAATGGTTGCTGTTTGTGTCTCTGCCTGTGCCCGTTTGTTTGTTTTCTCTCTTGTAGATTCCAAAGGCTTGTGTGCCCGTTGTGTGTTTTTCTGTGTTTCTCTCATTTGAGACTTACAGCGGATTCCACCCCGTCCATCCATCCATCCATTATCTATACCCGCTTTATCCTTTGCAGGGTCTCGGGGGTCTGCTGGAGCCTATCCCAGCTCATTACAGGTGGGAGGCGGGGGTTACACCCTGGACAGGTCACCAGTCCATTGCAGGGCCACATATAAACACACAAACCATGTACACTCACACCTACGGGCAATTTAGAATCATCAATTAACCTAATATGCATGTTTTTGGACTGTGGGAGGAAACCAGAGTACCCGGAGGAAACCAACGCAAGCACAGGGAGAACATGCAAACTCCACACAGAAAGGCCCTGCTGGGCCTGGAAGTCGAACCGGGGACCTTCTTGCTGTGAGGCAACAGTGGTAACCACTAAGCCACCGTGATTCCACCCCGATTTTATTTTATTTTTTTTAGTTTTATCACTGAAAATAGTGTGTTGCTGTGAATTAAATTTACAAGAATATTACGGTTGTCACAACGTTTTTCCTCTGCTTGTGACTAGTGGGACATTATCAGCCCTACCAGAAGACTCCAATTTATGAAAATTGCTGGTTTGGGAACTGAAGGATGAATATCTATAGGATAATGGTAGCCTTGACTAAATTTAGTATGAATGTGAACTAATTACCTAACATGCCCTCCTGTAAAAGGTACATGTTTGAATGTTAAGGTAGGATTGTTCAGATATCTTTTCTGATTAAGGGTTCTGTAAGAAGTGACCCTTATCTAACTTTCCTTACAACTGCTCAGCAGCTAATGTTTTTTCAAACAAAAGGATTTTACCAGAATGTGGAGTCGTTCCCTTCGACTGAGCTTGAGGGCAAAGCTTGTGAGCAGCAGAAAAAAGGCTGTAACTATGGCTCTATGATGGCTAACAGGGCTTTCAAACTGTCCCTTTGCAACGTCTTAAATTGCTAACTTAGTGAACAACAATAGTGGGATGGCCAGTTATACAGCCGATAGTAGGCATGTATGATGTGATGCACTGTAGAAGTGACCCACTAAAGCTTGTTAGAAGGTTGCCTATACTTATAAAAAAAGGGTCAAAATGTGTAATCGCTGCAAGCATGACAAGAGGTCCAACAGGGAGAAATAAAGTAAAAGTAAATGTACCATTAAATCTGTTCTCAAAGATGGAAGAAATAGTTCCCTCCATCTCCATCCGTATTTTCTTTTCTTTTTACTTTACTGCACTGGGACCAATCAGTGTACTTTTGCTGAGGTGTGTGTGTGTGTGTGTGTGTGTGTGTGTGTGTGTGTGTGTGTGTGTGTGTGTGTGTGTGTGTGTGTGTGTGTGTGTGTGTGTGTGTGTGTGTGTGTCCTCAAGAGCTCAAAGCTCTGTGGGGCTGTTTTAGGTATCAGAGGCAGGACTGTTGTGAGCCAAAGCCTTTGAACTAACTCATCTAGATGTCAGAGGACACAACTAGATGCGCCTGCGTTTGGCTGCATCAGAGGGGATGAAAGAGTTGAATATTGCTCATGTCCAAATAGTTTTTGCAGTGTGTGTGCATTGGCATTTTTTCATAGCCTCACATAAATATATGTAGAACAATCAGGAGTTAGTGGAGTTAGGTGTCAGTATTCAGGAACCCAAGTTATTACATACAATTATTTGCCACTTTCATTCTAGACATATTTTAATTCAACTTGGGGCCGAAAAGCTGTACTCGCATTAACTACTGCTCATGGGTATAATAATGGCAGTTCTTCCACACCTACAAAACTCATGAAACAGCTCCCTGAAGGGTTCTGGAAATACTACAGGCTCAAGAGTTGTAGTGAACATGTCCATCTCACAATTTTGTTTCTTCACCAAAACTCTGTTGATCTGATTCAGCCTCTGGACAAAGTCATCAACATTTGAGTCAAAAATACAGGAAAAAAAGAAACTTCCTCTTGTACAAGAGTTAAGTGACAGCAGGGAATAAATAAACAACTAACAGGGAGATTTGTGACTTACTAACATACAGTACCATGTTTTGCGGACCTTTAGGTGCACCGCATTATAAGGCACAATATCAATGAATGGGCTTATTGTCATATACAAGGCGCAATGAGTAACTAGAAAATTTCAGGAAATTTTGATATGGGCATGCCCTACTGCCAATTCATCCCCTCTTGCTGCTTTGGTTTGGGGCTGTAGTGGTTGTGTTCGGGGTGGTTATATGTCAGTTTGAGGTGTTTACGGTTGTATTGCATTCATTCCTGTGCTCCCTATAGTTATTAATGGGGAGCGCTTTTTGGCATCCAGCGTCCCCACGGTAACGCTTTTGACTGAGAAAAGTAATGCCCATCGAGGCACGATGGAGACGCATCTAACGATGTATGCCATGCATGGGTGCACGTTCCGGTTCAGGCTATGATAACGGATAGGCTTTTTTTTCACCGTGGTAAAAAAACCCATCCGAATGAATGGGGCCATTTGGCATGGATTTTGACATAAAATTTCCTTGAATCACAGCTTCATGAAATTTGAATATGTTGAAGTCCACAGCGTGCCAAGTCGGGGAACATTTGTACGATGTCGCTACGATAATCTGTTGCCTAGCAACAAGCGTCCAAAGTCAAACGGGAAAAAAAGGAAAATGAAAGGTCAATATCGCAAAAACTGTAATAATTGGCATAATGAGTTTGTACGGTCTGTTAGTGCCAACCGGGCCGAGTGTTTGAAAGTTTGAACTATGTCTCTACGATAAAGTTCGGCCGAGCAATAAGCGTCCGAATTTTCGGCTTTTCTTTTGCTTTTTGGCATCTAGCGTTGCCACAGTAACCCCTATTACTGAGAAAAGTAATGTACATCGAGACACGATGGAGACGCATCCAACGATGTATGGCATGCATGGGTGCACGTTGCGGTTCGGGCCGTATTAACGGACGAAAAAAAGTGCGGAATAATAAGAAAAGGGAAACCTTTTCTGTATACTATTATATCGCCTTCATTTTCATGGTTTTCCTCATTTTTTCGGGCGTGTTTTATTTTTTGGGGATTTTTTTTTCCACATCAGAGCGGGGTCATGCTGTGTACACCCGCTGGTGAGACGTGGGACTTTTGCGACTTTAGCTTGTTAGCAAAATGCTAGCAACACTGCCATTTGGGCCATTCTGACCGATTGCAATATGGTCATGCCATTAGTTGGCATGCCCATAATAAGGCGCA
Source organism: Cololabis saira (assembly GCF_033807715.1). NCBI lineage: Eukaryota > Metazoa > Chordata > Actinopteri > Beloniformes > Belonidae > Cololabis > Cololabis saira. The sequence goes on along the minus strand of NC_084590.1, from coordinate 21,026,442 downwards.
CGATAAAACATATATAAAGCGAAACAAACTGTCTGGTATGTTGAACTTTATTCAACTCATTCACATGACCTTAAAGTTATAGTATGCAATGTTTGAGAGCTAGCACTAGCACCCCCCCCCACTTTTCCCATGCGCGCACTCGCTTCCAGCCCGACGTTTCCACTTCCCACGGGTCCTCCTCGGCTCACAGTGTCCCAGTGTAACCCCCCTCCCTCCCCTCTGCCACGGACCCCCAGTATGTAGTTATTATGTAGTTATTTCCAGAGCGGCTCGGTCCCGCTGTGTGTGAGAGCGGGGAGCAGAGCGGTCCGGATTGCTGCTGCAGGACTCTCCGCCCAGCAGCAGCAGCCCGCAGGGACACGTGCAGCCGCAATGAAGCTCTGCAGCAGCTCCGGCTCGGAAGCAGTATGGGGGTCCGTGGGGATGGAGGCGTCTCCATCCCGGCGAGAGTGGAGAGCGCCGGTGCGGCTGGCGGAGCGCTGCGGTGCCGTGCAGCCTACGCCGTACCACAGCTACGCCGTAGCCTACGCCGTACCGGCTCTAGAGCCTGCAGCGCACCGCCACCCGCTCTCCGCTCTCTGCTCTCCACTCTCGCCGGGATGGAGACGCCGGTGGGCAGGATGCACGTTTGGGTGGGCACAGCCCACCCCTGCCCCCCCTTAAAACCGGCCTCGCTTACAGGTGAATGAGACATGGGGTAGTTTTGTTGAAAATGTGCTGTCCAAAATGTCCTGGAAAACTCGACTCCTGCAAATGCGCGTTCCACAAAGTTTGTGGGGGCGTGGCTTTGGACGGAGCGCTGACGGGAGGGGGAGGGGCTTAAAGGAGGTGCCACTTTCAAATCTTGCTAGCTCTCCAAAATCATGGATAATACCTTTAATTGAGGCAAGTGAGTCCTGTAGTCCTTTGGATGTTGTTCTGGGATCTTTTATGACCTCTTGGATGATTTGTGCGCTCTAGGGGTAATTTTGGTCGGCCGGCCTCCTGGGAAGGTTCACCACTATTCCATGTTTTGGCCATTTGTGGATAATGGCTCTCACTGTGGTTCGCTAGAGTCCCAAAACTTTAGAAATGGCTTTGTAACCTTTTCCAGACTGATAGATCTCAATTACTTTGTTTTCTCATTTGTTGCTGAATTTCTTTGAATCGCAGCATGATGTCTAGCTTTTGAGGATGTGACCTGCCAGGGACATTTTATGATTCCAGCCAGATTTCAGCTGATGCCAATGCCTCTGTGGATCCACCCCAAGAAACATCCATACTTTGTGGGATTTTTTTTTCCAATAGTATGGACTGAAGAATGTGAAAGATAAATAATAGATATACATATTCAATCACTCTCTGTTCTGATAGAGCCACAAACATGCTTTAATAACATTACCACAAAGTGCACAAGTCGTAGAAGTTGAATAAATCTGCCAATATTTTAGGAGAACCAACAACAATGCATCTGTTAGAAATCCACAAAGGAAATGTAAATAAACAGTATATATGTTATAGATTGGAAGAAGGGACTTCCAGGAGCCAAAAAATGAAAAGGTCCAAAAACATGGGCACTTAGAGCAGAGCATGGTCCATCATAATCACACGCTTTGATGGTGTACTGTTAGGAATGTGGTGGAGTCAGACCCAGATTGTAAGAGAGCAGGACGCAGGAGTTCCGAAAAAATATGATTTATTTAACTTAAACAAAACCAAAATGCTGCAGAGCAGGATGCAAAAACCAGAGCTTGAACAAGAATAAAAAAATACAAAAACCTGACTAGGAAAACACGGAGGGAGGAAACAGTACAGACCAGCAGGGAGCAAGGGAAAAACAAGACCAGATATACAGAAGGCCAACACTCAGTCAGAGCTCAGGGAGCCTGGGCACTAGGCCGGGCAGACTGGTGAGACAGTTCAGGGGCCCGTCCTCGGGGCCGGGCAGACCAGCAAGACAAATCAGGGAGCTGAGCTCGGGACCGGGAAGACTGATAAGGGAGCCACTCTCGGGACTGGGCAGACTGAGCAGAGGGACACTCTCGGGACTGGGCAGACAGGATCCGAGGGGTCAGCTTGGGGGCAGACAGGATCCGATGGGCCGGCTTCGAGGCAGACAGGATCTGAGGGGGCAGCTGAGGGCCAGACAGGATCCGAGGGGCCGGCTGAGGGGCACACTGGTTCCTCGGTGCCGGCTGAGGGGTACACAGGGTCCTTGGCAGGGGCCTGGGGGCCGGCTGAAGTGCGTGGGGAGGTGAATCCGGGATCACCACCAGAACATGGGGAGGTGCGTCCAGGACCCCCACCGGAACATGGGGAGGTGCGTCCGGGATCACCACTAGAACATGGGGAGGTGCGTCCAGGACCCCCACCGGAACATGGGGAGGTGCGTCCAGGACCACGACCGGAACATGGGGAGGTGCATCCGGGACCACCACTGGAACAGGAACGGGTGCAACCAGGAAAGCCTCTCCTGCTGGGTCCATGATGGCTGTTCCATTCGGTTAGGAATGCAGTTGGAGTCGTACCCAGATTGTAGGAGACCAGGAGGCAGGAGGGACGGACGGAGGAAACAGTAAGGACCAGCAGGAAGCAAGGGAAAATTTAGTCTGTTCACTTTTTTAGGCCTCCCTTGACGAGAAAAATTCCTACAGATACAAAAATGGTTGTCTTGAAAAATGTCACTTTTTTAACACAAGGGCTACTTCTGTCTGTACATAATTTCTCCATCTTTAATCATTACTGATAAAGGTGGAGCGAGACTATCTGAAAAGAAATGACAAAGCATAAAGTAAAACATACACACACAAAAAAGATGTGAAGAGAAGAAAGAAAATAAACTATTTTATGAGACTTAAAGTAAGAGGGAAAATGAGAATGCTGTCCCACCCTATTTAACCTTCTTCACTTGTAAGGTACTGTGGTTTGGTTGGTGAATTATGTATACAAAAATATTAAATATGGATGGTTCCCTTGCGTCTCCTCAGCAGTGAAATGTTTGAGTTTATCTTGTGCCCACACAGCATATCAGGAGCAGAAAACATGTATTAGAATGGGCAGAGTTGGTTTTATGTGTTTGCCTGTGATTTGAGATTAAGTAAAGAAGAGCAGAGCAGCTAGCCTACATGAAAGGTGCAATATTTTATTTTATCCTTTCAAAAAAAAAAGCAAAATCTTTGAGGACATGCATACTGGTGACTGGTGGCAATACTTAAACAATAGTTTTTACATAACCAGGTTGAAATTCTTCAGGAAATGTACTCCATGGCTATCTTGGATACAGAGTTTTCCTCTGCATTGTTGTCTAATGCTCATTCAGGGCAGTTGCAAATTCAATGTAAGCCAAATCTTTTGCATATACCTTAGCTCAGTTGTTTTTATGTATTTTTTTTTTTATATGTATTATGTATCATTAAATAAAGTTTAAAATTGAACTCAGGAATAAATTGGATTATACCTGATTTGCAACCAATTAGTTTTAAAGGGGAATATAATTGGATGTGTTTAAATAGATAGCATTGAGCTTGTTTGCTACCTGTGTAAAGTGCCTTGAGAGGACTCAAGACACCTTTAACGAACAAGCGAACTGTTTAACTCAAAAAACTAACAGACAGTTCTATACAAACAGAAAAAGTGTTTCATTTTGTTGCTGCATAGTGTATCAATTTAATCTTTAGTTATTAAATATGAACTTAATGGTGCTGCTGGCGACCTGTTCAGGGTGTTACCCAGCTTTTTCCACGATGACATGAAGATGGCCTCTTTGGCTAATGTTGTGGCTAAATCTGTTTGTTTATGGAAGCACACACACACACACACACACACACACACACACACACACACACACTAGTATAGAATTATTTTTTAGAAGTATATTTTAAAAATCGATTTTTTTTTTATTCATATTATATCTTAATATCAGTGAAGAATTATTTGCGAGAGCATACATTAATAGAGTGTCTGACCTCCCCCACTGGCAGTGTGTTATCAGAAGTCGCTACACTTATCTGCCTCCGTTACATGAGATATATTTGGATCTGTTATTAGGGCCCGATCACGTCATTTTCAAAAGATCAGGATCGGCCAAAAAGTATCGGGACATACTGCTATGGCTTGGCCGGCTGGTCTTTCCTCCGCGACCCGGTAGTGCTGGGAGCGCGGAGTCGCCGCAGCGGCTCCGCTGTGAGCTGCAGCTGCAGCTCAGAGCGGCTGCCAGCAGCTCAAGGCAAGTTCGTCTTATTTGTTTGCTTGTTGCTCTGTGCCTTATGATTTTGGAGTTCCCTGTGAGTAGGCTAAGGAGTTTTTTGTACATCTCTCTGTGGATTCCCTGTGGAAGTTTTTTGTGTTTTACAAATTAAACTATGCCGTTTTTTGGCCAAAGTTTAACACTGTCTGGTTGGGTGCGCTTGGGTTCAGAAAAGAAATCCATAACACATACCTAGTTATTAATGTTTTTAACATATATTAATTATTAAATCGTTTTTAACAACTGTATTTAACAATACAGACAGTTGATGTGTGTTTATTATAAGATATTGCTTTTGGGCAGTGCCGGCGGCTGGAAGAGACGTTTGTGCTGGAGGGAAAGAAGCGCGGCTAACAGAGAGCTAACAACAGCTAGTCTATGCTCAGAAAAACGGTCTGAAAGAAAAGAAAGAAAGAAAAGCTGTCGGAGAAAGGTGACTGGAGTGTTATGTAGATGATTATCCATCACTCGTAAATCATCTTTTGGTCCACTTTATTGACTCGATGACAACACAACACAGGGAATACGGACTGCTATTTTGCGGGTTGGTGTTACGGTCTAAAGGGTCCCTCTCTGAACAACCACACTTGGTTCCTACGCTCTGCGTGACATCATTACAACACAGTGACAGAAAACTATAACAGCCACGATGAAAAGCTGCTGCTATTCATTTCATGCTGTTGAGAATTCTGCACTAAGGTTAAGCCAAAATGTATTTTCATTTTCTTATGATTGTGAGTTTGACTGGATGTCATTCAACTTTTGAACCTAGTAGGTAAACTACCTCCTTTTGAAGTGAAATGTATTTATTTTTGTTATTGCACTGTTCTGCACTTTTTGTTTTAGTTTACAACTTCATATTTCTACATTTTGTGGCACCAGTGCTGATAAGCTTTGTTTTGATGCCGTCAGTGAAAAAAAATAGATGTCCATGTTGGAGAGAATGGACAATAAAAGAAACTTAGGACACTACTTGAGTTTTAGTCCTGCTTTTTTTTTTTTTTTTTTTTTTTACTTAATTCATTGCCAAAATGTATCTGATCGGGAAAAAGTATCGGAATTGTATCGGGAGCCAAAAAAAGTGATCGGATCGGGAAAAATCGGGATTGGCAGATACTCAAACTCAAGTGCAACTCTGCCATAACTTTTGAATGGTTTGACATAAAGACTCGTGGGTGGTGTCATCGGACTCGGTATTGAGTACTTGACCTTCATTGGCCTTAATTAGCCCCACCCCTTCTTCTGATTGGTCGATATTTGATTGAGTCCAATGACACCACCAAGGAGTCTTTATGTCAAACCATTCAAAAGTTATAGCAGAAAATAGGATCTGTTTTGAGTCCTTGAACATAACTGGTGCAAATTAGCCCCGCCCCTTCATCTGATTGGTCGATATCTGATAGTTCCTACTTTCTGCCATAACTTTTGAATGGTTTGATATAGAGAGTCGTGGCTGGTGTCATCCGCTAAATGTCCAGGCCTGAAGAATTTACATGCAAGTCATACAAGCGCTTCCACTGCAGCACGCCTGAACATGCACAAGGGTGCGAGGGCCCGTTCATCGCTGCTTTCAGCTTTAATTTCCTTTGTTACCGGAACAGATATATGCAATACAATGCATCAAATGCAAAATAGCTTCTAATCTCAATCTGACCTTCCGCAACTGGATACCTGTAAAATAAATCTAATTAAATCTATGTTTTTTCTCTCCTGTCTTTCACAATGATTAAACTCCAGCTGGGATATACACTTCTGTGACCGTTTCCACTAAATGGATATAAAAAATGCACAAAGCCCAGGTCATTCTTTAAAAATACCATTCCCACTTACCCTAATCAATGTTGTAAACTTTGCCAGGGTAATTTTGAATCTATTTGACATCATTCAATAAAACATTTGTAAAAAAAACTTCAAATTGGATTAAAAAAATAGTAGTGTTTACAAAAGTTTTTCAAAATGGCCTATGTTCTCCATAAATGGGAAACTTTTGGAATGATCAAAATCATTTAATCTACTTATCTAAGTCTCTCACTTGTAGAGATTGTCAATAATTGGAGGGTTAACTATGGAGTACAATGTTGTTCTAAAATGTGAGCAATGCCAATAATTATTCACATAACTTCTTGAAACACCCCCCACTGATTGATTTTCAAGAATCTCGTATGGCTGTAAGCATGAGAGTATTTAGAACAACAAAGGAGACAACCTCACTTCCTCAACAAACATTCAGAAAAGAACCATGTGGTAAATGGTGGATAACAATCACCTGTAGGTGATATAGTAATTTTCTCAGGCTTGGCACTGAATGTGAAATATCCATCAAAGTTAACGAAGGAAGAGGTACCATCTGGGCTTATTGTCTGCTGTCAAAGACATACACGCTTCAGCTACCAATGGCAGGCTGTTGCTCACTTCCCTTCTGTCTTCTCTTCTCTCTATCTCTCCATTTATTGCTTTAGTGACATTCTGTCTCTCTTCTTTTTCTCCCTTTGTTGCTTTCTCTCCTCCTTTCCTACTGCCTCTTCCAGGCGTTGAAGAGGAATGATTACTAAATGATTGCTGGCGAGATGATTGAATGGCACAGTTGACATTTTGATGTCAGTACTATATAGTGGGAAGAGAGAGCCATGCTGACCTTCTCCTCCAGCATATTACTGCATTGTTTGCAACTATTGGGAGGGAGTTAGTTGTTGTAGACTCACAGTTGTTGACTCTAGCCTTTTTTTGTGTGTGTGTGTGTGTGTGTGTGTGTGTGTGTGTGTGTGTGTGTGTGTGTGTGTGTGTGTGTGTGTGTGTGTGTGTGTGTGTGTGTGTGTGTGTGTGTGTGTGTGTGTGTGTGTGTGTGTGTGTGTGTGTTTTTACTATGCATATATCCATCTGTATTGACAATATCAACACTTTATATGCTCTTATTCAAGAAAGATAGGGAAAAGTGCATTTTTATGATGTTAATTGTATATAAATATGATAGATGAATGTTCCATATATTATCGTGTATCATTTTACTATGAATTTCTGTTAAATAAATATGTACATTTTAGGTTTTCAGTACAAGTTTGTGCTTAATGTATCCATATTTTCAGGTGTTCATATTCTGGGTTGTTTGATTGACAGGTGACCTAAATTATAAGAAAACCTACTAAAAAGTATTTGTAAAGTGAGGATCTATAAGGGTGGTGACATAAACCTGGAATCAGTTCGTCAACTTGTAAACATTTTCATTATTAAATAAATTTAAAGCAAAAAGTTCAAAAAGCAATGCAAGCCATGCTAAATGCAGTTGGCTTAGTTTTAAATTGCCATCAAAAAAAGAAAATAATAATGACAAAAGATAACAAAAGAATTACAAATATTCACATCCTTCATTCACATTTTGTTTAAGTTACCTTCAAACTTATTGGGAAAGTCTGCAAACAATTCTGTTCCAACAAAAGACAGTCTGAAGCTTGCCCTGAGTGTATTTTTGCAGTGACCTGATTGCTCACTTTGGTTTGCTGTTGTGTGAAAGGTGAATGAATGGTCATCCAAGTTTCAGGTCATGTGCACACTGTCATGCTGTCCTTAAAACCAAGAAGTGCCTAAAGCATGATGCTGCCACCACCACTTCTCACTTTACATTAGCCTCACGTTCGGCAACTCTGAGTGTCTTTTACTCAGACTTACTTAGCATCTTTAATATAAATGCCTGATTAATGTAGTGCTGCTAATATTTGCAACGAACCTCTGACGCTTTAATAAATGATAATTTGATCATTGGTCACCTCCCTTACCAAGGATGTAAAAAGAGTCCCCGGTGTTACAGATACCTAATTAGGGCCCGAGAACTTACAGTGCAAAGGCCCTATTGTATCTGTAGGAATTTTTCTCTTTTTTTTTTTTCCTTCTTCCGATGAAATGAGGGCCTTTTTGCCCCAAAAGTCACCAAATTTTGCACGCAAGCCAGGTCTGGCGAAAAATTTGATATTTAATGGTTTGCATTAATGGGCGTGGCCTAATGGCTCAACAGCACCCCCTAGAAAACTTCGTGCCTCAAGCCCCACAATACGGTTTGACGTACATGCACGAAAATTGGTACACACCTGTATCATGTCGCAACTTAAATGAAAAGTCTCTTGGCGCCATGGCCGAAACCGAACAGGAAGGCCGCCATTTTAAATTATTTCATGTAATTTTGGCGCAATTTACTGTATGCCATTTCTTCAGCCACTTCTTCGCCCGAACCGTAACGTGCACCCAGGAGTGTTGGTTCATTGTGATTGGTATACCGTAGGTGCAATGCAAGGTCTGGACGGGGTCTCAGTCATGGAATAGATGTCATCTAAAAAAATTAGTAAATTTAAAGTACTCCTTTAAAGTTTCTTTAACTACTTGTGACCCCCTCCTCACAGTTCTTTTGGGTACAGTTTGTCTTTGAAAAGTGAGTGTTAGTGAATTGACCAGAACATGATCTGCTTTTGCCAGTCAAGGAAGTGCAGAGGCGCTGTATGCATCTTCAACATTTTTAAACAGTATTAATATAGTATTTTTTCTTTTAATCAATCACTCATATCAAATGTCCAGATAGTGTTTTTTTATTATTTTATTGCTATCATGTTTTATACCTCCACTGTTACTGCAAATAGGAATATCTCTGTATTTTAATTGTGGTTTGTAAATGAAAAAGTAATCTATCTTTTAAATGAACAGCTGTTTGAGTGTTTGGCAGTCATCCCTGGTGAATTTTCTTTGTCCCCCTCCCTCTCAAGAGAAATATTTACATGACGGACAACAAAATATATAGGGATATCATCAATCCAGAGCCCCCTCTCGCACTCCCCCTGTCTCAAACTTTTAGTATACACTTAATATGCAGATGTGGTTAAATGTGAGTTTTTGAATGACAGCTATATTGTAATTCATGGTTTCAAAGAGGTGTCGTCATGTTTGGAATTTGACCTTAAGCATTTTAACTTAACTTGACATTTGAGCCAGGAGAGGTGAGAGGGTGTAATAACTCTTATTTTAAAGATAATGTCGCTTATTATGATCTTAATAATACTAAAAGACTGTGCCCGGTTCTTGGTTAGCCTGCAAGAGTCCTGGGGCCAAAGTGGCTCACCTGAGGCCACTGCCTTTGACTGCCAACTTACCTGGTACAGCCAGCAGCAGATTATTTCGGCTTCACCGACTTTGGCTCCTGGTGCACCCAGCAGCTTTTGGCCTGGGGCGAAGGCCACCATTTGGCTGCAGTCCGATCGCTGCTGCTGCCAACTAGAGTGGCTGTTCCACGTTATTCCAAGCACTCAAATACAAGATTGTTTAAGCTTTTCAAAAGGTTTGCTGAGTTTAACATTTTTAAATTCAACATTATTTATCAAAAAATGTCTTCACTGTCTTTAACTCTGCAGTAGGTTCTGCAAAGACTTTTTCCGGCAGACTGCGGGAAATACATTTAGTAGTCAGCATTTAAAATGTATTTTATTTGAAAATGCTTTTTTTCTAGATTTTGATCATTTCTAGTCCGTTTGGTGTTTTAGAGAAAGTGTTGAGTCTGATCCACAGTCTTAAAATGTGTGTTTAGTCATTCCTTACTTCTATATTGGTATTCTTTTTTGTGTGAGCTCTATGTTTGCACACAACTCTGCAGACTCATGCCCTTTGAAAAGGATTGGTTGGGCACTTTTCTATGCTCAGTGGGACCAGCTGGCATGTACTTTTAATTTAGTAGGACATAGAAATCATCATTATGAGAAGTCTGTTGCAAACAATCCTGTATCATGAATCCAACTTTTATCAAGAGCAAATTTTAGTAAAACATTGCTGAATTATTTTAAAAACCAGCCTCAGTGTCCTGTTCAGCCTGGTGCTGGTGGTGGTGGTGGTGGTGGTGGTGGGGTGGGGTCAGGACTTCAGCTCCTAGTTAAAAATGACACACTTCATGTTTATATATCAACTTTGATTTTTAACTTTACAATTTCTGTTGCCTACCAACATAACAAGTTTGTACTATGTTTAATCCATATTTAGCATTCTTTAGTTACTTCTAACATCCAACTTTTTTTACAATATTTTTGCGTTCATTCGAACGCACACATCCATAGACTGTTCTGACTCATGTCATTGAGCATTTGTGCAAGTGTGCCTGCTTAGCCTTCTGCCTTTTATTCCCTCCATTCTGGTGCGGTATATTTCTTATCTGATGATGACCAGCAGACAAATCTCCCCCCAAACACACACGGGAACATTCTGACACCTTGCACATTCGGAGCAGCTAAACGATCTTCTCTAGTCTACATGATAACTCTCACCTAAGAAAAAAGACAGAATACAGAGAAATAGGCAGACAAAGAGGGAAACTGGTGAGAGTTATTTCACACTTCCATTTACAAGGCATACTGTACATTTACCCTTCATGTACTGGCCTGGAGGGATTTCATAGTTTGGCTTTCAATCTCCTTGTCTGTGAGTGTTCCTCTCTGTTGGCTATTTTCTTTCTCCGATTTCTTATTGCTCTTTTAGCTCATTGTAGTCGCTATAATGTCATCTTGTCGAGGGAATTATACTATATTTTTAAAGTTTGGCATTTTACCATCATAATTTTAAAGGTGTACTAAATTATCAGCATTTTCGGTAACTGCTTTTGAATGTTATTGAAGTTATTCATGTTAATAATGATTCTACTTGATTCTAATTGTTGAAAAAATAAAGTGGAGTAGAACTGGGAAATATTCACATCCAAAACATGCACCTGCCTGATGGAGATCACATTCTCCTGTGGATCTGTTAGTCTAATTGACCAAAGAACAAACCGTAATTATTTTTTAATAGTTAAGGGATTTTGTTGATCATGCACTGTTATTTCAAGCAGTTTCTTTACCTTGTATAATTGGTGTTCAAATCTATGTTCAGGATATCAGCAAGCCCTACAATACTGTACATACTCCAGATTGTCTTATTGACTCCATACATTGAATATGGCTAAGTAATACCAGATAATATTTTAGTGATAATGTAGGAATCATGCCAGCCAAATACTTTTGGAGGTGAAGTTAGAAAATCTACTCCCGGTGACTAAGAATCCTTTAAAAGCTGTGTTTCCAGTGGTTCTACCAAGGTTGTACAGGGTCTAGAACTTTAAGGCGCGTTTCCACTAGCAGGAGTTCAGGGGAAATCTGCCGGACAGGAACCTCTAACAGGGCCGACGATCTTCTTGGCCCCTTCAGCAGGCGTGTTTACATTATACTGTAGCACCACACTTACAGTCAAAGGTTATTACCTTTGACTGAGACAATAGCACCGCCAACCACAAGGTAAAATTAAAAGAACCCCCCCCAGACCTTGATATTGGTGTTATATGACAGCAAGACTTGAACTGACTCATTGGTCCATCCTTCGTTTTTTTCATGCACTCTCTAACTGCATCAAATGTAATATTAGCCAAATATCTCAGATCAAAATGCTTAAATGATTTGTGTTCACATGATTTAAATTCATGATGCTGTTCAGCATCATCCCTTGACTAAAAGTCTCAATGTTCCCTTCCTGCCCCCCCACACAAAACACAATTCATCACCACTATTGCAGTGTAAGTAAACTGAAGTGAGTCGCTGCGTCAACGTTCAGTGTGGCAGATTCAACATGTAGAATCAGCCATTAGCCATCGGCCTCTGTGACCAATCTGATTGGTGGAGTGCTAGCCCATGACCAGCGAATCAGAGTTAATCGGAAATGACGATGATAAACATACTAGATAAACAGCGATGGCACAGACGCTTCACTACACTCTATCATCGCATGGGTTTGGATTTGGATTGTGGTTGACTTGCCACTATATTTTTATTATTAGCCATCGGATTTTCGGTCCTTCATAACTTTTATCAGAAGTGAAAACACTGACTGATGACAGCGACTCATCATTTCCAGTTGTTCTTCTATCATTTCGCACATCAAAGAACATATCCTCCAGTCGGCGTCGGGTTGATGTGTTCAGCTGTATTTTTTTGACCGACTCAGGTAGACGAGAGCAGACTTTCAGTCCGACTGCTTTTCTGCCAATGTTCGGCCGTCGGGTGGTGTGTCCAGGCCCTTAAGCCCAGTTGCCAGGCAACAAATATTGCACTCCAGTGGAGTCATAATGAGGTTTGGAGATTTCGACCTAATATCCAAGTTTCTCACCAAATGTATATTTCAACTTAACCTAATTTACATTTACTTACTTTCTTTTATATATTCCCAACTAATGTATGCTGCAACTTCTTAATATTCCATTAGGGATTCATGAAGTATTCATTCATTCAATGTTCTCAATCTTTTGTTCCTACCTTATTCTTTGTTTGTCTTTTTCTTTTACTTATTACTGGTTGAAAAACAGCTAAAATTGTTCACCACTGCCACCAAGTGGTATAGACTCGTATTTTAAGTTGTTAAGTCAGTTGATTTAGACCATTACTGAAACAGCTCAAAGGACCAAAGAGGAGGACAACTTTGTTACAACCTCCTATGTTTGACCCTAAACCCCTATTAATGGAAACCTGCCCATAGTTTCACCATCAGATGATTCAAATTATGCAACTACATCACTCTGTTCATTGTTTATTGAACATGACTAATTTTCAGCATGTTTCTGGAAAACAAAACATTTTTTTCAACTAAATTGATTTTATTTACCAATGTCCACAGTGGTCAGTTCCACATAACATAGACTTGTGCATCTTTTCGTACAGTCTGAGCTTATACTTCCTCCACCATTACTCGTCTACTAAAACATCCTACTTAGTACTGTTTTGAGGCCAATTACACATTTTTAGGGACTAAAAGGGACTGCTAACTAGTATAGGCAAGAAAACACAGAGTAAACACAGAGGAAATAAAAAGAAAAAAGACAAGATTAAAATAATAGTAAAATGGACAAATAATCCTGGCAATCCTATTAGCTTGATGTTTTATTTGGTTTGGATCCTGCCACATGTTAGGTCTATAGTTTAGGTCTAAGTGTGGATATGCTTTAAATGAGAAGAGTGACAAGCTACAAGAGAAGGATATGAGGGAATGATGTGAGAAGAAATAACAGGCTTCGACAATAAGTGAAAAAGCAGAATGCTACAGAATCTAACATAAGCTGCCATCCTCAGTCATTTTGGCCCTGAAAGTACTTTTTACATTCACTGCCATCCTGTCGTTGTTACTCTAGCCTTTCATGTTTGTTCTCATCATTTGTCCCTGTCTGCCAACTACAAAAGCTACTAGAAACTATCCCCAGATTTCTCATTCTTATGCCCTCTTTGGTTTCCTTACCCTCTCTTAATTAGGTTATTCATACAACTCAAAGCAATATCCAAGATAAAAAGTAGGTGAGTTGTTACAACAGTGCTCTCTAAAATCTACAGGTTTGGCAGTGGATCATTCATTCTCTGCCTTTTACATGTACATTTACAGGTCCATTAACATATTTTTATGAACATTTTTATACATTGACATAGTTTTGACAAAGATGTTCACTGAAATTTGTGTGACCGTTGGCTTGTTTGCTATCCTAAACCAATTTAATTTTCAGAGTTTGATATCTGAAATCTAAAATGCTTGAAATTGCTTGAACTATTACAGATGTACAAGAAACTTTGTGAACAAAGAAAAGCCAAAGAAGAGGGAAGAAAAGGGGGAAACAAAGACACAGAGGGGTATAGCACTGGATAGCTAGGGAAAATTGAGCTGTATTAAACCATAATCCGGTTAGCGACGGCTGGGTGTAATCTTGCTCATTAATAACATACTCTCCGTCTAATCTACAAACCATCAAAAGGGAGCTGAATTATCCACAGAGGAGTTCAGTTGCTTTTAACAAATGTATGATGATTCTTGATGCCTCATTTTTGAAGGCATCAAATGTCAAGAGGATTGACAGTCTGACAAGGCAGGGAAAAAGAAGGAAATAAATTGCCTATTGGAATTTCAAATATCTCTGAATACTGATTCACAGTAATTAGCAAGTATAAACAAACTGTGGCAGAATAAACACCAGCAAATAACTCACTGAAAAAGTACACGTTTTTCATTTGTTTGTGAAAAACTCAGATATATAAACAGTATCTGTCCCTTTTTGAATAAAGTTATTAGTGCAACTCAATGAGTGATAAACGCAATGTTCAATGTATTTTTTAGCAAAATAACATGATTTGTTCTTTAAGATATTTTGTAGGGTTTAGTCTTTACCCGCACGCAAAAACTTACTGTTTCCCTCTCACTTCCTCCTCTCATTTCTATTCATGTGCTCTCTTGTCTTTCTTCCATACTTCTGTGTCCTTGACTGTCTTATATGTATCTGTTAATCCTTTTTGTAATATATATATATATATATTTACACACACACACACACACACACACACACACACACACACACACACACACACACACACACACACACACACACACACACACACACACACACACACACACACACACACACACACACACACACACACACACACACACACACACACACACACACACACACACACACACACACACACACACACACACGGCACCACAACACTGAAAAATGTCAGTCTTAATTTTACTGGATCTCAATGCTGCATTTGACCACAATATATTACTCTAACGACTGGAGAACCGGGTGGGTTTTGCCAGAAATGCACTAAACTGGCTCAAAATTCACTTGGAAAACAGGAAGTACTTTGTGTCAGTAGGTAACTTTACTTCCAAAGTGTAACCTATTCATGGAGAGGTTGATGTATCGACTCGTTCTGCTTTTAAGAACTCTCCCAAATTCTTCTTTGGTTTGTTTATTGATAACGTGTATCTTTATGGGGCGCCAGCTGGCTATTCCTCCCCATGTGTGACATACTGTATATGAAAAAGGTCATGTGAATTTCACTCTCACTGGATTTGGGAAGAATGTGTCTGAGTAATGGTGGTGTAAACCAGGCTTGGATCACTACACACCACACATTCAGAGTGCAACCAGCTGCAATTGTGCCCTCAGCCCGGAGGTGCAGCTGCATGCCACGCTGCGTTTTTACGCAGTGGGGAGCTTCCTGGAGGTGGTGGCGGACGGCACCGGCCTCAGCAAGGCATCAGTTTCATGGAGTGTGGCAGCCGTGACACCGATCCTCCTGCACCATGCCCAGCACACATCTGAATGCCCACCACACGGGCGAGGTCCCCCACATGGAGAATACAAACGGTATCAGAGGGGAGTAAAGGATGCTATCTACATCAAACCCACAGGAGGGATGAGAGTGTGAGTTATGGGTGGTGTGATGGAGGTATCCCATCCCTCCATATCACATGGTTAAATGTGAATTAATGTTTGTAGTTTTGTAGGATTCTTTGGCATGCAGTTCTTGGAAGCTATGGAAGTCAGTCCTACACAAAGCATGGTACATAAATCAGCAGGGAGGACAGTACCACAAACAGGCAAGCCGGCTGTCAGTTGTTTGGTGGTACTCTGAGCACTGCTCACATGTTTGCAAGGTGTGAGTGGATTAAAACACTTACTGTACCTGTGATCTGTGACAAAAGATTGTTCTGTGGCTGGTTAGAGCTATTTATACTTCCTGTATCGTACCAAGTGTGGGAAGCAAGAGAGGGGTGTTTGGCTGGATAATTGTCTGCAATTTGTGTTGATGAAGCCACACAGCGATCAGATGTGGGTCAATATATAATATAATTATAGTAAGGGGGATGATGTGATATATTATGTAAATACTCTTGGCCAAGTGAATGGTGTAATGTGTGCGTGCGTGCGTGCGTGCGTGCGTGCGTGCGTGCGTGCGTGCGTGCGTGCGTGCGTGCGTGCGTGCGTGCGTGCGTGCGTGCGTGCGTGCGTGCGTGCGTGCGTGCGTGCGTGCGTGCGTGCGTGCGTGCGTGCGTGCAAACTGGATCCCTATGCTGGTATGTGGTCTTGTCCAATCAATGTGGGGAGGGTATATAAGAGCTCAACCGGGGTGGTGAAGGGTTGTTGTCAGTGGTCTGTATTACTGTGTTTGTAATAAATGCCCATACAAGGGCTAACTTGATTTCTGCCTCAGCCTCCTCACTTCCCCATATTTAAGGCTGCCATTCACAGGTGGCATATGATTTAAACAGCTTATCAACTCAAACTTCCCTACCAGTCAATTGAAACTGATGATGCCTTCTGCGTGAAAAGAGCTTCAGCATCCAAGAAGAGGAAGTCCGGTTCCTTATTAAGCGTTGAAAAAATTACCATAAGCTTGATGACTTGGAGTCCATAGAGATCATATTGCAGGAGCAATGTATGTTTAAGGGGCTTCCCGGAATCTGTTTCCAGTTTAAGGAACTCATGACATTGGCTGCTAGGGGGTGGTAAGGAGATATGCATTGACTGTTACACAAGTGTTCTGAGTTAGAAATTGGATAGAGTCCCTTGGCCCTACTTTAAAAGAAGAGAGGGACGAAGGATGTAATTTTGAATTTGAAGTCAACCATGCATCACAAAATAGAAGGAAAAAAGGCCATGTTTATTATTGTGTAGAATCCCCTTTTCTTTTAACAACAGTCTATGCATATCTGAGAACCGAGGAGACCAATTCCTAGAGTTCTGGAGATTGGATCTTTTGTTATCCAATCTGATACAGGATTTAAATTGCTCAGCAGTCCCGGTTCTTTGTCATATTTTTACAGGCCAGTTCGGCACCAGGAATCTTCCACTACAAAGCTACATAATTCTAGCAGATACAGTATCTGGTTTACTGCCTTATTGAAAGACACAAGGTCTTAATATGATTTGTGTTTCAGGGAAGGCAGCCAATTTTGATTTCCAGGTCTAGCCCATGCACCTCTGGATTATTACAATCTTGACAATTTTTCCATAGGTAGTGTAGATAAGGTTGTGAGAGTCTGCACAATTTTATGCTAAACAACATTATTTTATAGTTTGGCACTTTGAAGATGGTGTTTGTTTTTTTGTTTATGTTTTGGTGACTGTACCTATATCCTTTCTATACCCAGTCATGTCTCTCACCTCTTGCTAATTAGCTTCATGATTTACCTACATTTTTTTTTAACAATTTACATTCTTTCATTAGCAGTGGCTCAAATTTCTTTTTAAATATGCTTCTGCTATAAACCCCCCCTATTACGATTTACATTTTACACAGCATTGCCATCTGTTTGGAATTCAGTTTTGTTATTAATTTACTCATGCATACACACACACATACACACAAAATACATGTACGTTAACCCAGACAAGGTTAAAAGCTACTCTACACGTGGTAATGTACATGAGCTTATGTCTCTATACACTGCTCGCTATATCCCAGCACAATCAGTCAGGTTTTTTTTCCCCCTGTTGTGCCAATCTCTAAAGTCAATTCCCTGCAGTCCATTCTGATGTGACACCTGTTGGCCAGGAGAAGTGAGTTGAGCCTTGGAACATTACACAATGAGAAAAGAGAGATAACCGTTGATTGTGGAAAGAGAGGGAAACGTCTGAGCATCTGTGGTCATGATGAGGTCACCAAGTGCCTGCCAAAGCAAATCTAGCAGAGTCAATGTACCAGAGGGAGTAGAGCGCTCCTTGTTTAATGGAGGTGTAAAAAAAGAGATTCAAGGTAACACTTTAGCAACTCCAAGTTGCAAATTTGGTGAAACAAATACTGCTGAGATTTGGTGATTGTGAACACACAAAATGAAAACTGTTGATCTGGCTATTTCTAAAACTAAAGGTTGCCCTTAGCAAAATTGCACTTTAAAATTAGGAGTATTTGTTATACTAAATTAAATTATGATGTCATTGATATACAAGGTTTACTCTTAATTCAAAGTTTTTTAGGATTATTTCTGAGTGAAAAAGAATTTTGAAAAAAAAGTTTAATAGTGACATACAGTACTTTGCATGATCAGTGCAATTTTCTCAGAACAACAGTCTTTCTTTGCTGTATTAGAACTATTAAGCATGCCAGATATCTAATAAGAGGTTTGCAGAGACAAATTGTTGTAAAAAAAAAAAAAAAAACTCATAAGGATTGCAGTCTATAATAAAGTGGACACAATCTGCCCAAGGACCATCTTACTGTGACATACAGTACCTTACTTTCTCATTATCAACTAGTGATAAAGTTTGAGTGTGTATCAGCACTAATAAATAAGTCCTTCACGTTACCGGCTACGGCTGAAAAAATAACGCATTCATCCCTTCGATAGAGAGCTTACAGTCAGGCGAGGACTTTCAAACCTCAATGGGGCAGTTTTAAGTTGACTTCAATGACTTCAAGATAATTATGATGTTTCCTCATATACTCACCCCCTCCTCCCTCTCTGGCACATGATTTTTCTTTTTCTTCTGGTTCCAATTTTATGTTGTTCCACTTGTATTTTCACTTCGAAAAGTCCCTATTAGACTTCAAATGTGCTCTTATCTACAAAAAGAATAAGTGAGTATACTACACACGAGTGTTATCCATACTCTCTATGGGGACCTAACTGATAAGTTTAGCCTCAACAGTATTTCAGATTCCAAATTGTCTAGCAAAACTTATTTTGTTGGTTTCAATTGTCATACTAAAGGATTTTTTTAAATTTTACTTTTATATATTTTCTATACATTATATACAGTAGGCTACTGCTGGAACACTCATACTTCTGTCTTCACTTTAAACCAATACCAGTCAATTACTGTATATGATTATACTGTATGATATTATGAATATAGTTGTCACAATCATCAATAAGAATACAATTAAAAACTTGAATAATCTCCATTGATATCTATGAGGTATCAGTTTAGGCTGCTGAGATAGTCTACTGACACTTTGCACATAACTACTAGAAGAAGCTGCTTCTTATTGTGCAGTATTCAGAATTGCATATAATCACTATCTGTGACTTAAAATATAATAAAATATTCTTATTTTGAACCTATGCACAGGCTCCCTGAGTGTGGAGATTGCATGTTGCCCATGTGCCTGTGTTGGTTCTCCTGTTTCTTTTGTTTCCTCCTCATTGAAATGATACAACTCTCTCAGGAAAGGCAAATAAATTGTGATTGAAAATCCAAGACTTGTATTTTCCCTGTGTTTATTTGAGCTTATATCTCATGAGGGGGACATTCCGGCAGTAAGCTTGACAATGAAAAAAGGAAAAAAAATTATAAGGATGATATCATTTACAGTACACAGTCTGAGACATAGTCCAAATCACAGGAAAGATACGGCTGAAGCCAGCAAACCACCTATGGGCAGAAAGTTACAGATGGATAAATCTGAGGGGAATATCTCATGCTGACCTACCCTACTCTAAAGAATATAACGCACATACTGTATGAACAGGCATCAATAAACTTTGCCTCTGTGCTTATTTTCCCTGACACCCTCCAGTTGTCAAAAGAGTTATTTACAGGTATCTGGTGAATTGTGAGCAGTTATAGTTGTTGGACTCTGCATGTTATTCCCCTCCACAGTGTACCATGCCTCTCTTCAGCTGACAAGACCCTAAAAAGAATAGTAAGCTAATGGATGGAAGGTGCTTGTTACAGTGAAGTGTTCTGCTGAGAAATCTTGGGTCCTGGCATTCATATGGATTTTTTTTTTTACACACATTCTGTTAACACTTTTCATTGTTGCACACTAAGCACAAAAGGTTAAGGAATAGCTCTGTTTTGCATCCAGTTTCCCCTGGATATCAATCCAAATGTGCTGATAACAAGACCAGTCTGCAGACTCTGGCCACTGACATTAAACTATCCTAAACTGTCACGAGCCCCATGTAAACAATCTGCATGTGAAGTAAAGTTACATAATTCTAAGCAGCTTGCTTGTTGTTACAATGATCTTGATCTAAATTAGACTTCCTCAGTTGACACAGATAATAAATATATATATATATATATATATATATATATATATATATATATATATATATACACATATATATATATATGCATATGTATATTAAATGACAGGCAATTCCAGGGAACAAGAGTCCTCTTCTCATGGATGTGGTTTGCTGTGGATGAGACACAAGCACCCCACCCTATTTGTTTCAAGGAACAGAACAGTTTCCCTTATAGTGATTACTTTTCTAAAGTTCACGCGTATACATTGGACAGCACGGCCGAAAAGAAAAGTTCAAAGACAGAATGTTGTACATAAGCAATGTCAATCTTTTTTTTTGTAACAGCGAACGTTGTATTCAGTTTGGCTGTATTGCTGTTTTTGTTACATTCACTTATATTCTGGTCACCAAGACATGGAAAAACGTATTCATGCATTCATTTTCAGTAGGTTGGATTATTGCAATGGCATCTTTACAGGCCTTAACAAGAAATCTATCAGACAGCTGCAGCTGATCCAGAACGCTGCTGCCAGAGTCCTTACAAACACCAGGAAACTGGACCATATTACACCGGTCATGAAATCACTACACTGTCTTCCAGTGAGTCAAAGGATAGAGTTTAAAATCTTGCTGCTGGTCTACAAAGACCTGAATGGTCTTGGACCAAAAGACATGCTTGATCTGTTAGTTCCTATGAAGCTCCCAGACCCCTGAGGTTCATCTGGATCTGGTTTGTTGTGTTTCCCAAGAACCAGAACCAAGCAAGGTGAGGCAGCGTTCAGTTATTCTGCTCCTCACGGGTGGAACAAACTTCCTGTAGACCTGAGGTCTGCTCCAACTGTCAGCTCCTTTAAATCAGGCCTAAAAACATTACTGTTTACTGAAGCGTACTCTTAAATTCTACAGCCCTTATGTAACCCTTGTCACGAGGTAACAACAGATCATAGGTGAATAATGTTCAATATAAATAGCTGGACCAGTTTTTAAGCGCCAGTATGTTGAACATCAATAATGACACAGGCAACAATGGTTTCTGTGGCCACTTCTTATTGCAGGTTGACAGGACAGTAACCAATACAATAACTTGTGAGAAAAACAGTGTATGGAAAATAAAAACCAAAATAATAAAGCCGGCAATTAATCTTCCTTGCGTTGGGCCCCTTCTCTGATCAATGTCAGTGTATTCCGTCTACCTTTTTGTCCTACCACACGTTCTGTGAGGAAGGGGGGATCAAGAATTCCTCACGCGTCTCAGAGTTCAGCATCAATAGGATGGTCTGGCTCGCCACCCAGTTCACACTGGGAATTTCTGGATCTTGAGATCTGAAGTCTTGGACCTGGTCCGGCAGGAATGGCTCCAGTTGATGGATTCTTATGGTATCACCAAAAAACCTGACCAAAAATAATCCGGTCTTTCACACTGTTCCAGCGGATGGTATAAGATTTTAGCTCTGCAATGCACACGACTCGGCCATTTCTTCACACTCTTGTGACAGGAAGCGGAAATAAGGGCCGATCACATGGGGCTCATGGAGTTTACTGACTGCGCCAAAATGACACGATTAATTCAAAATGTCCGACTTTCTGTTCGGTTTCAGCCATGGCGACATGAGACTTTTCTTTAAGTTGATGATACAGGTGTGTACCGATTTTCGTGCATGTACGTCAAACTGTATTGTGGGGCTTGAGGCACGAAGTTTTCCAGGGGGCGCTGTTGAGCTATTAGGGCAGGCCCATTAATGCTAACCATTAAATATCAAATTTTTCGCCAGGCCTGGCTTGCGTGCAAAATTTGATGATTTTTGGGGCACGTTTAGGGGGGCAAAAATGCCCTAATTTCGTCAGAAGAAAAACGAGAACGAGAACAATTCCTACAGATACAATAGGGCCTTCGCACTGTCAGTGCTCGGGCCCTAATAACAACGAAAAAAACCACCCCCTTAACCATCCTCCGCCGCCTTCGGTGGCCTCCCCCCAGCATGCAATCTAAGTTGACGCGCCAAGCCACGGCGCTCACTTAGGAGGCCTGTGGGACCCCCTGCATCCCCACCCCACCCCTCCTCCACCCATGCTAGTCTTAGTTATGATGTTGTTAAATTGTTTGAGTATGTTGCTTTTTATGCTGAGGTGGGGGTTTTTTTTTGCACCATCATACGGTTTTTCTCACCTAATGACCAACACTGGGAGGAGGAAGATCTGCTGGCTGTGATGGGTGGTGCATAAGTTTATGCTGGGTGAGCAGACAGTAGTCAGAGGCGGACTTCCAGAAATCCACACACTGTCGGAAAGATTTTAAAAGAAAGGATGAGTATACAAAAACAAAGAGACGATGACAACCAGGTGTGTCAGCAGGAGACCAGCATGCTACGCCTGTGACCTGAGAAGTCTGCTACGCCAAACATACATCTCAAAAGGAAACGCACTTCAACAGCCAGACAGGAGCAGTACCAGGACAGTATTGGAATGAAATTTCATTGTAAAATGACTAATAAAGTAATCTCATACTCATACTCATAATGGCTGATGGCCTGTCTCAAGCTCTATGCCACAGTAATGTTTTGATAATTAAACAACACTTTTTTTTTTTACATGTATTTGGACATGTAGTTCCAGGTCACTCTTCCATTTCAGAAAAAGGAGTCCTTAAGATACATGAATAAATATTAAACCCTTCCCCCCGATGGACCCAGTACCAGTTCATTTGTGGAAAAAAGTTACTTAAGTGCTGTCAGGGTATTTTCTTTCAACTGTTTCTCAAACAAGAAGCCCTAAAGCCAATATGTCAAAACTCCAAGTACGTTTTGTCAAAAAGTATTTGATTTATAATAACTTCAAAATACATACAGTATGCAACAAAGATGGCGCCCCCAACAACAGCAACACCAGCAACAAAACGCAACAGAACGCAAGATCAATTTTCCCCACCCCAATGTAGTGGGTATCATATGAAACTAGAAAAGCTAAACTTTCAGATGTTACCGAACATAATCTTTTCTGGGCCGACCACTTCATGCCAATCTCAAAACAAACAGAAAGCCAAAATTCACATTTCACAGCCAGCACATCAGATTGTGTGTTCACCGCATAGGCCTGGGACGATAACAAATTTTGCTGGACTATATATTGTCCCACAAATTATTGACGATAAACGATATTATTGTCGACATTGTCGAGACCAAAATAAGCACTTATGTAATGTTAATATATCATAATAATGCAAGTACACCCTTTCAAATGTAATAATTAAACCTTTATTTGACATTGGAGAACTTTTAAATATATGCAAAACAAATAAAACAAGCAAACGAGCCTTCATGCCCCCAATTAAGTGCAGACCGTCGGGACGCCCGCTCGCGACGCCCGGTCGCGACGTGCGGGACCCGCCCGGGGACCTCCGCACCCCTCGCAGAAACCGCCACCCCCCCAAACAGCAGCTCTCACCCGCGGGGGTGAGAGGTACAGGGAGTGCCGTCTCCGTCGAGCGGCTGCCGGTGGACTCAGGTCTCCGCGCTGACCGCGTACCACTGCGCCTGCGAAGGCCGGCGGAGGCGGACACACGCTCCCATCCACTTGGGGGATCTTGGCGGCGGACACGTGGGGTGACGGAGCTCATGCTCGTCCCCTCGCCGCGCCCGGTTATCACCCGAGCACTGAGCCGCGGGCTGGAGGGAGAGAGACGGCCGGCCTCCGGGCCGCCACCGCCCCTCTCCTCTCCACCCGCGCTCTCCTTTTTTTTTCGCCTACGACCTCAGATCAGACGAGACAACCCACTGAATTTAAGCATATTACTAAGCGGAGGAAAAGAAACTGGGGTCCGCGCAGTCTGCCCGGGGGATTCAACTCGGGGGATTCAACCCGAGGCTCCGCCTCCCCCCACAGATACAAAGAGTCTGAATGATTGACAAGATGGTTCACTACGTTCATTTTTTTCCGCTAAGGAACAAACGCGCTAAGACCGATGCACAGAGTGAGCCCTCTTGTCATCCAGTGTGTTTGGAGGCCGGAGACGAAGAAAACCAATATGCGTGCATATGGCCATTTATCGAGGCCGGAAAAATTATCGAGTCCATTTTCATTTATCGTGCGATTAATTGATTTATTGATTATCGTCCCAGGCCTAACCGCACACTACGTCAGCAAATCCCCAAACTATTCGGACCAAAAGCAGTATATTTTATTTCCTTACCCTTTCGTTGTCATTTTCAGTCTATCCACACCATTCTTTGACCAAAATTCACGATTTAATCCTTCATAGTAGTGAAACTGCTTCATCCTATGTCATCTCATATCCTACCGGTCACGGCCATTTTGTTGACTTCTCATCGCTTTTGGAAATTAAAATAAAGTTTGTTCACATTCTACATGTCGCGAGCTTTCAAACGAGATATCACAAAAAAAAAGAAAAAAAAAAACGAGATATTACACTAGAACGAGACTTCATCCATCAGGCTTCGACCCACGAGCGTAAACGCTGGAGTGTGGCAGCCATCTTGAATCAGTGACGGATAGTTGCACAGCGCAGAGAGCGACACACACAGAGAAACAGGATGAATGTGAAGTATAATTATGGACTACTGGAGAAATGGTAGGATTAAATACGTTCTACTTCTTTCTACCCCTTTTCAGACATTAAATACGATTCTTATTAGGCCTAGGCAATAATACGAATATTTACCACTATCACTACGATGACCAATGTCAATTTTCCCATTACGGTAAACTCTGTGTTTTGATTAAAAAAAAAAAAAAAAAACTATTTTTGTGTGTTTTGATTGTGTGAGCTAAGGCTATTTTCATTCCCCTTTAAGACAGTGTACAGCGTGTGTGTGTGTGTGTGTGTGTGTGTGTGTGTGTGTGTGTGTGTGTGTGTGTAATCACGTGACTCCACCCATCCGTCTGCACAAGAAGGGAAACCCAAGAAAATGGGTGATGGTTCAAACGAAGAAGACAGAGGAAATAACAGGGCTCTCAAGTCTCATGCATTGAGTGCTAGTCTCACGCATTTCAACAAGTTCAGTCTCATGTCACACACGGCATTTTTCATGCTGAGAAATTAAGTTCACCGCACAGTGATTTCAACAACCCATTTTACAAACGAGTCAAGGTACCCCACTGTGCGCTGAGCTCCAGTGTTGTGCATGAACGCGTTCAAATGAACGCGTTCATTGAACACGTTCATTTCTGTGAGAACGTTGAACTGAACGCAACATATTTACACATAAAGAACTTGAACGTGAACTTGTTCATTCTGCAGATCATGAACTGGAATTTGAACTGTTCAGATTATGTGAGTTGCAGCTTCACTGTTTAGGTCCAATTATTACGGAATAATCCTTCTTATTTCACCAGCGGGCGGCACGCACATTTAAAATGCTCAACGAGCCCGTTGCAGTCTTTACGAATGTAGGCTGATATATGGTCCGCGTTACACCAATGCGAACCTACGGCGTAGGGTACGCGGCGTGCGGACCGTATGGTTCGTGTCGCAGCGTACCTTACGCCGTATTCTTCGCCGTCAATTTAACGCAGAACCATAAATCAGCCTTGACGGGTGAAGAGAGACGTTGCGCTGAGAAAACAAGTCTGAGCATCTGCCTCGTCAACTTCAATTTTGAAACGTCATGTGGAGTTAAAGCATCAGTCCAGTGTGAGGAAATATCTGCGAGTCCTTAACAATCAAAAAAGTTCCCAGAAAGACCAAGAGGTCTGATTTCCCAGTAACAGGTAGACAAATTGATAATGCACTACAATGTTGGAGATTTACAGCCTCTGAATAAAGTTGAAACGCCACTAGGACAATACATGATTGTATTCAGCAGGGTCTCCAACCCTGTCCTGCATGTTTTACATGTTTCCTTGCATCATCACACCTGATTCTAATTCTAATTCTAACTAAGTCATCCAGGTCTGCACAAGTCTGTTAATGACAGTCATTTATATCAGGGTTCTGAGGAGAAATATCTAAAACATGCAGGACAGGGGGTCCTGAGGACCAGGGTTGGAGACCACTGGTATACGGTAAACAGTTTTAGGATAGGGGGGCTTTTCATTCGTACTTCTCACCTAAAAATATTGAAATGAACTGAATTTGAACTAGTTCAAAATGAAAATGGTGAACTATGAATGTGAACAGTTCATTATTAAACTATGTGAACTGAACTTTGAACTAGTTCATGAGAAGTATGAACTTGCACAACACTGCTGAGCTCTCAGCTGGGAGCAGCTGTCTGGAGTTACCAAACTATCAGCCAATCAGAAAATAGATTTTTTTGTTGCCGGGGAAGGTCTACATTTCAGCTTCAAGTGCTTCATTAATGCATAGCGGTGGTAACCTAAGTTACAACACACATCACTCTAAAAGACACACACACACAAAAAAAAAGGGCCAGGGACAGAATAACCAGCTAAATGTGTTTTTCTTTACTTAATGTTTATTGTTTGTCTTGTTCTCACTGCCTTATGTATCGCAAAGAAAACCATTCTAGTAAATTGGAAACAAAAATCCAGTTTATGTATCAACCATTTTAGGA
This sequence comes from Cololabis saira, assembly GCF_033807715.1. NCBI lineage: Eukaryota > Metazoa > Chordata > Actinopteri > Beloniformes > Belonidae > Cololabis > Cololabis saira. The sequence continues at coordinate 20,999,895 of NC_084590.1, read as the reverse complement.
ATCTTTTATCAGATCATATTAGTAGTGAGATAATGTCTGCCTCCACTGAACAACATTCGGCTGAATTGCACTCTCTCTGGTCCCCGTTTATTGGCTTCGTTACCTAGTGGGGGCGGGGGGGGTGGTGATCTCGTAGCCCTTGGGGTTGGGGGTCGGCTTGGGGGGTCTGGGGCGCGGGCCTCTGGTGGCCCCTGGGGGGCGGTGGGGGGGGCCGCGGGGCCCTGTCCCTGGCCGGTGGGGGCCTTGGGGGCCTGTGGGGGGGGTTACCTCATGGCGGTGGGGGGGGGTGGCTGGGGAGGGCTCGGGCGGGGGGCTGTGTCTGGGGCGTCTCCGGGCCTCCCGGGGGGGGCGGGGCCGTGGACGTGGGGGTCCCGCCCGGAGGGCCCGGCCCTGCCTGGGTGGGGGGTGGCTGTCTGCGCTGGGGGGGCATTGCTGCCTTGGTCCTCCGTCGCTGGGCGGGGGCCAAGTGCCCCTGCGGATGTGGGGACTCCGGGACCCTTGGGGTGTCCGCCGGGGTGGCCTCGGGGGGGGGGGTGGGGCCGGGTCCGGGGAGCGGGCCTCCCCTGACCGGGGGGTGCACGGGCGGGCGCGACGGCGGGGTGGCACCATTCCCAGGTATCTATGTCTTATGTTGTCAGTATGAATGGGAGGATGTTGGACCGTTTCCCCCTCCGTCTGGGGGCTCCGGCGGCGCCGGGGGCGCCCTTGGAGGTACGGTGGGCCCTTGCCCGGCTCGGGGGGCCGGCCCCCGTCTACTGGACGGCCGGTGGGGGGACGCGGGTGTCTTATCAGGGCCGGCTTTGCTGGTCCTGCTTCCTGGCTTCGGCCTCCGCTCCCCCTCTTGCCCCCCCTACACGATTCATACGCACATAGGCGAAAGGCGGGGGGTCCGGGTCGTGGGGGGCACTGTCCCGCGGGGCCTGGCACTCCCCGCCTCACGGTTTTAACAGCAAAATAGACACTGCACATTCAACACTTTATAAATACACTTGACAAGGACACGTAGTTCGGGAGGGGGGGGGGGTCGGTGTCAATCGATACTTGGCCCTCCCTCCTCCCTGTTTTTATGGCATTAATCACATGCACTCAACACAAGGGGCGGGAGGGGGTCCCACATCACCCGCGTTCCCTCACCGGCCTGGGCCTGGGACGGGTGGGTCGGGTTACCCGGGCCTGGCGGGGCCCGCCGTGCAGCCTGGGGTGCCTTCTGGCGGTGCTGGACCCCCCCGGGGAGGGGGAAACGGTGCGTGATTGTATGTCTGTGTCGGTGAGAATGCGGTATGGAAGGGTCCTGCCATGGAGGATTTGAGCCTCCATTGGCAGGACATCAAAAACTTAATAATTTATCAATATTATATTATACAAAGATGGTTATTATTATTATTATTATTATTATTATTATTATTATGTATAGTATATTATATTATTATTAGTATAGGTATCGGATAGGTGAATGGATGAATGAATGGGATGCCTGGGTCTGGGGCCCTCCGTTGTCGGGCCTGCGCGGGTGTCGCCTTGTTGGGGGGTTCCCTCTCTCCGGGCCCGTCTCCGGTCCCCCCCGCTGCCTCTACGGCGGGGCGCCCCTCTGGTCTTGGAGGGCCACTTTCGTGGGGGACGGGTGCGCCTGCCCGCGTCGGCGGCCGGGGCGGCTCTGTCTCTCCGGGCAGGCTGGCCCCCTGCCGGGTGGGGGTCGTTGGCCTGAAGGGTGAGGGCCTCCTGGCCGCGTGTCCGGCCCGGACCGGGTGGCCGGGGATTGCCTGGGTCGCGGTCCGCCGCCGCGGGATCCCTGGCTGCTTCTTTCCGCGCCGTGGGGGCCCCGCCCGCGGGCCCCCTCGGCCGCCGCCGGGTGGGGGGGGGGCCTCGCAGGCGGTGGGTTGCCTCCCTCCTACTTCTCCCCTCTGTGGGGTTGCCGGTGGCCTGGGTTCCGGGCTCTTCCTTGTCGGCCTCTGGTCTCGCGGGTGGCGGGGTTGCTCCCCCCCCTCCCCCACTATAGATACACTTCAGGTGGAGCTTTGTTTGGTTTATTACACACACACACACACACACACACACACACACACACACACACACACACACACACACACACACACACACACACACACACACACACACACACACACACACACACACACATATAGTCATTTAGTCACATGCATATACACACACACACACACACACACACACACACACACACACACACACACACACACACACACACACACACACACACACACACACACACACACACACACACACACACGCATGATCATATACATACACACACACACACACATAGACATACACACTGGCTTGTTCACCTGCATGCTGGCTCTCTAGTTTTTGGGTTTAGGTAGCGGTAGCGATAGCTTAGCTCAGACTGCGATCAGATCTCAAGATTTAGGTCGATTGCTGTTCGTGTTTTGGATGGCTCCGTGCCGGTTTCGTGCTTTGTTTGTGGTTTTTTGTTGCAGATTTCCAGTGCTTGACGTGTGTTTCCGTGTGTTCCTGCTTCCTGGATTGGCAGTGGATGTCGTCACCCCCCCCCCCCCCCCAAAAAAAAAAAAAAAAAAAAAAAAAAACACTGGTTTGTATGTGTATATTTATGTATGTGTACGCATATGTGTGCATATATATATATGTATATATTACATATAGTAATAATGCACATATATACACTTTTGGTTTCTACCGTCATGGTATCAATCAATAATATGTGTGCAGACAAGGTTAAAAAAAAAAAAAAAAAAAAAAATGTTTATTGTTTGTTTGTTTCGCAACAGAATGAGACCACTGCTGTTCGATTATTATCATTATACATCACTAAGACATATTTTTAATATAGAATAAATATTGTGAAGAGACAATGGCCACTACAGGCTTTTTGTTATAGAATTAATAAAACAGTGACAGAATAAAACAGATTTAATACACAGTCAAATTTGTTCTTTCTGAAGAAGCTCGGTCGATGAGACACTGGGAGGGAGACATTCCGCTTCATAGCTGACAAAAGGTACATACTGTACCATCACGAAAATATTTTTCACAAACCGTGCATTTATAGTTTTTTGAGGTAAAACTGCCCAATTTATCGTGATATTGATTTGTGGTCATATTGCCCAACCCTAATTTACTTCATTTTCTGCACTATCAGGCGCACCTAAAAGCTTTTAATTTTCTCCAAACGGGCAGTGCGCCTTATAATGCGGTGCGCCCTATATGGGAACATTACTGTAATTTCTATTACTGTAGTCAGGGGAATTTTGGGTACTCTAGTCGGTGTTCTTGAAGTAAGGGCGCTAAAAACGGCGGTTTCACAAAGGCAGGAAGCGTCACAGACGTCTCAGACAACAGCAGTGACGCCGACTCACATAATGGCGACTGTGACGAGACGGAGCCGGGGCCATTGGAGGCGGCACTCGCCCAGCTGTTCCATTCCGACACAGAAGAAGAAGATTGAGTGATTCAGAGATAGGGAATGAACTGGAAAAGTTCCCCTCCACGTTTGTATTGGGAGTGAACAAAGTTTTCAGAAAGCTGGTTTTTATTTTGTTAATAAAGTTTGACTTGCAGTACTTTTCGTTTTGTTTTTTTTTGCATTCCCTGAAGCGCAGCTCTATCAGGTATATGCGTAACTCAACCCCAGCCACTATAGTACGGTATCTTAACGCATATTCCGTGCCTTATATATGAAGAGAGTTTTAAAATAGGCCATTTATAGGCCTTATAATACGATGCGCCGTATGGTGCGGAAAATAAGGTATATGTAATTGTTTGGGGTGAGCCTGTGCATGTATATAGGTATATATATGCATACATACATACCATGGGCCCTTGAGCCAGGCCATTAACCCTGTGTGTCTCAGATGTAAATCGCTTTGGATAAAAGCGTCTGCTAAATGACAGCAGTAGCAGTAGTAATATACACTAGATATACTAGTGTTAAACTTGATATGCCACAATGGTTTTTACATGCCTGGAATTAATCAATAAATGAAAAACAAAATGAAATACTGATGTACAAACTCACTGTTGAAATAAACTCATTTAAATATAAGAGGTAGGAGCTAAGGGGCAATATCTTGTCTTCCGGGTTGAGTTCCAACCATACATGGTAAAATACAATGAACGAAGCATTAAGGTGGTTTCTGAAGAGTGTTTTTTCTTTGTACCCTAGGCAGACGTTTACAGCGGAATGCCGTTTCACATGATGGCTTGATGACAAAATAAAAAATGACAGTGTTTAGTCAACAATGTGTTAATACACACTGAATGTAAATTGATATTACCGTATTGACCCGAATATAAGACGACCCTGATTGTAAGACGACCCCCTCTTTTTCAAGACTCAAATTTGAAAAAAGACTTTTTTAACACCAAATTAAATTTTTATACAGAAATTAATTACAGTACATCTGAAACAAATGATTATAACAATATATTTGAGAGAAAAAGCATGTTATTTTGCCTAATTCAAATCATGATCTTGAAGTTTGCATCATAACTTCTTCGACCCACTTTTCTCCAGATTGTCGCTACGTTTCACCATTTTCTGTTATCTCTTCTGTTATTTCCTTGTCTTTTCTTTCTTACCGCTATTTTTTATTTTTCTTCTTCATGCTACTGCTATTTTTATTTTTCTTCTTCGTGATAGCCAGGGGTTTGCTTTGGCCTGGGAAGTTAAGTTCAGCATTCGCTTTAAAGATATCTGGCGCCATCTAGTGTTGTAAATGGGTATAACGTCTAGACCCCGAATGTAAGACGACGCCCACTTTTTCAGTCTTATTTCAATGCAAAAAACCCCGTCTTATATTCGGGCCAATACGGTAGTTACCATCATAGGGTAGTATAAGCTAAGCTTGCCATGCTGAAATAGCTGCACTAAGGTAGTTGTGTTCCAGCATGCTTCCACGACAGCTGATAGTGCCTATTAATAACATGACAGTAGGAGGGGGGTAGAGGCCTCAAAAATCACTCTTCAGAAAACATATAGATGATGTTGCAGGGGTTTTGTCCGGTTCTTATATAGTCTATGGTAGGAACATTCAACCTCTCATCTTCTTGAAGCTTCAACCTCTCATAACTTTTCTAGACTTGTCAGAGTCAAGAACAGTGTGTATTCAGGCACTCCAAGCTGTCCTATCCAGTCAGATATAAAACGTCTTGTTATGTTAATGAGCCTCCTGATCTTCCGGGTATTTTCAAAACAAAACTCAAATCCACCAATTAAAATGGCTCCTGGTTTTTGGTTGGATTCCAATTTCATTCATTGAAGACTGCAGGGACAATGTGTGTGTGGTTTTTGCCTCATTTTGGGCCGTCCTCCAAAGATAGAGAGCTAATAATTAAATCACACTCCCAGTCTATCCTGTTTTTACCCATGAGCATACAAAGAGCCAGATGCTCTATTTGCTGTTGTTAGCAACCTGAACGTGTTATTAAGAACATTTACATTGTAAACAATTCCTGGAAAACTGCAGTATTTTTATACCTGACCTCAATTTCCCCATCTATTAGGCTTTAAATGATTAATCCATGCAAATTTTGGAATACTCCAATAATCAGCTGAATTGCTATAAATTTCAACCATATCGGCTGTAATATAAACCACCATGTTGTAATAAAAGTGCGCGTTTTGTGATAGGGTTTGTGACGGCCTTACTAATTTGTGTGTGTCTTCACAGCAGTTCCTGTCCCTGTGGCTGAAGAGGGGACTGTCCAATCTTTTTAGGCACACCTGAGGGCTTGGTCTCACCTTATAAAAGGCCTCAATTGTCAGCCTGCTCACTCGCTCTTCTCCCTGATTGAGCAGCTGACAGCCACATGGCCAAAATGGTGTAATGTGGGTTTGCTTTTGTTGTGTTTATTCTGTTTTAACCACATTTACACATAAACACACACACTGCATCCACTCACAACATACTTTACTTTCTTAATTTGGAGTAGGCCTATGTTTAGTTAAATAAATCACCTTTTGTACCAATTGTTTGTGGAGACTCTTCTTTGTTGCAAACTTTGAGCCATGTTTTTAACAGGTCTGATTGTGAAATTAAGTGTATCCTCATTTATTTATATGTGTGTGTGTGTGTGTGTGTGTGTGTGTGTGCGTGCGCGTGCGCGTGCGTGCGTGCGCGTGTGTGTGTGTGTGTGTGTATACACACACACACACACACACACACACACACACACACACATATATGTAACATAGTTAAAAAGGTTCAGATGAAATCCAGCTAAATGGGATAACCCCACCATCTGTTGTCATAAAAGTGTACCTGCACGATTACTACAAGAAGGGATTATGGGCTATCCTCAGAGTAACAGAGGATTTGCGACGTGAATGTCTGTGGCTAAAACGTGGTTAACTGCCTTAATAACTGTTAAAAGTTCAGCTGGTTGCACTTGGTTAGATATTGTGTGTCCCAGAGTGGTTCTGCCATGTTTTTTTTTATTATGAGGTTGGTTGACCACTGTTTTTTTTGTGTTTGTGTTTTACGGAAAATAAAAATCTACACAGTGCCCCACAGGGAATGCGCTCACAATGTTCCCTGCGAGATTACACAATTCTACTTGTCCTTTGTTATAAATGCAAACGAGCAATAAAGTCGCTGTTGCCAAAAACCTGCCCAGCTCCTGAAGAGTTATTTTAAAAAGGTATCTCACAAAGGTCACAAAATAGCATATTATTAACTTTTTTAATAAGACACATCTGCACACATCAAAAACACATAGCTGAGGACAGAGAGGGTAAAGGTACTGTACTAGCCGGGGCTGCCCCCTGCCCTGACCAACTCCTAAACAGGATACATTTTTCCACAAAAGAAAATCGAGTCTCTGAGAATTCGATAAAGGTAATGCGATCAATGGAAACACGATCAGTGTTCCCACTTACAGGCAGAAACTAAACCTCTGCAAACCTGTAGGGAGGACATCAATGAAGTGGAACAGTAAGGTTTAGAGGATCTCCAGGTGTGTTTGGACTCTACTGACTGGGATGTGTTCAGGGCCGCTACCAACAGTCTGGATCAGTATACAAAGGCTGTGACGTCATACATCAGCTTCTGTGAGGACTACTGTGTACCATCATGCACCAGGGTGAGTTACAACAATGACAAACCCTGGGACAAAGACAGATACAGATAGAGATAGAGGCGAAATACACGTTTAGAAAGGCAGTGAAGGAGGCTAAACAACTGTACTCTGAGAAGCTCCAACATCAGTTTTCAGCCAACATGCATCTGTCTGATCACCAACTACAAGCCTAATGCCCCCCCCCATATATGATTTAGAAAAAAATCTGTTGCAGCAACTACAATAAAACAAATTCCTCGTATGTCCGGTAATGTACTTGGCAATAAACATTTTACTGAATCTAATTCTGAAATGATTATTCATAGGCAAAGCCCTTATGTAATTCATAATGATGAAGTGGTGTTAGAGGACAACTACATCATAGTATTGAGGCCAAAAAACGCTGGAAACTAGATTTTGATTACTTTAAATTGACTGGCAATGTCACATACAGTGCTGTCAAAGACGTGGAAATGCGCAATAACCACCTCCTGGAAGCGTAAAAAGGTTTAGTCAATATTCTGGAGTTTCTTTCGAATTATTGCTGTTTCCATTACAGGATTTGTTTTTCGATCTTTGATTTTGTGCAAATATAGGGGTTATAGAAACGTGGCTAGAGAACAGAGAAAACTGTTAAATGGAAAATAGTGATGAACATGTAAAGACATTTTTTCCATTTGATGTGTTTAAGACCTAAAATGAAAAAAAAAGATATCTCTAGATTACATGAAGTTGACAATAAGTAAATAAATAATTCAAAGTAAATGTCTAATTATTAATTCTCACATCTTAACAGTTTTTTCATTTTAAGTTGTAATAGGTTGTAAAAGGTGGGACCTATCCTGTCCTAGGACAGGTGTTTATTTACACCAAATGAATCAACAAAAAGTAGCAAAACTCAAAATGAATGGTTAAAAAAAAAAACTATATCTTATGGAATGCTGAAACAGTCAACATTAAATAACTATTTAATTAATTAATTAATTAAATCATTGAATAAATGTACACATTGGAAATACATACATATATAATGTATTTAATATACAATTAAATAATTAAATGTATCATTAAATAATTAAATGGTGAATACAGTATATTTCATTGGATATACATTTCATTATTTAACTGCGTAATTAATACAATTAATGTACAACTGGCCGTGTATGTAGAAGCAGATGTTTCTTCTCCGGACATCGTGATGGGTAAAATAGAGACCTTCATGGAAGTTCTTGGTGTTATTTCTGACCAAGACATTGACCCTTGCTTCATAGCCAACTTAGAAAAAGTTCTCCAGCAGTGTTTCTCTGCAATGACAACACAACTTCCACTGAGACCAGGACGCCCAGCTCTCGATATACCTACTACCGTTTTAGAGCATCATGTTCTCTGTGGACTAACAGCAGCTAAAATATCAGAGCTCTTTGGAGTGTCCGAGAGTACCATCAGGAGACGGAAGGCACGGAGCAGTTTAAGGTATTCAAGCTGAATTATGATTATTACCTTTCCAACCACATGGACAAGCTTACCGAAAAATATATTAAATAAAGTAACATTTTATGGCGTTTGTGACCTGTACAGACGGACCTGTACTCATGTGTTACAGATGAGGAACTGGACCGTACTATAACACAGCTGCATAGAAGCCACCCAAACACCGGCTATACTGTAAGCATATGCATGGACTACTAACAGCTAGAGGAGTGCGTGTTCCAGGTGTGTGCACTTGCTTTAAATAAATATCTATAAGTTAAAGTTGTTGAGACTTAGATGAGATTAATTAACATGAATATTTAAAACATGTTCTTCAGTTCTCTTGAGTTATGAATATTATACCGTTGGTTAATTGGATGGTTCAGAAATTGTTACCACTAGATGCAATGTTATTCTTGTTTCCTCAGTGTCAAGACTGCGAGAGTCTATGCAAAGAGTGGATGCAGAGGGAGTGTACATGCGACGTCTCCATGCTGCATATATTAAGACGATGACAATATTCGGTTCCTGGGCCAAATTATTTGTGGCATCTTGATGGCAATCATAAACTCATAAGGTTGAAAGATATTGAAAAATAAAAAATGCGTTGTAATGTAAACGAGTATAGTAGAATTATTAAATAATACATTTAAAAAATGTTCTCAATTTCTTTGAAGGTGGAGGTTTGTTGTCCATGATAGGGTGGATGCATTCAGCCGGCTTCTGTTATATATCGTTCTGTGGCTGGGAATAACAGGGCCAGTATAGTCTTCCAAAGCTTTATCAGTGCTGTTGGGGATGGCTTGCCATCAAGAGTACGATCTGATAAAGGTGGAGAAAATATGGAAAGTCGCAGAATTCATGGTCAGGAGCAGAGGCATCAGCAGAAACTCCCATATCACCGGCAGAAAAGTGCACAATCAGCAGTAAGAACAATATCAGCTTTATAGAAAGGCCCTTTAGTCTTGGAAAGATTCAAGATGCCACAACTTTGTTGTCAATTTCATCCTGTTAACAGAATCGAGAGGATGTGGAAGGATATTTATGAACATGCTTTTGACCTCTTCTATCAGATTTTGGTAATGCTTAATCCAGACCATCTTTTGTGCCCTTCACCGGATGTTTTGTCCTACAAATCCAAAGGAGCCTCAACTCTTTCAGAGATACTTGGAACTTCCATGGTCTTTGAACTGAAAGGAATCCATCTCCACTGAAACTCTGGACAAGATACAGAGGGAAGACTGCAACAGAAGATTCTACAGGTATTTTGAATATAAAAAAACCCAGCATTTACAGCTCCAGTGAGATTTCTTACATTGCTCTTAATTTTTCAAGACAATCAGAGGGCTTCATCTCATCCAGAATGCTGCTGCCAGAGTCCTAACAAGAACCAGAAAAACTGAACACATTACTGCTGTTCTGAGATCCTTACACTGGCATGGATCCAAACCCATCAACGGTTCAGACTGGTGGTGGTGGTGGTGGTGGTGTAATGGTGTGGGGGATATTTTCCTGGCACACTTTGGGCCCATTAGTACCAATTGAGCATCGTGTCAACACCACAGCCTACTTGAGTGTTGTTGCTTACCATGTCCATTAGTGATGCACCGAAATGAAGATTTGTGGCCGAAACCGAAAATAATAATAAACACTTGGCCGAATACCGAACAATACCAAACATGGTTCTTCGCAGTTTTTCATTTATTTTGCCAATTTTTTCACCATTGCATAAATCAAATAAATTTGATTTAGGCATGCTTTTAAAAGAAAAAAATCTTTTACAAAATTACAAGATAGAAAACATTTGTTGAACATAAAAAACTGAACATTTTTTAATTTCCCAGCATTTCTTAAATATTCCAGCAGACATTATACCAGCAAAGAACAATAACTTAAAATAAATAAATTAGCAAAATACATTTTTTGGCCATCTTTGAGCTTACGTTAGGCTTAACTGACTGAACATTGTAACATAGGCCTTAAAACAATAAAAATGCATTAAAGCGCTCAGGGTTTTTTATCATTTCAAATGATAATTCAAACATGTAGTGCTGAAAGACTTTGCAGATGTGCCCCCTCTAGATATTTGAGCAGAACATTAATTGCAAACAGCCATTCTTGTATTATTCTTTGCCACTCTAAAATACTTCCACACTGCTGACATGTTTGCACCGCACCACTTCACTCCACGCTCTTCGCTGTTTGATTTCGTCATCTAAACGCACCTGTAATAGATTGATTTATGTTGTTTTGGTTCCACCTGCTGGTGAATGTTAGGTAAAATTCTTATGTGGTTAGTTTTTGGTTGGCCAACGATTTTTGTGGTGCACAACAGTTACGGAAAGGCCAGTCTATTTCCTTATATTACAACGCCGTTATTAATTGTTCGGTTTTTTTCCCCACTTATTCCACCGAACACCGAAAGTGTTTTTTTGCCCTTTTCGGCCGAACAATTTCGGTTACCGAACAATCGGTGCATCACTAATGTCCATCCCTTTATGACCATAGTGTGCCCATCTTTTGATGGATACTACCAGCAGGATAAAGCGCAAATCATCTCAGACTGGTTTCTTGATCGTGACAATGAGTTCACTGTACTCAAATGGCCTCCACAGTCACCAGGGGCGTCATGTTCGAAACATGCGTGGATTTCAACGTGAATCCATGCGTGGAATTTTTGCGTACGCAAAAAAAAATTCAGATGTTCAAAACTGTGGGTACGCCCGAATCCAAGCAAGTTCCTTTGAACATCACAATCTTTCACATTTATCACCCCTGGTTCTGGAAAGACTGCTCTTAGCCCACCTGAGGCCACAGGTGGAGTTGGTTTTGGACCCCCTACAGTTTCAATACACCTGATTTTATTTAAGGGTCATCATCAGCATGTCATCAAGGTCTTGAAAAGTCTGTAAATGACACAGCCAAGTCTATCATGGATCAGGGCAACATCTAAAACATGCAGAACACTGGCCCTCAATTATGTGCATCCCTGGATATAGAGATAGTTTGAGATATATAACATGCTGAGAGGGAGAAAAGGGGATACGATAAGAAGAAAAACAGTCATTCCTCAGAGTTGCCATAGATAGTTACATATTTTTGATACATGTCCTTGCAAACCAATTTCCTCAAAAGCCAAAGTGTTACCAGAGAATACGGAACAATTTCGATCAAAGTAGGGTTTCCAAAGATTAACGAGAGGCCCCGGGAAATTTATAGTGCCTTGTGAAAAATTAGGCTTGTATAAGCAACCGGCTTTATACATTTGATGGAGATGATATGCAAAGAGTTTGAATGATGCATATTCATATATGGGAAACACATGGCAATCTATTTATCTGTTTGGTGGACCACTGGGTGGATATCAACTCTCCTTCTTTTATCATATGTGGTGCATCCTCTCTTGAGGCAGTTTCTCCCCCACTTTCCCGCGTTCTTTCAAGTTTTGTTGTCGTTCCGAACTGCAATTGTCTTTGGCCGATGAAAGTGCCTCTATCTGACCCAGATCATCTGAATGAGTTTTTTCTCTCTGCAAGCATTCTGAAGACATTTCCCCAGCCTCAGAATGGAAATAAACCATTGACTGAAACGTCAGATAAGAGGAGAACAATCAGTCATGTATGTGTGTACACATGAATTTGTGTGTGTATGTGTGCACGCCGGTCTGTTCAGACCTGCATTCACTGCCAATATGTGTGTATCAGTGTGTGATGGAGGACCATAGATCTTATCAAAACAATAATGCTGTTGGGCCTTTGGCCAGCCTGAGTGCATCTCCATGAAAATTCTAGCCTAATATGCTTGTCGTACAAACAACTAAAAAAAAAAAGGGGTCGATGGAGAAATGCATGAACAAACATGCATGTGGTAAAATAAGATACAAGTGCAACTTACCTTTACAATATTACAGAGCTGATGGAAGAAAGTTCTACAAACTTCTTTTATGTGTAATTTAAAAGACAAATTCTTGTCAAAAACAACTCACACTAGTACCAGTCAAATTAGTGCTATCCAAAGTTATTAATTAACCTGTTCCCCCCGACAACCAGCTGTATGCACCAGTTCATTTGTGAAAAAGTTATTGTCAGTGCTGTCAGGGTATTTTCTTTCAGGTGTTTCTCAAACATGAAGCCCTAAAGCCAATATGTGAAAACACCAAGTATGTTTTGTCAACAAAGTATTTGATTCATAATAACTTAAAAATTAATATGCAACAGATGATGGTGCCCCCAACATGAGCAAAACCCGCAACAAAATGCAACATTAATTCTCCACCCCAACATAGTGGGTATCATATGAAACTAAAAAAGCTACACTTTCAGATGATACTGATGTAACCCACCTGCTAGGTAAGTATACTCTGGACCAGAATATTCTAGATTCACCGGGAGGAGTAATGATTTGGACACCACAATGAGTAAAGAGACACAAAAGCAAGTTACAGCAAACCCACTGTATTAACACATAGAAAATAATAACAATTTACCATTTCTGCCGGCAGTAAGTATTGTCTCTCTGTATTGTCTTTTAACTGGGTGCACCCTTCATAAAAATAAATGTCTTTGTCAAAAAATGAAAAAATAGTTTGCTTCAATTGTTCCTTTAAAGCGACACTTCGTAACTTTTCCACCTTAATATAATATTTCCAACGTCATTGTGATGGTATATCAACTTCCAACAGGTTTAATGACACCTCTGTCATGGTCTGAGGGGATCTGTATCGCCTTCACTGGCACTATGTAACTTTGAGGAGCATGGTAGGAACCCTTCCACACTACTGGTAAAGCACTACCGCTTTTGTCCAAAGGAGACGCCAACTCAACAAAAGCTGAAAGTTACGTTGTGCTGCTTTAAGTCTTTTCCCAAAGTCTTACCACACTGACAGGACGACCGATGAAGAATGGAGAAGGTCCTCTTCATCCAGATGCTCACAGGGTTGGCTCGCCACTCCTTCGTCAGGGAGAGAATCCATTCAGTCCAGAATCCAGGGTCATCAAAAAACCCAGCCTGTACAATATAACAGGCTTGAATAAATCTATTCACTTATTTTAACTGTTAACTTATAAAAAGATAAGTTCTGTATTGCAGTGTTAACCTTACCATTTTTATAATGAAAACAAAATCGTTAAATGACTGATAAACAATCAGGAAATACTTTCTAAATGATCTGGGGAACCACTCACAGTTCAGCAATAAATCCTCACTTACACTGGATTAAGGTAAGTAATATACCGCAAAATAAATGTGTTGTTGATCATTTGTGAGTTTGTTATCACAATACTCACATTTTGCACTCATATGTTTCAGCACATTACTATACAGGATTAAGCAGTCTCATAACCCATGCAACTCATAAATGATAACTCTCTGTTCTCACAATGTAAATAAAATGCTCACATATTCTTTATAGACACACACACACACATTCCCGTTTTTTGTCCTTTAACATAAAAAGTAACACAAGACTGAGTTTATGCTCCAGGTTAACCCACCACGAGGTTATGTTAACTCATGAAGCTCTGCTGCTGCATCACAGTACTCACCGAGAAATAAAAGGTTTAAACACAGGTTAAGTTCCCAGCGCCGCTCACGGTGGTTCACTCGACTTTTAGTGACTCAAACTCTTCCTCCTTTTAACAGTGTAGCACAATATCAACGTAGTATCAATTTTTCATCCATACACGAGTCTCCCGTGTCTCTGCTCTGTGTACCTCTCACAGCACGTACCGTTAACCTGCGCTAGGGCGGGACATAACAACTTTACACCAATAGCGATTCAGCTGCCTCGGTATGGACCAATGACACTGCCTTTTCTTCACAGAACCACTCTGAATCAACTCTGACCTCTGGGATGAAATTAATTAATATTTAAATGCAAAGTGAAATAAGGAATGTGATTATGAATTAAATGAAAATAATGCTCAATGAAATAAAAAAAAAGTGTTTACCATAAGTGTTTTTTTCACTGTAACAATAGTTTTTTTGTTGTTCTTTCAACAGATTACACATCTGTTAGGTTTCATTTTTTCCCCAGGTTACACTGAGCATAATCTTATATGCCTTAGGTTTTTACCAGCATGGTATTAACCATTAATATGTGTGCAGACAAGGTAAAAAAAAAAAAAAAAAAAAAAGAAGGAAAGCCACTAGGACAATACATGATTGTATACAGTGAACAATTTTAGTATAGTCTGGCGTTTCATTCGTACTTCTGATCTAAAAATATTGAAATTAACTGAATTTGAACTAGTTGAAAGTGAAAATGGTGAACTATGAACGTGAACTGTTCATTTTTAAACTATGTGAACTGAACTTTGAACTAGTTCATGAGAAGTATGAACTTGCACAACACTGGATGCACAGGTGCACAGCGCATAGGGAGAGACGCATCGAGAGACCCGCACAGAGCGCAGTGTATATATATATATATATATATATATATATATATATATATATATATATATATATATATATATATATATATATATATATATATGCGCTCACATGTAATATTTTGTGTATATACTTATGGTACGGGTTTGATCTTTTTGGTTTAGTGTGAATATTAGTGAAGTCATTGTAAGTGTTTGAATTAGGATTTTATGAAAGGTTTAAAGGTTTGAAGGGTTTTTCTATAAGATTCTACGGTGGTGGTTTTTCTCATGACCAGGTCAACTCCTGTTTTATGACTAGGCTTTTAAAATAGTTCAGATATTTTCTCTGTTTTTTTACGTGAAGACAATGAAGAGAAACATATTTTTTAACACTGATGGGTCTCATCTGTTATCTGGGTTGATATCTTAAGTAGGAAGCAATAAACAGGTTTATACGGCTGAAGGTCTGATACGTTTGGCAGCTGGCTCCACCGATGGGGTTCACGTACAAAAAACTCCTCCCTTTTGACTATAAATACGACTGGATCAATGACCACCGTGTGCATTTTCTCTCCTACCTTTGTGGTTTGAGAAAGCTGTACCTCCGGCTGGAAAACATTGTGCAGGATATAATAAAAGCTTCTATTAACATTTGATTCTGTTCACTGGTTTTCTTATGATGCACCAGACAAATGAATGAAATGAATGAATGAATGAATAAAATGATCTTTCAGTATATATTGGCGTTGAATAAAACAGGAAGGGGATAATAATTGACCGGAAGCTGTCTGCTTTATTTTTATCTTTTTAATATCCCAATATTACCTTTAGTAACAATTAAGAGTTTCTTACTAGTAAACTCTCGGCAAGAGAGCTGGGACGGTTGTTACAATCTGGCCTCACAGATGGATATAACTGAGTATAATCTGCATAGTAATTAAAGTTTGCCTTCTAAGGGAAATGCGTATAGAGAAATGTAATGGCCCACGTAGAGAACAATGACCAACTATGTGAGAGACTCTTCATTCACGTGAAAAACCTGAAATCAGGCCAATGTGGTAGGTTTAGTCCCAGTGAACGCATGCAGACCTCAAATAAGATTTGTTATCAAAAGGTCAAAACACACACACACACACACACACACACACTATAAGTCGCGTTCTTTTTTTAGTTTGGCCGGGGGTGCGACTTATACTCTGGAGCGACTTAAGTGTGAAATTATTAACACATTATTACCGGTGAAAGATACGTGTTCTTATGTCTGGTGAATCAAGAAAGACTAGTGGAATAAAGTTACAGGTTAATACAACTTTTAATCATGTCAAGCACAAGATTTTTCCGACCGGAGGTACATTTGTCTCCGGCCGGGGTACACCTCTGTCAGACCGCGTGAGTCGGAGAGAAATGCACCCCGTTTTCATGAGTCCAGTTGAATTTATACTCTAAAAGGGGGGTGTTCTTTGCAAATGATTTTCATTGGTTGAGGGAACGGGAAAAGACCCCCGAACTTTGTCACTTCCAGCTCTACATTTCCTTTAACTGTCTCCCATCTGAGGTGTCAAACCAGACCGCAGACCAGACCCCCCAATGCTAAACATCTGTTTCTCTCCATTGTCTTATCTCAACAAATTGTATGTGTATTGCTAATTAATTTAATTGGAAGAGCCAGCTTCAAGGAGAAATCGCCTTAAGGTGTCACCTTTCCCCCGTTTCCTCTCCAACAATATGTGTATTGTATTTAACTTCTAATCTAATCTAAACCTTTTGCTCTTAATCAGAATGAGATTACTTTGAAGAGAGAGCTTAGACAGTTTTGAGCTTCAATAATTTCATTAAATCCTAACACCGGTATATCATTTCACATGTTATTTTCACACTAAACCGCAAGAAGGCACTGAGTTTGACGTGAGCAACGTAGAAGAGGAAGCGCTGCATCTTCACGGATGGTGACACGGATGGTTTGGTAAACGTCTTAGCATGTTATTTATGCTATAGATACAGTATCTGAATAACTCTTAATATAGTCAGGGCCGAAAATGGAAAAAGCCCGTTAGAAAACAACATGGTAGGCATTTTTGAGGAAAAGCACTTTCTCTATTGTTTCTGTATGTTTTTTTTGTGCTGAATCCATTTCTGCCGTATGCTAAGCTGTCAAAGTTATCGTTCAGTCATAATTATTGATTAATTAGCACAACTATTGATTTGTCGTCTAAAGTTAGAAATGGTGATCAGTTTCCTATTTGTCAATAGTAGATATATTATTGTTTGGTATCAATGTAAAGGGGACCTTCTCAGCTTTTATCTGAGCCCATGGTTGTGTTTTTCTGACAAACATAGAGGTCACACGGCCTCCTTAAACCATAAATTACACACATTTCCATACAATTTTTTGCCTAAACTATCTAGTTAATTTTATCTTCTGGGATCAAGAGATGTCAACGACCCAAAAGACAACAACCACAATACCCAATGGACTTTGAGGAGTCAGGAAATGTATGATATAACCATACTTTTTCTTTGTGAGAAGTTATTATAAGGCATTATTAGTAAGCAATATTCAAAGGCCTGAGTGATTTTCATCAATTTAATTCATCAAAAATTTCACTGAACAATCACATTTTTCCCCTCCTTGAACCGCCACCTTACTGTGGTGGAGGGGTTTGTGTGCCCGAGTGATCCTAGGAGCTATGTTGTCGGGGGCATTACGCCCCTGGTAGGGTCTCCCATGGCAAACGTGTCCTAGGTGACGGGCCAGACTAAGAGCGGTTCACGCCAATCATGGAGGAGAAAGAACAAAGGACCGTAACGTCGCCCGGATCGGCGTCACCGGGGCCCCTCCCTGGAGCCAGGCCTGGGGTTGGGGCTCGTAGGCGAGCGCCTGGTGGCCGGGTCTTTGCCCATGGGACCCGGCCGGGCTCAGCCCGAAACGGCAACGTGGGCCCGCCTTCCTGTAGGCCCACCACCCGCAGGAGGGACCGTGATGAGCTGGTGCCATGTGGACTGGGTAGCAGTCGTGGCGGGGTGTCTCGACGACCCAATCCCTGGACCAAAACCCTCGCAGTGGGTACATGGAATGTCACCTCTCTGGGGGGGAAGGAGGCTAGAGATAGTCAGGCTCACCCCCACACATAGCTTGGGCTCTGGAACCCAGCTCCTTGAAGGGGGCCTACGGGCCAAACAGCAGTGCGGAGTACCCGGCCTTCTTGGAGTCCCTGGGAGGGGTATTGGATAGTGCTCCAACTGCTGGACTCCATTGTTCTACTGGGGGACTTCAACGCTCACGTGGGCAATGACAGTGATACCTGGAGAGGCGTGATTGGGAGGAACGGCCTCCCCGATCTGAACCCGAGCGGTGTTTTGTTGTTGGACTTCTGTGCTAGTCACAGTTTGTTCATAAGGAACACCATGTTCGAGCATAAGGGTGTCCATCAGTGCACGTGGCTCCAGGACACCCTAGGCCAGAGGTCAATGATCGACTTTGTTGTCGTTTCATCTGACCTTCGGCCGCATGTCTTGGACACTCGGGTGAAGAGAGGGGCTGAGCTGTCAACTGATCACCACATGGTGGTGAGTTGGATGCGCTGGCAGAGGAGGAGGTTGGACAGACCGGGCAGACCCAAACGGATTGTGAGGGTCTGTTGGGAACGTCTGGCTGAGCCCTCTGTCAGGGACATGTTCAACTCTCACCTCCGAGAGAGCTTCTCTCGGATCCCGGGGGAGGCGGGGGACATCGTTCTCTGCCTCCATTGTCGACGCAGCGGCTCGAGTGTTCTGGACGCAAGGTCTCCGGTGCCTGTCGTGGCGGCAATCCTAGAACCCGGTGGTGGACACCGGAAGTACAGGATGCCGTCAGACTGATGAAGGAGTCCTACCGGGCTATGTTGGCCGGTGGGACTCCTGACGCAGTAGATGGGTACCGGCAGGCCAAGCGAGCCGCGGCTCGGGCGGTCCGGGAGACTAAAACTCGGGTCTGGGAGGAGTTCGGGGAGGCCATGGAGGAAGACTTTCGGTCGGCCTCGAGGAAATTCTGGAGGACCGTTCGGCGCCTCAGAAGGGGGAAGCAGTACTCTGCCGGCACCGTTTACAGTGTGGGTGGGGAGCTGTTGACCTCAACTGGGGACATCGTCGGACGGTGGAAGGAATACTTCGAGGATCTCCTCAACCCGACTGACATGCCTTCCACTGAGGAAGCAGAGGGTTGGGGCTCGGAGGCGTGCTCATCCATCACCCAAGCCGAGGTCACTGAGGTAGTTTGTAAGCTCCTCAGTCGCACCGGGGGTGGATGAGATTCGCCCTGAGTACCTCAAGTCTCTGGATGTCGTAGGGCTGTCTTGGTTGACACGCCTCTGCGACATCGCATGGAGGAAGGGGACAGTACCGCTGGAGTGGCAAACCGGGGTGGTGGTCCCTCTGTTTAAAAAGGGGGACCGGAGAGTGTGTTCCAACTACAGGGGGATCACACTTCTCAGCCTCCCCGGGAAAGTCTACGCCAGGGTACTGGAGAGGAGATTACGGCCGATAGTCGAACCTCGGATTCAGGAGGAACAATGCGGTTTTCGTCCCGGTCTTGGAACACTGGACCAGCTCTATACCCTCCGCAGGGTGCTCGAGGGTTCATGGGAATTTGCCCAACCAGTCTACATGTGTTTTGTGGCACGAAGAAGGCATTTGAGTGTGTCCCTCGTGCCATTCTGTTGGGGGTGCTCAGTGAGTATGGAGTCCGGGGCCCTCTACTAAGGGCTGTCCGGTCTCTGTATGATCGAAGCAGGAGTTTGGTTCGCATTGCCGGCAGTAGATCAGACTTGTTCCCGCTGCATGTTGGACTCCGGCAGGGCTGCCCTTTGTCACCGGTCCCGTTCATAATTTTTATGGACAGGATTTCTAGGTGCAGCCAGGGGCCGGAGGGGATCCGGTTTGGGAACCTCAGGATTTCATCTCTGCTTTTTGCAGATGATGTTGTCCTGTTGGCTTCATCGGACAGGGACCTTCAGCATGTGCTGGGGCGGTTTGAGGCCGAGTGCGACGCGGCAGGGATGGGAATCAGCACCTCCAAAACCGAGGCCATGGTTCTCTATCGGGAAAGGGTGGCATGCTTTCCGGGTGGGTGGAGAAGTCCTGCCTCAGGTGGAGGAGTTCAAGTATCTCGGGGTCTTGTTCACGAGTGAGGGAACGATGGACCGGGAGATTGACAGACGGATCGGTGCAGCGTCCGCAGTTATGCGGTCGATGTACTGGACCGTCGTGGTGAAGAAGGAGCTGAGTCGAAAAGCAAAGCTCTCGATTTACCGGTCAATCTACGCACCTACCCTCACCTATGGCCATGAACTTTGGGTAGTGACCGAAAGGACAAGATCGCGGATAAAAGCGGCCGAGATGAGTTTCCTCCGTAGGGTGGCTGGACGCTCCTTTAGAGATAGGGCGAGGAGTTCGGTCACCCGGGAGGAGCTGGGAGTCGAGCCGCTACTCCTTCACATTGAGAGGAGTCAGCTGAGGTGGCTTGGGCATCTGTACCGGATCCTCCTGGACGCCTCCCTAGGGAGGTGTTCCAGGCATGTCCCTCCGGGAGGAGACCCCGGGGAAGACCCAGGACACGCTGCAGGGGGGCCCGGTGGCGCAGCAGGTAGTGCAGCCGTCTCACAGCAAGAAGGTCCTGGGTTCGATTCCCGCCGGGGATTCCCACTTCTGAGGTCAATAACTCTCTGTGGGCGCTGAAGTGCGTGTTAGTTCCCCCATGACTTCAGTGCCCACACCCTGGGTGGGGTTGGCGAAAGGATCTTTCTGTGTGGATCTTTCAGGTTAAGGAGGAGACCTGAGCTCAGTGCAGGGCCCTCCCGGGGTTGGTAGAGGATGGCAATGCGCAGGACTGTTAGGTAGGAGCACTGGGTGATAAAATGGGGAAAAAACCGGGATAAAAATATTAAAAAAAAAAAAAAAAAAAAGGAATGAGCACATTGTCCTCCAATCTCCTCATGACGCCCAAACGGACATCATTGATGTTCTCACTGACTGAACCCTTTAACTTTAACTTTAATCCAGGAAATTGGTTGATATTTTTTTTTAAATGACTTGATTAACTTAAACACATGATTCATCTTTTCAAAATTATTGTTACTGTTACTCACCCTTAATAGAGGAGATGAACACCACCACATATATTTGCGATGGCAACATCCATGTTAGCTAGTTGTCTCGCTAACTCGTTGTTGTGGCAACTCGCCACCTGCTGCTTGACTGCGGTATTTCAGCATCCTAACTGCCCACGAATTCCAGCACACAATCACCCGCAAGATAGAAATAATATGGTGATATTATACATTTTCTGAAACTATATGAAAGTGAGTATTGCTGTACTTGTTTTTTATGTCACTGGTATTCCTAGGTGTCACAGAGTTAATACAAATAAAAATAACATAGGCGAAAATGGTGAAAAATTTACATTCTCTGGGGTTTCTGGAGCTGTATTGACCTCCAAAGTCAGAAAAGTTCAACTTTAGGTTTGAAATACAGCTATAAATGTGTCCTTTAAAATGATACCAAACACAGTATTATTGGAGCTTAGGAATTGCTTGATCTATGAGCCTAAACCAGGATAGGCAACAGCGTTTACAGTCCAATTTACCATATGGGGTTGCCATCTTGAATGTGGGAATATAGAAAACCAGGGGTCTAATTTTTTTGGCATACGGTGGATTCTGGTTTGGGACACATTGATCTTTCAAAAAATGCTGTATGCCATCTTTTCCTCAAAAATGCCTACAGGGTTACATGATTCTGAAGTTACAGCCCAGTCTAATATGTTATGTTAACATACCAGGGACGTTCTCAGTTGTGTCATGTAACGTAAGCATACCATACAATTATTCAGCCTGTTGTTGCCTCTATTCTATTTTTATTTTAAATTGCCTTTCAAGATTACATGCCTTTTCTTGGTGTTGGATTTTATAAAATACATTTCTCCAAAAAATGCGACTTATACTCCATTGCAACTTATATATGTTTTTTCCTTCTCTATTATGCATTTTATGGCTGGTGCGACTTGTCGTCCAGAAAATACGGTAAGTGAATGTTGCACCACAAGACTGAAACTTTTGCTGTAAAAATAGTAATAAAAACAACAGCATTACTGATCATTAACAACAAACTGAGACTATAAATTGCCATATATAAACATTATTTACTTGCACACACACACACACACACGTACACACACGTGTACACACACACACACACACACACACACACACACACACACACACACACAGACACACACTGCATAGACTATATATGCTGTCACTTTATATAAAAAAGAAAAAGGAAGATTCAAGAGTTGTGAATGATGATGTTTCTGCATAGTGCACAGCTGCATGTGCTTTTAGGTAGATTGAGTGCTCTTCTTTTCAAGTGTCATTTTTTTGGAAGTTAATCTGCTCTTGTTTCTGCAACACAAGAGCACCAATGAAAAAGATGACTACTTTCATTCCAAATTCATAGTTTGTCATTTTATAACAAGTTAAACATTTATCTTGGTGGCAATTCGATTGATTAAAAAATAAGGAAATTTTGGCACTGCCATAAACTCAACTTACTTTGCTGCAAACTTCAATTCTGCCATCTCAAAAACCACAGGAAATGAAATAAAACCAGTCTGTATAGCATGATAAAAAAAATTAACAATGTGCATTCTTAAATGTATTTGCAGTTTTCATGTACAAAAAGAACATAATTTATCTTTTGGTAACATTCTGAGAAATGTGTTAGCACCAGTACATGCTTGCAATTGATGTAACAATTAAACTTGTTATTGTACTGAGAAACACACCGAGTTGTGAATGTAATTTTTTTCTCCACTTAAAGGAGCATGAGGCTCCTTTTAAGAAATGAGACTCTCTAGCGCCACCCTTCACCACGACGGCCGTCGGAGGTACTGCAGCCAACAGCGAAGCCGGCACGGGAGAACGCACATGCAGTGTCATGTGACGTCAGATCCGCAGGACAGCGCAGGAAATTCGGCCTCCGAATTGCAGCACATTTCGCAGCACACAGCCTGTTCAAGGCAACGGAGAGATACGCTAAAGGGCTCATTCTTTTTGGTTTGGAACGCTTCATCTGACATTATTACTAGAAAACTTAAAACGTATATGAATGTTTTTCATAAATCCTGCCTCAATCCTGCCTCAAGCTCCTTTAATTGCTTATTTAAAATCAAAGAATAGTAAATGAATACTTCCTCAATACAATAACTCTAGGATTCAAGAGACCAAACTCCAAATTTAACACTTCAGTTAGCATTGCAAGCAGCATAAAAGTATGCTTCAGAGCACAGGAGTTGATTTGATTTCCATCACATAACTGCATGTCTCTTGACTTAACCACAAATCCTTCTAGGGTGACACTTGAAGCTAGCATTATGTGTTAAAACACATAATGTGCCACAACAAGACACTTAAGAAATTATTTTAAAACATTTTTTTTAATGAGAACTACTAGCCCGTATAGAGCCTAAATGTCATAAACTGAACATTGTTTCTGGATTTAAGGCTAAGGGGTGAATTCAGATTATTTTGAATTTAGGCTTCTGGGTTAGGCTCAGTGGATGGAAGTCAATGCAATGTCCCAATACTGTTAGGTACCAAGGTGTGTGTGTGTGTGTGTGTGTGTGTGTGTGTGTGTGTGTGTGTGTGTGTGTGTGTGTGTGTGTGTGTGTGTGTGTGTGTGTGTGTGTGTGTGTGTGTGTGTGTGTGTGTGTGTGTGTGTGTGTGTGTGTGTGTGTGTGTGTGTACTGTAGGTAAAGGACTACTTTTTTGTCCACTGCTTTATGTTAAGTAAAGCTGCCACGACTACATTGCAGTAATACTAACAGTTATTTGAACTTGGCAGATTTTTATCTCTTCAATTTTTATACTTACTGCATTAACACCTGCTGAGATAACTCTGGCTTGTTATGGCTGTGCCTATATGCCACCTTTTAGGAAAGGCTGGTAATCTACCATTTTCCACATCATAGATTACCATGCTAATAATTGCTTATTGGCCTTGATTGGGTTTAATCATAGAGAGGGTATTTGCCCAGTTTTTGCTGTGAATTGGTAGTGAATCTTAATTGAACTTATTTACAATGAATTGAAAGTAATTGAACACAAAGGGCAACTGAGCTTCTACAGCTGAAACCAGAAGTTTACATACAGACGCAAAAAGACGCATAACATTTTTTTGTCTCACTGTCTGAAGTTAAATCAGAGTAAACTTCTCTTGTTTCAGGGCCGTCAGGATTACCAAAATTATTTCATTTTGCAAATTGCAATAATAATTATAGAGAGAATTTCTTAGATCATTTTATATTACTTTCTTTGAGGTCAAAAATTTACTTACACAAAAAGCACTGTCTTTAAATAACTCGGGGAAGCCGAGATGATGATGTCATGTGTTTGGAAGCTCCTGATAGGTTAACTGACAACATGTGAGTTAGTTGAAAGCACACTTGGGGATATATTGTGAGCCCACAGCTCAAATACTCTGATTCCTTGTTTGAAACCATGTGAAAATCAAAAGAAATCAGGGAGAGAATTATGGAGCACTACAACTCTGGTTCAACCATGAGTGCAATTTCCAGATGTTTGAAGGTGCCACCTTGATCTTTTCAAACACTTATACACGTATAAACACCATGGGAATGTCCAGCCATCACACCACTCAGGAAGGAGACTGACTCTGTGTCCCAGAGGTTTGCGTGTGTAAAAATGTGTGCAAACTTGACAGCACCCGCAAACCAAAGTGCCAGCTGATCTACTAACAGCGTGCAAAGAGGACTGCGTCTCTCAAATGCGCAAAATAGCACACGCAATCCATTTAGTACTTTTGCCCTGATGAATAATCAATATGGGGCGTAACCGGCAGAACGCACTAAATACTGGGAGGGGAAAATGCAAATAAATACATTTACTACACGCAATGAGATTTACCAAGCCTGAAAGTAATTGCGGGGATTGTGATTGCGTCTGTATTTAATACGTTCGAAAGGAAGGTGCTAATCTGCCCAGCATTACGCACCGATGGCTGCTGTTATTGTGGCAAGGAGGCGACATCGCCAAAATCAAAGAATACGCAGAGAGAGAGTCTTTCGGACTCGTGTAAATTTGTTTGGAATGAATGAAAACCAGATAGTTGAAACATATCGACTATCTAGCGATTCCATCTTGGAGCTGTTGAATGAGTTAAGGGCTGATTTGGAGCCGGTCACAAGCAGGAGTAACGCCATATCTGCCTTGCCGAAACTGCTCTCAACTCTTCATTTCCTCGCATCAGGGTCATTCCAGCGCACTGTAGCCATTTCTGCTGGGCTCTCCCAAAGCAGTTTTTCAGGTGTGCTGTCCACTGTCCTCAACGCTCTGTTACACAGGATGGGCAGGCACATACGGTTCCCATCCACTCGGGACGCACTAAATGATGTGAAACACGGATTTTATGCAGTTGCTGGGTTCCCCAGAGTAATAGGAGCGATTGACTGCACTCATATTCAGCTGGTTCCCCCATCAAACACGGAGCATGTGTATAGAAATAGAAAACACACACATTCATTAAATGTGCAGGTTGTTTGTGACTCCGAAGGCATCGTAACAAACGCTGTGGCTAAATATCCTGGGTCGGTGCATGACTCCTTTATCCTGAGGAGCTGCATTCTTTATTCCAAGTTGCGAGATGGCGAGTATGGAGATGGCTGGCTTTTGGGTGAGTTTTATATAATTTATACTTTGTAAAATCATTCCTCACATTAAAGAAGTGCCATGCATTTATGCCATATTGATTTATATTTTCTGTCATTAGGTGATAGCGCATACCCCCTACACCCCTTCCTCATGACTCCTGTACTATATCCGACCACCCCAGGAGAGAATCGGTACAATGCAGCCCATATACGCACGAGGAACATTGTGGAGCGCACCTTTGGCGTATTGAAAAGCCGCTTCCGCTGTTTGGACCGCACTGGAGGAGCACTGATGTACAGCCCGGAAAAAGTGGCCAAGATTGCAATTGTCTGCTGCATGTTGCACAACATCGCTAAACGTCATGGGTTGGAGCATGCTGCTGTGGAAATGGAGGAGGAGGATGATGATGATGATGACCACTACCATGGGCTCCCTGGGGGGCAACAACCCAGCAAAATAAGCTACACTACTTCCTGAAATTAAAGAAACACTTTTATAAAATATAAGACAGGAGGTAGTGGAGCCTGTTGTGGGTTATTTCCCTCTTTTTGCCTTCACATTTGTATTTGTTTTTTTTCTCTTTCTCAGGTTACGCGTCACTCCAACGTGGCTCTCCTCTCCTCCAGTGCGCGCCTCGCCAATGCTCTCTCCCTCCTCTCCAGTCTCCAGCTGCTCCACTCTGGGACCGCTGGGAATGAGAGCCCTCCCCACCGCCTGAACTCCATCCTGGATCCCTCTCGCCAGGGTATTTACGGCCATTGTCAGACCCGATACAGCACTGACCAGCTGCCGACTGTGCGCAGCAATGGCCCGATCCCGCCTGAGCGCTCGCACCATGGAGGACATAGCTCGCACCTCGTGCGCAACGGAAGATAGGGCTGTTGACTGTTTTTTCTGCTCTTGGAGCAACTCTCTGTCAATGTCCTCAACTGGTCGCTTTTGAGGCTCTGCAGGGATGATTGTTGGGTCCTGATTTGAGGACTGGGGTGGGGATGGCTCAACTTGTGAGGATTCTCCACATGCAAAAGGAGAAATATTTTATTTGAGTGTTGAATCGAGTATTATTCAGCAAAAGGTTGCCACAGGAGGCACATTCATTTTTTTAATTTGTGATAATAAATAAATCACGTGTTTTCATGGAGAAAAAGGTGTTTCCTATTGTGCACTTACCTTGTTCTGCAGTTGGCTCTAGCGTGTCATACCCCGGTATCCCAGTTATCTGCTCCTCGCAGAAGGTGAGCTGCACCTGCTGCTCAATGCTGGTTAGAGGCATCTCTTCCGCAGGCCCTCCACCTGTCTTGCTTGCCGACGTTTTATTGAAGGCCACTTTTTCTTTGGTTCTTCGCCTTATGTCTTGCCACCTTCTTTTAACCTCATCTGCCGTTCTTTTGGTCTTTCCAACTGCATTTACTCTATCGCAGATTTTCTCCCATATTTCGTTTCTTTTGGTAATGGTTAAATTTCTTTGCTGTAGTTCATGAATGTGTTTATTTGCCTCTGCCACTAATATCTCTAACTCCACCGCGTCAAATTTCATTTTGCGCTTGCGACCCTGCTTTCCATCCAGACTCTCCATGGCGCAAAACCGTAAGACACGCAACACCTCATTTAAATACTGCGGTTTGCACCTGTTATCAATTGCGCAAGCAATCTTAGTTGATCACCCGCAAAACACACAACAACAGCACGCGCAAACTTTTTCAGTGCACATGCAATTTAGTACTCTTTATTTAGGATCTTAGTAAATTATCCACTGTGAAATGAGTCCTGCACCGACATAGGCTGAAAGGCCACTCAGCATGAAAGAAGCCATTACTCCTGGAGAAACATTTAAAAAAGCCAAATTACAGTTTGCAAAAAGACACCAATAAAAAAGAGACCATACCAACTGTCAAGCACATAGGTGGCAGCATCATGTTGTGGGGATGTTTTGCTCCAGTAGGAACTGGAGCTCTTCATAAAATAGACGTAGCGGACCCTTGGTACCAAGAAAAAGGCGGAGAAATTCATACGGGTGCTCAATTTTTATTTCTTGCCGGTGGCATCGTGAAAACCGAGGGGAAAACACAGAAAAAAGAAAAAGGGAGGATTAATGTAAAGGAAGAAAACACACCAAACAAGTAACATTATAATGAAGACCTGTTGTCAAATTGAAACTTACTAAATACAGGTCATGAACAAACAAAGGAAACGGAGCAGCACAACGCCAAGCTGACCCACGGGAGACAACAGCTGAGATGCAACAGGTGTGGAGATTACGCAGCAGACTCACCTCCCCTTTCTACCTTTGCATTCCCCGCTAAACCACACTGGTGAAAACTGACCAGCAGGTGGTCATTTACAGAAATATTAAGGCGACATCACCCAGGAAACTGGGCACAAATGGGTCTTCCAAATGGATGATGACTTTAAGCATACTGCCAAAAAGTTTTTTTTTAAATGTATTGAAGACAACCAAGTCAATATCTCGGAGTGCCCATCACAAAGCCCTGATCAGAATCCCATTGAAAATGTGTGGGCAGATCTCAAAAGGCGTGTGCAAGCGAGGCGACCAACAAATCTGACTCAGTTACACCAGTTCTCTCAAGAGGAATGGGCCAGAATTCAAGTGTTCTGTCAGAAGCTTATGGAAAGTTACCCAAAACGTTTGACCCAAGTCATGCAATTCAAAGGCAATGCTACTAAATACTAAGGAAATGTATGTAAACTTTTGACCTCGATGAAAATAATATAAAATCCTCTAAGAAATTCTCATTCTCATTATTGTGGCATTTAGCAAAATGAAATAATTTTGGTAATTCTGACTGACCTGAAAGAGGAGAGGTTTATTCGAATGTAACTGCAGACAAAAAATGGTATATGGTATGTCTTTTTGCACAGTGTTTGTAAACTTCTGGTTTCAACTATAAAATGGGCAAATAAAGTGGCCGTACAGCACGTATCCAGGTTAGCATCTTCCTTTTTAAAGCAATCTTCTAACAATTACGATTCATAAAGAAATGTATTGCTTCTGTACACATCTTAAATGCAAAATGACAAACATCAGCTTCAACTTTAACAGACTTTATCTTTTATTTAGATGTAATTATGGCTAGTTGAGAAAAAAAAGCTAAAGAATCGCCAAAATCAAAGTCAATCTAAGACTATGGAAAGAGTTTAACTATGAATCCTAACCTCATGGTAACACCAAACAAAAATCAGAGGATGAAAAATGTCAGTAGGTTTAGTGAATGTTCACAGCTGCCCAATAGCTGTTGAGATATTACACTCTCTGTCAAAATGATATGATCACCAGTTAAAAGATAACTAATAACCACTGCCATATAACAATTGAAGATGTTTCTATAATTATTAAAATAATAAGCCTAACCAACATTTAGAAAAATATTGGTATAGTAATTTCATTCAGCGTCATTATATTTTATGCAGTTACCTGTCAGCATTAGAGAATACAGATGTTAGGATTAGCTGCAGGTTATGCAGATGTGTATGCACTGTAATTCAGACATTAAACTGACAGCTTGGCAGCAGGAGGTGCTCAACCAACTGTTCAGCTGTCAGAGGTTCAGACCTCGCTGGCTTGATGCAGCATACATAACAACTTGAATTGACCATTAAAAAAATGCTTCCTGTGAACACATCTGATACTGTATGTCTCCTAGCAGTGAAGGTTCAATTAATAGAAAGTTTGCAAGTATGGCTGACACTTCAAGATGTTTCATGTCATGGATTTAATTGTCTATGTTGCATGCATGTCTGTGGGTGGGTGTCGGTTGCTGCTATCATAAATTTCCCAATTAACAGATTAATATTCTGAAGATGTCTCAAAATGCAAGAGTTCATTGTGACGCAATTAATAAAAGCTGATTGACTCTGGGGTAAAAATTTCTCACACTGCCCCCTCTGGCGCCAGATGGGGTGAGGAGGATAAAGGGAATAAAGGGATCTTCCACGTGCTACGTTCGGCCAGAGAAGCCCCACCCTGTCTGATTTCCTAGATGAAAATCTATGGATAACTTTTTAGCTGCCATCCTACCAAGAAACACAAAGGTTATTACTGTTATGACGTGTCCAATATGACGTGTTGACAGAATTATATAACAGTCACGATTACAGTTTTGTTCAATGGCCTCTTCAAATCTATGTAACAGATTATTTGCAAGCCGTATGTTGAATCACAGTATATCTTGATTTAATATAGTTCAACCACATATTATAGTATTGCTTTGAGGGAAACATTGTTTTGAGTGTGTTCAAATACATATGTGGCTCTGTCCTCTCAAAGTATTTTTATGCTTGAAAATGCCCAGGATCTCTCTACTGTTCAAGGTCAATTAGTAAGGCATATAATCTAGTTTTGGATCTGTTTAAAGTAAGAGACGTGACATAATTTCTAATTTCCTATACACCTGGTTAACATGTAAGGCATCTCCGTAAGTAAGGTCTCATCATCTCTCTGTTGTTTCCATTTTTCCGGCCAACAAATATATGCACAAAAGCATACACATGCACACATCACTACCTTGGGGGTTTGTGATGCATGAAGTCAGACCTGACAAATGGAAGTGTCTTAGAAGGGGGAATGAATTGGTGACTTGACCTCCCTCCTGGCATGGGCATCAGGCTGCCTCATCACTAGACAAATGATCATAGTGGTACACATATCACTTCTTTAAAACGTGTACTTCTAAGATGCTTCTGAGCATTCATGTGATCTAAATAATATTTTTTTTTGCTTGTGTTCTATTTTTGTGATTGTTTTGTATTATTTAGCCATGTATTATTGAAGTTATTTATTAGGGCCCGAGCACTGACAGTGCGAAGGCCCTATTGTATCTGTAGGTATTTTAATTTTTCTTCCGACGAAATGACAGCCTTTTTACCCCCCATTTCACCTTAATTGCTGCAAATTAGCCCCGCCCCTTCTTCTGATTGGTCGATATTTGATAGTTCCTACTTTCTGCCATAACTTTTCAATGGTTTGACATAAAGAATCGTGGGTGGTGTCATTGGACTCGGTTTTGAGTCTTTGACCTTTATTGGTGAAAATTGCAATTGTTTGTTTTGTAAGTTTACAACCTAACTAATAACGGTAGCATGTGAATGTTATTGTCTGTGTGTGTGGCAATAAACATTTTAAAGAAACCGGAGTTGTATCCGCCTTACCTGTCCTGACGACCCTTCCAGAGGGGAGTTTATTCAACTATAGTAGTAGTTTGGTAAAATCTGGACAGAATTACTTGGACATCCTGCTATGAACATCCTTCGCACAGTAGTATAAAAAGTATCACAATGTCATCTAGTAGAATAAACGAGAGAAGAACAAACCTCGGTTAAAGGAGCTTGAGGCTCCTTTTAAGAAATGAGACTCTCTAGCGCCACCCTTCACCACGACAGCCGTTGGGGGTACTGCAGCCAACAGTGAAGCCGGCACGGGAGAACGGGGAGAACGCACATGCAGCGTCATGTGACGTCACATCTGCAGCCCAGCGCGGGAAATTCGGGACCGAATTGCAGCACATTTTGCAGCAGACAGCCTGTTCAAGGCAAAGGAGAGATACACTAGAGGGCTCATTCTTTTGGGTTTGGAACGCTTCATCTGACATTATTACTAGAAAACTTAAAATGTATACGGATTTTATTCATAAATCTTGCCACAATCCGGCCTCAAGCTCCTTTAAGAATCATATTTGAAATGTTATACAAAATTCAAGCACTTCTCAATATTCTAATATAATATTCAAGTTTATTGATACATTTAAGCAAAATTTTTATGTCAGAATCTGTAAATGAAAATTGGATTTTGAATGTTGGGAACAGTTTAAGACAAATTAGGTATGAAGACACTTTTAGAGACCACCTTGCTGAACTGTGAATGCAAAGACTTTAATGGTTAATGGAGCAGTCGACAAAATATGAATCAGTCACTGGTTTTACTATTCCTAGTAAAGTATGCTTCATAAACTAATGTTGTTAATCCTGTATATCCATAAAGCTCTATTTTTCCTCCCGACATAGAAACACAACATGGGTTGTGTGGGACTTTTCAACACTAATCAGTTCACTGCCATGGCATTGTGTTGGCTCTCTATTTCATTCTTTTTGTAAGGTCATATACAGATCCTTGTAAACAGTAAATCACTGTCAGAATAAAAGATAAATGCTCTCACACCAGAGTTCAAGTGACACAATGGACTAAATCACCAATAAGTCATCGCAAGTTTGAGCAGTAAATATCTCTGGAGTTACAAGACGAGAAAAAAAAATCTTTTGAGGTGGATGATGAGACAATGCAATGGCACTGACAATGGTTGTCTGTTTAAAGATCAATATCATGTCCTTTAATCCTTTTTCTCAAAATAAGCTTATCACTAAAACCTTTTTTTGTGTGAATACAGCTCAAACCACATTCAAACAATACCTTGGCTGATCTACAAATATTAGTTTACAAATAAACAGGTATAAAGCGAATAACCCGCACAAAGATCTAAGAAATCCTGTAAGTTGCGTTTGTTTCCCATTTTTGAGCAACAGTGTGGTTTCATGCCAAGAGAGAGCCGATATAGTGTTTGCTTTGAAAATGCTGGAAAAAAAATACTGGGAACGTCAGAAGGAGCTGCATTTTGTGTTTTTAGAGAAAGTATCAACATAGTGCTGATGGAGGAATGGTTGTATGTTAGAGTGGTACAACTGAGGAGTGGTTGGAGTGGAAAAGTCAGGAGATGAGGAATCAAAGTAAAGAAGGTGCAGGAGTTTAAATACTCGGCCTCAACTGTGCAGAACTGTGGGGAGTGTGTGAAAGAGGGGAAGATGAGAGTGCAGGGAGGCTGGAGTTGTTGAGGACTGTCTGGAGTAATTTGAGATAGAACAGTTGCAGCAAGGGTTAAGGGAATAGTTTACAGGATGATAATATGAATAGCTTTTCTCTATGGGATTGAGACAGTGGCACTAACTAAGAGACAGGAAGCAGAGCTGGAGTGGAAGATTGAAGTTGCAGTTGTTCACATTTCTTTGAGGGTGACAAGGGTGGACAGGATTAAGAATGACCACACTAGAAGAATAGCCACTATTAGGTGTGTAAACCTCTCCTACCTTAATCCTAACAATTATGTTGAATAGTATCTCTTTTTTTCGACAAGTCAATGATCACTTCCTCCATGTCCTCTACGTGCAAAACTAAAATACTTCAGAGAATGACTGCTGTTTATCATCATTATTATGCAACTTGCCAATAGCACATGGATGGTGGAAGATATGAGCTGAGGGACAATAAAGTGAATCTGATCTAATCTAATCTAATCTTCTTCGGAGACTAAATGTTCCATGTTGACAAATTTTCATTAATCGATTGTCAATTAAGTCAACTAATTGTTACAGCCAAGCTTGGCATGTGATTGTTTTTTCAGCACTTGTGGCAATCGCAGGAACAGAACAGCTTCATTACATCTCAGCTTGGATAAATTTAAAACTGTTGACCACGCCTTTCTGATCAGACCACAAAGATGTGAATGCGTTTGGGCTATTGTAATGGCTTGACAATGTGGGTGTATATATTTCTATTCATGCATATGTCAGCTAGTGTGTACACCCTCTCATGTCTTTTTGTGCTTATTTGAGATATAGAATGGTCTTACTTTGAAAAACTAGGAACTGTTAAGATTTGGGTTGAACACAGAGCCTTAAGCAACCTAAACTGAGTCTACAATTCACTTTAACCGACTATAATTTAGTATGTTCTGTGAGATTTTAAGCAGTTTCTCTTCCACTGTGTGTGTGTGTGTGTGTGTGTGTGATTGTATGTGAGGTACTTTGGAGATTGAACAGTCTTTTTCTATGCAAATATTATGCAAAGACCTTGAACAAACACAGTGACACAAATACACCCTTGTAATGATGAAATAAAATAATTAGATTAAAGTGAGGCAAAAAGAGTGACATCAAAGACAAGATAAAAGAGATGCACTTGTTTTTTTGAGTGGAACTGCTCCCATTGTTTTAGATGTACAGAACGAATACAATATCAGTTATTCTAAGTTGTTGCCAACAAAAAAGTGTCTCTTTTTCTTACTTTTAAACATGTTGATACATTTTTTAATCTTACATACAACCTAAAAACAGAAAAATTGAGATTATGCAATAAAGCAGTGATTCTTACATTGATTGTATTTCTCTGATAAATGATAAAAAGGTTGAGTTTGTAAAATGTGCAAACTGGTTAATATACATTCATTTTTGCCTTTCCACCCTGCAATAATTCCAAAAACAGTTGGTACAAAAGCAATATAATGCTAGTAAAGATTAAAGGGAAAAGGTAGACATGTAATTTCATACAAGTAATGCCAGAAGGTAATTTAAGTAGATCTCAGTACAAAATCAGGTTATACATGTAGCAATACCTTCAAAACTGTGCATACGCTCAAATCCACGCACGTTTTCATTTGAACATCACAATCAATGTGAAATTGAACATGGATGCGTGAACACGACACTTCTTGTAGTAGACTCCTCCCTCAAGTTTATTAATTTGAATATAAAAATTCATATGACTATCCACAAAAAATTGCTTATCCTTACAAGGAATTTGCAAATGCAAAAAAAGAAAGAACCGTGAGCTCAAGACACTGTTGTCAGAAGTTGAGCCCAGGACAAATAATTTATTTGGTGGTATTTTCTCCGATTTAAGCTGTAAAAGAAAAAAGCATAACATGCTGTTGTTGTTTTGACCGTATTGCATTATGGTATTGTTGTTGTAATATTGTTGTTCCTTGCTTTATGTTGCATTCCGTGAAGAGGTGTGGGTTTATTGTGTTTTGTACAGGTTTATGAATGTTTATGTTTAGGATTAGTATATCATTACACTCTTTTTTTTGTATGTTTGTATTTTAAGTTTTTTAAGACCCCTCCTTGAACCGCCACCTCACTGTGGTGAACGGGTTTGGTGAACGGGGCTTACAAGGACCGTTACCGTCACCGGGGCCCCTCCCTGGAGCCAGCCCTGGGGTTGGGGCTCGAAGGCGAGCACCTGGTGGCTGGGTCTTTGCCCGTGGGACCCGGCCGGGATCAGCCCGAAACGGCGACGTGGGCCCGCCTTCCCGTAGGCCCTACCACCCGCAGGAAGGTCCATGAGAGGCTGGTGCCATGTGGACTGGGTAGCAGTCATGGCGGGGTGCCTCGACGACCCAATCCCTGGACCAAAACCCTCACAGTGGGGACATGGAATGTCACCTCGCTGGGGGGGAAGGAGCTGGAGCTTGTGCGTGAGGTTGAGAGATACCGGCTAGAGATAGTCGGGCTCACCTCCACACATAGCTTGGGCTCTGGAACCCAGCTCCTTGAAAGGGTCTGGACCCTCCACTACTCTGGAGTTGCCCAGGGTGAAAGGCGGCAGGCTGGTGTGGGCTTGTTTATAGCACCTCAGCTCAGTCGCCATGTATTGGAGTTTACCCCAGTGAATGAGAGGGTCGCTTCCCTGCGCCTTTGGGTCGGGAAAAGGTCTCTCACCGTTGTTTGTGCCTACGGGCGGAACAGCAGTACGGAGTACCCGGCCTTCTTGGAGTCCCTGGGAGGGGTACTTGATGGTGCTCCAACCGGGGACTCCATTGTTCTACTGGGGGACTTCAACGCTCACGTGGGCAATGACAGTGATACCTGGAGAGGCGTGATTGGGGGGAACGGCCTCCCCGATCTGAACCCGAGTGGTGTTTTGTTGTTGGACTTCTGTGCTAGTCACGGTTTGTCCACAACGAACACCATGTTCAAGCATAAGGGTGTCCATCAGTGCACGTGGCACCAGGACACCCTAGGCCAGAGGTCAATGATCGACTTTGTTGTCATTTCATCTGACCTTCGGCCGTATGTCTTAGACACTCGGGTGAAGAGAGGGGCTGAGCTGTCAACTGATCACCACCTGGTGGTGAGTTGGGTGCGGTGGCGGAGGAGGAAGCTGGACAGACCGGGCAGACCCAAACGGATTGTGAGGGTCTGTTGGGAACGTCTGGTGGACACCGGAAGTAAAGGATGCCGTCAGACTACCGGGCTATGTTAGCCTGTGGGACTCCTGATGCAGGTTTGACATAAAGAGTCATGGGTGGTGTCATCTGACTTAGTTTTGAGTCCTTGACTTTTATTGGTGAACATTGCAAAAGGGCCCGTTCATCGCTGCTTGCAGCTTTAATTTACTTTATTATTCATTTGCTCCAGTATTGTAATGCATATGTGAAAAGAAGCTAAATGGCTTGGGCACACAGCCGTTTATTTAAATAAGCAAAAGGTTTCCACTGTGCAGCAAGCAAAGCAAACTTGGTGATGAGTTTACGCTTACACATAAGACCGTGTTTGTGAAAAGAGATGCCATTCAAAACAGACCCACCTACAAACCTGACGTCCAGGTGCGTAGTAGGTACTCTGCGGGTCCCAAGCCTGATAGACCATGCTATTACTTCCTTAAGTCTGGTCACCTTATCGCAGACTGTGAAGCCTGGAAGCAGGGACAGAAGTCGGCTTCAAAACAGCCAAAGGGGGTTGGGTTCATAAATACCTCACCCAGGGCATCCATTGAGCCCCTAGCTCCTGAAATACCTGAATGTTTTAAACCATTTACTTCGGATGGATTGGTGTCTGTTTCAGGAAAGGTTGAGGACCAGCGTACTCAGTCATTAATTATCTCCAGTGTGCTGCCTTTGAATACCAGATCTAAGGAAAGTGCTGTGGTAAGGGGTATCAAGATGGGGTTCGTACCTGCACCGCTACACC
This sequence comes from Cololabis saira, assembly GCF_033807715.1. NCBI lineage: Eukaryota > Metazoa > Chordata > Actinopteri > Beloniformes > Belonidae > Cololabis > Cololabis saira. The sequence continues at coordinate 20,963,525 of NC_084590.1, read as the reverse complement.
ATGTTCATGTGAGGTCAGATATAGTCACTGGGTTCATTGAGGTGGGTGTCCGCTCAGAATTTCCTATTAATGGTATTGATTTCATCATGGGAAATTACATTGCAGGGGGTAAGGTTTATCCTGTATCTAAAGTGGTGGATGTGCCTATCCGTGATTCTCATGATGATGTAGCCATTTGTCACCCTGATGTGTTTGTGGATAGTGTGCTAAGTAGAGCACAGACCCATAAAAAGTTACAAGAGGTTATTCTTGCTGACTCAATACTGGCTTCTGTTCTCTCCAAGGAAGAGTCGCCCTCCGGGGGGGGTGCCGTAAGCAGTAGGGTCACAGACCCTAAAAATGAGGCGGAGTCTATGATCAACTCTCTGCTGCTGTTGACGCGTGAGGCCCTCATCAAAGCTCAGGGAAGTGACCCCTCGCTTGCTAAATGCCGGGCTACCGTTGTTGACGAATCTTAATGTAATGAAAAGCAGCCCTTTTTTGTTGAGAAAGATGTGTTGATGCGCAGGTGGGTTGCACTCTCACATCTAGCCAGCGAGGTGGGTGACAAGTCAGGGGTGGTGTATCAGGTAACTGTCATCAACAGGTGTTGGCACTAGGTCATGAAAATGTGTAGTCAGGCAATTTGGGCATTGCCAAAACCTATGACAGTGTTCTTAAACACTTTTTCTGGCCAGGAATGAGATCAGAAGTTGCGCATTTCTGTAGAACCTGCCCAACCTGCCAAATTGTGGGTAAACCAAATCAGCCCATCCCTCTTGCTCCTCTGCAGCCCATCCCCGCCATAGGGGAACCATTTGAACATGTGCTGGTTGACTGCGTTGGGCCATTCCCTAAAACAAAGTCAGGAAACCAGTTTTTACTCACCTTGATGTGTTTTAAGACCCATTTTCCTGAAGCTATTCCCCTCCGTAAAATCTCCACTACACCAGTCACAAAGGCTTTAATTACCGTATTTTCACGACCATTCGGCGCACCGTGTGGAAAGGCGCACCCTCAGTTTTGTGTGTAATTTTTGGATTTAAAACATACATACGGCGCACCGTCCTAAAAGGCGCCGTCTATAGACATGGAGCACGCACACACGCGCGCCGCAAAACACACACACGTGCGCTGCAAAACACACACACAAGCACACAAGTGTGCTTATTTAAAAATAGAGCGGGAGCAAAACTTAGTTTGATTGTATTTTATTTCAGTTTTTACATTAATCAAACCCTTCAAAGTCCTCATCCTCTGTTTCAGCATTAAAGAGCTCCACTAATTCAGCTGTGCCAGTCCAAATTTCCTCGCTGTCAGAGTCACCCCCCCCTTCCCCCTTTAACGTCTGTGGATGGTCTCTATCACGTCCGCAACTCACGGGTGCTTCACCCGCCCCCTTCTCCCTTTACTGTTCTCATGGTGGCCGTCCGCCTTACATTACCGTAATACAGGTAATAGAAACGGCGCACTGTTTCATTGGGCGCGCGGCACATTCTTTAAAAAAAAGAAAATAATTTTATGTGCGCCTAATGGTCGCGAAAATACGGTAAGTTCTTCACCACATTTGGCCTCCCAAAGATTGTGCAGACTGATCAGGGCACCAATTTTCTTTCTAGAGTGTTCAAGCAGATGCTTAGTTCGTTGGGTGTCTCCCACTCTGTGTAAAGCGCCTATCATCCAGAGTCCCAGAGTGCTCTGGAACGCTGGCACCAAACCTTTAAGTCTATGCTGAAGAAGTTTTGCCACGTGACAGGGAAATACTGGGATGAGGGGCATGCCATTTGTTCTTTATGCCATTTGGGATGCAAAGCAGGAATCCTTGGGGTTTAGCCCAGCCGAGTTAGTGTTTGGACATAATGTGCGTGGTCCACTCAAAGTGCTACAGGAGCAGCTAGTATGCAGCTCCCCACCTAAAACTAATGTGACAGATTTTGTCTTTAAGTGTAGAGGGCGGCTGCAGAGTGCTTTTAAGCTGGCTAAAGAAGCACTGTCTGCCTCTCAAGTGAACATGAAGAAGAGGTTTGACAAAAAAGCAGTTGAGCGACAGTTCCAGCCTGGTGATACGGTGTTGATATTGCTGCCTACACCTGGTGTGGCACTCACTGCACGGTTCTCAGGTCCATATGTGGTGGACAGGAAAGTGTCTGAAACTGACTACATCATCCATACACCAGAACGAAGACAGAAAACCTGTGTATGTCATATTAACATGTTGAAAGCTTATCATTCCAGAGGTGCTACTGGGAGAGATCTGCGGCCCTCAGAGGTCACGGTGGTAGAGGTTTCTGCCTCGGTGGAGATGCAGCCGGAGGAAACAGACTTGGTGATGCCCTGTGACGGTCATCGGTGTGGTAGGCTGAAGAATTCAGAGTTTCTGTCTGCAGTTAATCATCAGCTGTCGTTCTTGTCAGTTCCCCAGAGGCAAGATATCATTAACTTACTTGGCACATACACTTCAGTGTTAGGTGATGTACCTAATCATACCTCGGTGATCAAGCACGATATTGATATAGGCAAAGCTACCCCAATAAGGCAGCATGCATACCACTGCTCACCAGCTAAAAGAGAAGCTATGAAAGCAGAGGTAGCGTACTTAGTTGAAAACAATTTGGCTAAGCCCAGCTGTAGTCCTTGGAGTTCTGTACGGACTTACGTAAAGTCAATGCAGTCACAAAGACAGATTCCTTTCCTTTACCTCGGATGGATGACTGCATAGATAGGGTTGGTCCTGCGACATGCATCTCAAAGTTAGATTTGCTCAAGGGATACTAGCAGGTTCCATTGACCCCCCGTGCTTCCGACATCTCTGCGTTTGTGACCCCCCATGCCTTTATGTAGTATACAGTAATGCCTTTTGGCTTAAAAAATGCACCTGCCACTTTCCAGCGGCTCATGCAACAGGTGTTAGGAGATGTGCCTAACTGTAGTGTTTATCTTGATGATGTGGTAGTGTACTCCAGTGGGAGAGCCATCCGTCTAGTTTAAGAGCAGTGTTTCAGCGCCTAGCCGATGCGACCTCGCTTCGTCGTTTTCTCGGCATGACAAGCTACTATCGTTGTTTCTGCAAAAGTTTTCTCTACCATTGTCTCTCCTCTTACCAAGTCGTGTAGCCCTGCCGTTCCATTTGTGTGGAGTGAAGAGTGTGACCAGGCCTTTAATGCTGCCAAATCCATTCTCTGTAGTGCTCCGGTGCTCGGGGCTCAGGGCTCCTGACTTCTCTTCTCCCTTTAGCCCTGAGGTGGACGCCAGTGCAACTGGGGCCGGTGCAGTATTGTTACAGGGTAGCAGTGATGGTGTGAATCATCCAGTGTGCTACTTCTCATCAAAGTTTAAGCGTCATCAGTTGAACTATTCTACTATTGAGAAGGAGACACTAGCGATGCTCCTGACTTTACAACACTTATAGGTGTATGTCGAGTCAAGCTTATTCCCTGTCACTGTGTACACTGACCATAATCCACTTGTTTTTTTTTAACCAGATGTACAACAGTAACCAGCGCTTGATGCCTTGGGCCCTCCTGGCCCAGAGCTACAACCTGGTTAGACTACTCCTGAACCCCTTAGACCACAGGTGTCAAACTGAATCCCAGAAAGGCCGGTGTCCTGCATGTTTTAGATGTTTCACTGTCTTAACACACCTGATTCTAATTAATCATCGTCACCAGCTTGTCATCAAAGTCTGGATAGTTCTGTTGATGACACAGTCACTTGTATCATGGTGCAATGAAGCAGGGAAACATCTAAAACCTGCAGGGACACCGGCCCTCGAGGACCGGAGTCCGACACCCCTGCCCTAGACTGTTCAGTGCGTAACAAAGGCCCTTAACCCTAATTGCTCCCTGGGCGCCAGAATAAAGGCAGCCCACTGCTTCTAGTCTAACTAGTGATGGGTTCAAAACAGGACACATTTCAGTGTGTTTCCATGTATAATGACGAATAAAGTGGTTATTATTATTATGCGGAAAATGTTTCTATAGACACTACTCTTATAGGTGAAGCCTTGAAGCAACACAATCTGATCCTCCAAGAAATTAAGACAAATTGTGTCAATCTCAAAATCGATGTAGAAATTAAAACATTAATATGATCATCAGCACTCTTTTTGTCTCAGTGAGTGAGCGTTCATCTCATTTCATGTGATGGATGTCTGTGTTCTTCACAACCGATCACGGATGTGTGTTCACATCTTCATGTGACAGTAAACATTTCGATTTTTTGAATTCACCTTTACTACAGGAGATCTAGCGGAACATATTTTGGTGTATAAAAGCAAGTTTCACTACTTTATTGTTTAGCACTGTCAACTGACAAAATGTGCGTGCTGGTATGCAAATTTTCAAGGCAGGATCGAACTGTATATTGCGGTACGCACAAATCCATGCAAAGTCCGATTTTTTTTTTTTTCATCTTGATGTATCTGACATCCTGACTGTCATAGGACTGCTGCTTTCAAATACTCCTGTGGTCAAAAGGTTTGGTTGGCAGTCAAGGACATTCACAGTCATGTAAAGTGTCTCCATGCTACATTGGACATTTTGTGGTGGATTCTGTCATCAACCCATTCCACTGTTCATCTCAAGCTTCCCTGTTCTCAGTGTATTCACCCTGTTTTAATTGTCTCTTTGCTCAGGCCTTTTCAGACCAGTACCCTGAACCCTCCCTCTCCTCCAGGCTTGTATATGGTCATCCGGCCTTTACGGTCCGGCAGTTTCTGGATGTGTGCCACCGGGGCTGCAGGCTGCAGTACCTTGTTGATTGGGTGAAGTAGGTTCCTCAGGAACAGTGTTGAGTATCTTGGATGACAACAAGCTGAAGGAACTCCACTGTTGCCACCCGGGAAAGCCTGGACCACTGGGAGGCGACTTTCAGAGGGTGGGGGAGGAAAATGTCTGGTTGGTGTTTAACTCCTCCTCATGGGTCCTGCACATCTGGTCTTCACCTGCCACAATCAAACCATCAATACTTAAATTCTGTTGTTTTTTTTTCATCCATTCTTCACTGAATTGTTAAGTCTGCCTGTCTGCTGCCTGGTGGGCTGCTGGTAGCCTACAAAAATTACTGCTGAGCTCTAGACCAAGTCTTGTTCTACCTATTCTCAGTCAACTGCTTCATTGTGTTCAATACAGCTTCTGGGTCTGTGTTTATCCTGGTCTTAACAGACATAACAAAATAAAAATATAAAAATTTAACTGATTTGGACTAGATACCTAATCAGTTGTCTAGTGGTGCAGGGATGTGTGGGAGTAACAATTATCAAATTCCTGTTCTGTTTAATGTTTAGCCTTTAAAGGGGACCTATTATGGCATTTAATGTATATTTTAAACAGGCCTTGAATGTCTTAAAAACAATCTAAAGCTTGTTTTTTCTACATAAATCAGAAATTCAGCCTGTGGGCCATGTCTCTAGTTTTACCTCTTCTAACCCCATTTTCTGTGAGTGATTCTGAGAGGAGGGGAGGCTATGATAATGAGGCTCTGTGCTGATTGGCTGCTTGAATGACGTGTAGCAGGGGAGGGAACAAAGCCTCGCTCCGGCCAGAAGAGCCGGCTGCGTACACAAAGCGTGTCCCATGCGAGAAGCTTCGGCGACAAAATAAATTCCATTGCTTTATTTTTTTTGTATTGGACTGTCCTAACTGGCCGCCAGTTTAACGGTTTCAGTGTGGACAGAGAGCGTCCGATGTCACGCAGCTCAACGCGATAGTCGGACGCTTGCATGCAGTTACGCGGTGTAAACGGATCTTAAGCCTGATTTACGGTTCTGCGTTAAATCGACGCGTACCCTACGCTGTAGGCTCTGCGTTGGTGTAACGCGGAACCATAAATCAGCCTTTAGTTCCCTGAATAGGGGACCGGGTCACCTCGTCTTCACACTAATTCACACAGGAAGATTTAATTGAATTACCAGCCTTTAGTTCCCTGAAGAGGGGACCGGGTCACCTCGTCTTCACACTAATTCACACAGGAAGATTTAATTGAATTCTAAACAGGTACACCACAGTTATTTACTCCGATTCCTCATCACTTCATTTCTTATATTACAAGACAAATGAATCATGTTAACTGTAAAGAAATCACAACACTGAATTTTCACAAATGGCAACTTTAGTGTTAAAAAAATAAAAGAACATAAGTTGTATATAAATAACATGTATGCACTATTGCTGGCTCAAGGAAGGGCCGTGTGTTTTCTGAAGGTGTCGTTGAACAGCTTCAGGTGAATTGCTTGGAAGATCTGAAACCATAAACAGAAGAAAAATGTATTACTAATAGAGCTCCGGTGTTAGCTAACACTCCGTTAGGGAACACTGGAGCCACCGGGGCTCCTCACCGGTCCGGTCCGGTGAGGAGCCCCGGTGCTCCAGAGCTAAGCTAAATACTTAACCCATGCAAAGATCATGCTTGTAGACAAATATAAATAACATAAAAAAATAACGTCACTTACTGCTGACTCGTGTGCAGTTGCCGGGTCCGTACTGTGGGCACTGATCCTTTTATGAGGGTGGGTGTCGATGCAAAACCTAATTTTTACTGTCCCCTCACTGTGGAAGCAGCCACCGCTTCTGAACAATGGCTGACGCTCCGGCCGGCGGAGTTGGTTGTGGGCGTGGTTTCAGCAGCGGAGGCCGACCTATGGAAATCAGCGCCTATCGTTACGTAACGATAGGCACAGATTCTGAACGGCTCGTAGAAATCACATGACACTGGAAAATTCAGCCGGGTGGGGTGTACAGACCCTGCAGAATTTCGTGGCATTTCATCTTTTCTGTGTTGGCAGGGTGAGGGGAAACCACTTTATATATGTTAAAACAAGAAAAACTTGTTTTTTTCATAATAGGTCCCCTTTAAAGCAGCACAATGTAACTTTCAGCTTTTGTTGAGTTTGGCGGCTCCTTTGGACAAAAGTGGTAGTGCTTTACCAGAAAGAACACTACATTTCCCATGAGCACCAGCGCGTACTGCCGGAAAGATCCTGTCCCCGTCGCGTGCATTTGTTTTGATAGTGAATGAAATAAGACGGGAGGGACTTTCAAAGCTACTTTTCTGTTTTCAGCGGTCGTTTGCAGGATGGATAGCAAAGAGGTAATGTATCTATTTTTGGCTAAACAATATAATATGACGATGTTGAAAATCACTAAGTTCAACTTGGTTTTATTAGTGAAGTCATCCCCACCTCCCTGTCCTGTTTCAGCGAGATAATGCGCCCCAAACTACAATATACGCTCTGGTTTTGTTCTACTGCACCTTTTTCCTGTCACGTTTTTTAGAGGGACTTCGTCATAAATTAGTAGTCCAACATACTTACTGACAAAATAAAAAAATACTTTATAACCTGTGAATAACTGATTGCCCATTCCTTATATTTTGTAGATCAGCCCTGCACAATTTCAGGAAAAATACCAGAACCCAAGACGAATCCCCTGTATGTGAAAACATTCTATTTTTGATTCTTATTGAACATAGAACTCTACATTTACATTTGTATCATAACAATTCTGTCTCTCTTGTTGGACATCCTTCCTCGTCTTTCATCTCACGCCAGCGAGTGAACGCCGGGCCAATGTTTATTCTTGTCCGGGCATTTTTTTTTTTTATCCGGGCATTTAGCTTGTTACTCTCCCGCTTCCTTTTTTCGCCTCCTCCGATAAAACTTTTATTTTCTTCGTTTTTTTCGCTACTTCGGCCATTATACCAGCTTCTGCTGAGCTCTGCGCTCCATGCCCCACCCAGCTTTCGTCTCGACTATGATTCGGGAAGGAGGGGGAAGTGACGTATGCCGTAAAGCAGTCAAAAATGTGTAGTTTTTTAGTGTGGAAGGGTTCCTACCATGCACCTCAAAGTTACATAATGCCAGTGAAGGCGATACAGACCCCCTCAGACCATGACAGAGGTGTCATTAAACCTGTTGTAAGTTGATGTAACATCCCAATGACTCTGGAAATATTATATTATGGTGGAAAAGTTACATAGTGCTGCTTTAATACTGTAACATACTGGCTGTGTAATCCCCTAACCCTTTGACGCTCCATGTTAACGTTCATAAAACATAAAAATGTTAATGTATTCAGACCTACATGATGGACCCAGCTTGGATACCATAATTACAGTTTTGTCATTCACTTATGCAAAATTATCCATTCATCTTTGCACAGATAAGCATTGAACGCAATGATTAAAAAGGGAAAATCAAAGTGGTAATCCCTTTGCTTCTATGGTGTTAATATGGTGGCTAGCAGAGGAATAGAAGTTGAAGAGCGTCTGAAAGGAAAAAAAGGGGATGGAGAAAAGGCATGGTAAATTGTTAACAAATATGATATAACCCCCTCAGAAGAGGAAAGCTTGAGTAATGATGTCGGGGAAAGAAGGAGAGGAAAAGACAGAAAAGGGACAACAGATGTCAAGTGAGATGTGAATACTGTATAAAGCGGATTCAAAAAAAAAAAAAAAAAAGTATATGCTTGACAAACATATACGCTTGTTCATAAATAAGTGCACTTTCGGACCAGGGTATACCTAGCTGTCTTTTTGTCCCACGTCATCTCTTTCCGGTTTCATCTCTACTGATCCTCAGTTCCTCAGTTCCTCTCCCGTGAGCTGCGGATGTTTCCTTGTGCTTTATTTCCACTCATCCTGCTGTCATTCTCTTTCCTCTTGAAGGTTTTGAGATGACATAAGTGCTGCTTATTCATTGGTGTCATCGTTCAGTAAATTACATATTTGACTTGACAGCTACTTGAACACTCATGTATATGCACAAGTGATTCAGCTGTACTTTAATATGCAAGGGCAGACAGACATAAACAGGCATGGCCAGAAGGAACAAATAAGACAAATGACTGATGTGGTTAGGAAAAAGTACCTCTTGGATTTACATGAATTAATAATATGGAGGAGACGTAGAGAACGGTCTTCAGAACGGCCAAATTCTTAGAATATACAGTTTCTTAACCCACATGCAGCTAGCCTTTTTGGAGTTTTGGTATCCCTGACTGCCTTTTTTCAGCTCTAAATAATGAAAGTGACCTTGTTGAGTTTCTATCTATAGTTGAGCGTATTACAGTACAAGGAAATATCTACTGTAAGTGAAATCAAATAGTCTCAATGCAAACCGCTGATCGGTTTCGAACTGAAAATGAATTTGTTATATCATAGTCCTCATATGAACTAGCACTGAAATAACATATGGCACTTTTCTACAAGTACCTACTCGGCTCTGCTCATCTTAGCTCGGCTCAACTCAATTCGGCCTGGTTTCTTTTGCATAACAATTCAGCACCTGGAGCAGAAGTAGGCAGGTTGGAGCGAAGCAGCATGTGAGCAGTATGTGAGTGTGTGACACAAACGAAAAAGAAAACAACATTAAAGATGTAAAACATGGAGGAGATGATATATATGTGCTGGCAGGTCTGTGGCTTGTGTTCGATATCAAGTTAAAAAATGAGAGTAAGAGGAGGCTTCATGCGGCAACACTTTTTAATTTGTTTTTTAGTTTGTGCTGCTGAAAAGTCCGTTGGTAGCCGCGAGCAGCTATGAAGTGACAGAGCTCCTGGTAGATCCTGTCGTTCCTTATCGCCCGTCTAGATCCGTTTTTAATTCTCTCCTCAGCCACCAGGTTTATGAACATCTGCACCTCAGAGTTGGATCACGACTTTTGTGCTGCCATTGCTTGTCGAATAAAATGAACAAGAAGCCGTCGTCAGAGTCGCTCTTTTGCTGACGTCCACATCTTGACTCAGACGTCTGACCCCCAACCTCCTGACCAATCGGTGTGATGATGGCAGATACTGCTCAACTCAGCCCGCTTAAAGGCGAGTTATACTTGCAGTTGGTGCCTGCGTTCTGTTCGGATGTCTGTTCGGGTCCACCAACAACGGCAACGTTCCTCGTGTAGTACGCAAGGAGAACGCGTCATACCGGTGGTGACCAATAGGGGGCAGTAAGCAGAGCAACAGTTGGAAAAGTGATATATATTTAATAGCAGAAGTAGTAGCAGTGGTAGCAGCAGCGGTAGCAGATTAGAACAACGAACAAGTTTACAGGACAATATTGGATGATGTAGGAGATTATAACATCGTGTGAATGTGTTTGAATGTGTATGAATGTTTGGTGGTGGTCGGAGGGGCCGTTTGGCGCAATATGTCAGCCACGCTTCCCAGTGGCGGCCTTTGGCATCAAGGGGCCCGTTTCAATATTTAATATGGGGCCCTATTTATTACTATATTTGCCAGCTATGTGTCCTGCGTCCGTGACGCATTATAAGCTGAAAGTAAACGCATCCATGCGTGACGCATGGATGCGTTTACTGCGTTGGTGTTATTAGAGTGGGCGGCAGCCGCTGCTGTAGTCGGTGCAGATGCTGGACCAAAGAAAGAGGTCACTTTCAGAAGACTACTGTTACCTTTCTTAATTTCCAGTCCTATCTCCGAACTGTAGTTGGGAGAGCTGGTATTTATGCGGTTTCTGGCTCGTTGCTGGTAACCGGCGGTTGTCTAGGAGTCCGGGGAAAGTGAAGGAAAAAAGGACGGAGGAAAAATACTGTCCGTGCAACGTCGCACATTTATTACAAACTTGTAAAGAGCAAACAAAACACGTGAGGGCCGACAACTGAAATCTAACGGAGGACACACTGAAAAGTAACTGAACATGTGTTCCGGTCTTCTACACGCGCACACCTGCATCTCCCTCTCTCTCGTCCGCTGCACCCACTACGTCTCACACACACACACCCGAACACAGACACCGCCTTAAAGGGGACCGGGCTGGCCGGTAACACTACTCACAGCTTTCTTTTTTATATCTGATAATTTTCGCTTTTCAGCACCACTCTGGTATGTTCGTTTCATTTTTCTTGGATGTTAGCTGGTTAGTTTAATGGCGGGTAGTGATTTATTATTGTGTCTTCCTTGCGCATTTATTTTTTTGTCAGTCAGTTGGGGGCCCCCTGGTGGCCGGGGCTCGTTTCAACTGAAACGGTTGAAACATAGGTAAGGCCGCCTATGACGCTTCCGTCAGTCTGCAGGGCAGCTGCGGCTACAAAACATAGCCACCACCGGGGAGAATGTGTATGAATGAATAATGGTCTCTGTAAAGCTCTGGGTGCCTTGAAGGGCGCTATATAAAACCAAGCCATTATTGTTATTATTATTATTATTATTATTACTTTTTATTACTTATTTATTATTACTTACTTTTTACTTTTTTACCTCCTTCCCTGGGTGTGTGTGTGTGTGTGTGTGTGTGTGTGTGTGTGTGTGTGTACTGCTGCTAACGCGTGAGTTTCCCCATTGAGGGAGTAATAAAGGACTATCTCATCTTATCTTATTATTATTGCTTTGGTTACAATCTCTGTATAATATAAAGATAAAACAGAAGGTCATATATTTGAGGATTGTTATCTCTAAGGACAAAACAGCAATTGAAAAGCAATTGAAAAGATGAATATTTGGAACAATGTGGACGAGTCTTATTATCAAAAATGGATAGTCTGTCAAGACTCATTTATCTGGCATTCACCTTACCCATCTCAATAAGAATGATCAAAACAATAAATACAGTTATTATAAGTTCATATGGAGAAATAAATGTCAACATATAAGAAAGATTGACATGGTAAAAGCTATGATGATATTGAATGTGATCGATTTCAATATTATGAATGGTGTCTTGAAACTGAAATGGTTAAAATCTTTCCTTACAAATAGACATTCTTTCTGGTTTATTGTTCCTAATAGGATTTTCCCAAAAATGGGTGGAATAGACTTTCTTCTACGCTGTGACTTTGAATGTAGCTAATCACCTTTTAAACTCTCTGCTTTCCATCAGAAAGTCCTTCTCTGTTGGAAATTGATTTATAGTCATAATTTTACACCACACAACACACCTGTATGGAACAACAGGTACATTTTGCTCAGTAGAAAATCTGTTTATATAGAGGATTGGAAATCGAAAGGAGTCTGGGCTATTGCACACTTTCTGGATAATACTGGTAATGTGTTACAGTTTGAGGATTTTTGCAAAAAATACAAAATTCAATGTACTTTTATAATAGAGTGATAAAAGCCTTACCAATTTCTCTGAGGTCGATGGTTAGAGAAGACATTCGTCACTCTAAGGTCTCTCCTGAACTGAGACAGCTCTGCATTAAAGGTTTAGATTTTTGTGACTTTAAATGTACTAACAAGTCATTAGAAACATTTTGCTATATTATATATTATATTAATAATATTATTTTGTTGAAGACAATAATTTGGACTTTGTCCTTAATAATTTGGTGTTATTGGGAAAGTTCTTCATTCACAAATGTAGATTTTTTAAAACCAAACCATGTTTGACTCATTGGAGAAATGAGCTAAAGCTCTTGAGTAAATCCTTGAGTCTTGTTAAAGAAAAGAAAGCCCTTAAACTGTTTTCTTTACTTGAAAGATATGATTTAATATGAGATGGCCCTTGTGAGTTATTTATTTTTTTATTTAATTTTTATTTTATGTTGTACAATAATTAGATTCTCAGTGTATATTTTATAATACTGATGTTGCTCAACCCAAGGCAAAAGTTTGTAATTCTGATATGACTTTTATGTCCTTTGTTTGTTTGTATCTATCTTTCAATAAAAAAAAAACATTCTGGTGTAAAACTAAGTTAAGGATTAAAGTGAGATAACAAGGGGCAAGTTAATCTGCATGGGGAACTTTCTCCAGCAGAGAGCAGCATAATCGTACAAACATTGCTTTAGTTGCGATGTCGGCAAAGGAAGCGGCGTCGTCACTTGTGGCCAGCTGGTATCAGACCGGGAACAGCGCCACTCGCAGCCAGAGCGAGAACTGCAGGTCGCGTACGCGTTCAGTGTCTTTTTGAGATCGGCATGTCGACGCGCCAAATGAACGCAGGATACGCGTGACGACAACGATGCGTACGCATACGCGTTCTGAACTGCCAGTATAACGAAGCCCTTAGAACCAAGTAAGAGTAGTTACAGAAAAAGTATCTACTCGGCACAGGTAGAGCCCTCGTGGAAAAGAACCAAACCGAGGCGAGGGGAGTCGGGCTGAGTAGGTGCCAATAGAAAGGGTTGCTCTCTGAATGGGTGGGAATATGGGAAAGGAAAGCAATGTACAGTTAAACTCATATCCAATATATTTAAATATTTTACTAGAGAAAAAAAACAAAACATCAGCCATTTAGAATCTGGACAATTATGCAGTCCATGCGTATTTATGTGGTAGGTCTGCCCTTTCTACTATAGCAATGCACGTAGTCCATCTTAAAAGTGTATAAAACTGACTGCATATTGGTTTTATTGGTGTAACAAGGAAGAGAGTTGTTTGGATATGTGTCCAAAGTGAAGAAAATGAAGGAATAAAAAAAGCTCACTGTAAAATGAGATTTACAACTTAAATCCCCCCCCCCCAAAAAAGAGCCTAATGCAAAGGCAGATTCAATAACTTTTGTATACGGATTAAATGAGAGGGACTCTTGATGCATCAGATGGATTGGCTTGAACTGGATCACTAATGGACACGGCATCATTTGAGCTAAGGTAAGCGGTTCTATACAATTTCTAACCCTGAACATTCTTTGTCATATTCAGGAAATATCTCCTCACCATCCACTTGCGGCCCATCACGTGAGTAAACTTTAAGAGAAAAAGTATTTTTAAGTATTTATAAACAGCACTAGCTCCACAAAGTGGAAATAGAGTGACCCCCAAACCATGAAAAACATTGCTCCAGCCAATCATGCCCCCCTCCGTGACCCATGATTGCGTCATGGAGAAGAAAGGTGGAGAATTTTCAACTTTTGATGTATATTGCACTGGAGGGAGGGCTAGCTCTCTGTGTTTTGTTTACAAATAAATGTGTCATCATCCAGAAATGCCTTACCCTGACTTTAAACTGAGATGGACGTGTGGCAATGGAGTTGGCTGCTATCTTGAATACAAAAAAAAAATAAAATCTTATGGGTATCCATTTTCTCCTCATGTTTATTTGTCAAGTTTGTTTGTTTGGTCCCTTTTAATTAAGTATAATTAAAACTGAAATTAAAAACCCATTAGCCCTGCAATACACAGTAGAGCTGCAGTTGATTTCTGATCAGTCTCCCTTTCTTTCTTTACAATATTGTGTTAAAGACTTGACAGACGATCTACAGTCATCCATGAGACAATTTTTTTGTGGTTGTTAAATCCTGTGAATAGGTAACTTGTTTAGCCCATTTGCTTGCCATCTCTGCAACACTAGGACTCAGCACTTTGATACATTTATTCAAAATGTTTTATCTTAGACCACTGAAGCTTTTTCCTGTGCAGAGAGAAAGAACCTACAGCAGTTTGAGTGTTGCTGGAGTCTTACTTGGCAATCTGATATAACCACTGTGTAACAGCCGGCAGAGAACCCAAATGCAGCACAGAGCACAGAGTGGTAGTTTGTCTGGTTCACTTTATTTCCCAACAGGGGCAAAGAGCAGGCAGAAATGCAGGACAAGGATCAGGCAGTAATCAGTGTCAGGTTCGGAAGAAGGGGTCGGGCACCGGAGAACAGGAGACAAGGCAGAGTCCAGAAACAGGCAGGGTCGGCAACGGGAAGTCAAAACAGGGACCGCTGGAGAGTCTTGCATCAAGAGGGCAAAGAGACAATCTGGCAGTGAGCGTGGAGGAGAGGGGAGCTTTAAAGCTGGCTTGATTGCCGATGAGCTGCAGCTGGGCGAGCCGGCGAGTGGAGCGACCAACGAGGTGGGCGTGGTTGGCAGATGGGGTGAGCAGGAGAGAGGCGAGTGGAAAACCACTGAAGGCAGGTCTGTGCGGAGGGCTGACCATTACACACTGAGCCGACAGACCTCAGACAGACTCAATGTCTATTTTTCTCAGGATTCATTAATCTAATAGATTACTGTATTCTAGTGGGATATTTGTACAATGTCAGAAGACATTTTTATTTACAAAAGGGTCATACAGTAGGGGATTAAAAGTTTAGAATCCAAAGACCGAATCTGCAGTTCCAGTTGTCTTTTTAGATTCGCTTTTTGTCTCTTATATTTCCACAAAAGGTTTGCTATTAGAACATACTGTGATCGATAGAGGTTATATAGTATATAAACAACAGTTTTGTTTTGTGAGCTCTATTATTATACTCGTTAGCTTTGTGTAGCTGAAGGCGTGCTAGAGGGGAACCCTATCATTTGCTGGTAACTGACTAGAAATATACCAGAATAATGGAGAATTTATTTTTCTTTTCTTTTTTTTGTAACATTGATCATATTTATGGTTTGATGAACTGATATAATGGATATGTCCATTTTCTGTATGCCTGTCACTCTTTCAGTGATTTTGTCCTTACATGTGGATAAAATGACTCCACACTATCTAGTTTCATAAATCAATCATAGGTGTGAAATGTCTGACAGGCATCTGACAGTGACTCATAAACATGAATACATTCTGGCATTGTGTTCTTTCCCCCAGTGCAATGTATTAATAAATGCAAACAAGCTGGCATTCTGACTCCATCCCTGGGCACAAAACATAAATCTTTGCTAATAACAGCAGTGGCATTTCAGCAACAACAGGGATTACACACGTCTACTGAGTGGTCGAACAACTTGTGCACACATGGACACACGAGCATACTCAAGAATCTTGAGTCAAGACTGTGGAAGCCATTTAAGTACAGTAAACTAATTTTTGTGTTCAAGAAAACCAGCGTGATATGATTTGCACTTCATGACATTGCGCGTTATCCTGCTGGAAGTAGCCATCAGAACATGGGTACACTGTGGTCATAAAGGCATGGACATGGTCAGTAACAATACTCAGGTAGGCTGTGGCATTGACACAATGCTAAATTGGTAATAATGGGCTCAAAGTGTGCCAGGACAATATCCCCCACACCATTACACCACCACCACCAGCCTGAACCATAGATACAAGGCAGGATTGGATCCATGCTTTCATGTTGTTGACACCAAATAACATGATCGCTTGTTGTCCAGAGTTGAAAGGTGGGAGGTTTAACAAGCTGCTGGGTTTGGCAGTGGATTCAGCTACATTGACATGAAAGGCAAAACATGTTTGTAATTCATTATGTCAGAACATGTTTTTGATCAGTGGAAGAACAAAGTACAGACTTAAAAAAGAGGAAGCAGGCAGGTAAAGAAGAGTCTCTAGATTCATATACATCTAAGATAATAAAGCAAAAGTAGAGTGCAAAGTCTGATTTAAAAGCCATAAAGTAATTAAAAAAGCCAGAGTGCAGGGTGGAACCTTAGTTTTTAATTTTATATGTTGTTATTAATTTGCAAATGTCTGTTTTCTTAATATTGACATGTCAACATAACATATCCTGTTCTGTTGAATAAGAAAGTGAATGATGCAGAACTGAGAAATGTGGCCAGATTTATAAAAAGAACCCCCCACCCACTCCTTTTTTCCTTTCAACTCTCTCCAATAAATTGCAGGTCTTTTTTCCAGGAACCACAAAGCCATCAAGTAATTAACATGATTTAAAAGTTGATATCATTAAATGCCTAAAATAATTAGTATTATGCTCCCATTTGTGTGAATAAAGAAATCGACTTAGGATTTGTTTATATGGACTGGACACCTATCCCAGCTTTAATGATCTTTAAACATCTTTTGATTTAAAGTATGAAGTTACGACGGAGTATTAGGGCCAAACGAAGACAAAAAAAAAAAAAATGGAAATTACGAAAATAAAGTCATAATAATATGAGAATAAAGATGTAAAATTACCAGAATAAAGTCATAATGTTGCGAGAATAAAGTCGTAATATTACGAGAATAAAGTCGTGATATTAAATATATTATAAATATATATATATATATATATATATATATATATATATATATATATATATATATATATATATATATATATATATAAATATATATATATATATATATATATATATATATATAACTTCACAAGATGCTCAATATTCTTCATTTTAACAGGGAGAAGATGCTCTTCCTGTTAGAGTTCTCATAAATTTACATTTTATTCTTGTAATATTACGACTTTATTCTCATAAATTACGACTTTATTATCGTAATATTACGACTTTATTCTCATAATATTACGACTTTATTCTATTACCACTTTATTCTCGCAACAGTATGACTTTATTCTCGTAGTTTTACGACTTTATTCTCATTATTTTATTACTTTATTCTCGTAATTTCCAAATTTTTTTTGTCTTAGTTTGGCCCTAATACTCCGTCATATGAAGTACATAGAACCGAACCTGTTTTGTTTTTGCTCCCAGCAATAGTGCTGCAACCTCTCCTTGTTTGGTCACCTGGCATCACCTGCAGCACCTGAACGCAACACGGCTGCATCACAGTCACACAGTCCGGTAGGATGATGGACCCTGGCGGCAGCGGCAAGCGGCTTGGTGGTCGGAAACGACCTGATGATATATGGGCATATTTCTATATAATCAAGCAGAGAGAAAAACAGAATGCATCGTAGAGGGAGACGGCGATAAATGTGGCCACAAACTCGGTGGAAAGAATCCCACCAACATCAAGCGGCACCTGAAGACTCACCACGCTGAAGACTCACCATTTTTTCGAAGGTAAGTTACACCAAGTCCTGTTAACATATAATCAATGTTACTCGACAATCTGCTTGTGATCAATTTCATATGATCAATTGCTGACTTCAGTCTAAAATTACCTTGGTTGCGCTGCTGACCCAGGCTTAAGTTAGTTTAGTTGTGCTGACATCAATTCAGTATATGTGTGTTACTGGTAGCCTACTGGTTGATTTGACCATGGTTTTGGTCGGTCTGCAAGTGTAATAAGTTCATAATGACCCATGTTTGAGTGACTGTCTGAAACGTAGACTAGAATATAGCATTTGAGACCTGTTGCCGTTCCCCGTGTGTCTATTGCTGCGTTCCATTTACCTCGGAAGTCGGAACTCGGAACTGGGAATGACGTCACAGCCGAGTTATCAGCGTTCCAGTTACAAAGTAGGTAAACAAGTTTGTAGTTAGCATATACCACATGAAAAATGTAAATTACACTATAGCAGCATATATATGCTGAACAATACTTGTATACGACTGATTTAGTGTGACCAAAACTAGAATGAAGTGCTACGAATTTTTACAGAGCTCTCTTCTACTGTTTACAACCGGGGCAGCCATCTTGGAATGTCAACTCGGGGGTGGTGAAGACTCTCCCACTTTCCCAGTGGGAAATCCCACTTCGAGGGGCGTTCCAGTTGAAAAATCCAGCTGGTAACTGGGAAATCCCCACTTCCGAGGACAAATGGAACGCGGCATAAATCAGGGATCTGAAACCTTTATTATCAAAAAAGCCATTTTGAACTCACTTCTACAAAAAATATTTTCGGGAGCCGCAAGAAATAACAGAGATTTTAAAAGTTTTCATCTTTTATTTATTTTAGCTGTTACAACCCCTAAATATAACAACAGAAGTGCAGTGTGCATTTGTAGGCGTACTTTGAAATAAATTAAACTGTGAACTGTAGGCCTATTTCAGTCTATATTTGTGTAAAAGTAAAATAAAAAATACTCCACTTTAATATAAATAAAAAATTTAGCTGCAACTTAGCAGCTTTAAAAATAAATATAGAAATTAAAAGTAGTTCTTTTAAAATTAGATGGCATCAACTCAAACTCCAAGATAACTGCCCAACAAAATAAACTAACAATATGACTAAAAATGAATTCAGAAATATCATTTATTTATGTTCGGGTTTTTTTTTCAAGGCCAAAGGGAGCCGCTACAATGAGGATGAAGAGCCGCAGGTTGCAGACCCCTGTTCTAAATGAACAGCACACTTGGCTTCCTTTGTAACGTTAGCAGCATGTTTAACCATGTTTACATTCAGTGACGGTGTGGTCCTCTTTGTGTGTTTATGTTCCCTCAGCAATATATGCAATATGTTAAACTGGTCGAGTTATATGTGCAGCTTTATCATATGTAGAGTCTGTCTGCTTTAGGGTAAAACAGAATATACCTTTTATTATTGTAAATATTGGTGAAAATACTTTCTTTTTTATCTTTTCTTTTTTTAACTTAAACGGACAAAAACTGGACTAAAACCTTTTTGAGTTTTCGTTGACTAAAACTAGACTAAAACTATCACATATAGAAATTACTAAAATGTGACTAAAATTGATACAGGGTTTTTCCTGGCTCTAATTGAGGCGGAGGTGGCACCATCCTGGTCATGTGCACACGCGTGCGAGTATACCGTGCCTTCAACTGGCTCAACCAAACACTTTTTACAAGATATTTTGCATTTTGGGAATTCTAATATGATTAAAAATGTATTTATTTATTCTTTATTTCATTAATTGATAAAATAAAACAAACAATTTAATAAAAACACAAACCTTGCTAAATTCTGAATGAAAGAGAGCAGAAAGAAGAAGAATCTTATTCAATCTGCCCCTTCTTCCCAAGAAATCAATTTACAAAGAATGTAAATTATATGTAAAAAAAAATATGACAATTATCATGTTAAAGCATTATTTTATTAACATAAAAATATAAATACAAATATAAGAACTCAATCTTACCAAAAAAAAAAAGTAAAAAAAAAAAAAACTGCCAATGGAACAAGAGACAATTTTCACTGAAATGAGTTTGAGTTTATTTCGATCAGCAATGATTGGAAAATGTTCATCCAACGAAACAAGAAAGGGTACATAAGTCTGGCCGAAAGGGTTAGGGCTGAAGCTAACGAGCTTGTAGATGCCCTAACCTTTATACCATCTAGACTGAAATGAGTGAAAATGGTTTTCTAGAACAAGTTACTTTTTAGGTGACTGTCTTATTTTAAATGTAATGATTTTTTTTGGACTAGAAATAAAACATTTTGACTGGATATAAGACAAGTAGTCTTTACTGACAAATCTTGCAACCAGACAGAGAACATTTCAGGCTCCTATCTTTCCATCTGTAGATCCTCATGCTCCTTGTAGTCCAAGACCTCCTGGTCTGGTCCTGGTCCATCCATGTCCTCCTTACAACAGACATCCAAATGCCTCTCTTTCAGTCTGCTATGCAGAGGTGTTTTCACCTTAAACAAAACAATTCATGCATTAATTATTTTTGTATTTATTTTGATTCAGACATAGTGATAGTGCCAGCTGCGTGGGGGTCACAGTGCTTTTGGCATAAATAACAGACCAAACATTCCTCAGTTTGCCTGAGCAGGTAAATTGGTTCAGCCACCGTTTGTCAAACCCACTGGCTCTGTGTTTTTTGAGAAGATCTATAAAGATGAATAAAAAGTCATGTTTAAATCGCGTTGATATGCTCCTAATGACTTGGAAACTGACTAACGGGGGATTAATGGTTCTGCGTTACACCAACACAGAGCCTACACCGTACTGTGCCGCGTGCCCTACGCCGTAGGCTCTGCGTCGATTTCACGCAGAACCATAAATCAGCCTTAAAGTTCCCCTCGCCTCGCCATCTCCTCCCGTCCTGCACTCTGACCCTCGCTATCACCTTTCATGCATATTTGTGCGCTACTTTCAGCCCTGACAAAATTGCTGCATCTCGTCAGTAACATGATTTATTACTTTTCAACTGCCTGTAACGTTAATTGTCTGCCCTGTTTCACCTGCACTCTTGCTTCTCCTGTCCTGGTCGCTTTTTAAGTACTGTGTATATATATCGAATATAAGAAGAATAAACAAGACATGCTAGGATGCAAAAGAAACAATATTTACCTGTTTGAACAGCCAGGGAAAACCAGGACGCCGATTTTTAATACAACAAATAGCAGAAAAACACGGAAAATAATTCTGGAGATTTCGTCTTCTTCTGCTGGTGCTGTGTCGTTGAAACAGCGCCCCCATAGCGGCGCAATGCTGCAACTACAGTCAAAATAACATCCATCCAGTGAGTCCAACGCCTGCCAGAAAATAACAATTTTCATGACGACGGAGTTTTAAGAGTTGGGGGCGGCACGAAATTAGGCGGCCGCCTCCGAATTTTGAATGCAGGAAAAACCCTGTAATAATCATTTTTGTCCAAAAGACTAACCCCCAATCCCAATCCGCACCCTCACAGACTCGCAGACTTACGTGCGCGCTCCCGCACCTTGCGTAAGGGCTGTCCCATTCCTAAAGTCGTTAAGTGCGCGAGGGCAAAATGTAAAATAAATAAATACATTTTGTTGCCCAAGTATCTGGTTATCATGATTAAGCCAAAGTGTCCACTGACAAGTTACTTTGTCAAGTTTGTTAAAAGTGTATGGTTATAAAGTCCTCAGACAGCCGGTTGCTGTTCATCTAATAGTTCATAGGTACATTTATACACAAACAGCTCTTCTTGTGAGCGATGGGACTAAAGTGAACAGAGATAAATAGATGGAAGTTCTTCTCCAGTATGAGGTAACAGTAATTCTGCTGAAATAGTACTTTAACGTCAACTGATATCAATGAATTCAGTGAGACACCCAGTATTGAGTCGGTTTAGAAAATAGCCAACTCAGCTCACAGTGATAAAAATGCTAGCTTCACTCTTCTGTAACACATTATATATCAATCAAGCTCCCAACTGCATTGACAGAAACTGCAAATTCACATTTGATCTTAGTTCCTAGGTGTAGCTATTACAGACAGGATTCGAAGAAATATCTTCTTTACGCCAGTATTCACTTGGTGGGCTTGAACAAACCATTCAGTGTCCACTTGTTGGGTTTGCTCTGACAGCCAAGACAAATTTATTAATGAGGACTGGTGAATAACACTTATTATAAAAATGCGTAATGTAGTTTGTGAGAGTATTTAACACATTAATCTTGACTGCCATGTCATCTTAATTTCCACCTGTGGTAGTTAAGGTATAAATACCAGCTGCTCAGTTGCAAGATTTGCAATAGTACCTTCACTTTTGGCCACCATAATGGTATCAATCTGCTGATGACACAGTTTAGATAAGTTGATTAAAAAATAGCATGCTTCAGTGGAGTGAAACTTTATCATTAATTACTTTTTAAAAACTATGGCTTTAAAATCTTGAGCACGCACAATGCCCAGTCTACTGAGGCATTTGTGCTGGTAACGTCAGTGAATCTAACAGCTTCGGATAGAACCATCATTCCCTTAGTGGCTTTCACTTTTGGTCAAGACGATGGTGACACAAAAAGAACAAAAGAAATACAAAGGGTCTTACAGTCAAGATTGAGTGCACATCTAGGCTAGCGTGAAGGGATAGAAACAAAGAAAAGTAAAACCCCAAAAAGCTAGGAGGATTTCTCACACAGATGCATAAATGTGAAGCTAACCTCACCATGTACGCTCTGGTCATTCATCCTGGAAAACAAGGATCTGCTTTGTTTTCCATAGAGAGAGGACATACCAATGTGATCCAGTAATTAGCAATAATTTGACAAGCTTGTTGTGGGCCAACACTTCAGCAGCAGTAAGCGATAAAGACAGTGGCTGTGTTTTATTTTGATGGTCCAGCCCACAATATGGAACACAGGAAAGATAAAACGGGTTAAACAACACCCAGTTGGTTCGGACAAATAGCTTAATGGTCAGACTCTGCTAGTGATTGGCTATGAGTGGTTATTTCCATGAGGGATGAGAATCTACAATTCAGTCCAATTCAATTTTATTTATATAGCATCTATTACATTATAAATTGTCTCTAGGCACTTTCCAGAGACCCAGAGCATGAGCCCCATGCAAAAAATAAACAATGGTAGGTAAAAGCTCCCCTAGCAGGAGAATGCAGTGTGTTGTTCATATTTCAATGAAGAGGCATCTTCTTATGAAACAAGAGCTTGCGCTCAACTTTATTATTGTCTGCACGTCTTCAACATCTAATAGGAAGAACCTACTTCTTCGTCTAGTCAACCTCACGAAGATTACTGACATGCTCTAGTACAGTGGTCCCCAACCTTTTCTGAACCGCGGGCCGGTTTAATGTCTGACAATATTTTCACGGCACAAAGGTGTAGTTGATAAAAACTAAATAAAATTACAAGATCGGCATTAAAAACTGATATTTTCTCTATAGTAATAATAATAACGAATAATAATAAAACATAATTTTCGAAAAAATAAAATAAAATAATGGAAATTGTAAATTACCTTTTAATATGAGTATTTCTATAAATGTGTTTTTATGTCTCATTAAGGTTATTTAAAGCCAGGCTTTTATTTTATTTATTAAGGAGACCGATATTTAGTGCTTTTATTTTGAAGGCCTCTCGCAGAGAAATTGTAACCATCCTGAGCTTCGGACTTTGATGGTAAAAGTTTAACGGCAGTAGAAAGTATGTCTGAAAGACTAAACTAGTGTCTTGAAAGCTAAAGTGGTGCCCAACTGACACAAAAAGCACCTTCTGATAAGGATTTGTTTTCTTTGCAAATGTTATGCCTTATTTATGTACATATTGAGTTTTGCTGTCAGCGGTAGGCCTGATTTATGGTTCCGCGTTAAATCGACGGCGTAGCCTACGGCGTCACCGCGCACCCTACGCCGTAGGCCCTGCGTACTGTAGGTGTAACGCGGAACCATAAATCAGCCTGTGTAGCTGTTATTACCGAGCGAGCAGCAGCTGCGTCGGTCCGTATTTAAGTTAAATTAAACTTATATGAATGTAGAAAGACTAACTCTATTTTATTTTAGTTTAGTTTAGTTTAGTTTAGTTTTAGTTTTAGTTTAGTTTGCAGTGTATTTATTGTACATCCAAGGAATAAAACAGGAATAAAAACATTGTGAACCATCAGTTTGGGAGTCATCCATCATCAGTCGGGGTTAAGGAAATTATTTTTTCTCTCTGTGCGGCCCGGTACCAGATGACCCACGGCCCGGTACCGGGCCGGGGCCCGGGGGTTGGGGACCACTGCTCTAGTAAATAGCTCCCTCTACTGGATACCTATTGTATTACAGGTGATTTCTTACATATCACTACAGTGCAGCAGCAGTTGGGGTGTCTTTCTTTCCCAGATTAGTCTAAAGACAGCCACATTGCTGATGTACAGAGAGTGGTTGCTTTGCGTGTGGCAGGGTGCCATAGTGTTTGCGGGTCTCTCCATTGAAACAATGCAGTCAGATGGCAGATGTGGTTTCCAGTTCCTGGAGACCAGCAGGATTTTTCAGATGTGGTTTGCGAGGAGCTTGGCTCTTGGCTATAGTATAGCTATAGTAGGCTGATCATTTCTCACCTAAGTTAAAAAAAAGAAAGAAAAGTATTTGGGGGTTTTAAGTAGAGATGCACCGATCAGGATTTTGAGGGCCGATCACCGATCTCGAAAACCAGTATCGGCCGATCCCGATTTTGCCGATCACCGATCACAGCGTGAAATCCATAAATTTGCCAATATTGTTGTCTCATATACACGACACTGACATTGTATTATTAGGTATAAAAATTAGGAGATTATGTGTAAACTCGGTTGGTTTACAAAGAGTAAGTGTAGTTTAGTGGCTTCAGCTTTCCTGTGGTAATAATTATGTACATGTGACCAACACAGAAAACAGCAGACATGTCACTCTCTAAAAGTTGACAGGTTGTAAACTATAAACCTTAGTTTTCCTGTGGAAAGAGGAATTCAATCTTAAAATAAAAATTAATTATGAATTATTAAGCTTTGTGAAAGCTTTAGCGGTAGCATCAGCCGCGTGTGAGGAAACTCTTGTGAGTGAAGCAAAACTCTTCACACTAGAACTCCACATGTCACTCGTGAAGCGACCGACACGACTGTCGTCCTGCATGAGGCTTTGGACTGTATATAGTCTGGTAAAACTCTGACGGGATTTCATCAGTGAAATATTTACGACGCAGCAGCGCGCACCGCGGATCCAAGCTGCAAACGTGTTTAAACCCGATCTCTTCTACAACTGAAAGCGGTTGATGAGCAAAGCCTATGAATTAATTACCTTACGATGTAGTTCTTTATTTTTCTTCCTGTCGTTTATAAGTCTCTGTTACAGGTGTGGCAGCTGAGCGCGTTATTGCGCGCTCCTTTTTTTTTCTCCCTTTTTTCTGCTGCAGCCAACTTTGTTGAAATTCACTTGTGGCAGCCTACATCAACGCATCAGAGTATTGTATATTGACTGTTTTTTATATATATATATATATATATATATATATATATATATATATATATATATATATATATATATATATATATACACACACGTGTGTCTGTGTGTGTGTGTGTGTGTGTGTGTGTGTGTGTGTGTGTGTGTGTGTGTGTGTGTGTATGTATATTATATATAATGTGTACATATCACAAAACCAACTATTATTTTGGATGATAAAGCCCAGCTAGGAGGCTGCGTTGGGTATTGCGCAATACCAGCAAGAACGCATCGTCTCAAACTGTTCGTGTGCTCGTGTTCTTGCGAGTTCATTCTTCCAAGAACGACTTGCAAGAACGTACTCTCCAAGAACACAAGTCTATACTTTGCGTTCTTGGTATTGAGAAAGGCCCTAGATATACACAGAGGGCTTGATAAGACACAGGTGCAAATGATCAGGGCAGATGAGAACAAGGAAAGTCAAGATAAAACTTAAACACAAGGACATGGGATTTCAAAATAAACCAGGAATCTAAATACAAAAACTGTGACAAAAACCCCAAACCGTGACATAAACCCAAAACTGTGACAGCATTATACTGCATCACCAAAGCAAAGAAAAGCACCCAGGTTCACCTATTTACTCTCTGGAAAATAATACGTGTGGCCAGAGTTTTTTCTTCATACCCTTTTCCTTCATTCTAAAAGCGATACTGCCTACATAGTAGGGGTGTAACGATACACTAATCTCACGATACGGTACGATACACGATATTGAGGTCACGATAACGATACGATACGATATAGCAGTATTTTTTTAACAACCTTGAATGAGGTAGTCATGAGGAAATTGTCTTTTATTTGAAAGACACAAAATACAAAATAATGCTGTGCGTTTGCCCTATTGTTACAGTTTGTAATGCTTTATAACTGTTTAAGTTTTAAAGAGAAAGCCAGGCCATTTTCCACAAACTGAACTAAAAGTAAATGTCAGGTTTGCATTATGCATCTTCAGTTTCATACAAGTACAAATATTTTGCCACAAACTGAATAGTTTCTCTCATGTATGATTTGACTTTTTTCTTTTCCAGAAATATAACAACTAACATTAAATAGATAAATACAAGTAAATAAATACATACAATTTTACATCATAAAAAAGATTGATTCATGCTCACCTTATAAGTGTAAGAGGAGATTTATTTT
Source organism: Cololabis saira (assembly GCF_033807715.1). Classification (NCBI taxonomy): domain Eukaryota; kingdom Metazoa; phylum Chordata; class Actinopteri; order Beloniformes; family Belonidae; genus Cololabis; species Cololabis saira. The sequence goes on along the minus strand of NC_084590.1, from coordinate 20,937,292 downwards.
TGTTAAGAAGGTTATTTTGTTAATTCAGGGTTCATTATTTTATAAATATATTCTTTATATTCTGTAAATCAGGGACTATAATTACACTAGTCAGCTTATCTGTAGTGATTAGTCTGTTTTAGATTGGGCGGAGTGATACAGCAGTAGGTGCTGTGTTGATGTTCTAAAATCCTACGCTGTTGAGCGGACATTGAAGTACACTGGAACTTAGCAGAAGTTGTCTCCGTGTTTATCCTACTCACGACCCGAAAAAGGTTTAATTTAATAAGGTAAGGCTTAACTCTACACCAGACTTACATAAGTAAAGGTTCAGACCTCAAAACGGGACTGCAAAACGGGACTAGTTTCTTCTGAGCGGAGGAAGATTTTGGTCCGCGTGGCCCGGCCGCGGTCAGATGCGCGTTACTAGTCAACACAATAGATTAATATTAATAACCCAATATCGCGATACACTTTGTCACTTCCACTACACGTATTGTGACATTTTTGTATCGCGAAATTTCGTGGCACGATATATTGTTACACCCCTACTACATAGGAAAAAGCCCAAGCAACTCCACACAAAAATATAGAAACTGGGATGCAGACAAATGGAAGCAGTTGCACTGGATGGATAAGTCAAAATAAAGCCAATATCATTAGGAAATATCTTCAGCATAATAAATAGTCCTGGAAATGATGGTATAGCCCTGTCTGGGACAAGAAAGATATCAGAGCACTTACAGTCACAAAAGATTTGGGATTAACTCTTCAATATGTTTAGACCAATCTAGAGGCCATGTACCTTTCAAACTGTGAACATGTTCCCAAGAAGAATTTATGCTACTTTGAAGGCAAAAGGTGTTTACAGAGAAAATTGATTTTATTTAGATTTTCCTTCTTTTTGATCAGTTGGCAGATGGAAAATAAACGTTATATTTAGAAATAAAATTTAACATTTTTGAAAGCATTAAAGCATTTCTGCTATATATACTGCTTCCCCGTCAGATCTCAAATGTCTTATCTTCCACCTCAGTCATGGATCTTTGTGCTGCTCCATCTTTATCTCTAACTATATCAGGAGATAACGGGCCCCCTCTGCGTCCTCCTTCTACCTGTCTGTTTCTGGCAGTCAGATGGAAACAGACAGGTGGCAGTTGGAGAGACCAAACCAGAAAAAAACTGCAGGTCCAGATTATTTTAAATCCAGATTGCTAAATCCTTGAGAGGTCAGCTTTGTGAGATTCGACTGTATATCACTTATTCAAGCTCAGCCAGACCCAGAAGAAATTTTCATTACTGTGGAATGGAAAGGGCGTGCACTAGTTAGCACTAGAAAGAGTCTCTTTCTCAAGCACACATCGAATATGCAACTGTCTAGACAGAGGACAGCTGACTACGTATCAGGCCATGGCTAACCACCAATTAAACTCCATCCGTTCAACCATGGTCAGTAAACTTTAGGCCTTCTTAGAGTGGAACCAAGGACTATTGCTGGATGATGAAAGCGTGTTTAATGCGTCTTGGGCAATATAAACGCAAGTTGAGTTATTTGATACCCCGTAATTGAAGGCGAGTTAAGGGGATGGAATTTTGGAGGTGTCATCCACGTAACATAACGTAAACTGTGTGGGCGTCTAGTATGACGTATTAATCCTACATCAGCAAAATGTATACGCCGTCAGCCAGGTGTAATATTCAAAATGAGGATGGATAAACATCCTCGTTTTTTTGGCTGGGTTTTGCTTTTTGCAAAACCCCGGTTTGTCATTTTTTGTGGCCAGTTGTTCAAACAATGGACCATCCTTTGTTGTTCCAGGCATTAGCCGGTTTATGGTGTCCTTGACTCTGAGGCTGAGTAGTTTGCAGATCCTCCTTGTCTACCCAGTTACTCATCTTAGAAATAAGCACTACTTGTGACCTCCTGCAGCTGATGTTACTCTCATGAGCTGTTTTATAGATTAATAATAACACTAATAATAATAATAATTTTTTAAAACCTCCCCTCCTGGGTTGTACTCAACAATCGTGATCAAACAATCCCTCCACTGCCGCCCCACCCTAGTTCTGTTTACATTAGACTTGACCCGCAGTTAAGTGCACCCTCGGAGGTGAGTTATTCGCGGGGCCACTGCACCCCACATCAGTCAATGTAAAAAGGACAGGCGACATGCTAGAGCCACGTGTTAGAGTTGGGTGTTCACCAATGTAAAAAGTGGCTTTTATCTCACAAGCAAAATTTTCTTCGGAGAGATCCTGGAAACAGAAGTAACATTTAGGAAGTACTAGCAGATCTACTAGTTTTGACAACATACTTCATCCACGGTGTGCATTCATAAACCTATACCTAACTTTGTAAGTATTGTACCTACCAATGTAGTTTTGAAATTCTCACTTTGAACTTATGTTCAAGATATTTTTTGTTTGATAATTTTTCTTTGGTTTATCATATACAGTCTGAACATCTACAGCATACATGAAAATTATATTATGCCAGTTTTTGTCAAATGTTATTGTCAACCCAGTCACTAGGTAGGTCATTCCAAATTTTTTATTGCAATTTTTATGTGATCATAATGTAAAACAAACACAAAGAGCAACATTCCATTCCAATTTCCTGGCTGAGTGTTGAATTAAAGAGTACTCAGCAGTTGTGTGTGAGTGTCCAAAAGAAAGTCGGGTTTGTTTTCACCCCCTTGTTAAAATACCCAACTTTCCAGCAGATACAAACATATTTACAGCTATTTCCAAAAAACACGTTTTAGTCTCCTGAGATAGATGTGGAGTATGTAAAACTTTTATAAAACAGAGTCCTTTAATAAACAACAAAAGGCACAGAAACACATTGAGACAGAATGAAAGACAGCAGGGATGAAACACGGATGGACCAGCAGGGAGGAAGGAAAAGACAAGATAATAAACAGACACAGGTGAAACTGAAGGAGCCACAGAAAAATGTGTCACAGTTTTGGTATTTAGTTCCTGTTTTATTTTGAAACCCTGTCTCCTTGTGTTTAGGTTATGTCTTGACTGCTCTTGTTCCCATCTGCCCTGAATATTTGCATCTGTCTCGTCAACTCTTGTGTGAATATCTTGTCTTGTCTTTCCCTTGCTCCCTGCTTGCTCGTATTGTTTCCATCCTCCTTGTGTCCCGTCAGGTTTTTCTCTAGTGGTAAGCTCTTGCGTTTTCGTAGATCCTGCTCAGCAGCGCTTTTGGTTTGTTTTTAATCATCCCAGAATAAAAACTAGAAAAACTCTACACCGGCACTGGGACAAGCAACAACACCGAAGAGTGATTTTGTTGCAGTCTGAGAAGTGTACAGTACTTTATACCCATTCAACTCCAGAGTGTATACAATTCTACTCTGGTTATCAAAACTCTGGGATTTTAACATTTTGACATTTGCTGTGTAGGGTAGCATAACGTAAGCCAGCCAAGCTGAAATAACTAAAGATATGGTGACCGAAATAGGGTGGATGTGTTTCAGCTGGCTTCCAGGTTTGCTCGTTCTGCCTGTTTGAGGGTGCACAGTACAAGAAAAAAGAGATTTCAAAATTATAATGTTTTGTCCAGTTCATGCAAAGGCTGTGGGAAAACAATAATGCAAGGGACAGCTGAAAAAAATTATATACACAAATATTTCAAACAAATCTATGAAAGAAGTTTTGATGGGATTTAATTTGACACAAATTGAAATTTACATACATACACATTCAAATAAATGCCTAATTTAATTAATATTGTTATCAGTGTGAAATGTTTCAACAGGAAGCAATCCCCAATAGCAGTTGGGAGTTAAAGTCCCTTTGCTTTCTTTCCTGTAACAAGCACTGGCTTCCACATGTAACACACACTGGCTTGCCAGGACTGTCTCTTAAAGCTGCAGCCTTGGAGGAAAACAGTATAGAATTAAAGCGTACATGTTTTGAAACACAATGGATTTCTTCTAACAATGTTTGCTTCAAATCAGAGTCACCCTTCATAGTTTATTGACTTCAAAAAGAGAGACCAAGGTGAGCAGCTATATATTGGATGATAGGCATTATATTGAGAAGTGTGGGTCATGGCTTCTGTGGAGACAGAAGAACAATAATTAGATGCCTTGTCCTTATGGTTTTACAAAAAGCAATGCTGTGCACAAAAAGTTAATTTTATTTGCATCACTATTAGCACTGAGTTTAGCAGTGTGAAAAACCAATGTTCTGAAGACAGTAAACCTTAACGGAATATAGGAATGGTAGGAAAGTAGGAATAGTAGAGATATAGGAATGGTAAAAGACTGTCACTAAAGGAAAGGAAAATATTAATATGTCGGAATTAAATCAAATTTCATAAACCCTGAAAGTTGCGCAAAAATTGTACTCAAGCCACACTAACAACCATTCATATTTTCTTCAAATGACTTGAATTTATTAAATTCAACAGTAAAAACATATGGAGCAAAAAAAAGAGAGAAAAGAGTCTGCATTACTGTCACATTCAGTTACACCTTTTGATCACCGACTACCTGGGAATAGTAAATATTTCAGTTTTACAAAAGGAATACGTGTTCTTTCTAGCTAAGTTCAATATTTCACCTGTTCCACCATTTGTGGTCATCATTGTCTGATTCCCTTATTCTTGATGTGTCATGCATTTTCTGTGTCTTGGAGCACCTATTTGTTGTAAGTTAAAAAGAGTGTTGTTGAACTTATGAATCTGAAATTATATGAAAAGAGGTACACAAAGTGATAAGTGCTACCTAAACATATACTGTATAAAAGTAACCCATGACGTGTGCACTGATGCACCCCATAATAACAAAGGCATTTCCAGCTGACTTTATTTACTGAAAATAATTTTCCAAAGTGCTTCTGATCCCCTATTGATCACTGTGGTATGGTTGGTGCGACAGCAATTTCCATCCAACAGCGGTTCTATCCCTGGCATTCAAACATTGAGATTCCCCCAGAATCCTTGAATCTCACCTCTAAGTCCCTGCCTTTGAAGTTGGCAGATAGATTTTGCACAGCAATTATATGTCTAAGCGAGCAGTTAGTAAAGGCAGTTAAACATTGCAGTCTTCATCTGTGCAGGAGAGCTGTTCTCCAACCAGAGTACTGAGTTTTTTTTTCTTCTTTCCTAAAGGAGATTTATTTGAACGTATGGCTTGTGCAGGGTTATTCACTCAGACAATGCTGAAACATTCAAAAGACCAAGACCTGAAAGAACTGTGGAAGACTTTTATAGGATCAGAGATCAGCAGGTTTTTCATAAAGTGATCACATGGAACTTCATAGCCAACTGGGCTGCTTGGAGAGGTAACTTCTTGGAGAGGCTTGAGAAACCTATGAAAACAAGATTAAGGAGCATCTTGGGGAAATCTTCACATAGTTGTGAGGATGTCACTATGCTGGCAGACGTAGGCTCTCGCTTATTTACAAAGTTATGCAACAGAACCCAAACTGTTCACATCCACTAATTCTCTACTTTGAAAGATGGAATTCTTTACCACCAAAAATTGATAGATAAGAACAGGGAAGAATTGGGGAAAATTATGGAGGCTGTGTTGGAGACTTGACTTTTTTCTGAATAGCCGGAGAAACACAAATTGATGAAGTTGAATCATCGCATAGGTGCTAAGACACCTAAACTCATGAGGCTTGAAATGAGAAATGTAGTGGCGTCTCTGGCATGAAAAGTCCAGAGGCACAACAGACTCTACATAATATCTCACTCTTCTGTGACGCTGCTTACAACCCAAATTTGCTCAATATTAAATGCAGGGTTTCCACTGCATGTAAATGATCATGGCCAACAGAATCAAAATGTGAAATAGCAACAATCATCCACAGTACAAAACGTATTAGTTTCACAATAAAGCCTCTGAAATTGTGACAGGTTCACGTTTTTTTTTCTTATTATTTTCCATTGGCCTGCCGAAAAGTCATGTGACTGCCTGCAGTTGCCTTGTAAAAATAAAAAACACGGCGGCCATCCTTCAGTGGAAAATGCATTATTTTAAGGTAGTTTCGACATATAAAAGCGTTATGATCATATTTCTAGCGAGAAATGTACATTGAAATTTCATAATATTCGTTCAGTTGCTGTATATGATCGTTGGTTTGTTAGTTATTACGATGAATCTTTCAGGTCTCGGGATAAAATTGTTTTACGTTTTCTGTCGTTGCTATGCTGGTTGCTATGGATGAAACTAAGTGGCTTGTATGCTATTTGAATTATTATTTACATTATGTAATTATATGAGCTGTGAAGATATTTGGGTTATTTTGTTTAACTTTTGATTACATTATTACAATATAGAACAAAATAAAACGGATTTTAGTGCCCAGGAGATTACACATTTATTCTTCTTTGAATTTCGGCACCCCTGTGTTTTTGTGAGACAACCCAGAAATTATTGCTCGCTCCAAAAAAGCATGTTTTAAAAAAAAATATTATTATTCTACCTTTTGTTTGCCAAGACAATAAACACATGAATTAATTTTATGGTGCTTGCAGCGTAAATGCAACCTATAAAGTACTATCCATATATATGTTGTGTTGGACATTGTGCAATAAAGTTTTTGAAAGTAAAAAAAAAGATCTAATGACGTAATGAATCTAGCCACTTGTTAGGGCCTCTTTATTAAGCAGTGCGTTTTTTACTGACGTTTCTGTAGTGGAACGAAATGTCTCTATTAGTCTGATGCCAACCAAAGACCTCATTCTAAAAAAAACAAACATTCAGGTATGATTTAAGTCGAGCAGAAGACAACATAATAACCGGGTTGACATGCTCAGCAGCATGTTGTGTGTTAAATACAGTGGTGAATAAATAATGTTCTGGCTTCTTTTATGTTGCTTGATTTGGGTTTTCTGGTGGCATGGCACCAAGGTGAATTTATTTTTGTCAGTTAATATTAATAATAATAGTATTTATATATACACTGAAAAAAGTTTTTAGTTCATCCAATTAAAAAAAATTAGGGTAAGAGTTCACAGCTATATTGTATAAGTTGAGAAAATGAAAAAATAAAACTATATTTTAAGACTTGGCCAAAATCATATTTTCTGTTTAAAGGAAGTCAATTAATAAGTCAATAAATTGTATGTTTTATCTAAACAAAAATATCTAGATCTTATCAAACTATTTTTTATCATTTAATAAATACAACTAAATATAAATTATTTGTTTTATCCAATCAAAAAGATATATATTTGATCAAACAAATATTTATCATTTAAGAAAATACAACTAAATTCAAATGATTTGTTTAATTGAAAAATATACATCAATAATTCTCATGACACATTGAAATCAATTAACTAATTTATTACAATTATAAAACATGACATTCTTGCCACATAAACAGTCAGCACCCTGATTTGACTTAGTGTACAATTCCAAGATATTAATGTTGGGATGCCAAACCTGGCTGGCTGGCTGGCTGGCTGGGTGGCCCCATTTCCCACTGCTTTGAGAGTCGACAAATACCTTTAATGATATGTATAGAGAAATATAAAGAACAGAAAATGGTATTCATATAATTACATCTGTTATAACAACAGATTCTGTTACCCCCCTCCAAGGCAGCATATTGCTTCATAGCAACATCTGGTGGGGCCCGGCCCCAAATGCAGATATGCATCCGGGGAAATGTTATCATGACTGTTGAAAACAATAAACCCAGCCAGATCTGAAAAATGGGTAAGATTATTAAATTATTTTCGGGGGACTGATTTGAACTTTAAACTTACTGTAGAGAGTTGTTTTTATCTTTTATCAACATAAGTAAAAGGCAAAAGTGACGTATTCTCAAATAATTTATATTCACTGAATTCGAGTATGTTGGGAATTATTCAATTTAAGGATTATCTATGTGTTACTTGTTGAGCATAGTGACATAAATATGTCGTTAGGTTGACTAAGTGCGTGTGTGTTTGATGTTTGTGTAGCGTGTTGTGTATGTTAATGATTGTAATGAGGTCGTGTGGTTATGTTGTGATGGTGTACACATCACAACTGAAGCAGTCCAGCAGAGAGATATCAAGTCGTTATGTTGACCTCCAAGACTAGTTCATCCCACCATAGACCACCAGGAGCTGAACCCCTACATGTAGCGGACAACAAAAGGGTACGGGGGAAGAACGTAGGAAGTAGGAAAAAGCCAGAATGATTTAGGCCAGATGGGGAAAGGAATTGGACATTTTAAGAAGAGATTTTTAAGAATATTAAAGAAATTAAAATCAAAAATTGTTTGACAATAACTGTTCACTTGCCTGATAGATCAGACCCTGCATCTAGAAAGATGGATGATGTGAAAATGAACCATATGGGGCCTTTCCATCCAAGGGGCGGTACAATTGACTGCTTATCAAATTGTCTTTGCACAACCGCAGAGTGTTGTGTAGAAAAGTAAATTAAACTTTTGCAGTAACTTGTCAGCAAAACACCAAATACATCTACCTTTCAAGGAATGATTTGAGTGCTGACTTCTGTTCAATTTTGAGTAAAAAAATCTGAATCTTTAATTCTTGATGCAAAAGCAAATACAAATGGCTGCTATTCCTCAGATGCAGCCATCTACACGGTTTACCATTTGAATTTTGTTACTGCTCTGTCATCATCTTAAGCCTGCCGAGAGACACTCTATGAGGATAGACTGATTTGATTGACTGTTGGGCATAGGTAATGAGCTTTAACTGATTGTAAGCAAAGCAAATGTAAAAATAGATGTCAAGGCCGTTTGTGTAAATATTCTAAAATGACTTGAAGTTAGTGGTTAAAATATTCAGTTTGACCAACATCTGTTAGATCATCATTGCAAAGCCTCAGCTACACAATATCTGTGTTTTTCTCCAGGGGTGTGGGTTGGGTTTTTTTTTTTTATGTTGCTCCATTATTTTTACAGCTCAGAAGCTCATGTTCTGTTTTATTTATTTTTTGTTACATCAGGAAGCTGTGAGTGCAGAGGTTTCTAAGCTGATAATGAGCTCTGTGTTCACAGAGGTAGGTGTCAAAACTGATGCACAACCAGGCATACAAAGAAGTGGTGGTGGAGAGGTGTGGAGAGGGCCTGGAGCATTTTTTCTTTCAATTAAACCCTTGTGTATTACTTACAAACATTTTTCACATTCTTCAGAGGCCATCCACAATGGTGTTTACTTGGGAAGAAAGAAAAAATAATTAACATCATCCAGGAGAAACACAAGAAAAAAACACAGTAGTTCCAACTAGATTCATGATCCTTTGTATTGATGGACTGTTTTGGATTGTTTTGCTTTGGATCCAATGAAGATTGTTACTCATGTCTTTGTTCAATTTCAACTTTTACTTCATAAAGCACACACAATCAAATTAATATCTTTTGCTCTCTCTTTCTGTTCTGTCATCCATTTTGTCTTCCTTCTCACCTTTGCCCTCTCCCCTGCCTCTAGTTAATCTCTTTAGTGACTCTTGGCTACAAGGTCCAATGAAGACACAGATAGTCTGTGACACTCCCAGTGAGGCGTTATGCCTTGTACTTGTTCTTTCCTTACTTGGTCTCTTATGTATAAGTGAATAACTGAAGGCAAAAAAAAAAAAATAAATAAAAAGCGTGATACACTTGAGTTTACTGTAACTGCCCAAATGTTTAGGCTTTGACTGCATTCATTATCCATACCTATATCAACACAAAAAGATATCCACTTGTGTGCACATCAATATATTGACACACTTGCATGTCCAAACAGCTGCAGAGTTGTGGCTGTCAGTTGATTCTGGTCTGTCTGCAGGCCTTGCATTCCCTTTGCTGTCTTTCTACCTTGCTGCTCCAAATTTGATATGACAGATTCAGAGTCACTGGCTTCATTTTAACACAGGCAACAAAACTCATCATGCAATTACTGTCACTTCATGCCTGAGGTAGCCGTATGCTAACCCAAGGTTGGCCTTGGGTAGCCCTAAATGCAATGATGATTCACTGACTTTAGGCCTGTATGAGTAGAGGAAGATGGCCCTGTGCATGTGCTTTTCTTACTCAGTGTGTAGGAGGATGCTATGTCCCAGTGATAAAACATGGCCAGTGGGAATATAGAACACACTCCAAGAGTACCAACACAGGACTGCTCCATCCATCTCAGAGCACATGCTATATGATTTATGTGAGAAACCTTCATGTGTGTTTTCATCAGTGATCCCAATAAAAATAAAGTAAGAAGGGGAGAGGCTGTTTTCAGGCCATTAGTCTGACCCCCAGTATTAGCCTTTTATTTCCCTGGGTAGCTGAACATATTAGAGCACTCTCTTAGCCTTGAGCGATACACAAACATACTGTCATACTCACAAACACAGACAAGAAAGCATGCTACATAGGTTTGAGACAGGTTTGAGATGTGGAAAAAAACAGTAAGAAAGACAAATAAAATCCAGATACATTCTAAATGGGATTCTTAAGGTTATCGGCTTGCTGGGTAACTCATCTGCAAAAAGTCATCAGCCCTTGAATTCAAATGCTCGTCACTCGACCGAGGAAATCCAGCATTTTAATCTCAGATTGGCTAAGCCCCCGCAACTGGAACAAATAGAATGTGAAAGCCGACAGGAAGATGGGGAAAATGTCAAGAAATCCATAGAATTTCTATATGCTTTGAATAAAACTTGATGGGAAGCGCCGATTGGCACTACGCACGTAAAATGCCACAGATGTCGCGACCCCATGAATACTACTTATTTCAAGTTGGCCAGCATATTCACAAATTCCTTCCTTATTCGAATTCAGCACCTTGAGATTCACCTATTTTCCATGGCTAAAATGTGAAGAATGTGGGGGTGAAGTCAGTTAATGTTGACACACATGTATGTTGAAATACAGCCACGCATACACTCACATACACATGCACTTAGTGACAGCACCTTTCTGCCGCCTACAGTAAGTGACCTGGGTTAAATATATAATGACTGCTTGTCCCACACTCAGGATTAATGGGCTGTGGAAAAAGGAGATAAATCGTTAACATAGACTCACACACATATATATTGTACTTAGAAAAAAAAGAATCACCCGGAATTTTGTATGTTGTCATATATATTCCAGCTTAACTTTTAAGATTACAAATTATTAAATTTACTATTATTCTGAATTTGTGAGAGCATTTAGTTTTTTAAGAGATAATTCTAATGTATTTTTGGTGTTTAAGCAATAAAACAAATGGTGCTTGAAAGACTGGAAATTCAATTATTTACTAATTGACAGGAATATGAAGTTATTTTGTTATCAGGTGAAACAATAGACTAATTAACTGAAAGATAAAAGGGCAGTTGTTTCCCTCGGGAAAATGCAGCATACATTAAAATTAATTAAATTCCGTAACCAAATTTAAAATATGACACCTTGATGATAGCAATGGTTCTATTTAACTCTTTTCCCCTCCCTTTTACAAATCACCATGTTAATTACATGTTTTCTGTTATTATTCAATATAAATGTGACACAATAAGAATGGAATGCAAATGACCTTCTTCATTGCATCCTGTGAAATTCTTTTTTCCTATCCACACAAATCTTCATACTCCAAATCTTCATGTGTCGTCTCCTACCATTACCATTACCATTAGCTGAATGCAGGTCTCATGTTTTGCTCAAAAGGCTACTATTTAAAATCAATCTTAGAATAATCAACAAGGCAAAGAGAAAGGACTTCCCACTCTTTATTCATTTCAAAGTTAGGTCAATTCAGTTTCTCAATTAATTTCTGCCAAAGACTTTGCTTTGCTACAATGGAATTTCAACTCCTGGAGGATGTTTAAGATCTTTTATTTTGAAGAAAAAAAATCCTATGGAACAAAAAGTTTTTTTTTAAACTGTTTAAAATCTTGGCTGTGTAAAACATACTTCAAGTAATTAATTTTTTAAGATACGTTTTTTGTTTTTGTTTTTAATTCAAGCACAAAACAACATGGACTAAGTCATGAGGCAAAGATTATGAAATCACCTTGTGATTTGCACTTCTAAAAAAAGTAATGAGTCAAGTCTAATCATGCAAATTATTCTACAGTTAAGAAATTGTGCTTTCAGATGTTTCAAAGCTCTTGCATCTCAGTGATGCAGGGCTCCAGACTAACTTTTTCCACTAGGAGCACCAGTGCTCCTTACTGAAAATTTTAGGAGCACCAGCACAAAATTTAGGAGCATCTATATCGACACAAAATATTCATAATTCTGTCTATATTAACTGCATTACCGATAATTTAGCAATAAACACAGACAATTTACAGTAATAGCAATGTACTGCTTTTTCATTGCATCAGGAATAACAACAATGAACTGCGCACATGCTGTGTCGTTGCAGTAAGTGGGATTTATTTGAACAGTTTTTTTTAACAGTTTTATCGGGGCCTTCAATTTTGTGAATGGCAACTCTTCCTTGGCGATATGTACAGAAGCCATTCACTTGAGAAAAAAAATCTGAATTAACGAGATAATTATCTAAGAATTCTGAGAAGTTTTAATGAAAAAAAATCTGCTGTTTTTCTGAATTAACGAGATAATTATCTCAGAATTCTGGGAAAAGTTTTAATGACAAAAAAATCTGCGGTTTTTCAGAATTAACCAGACACCTCACAACTTGCAAGAAGCTGTCATTCACTTGAGAGCTGGATTTCATGGAAGCAAACATGCCCCGCCTGTCCAGTTTAATCCAGTTTTATTTTGCTTTTGGTTTGAAACATTGGGAGATAGTCTTGTCTTTATTGTTATTAGTTTGTCGACTTTGCGCAGGCACCTCAGGACTTTGCGGTTGTATTCTAAAGCCTCATCACAGCATATCATTCCGCCTCAGGGAAGCAACAATGTATCCATGACAACAACCAACTGTTACATAAGTTTTGACGGTTACAGCAGGTAGCAAAAAGTAGCTGGTGTTAAAGTATTTTTTATTTTAGTTAACAGTTAATTTGGCATGTTGACGGTAAACTTTGATCTTCGGGGAGGAGCTAACGATGGATGAATGGATTGACGAGTGCCTGTCTCCGGAAAAAAAAGACGACATGCGGAGCTGTAAACTGTCCCACTCTGTTAAAATCGTCCTGTGTTTATCCTCATATTTTCGTTTGGCCGTGCATTTTTCCCTGCCATTTTGAGAGTGCACCACAAACGAAAAATTCAACACGAGCGCGCGCCCGTAGCTCAACGGGTTGAGCAGGCGACTTAAACCTTCCCCTGAACAGCGACGCAGGTTGGATTCCAGTCGCGGCATATTTTTCCCCCCCTTCCGACATGTTTGTCTTTCACTACACCTATCAAATAAAGTCGCAAGAGCCGCATGACACCGGGCAAGGAGCCGCATGCGGCGCAACCCCCCCAACCCCGCCCCCCGCCTCGCAGCACGCATCCAGACACACATGACAGGCACATACACACACACACTTGCTTCCGCTCCTACAAAAAATTATGAAAAAAAGAAAGAAAATGATGGAGAGGGGTGGATTTGTAAGTCGCGCTGGTGCTCCTAGTTAAAAAACTATGTTGCACGGCCTCCAGAAAAGGTCGCAAAATGCAACCAATTGGTCGCAGTCTGGAGCCCTGGTGATGGCAAGGAAATTAATCCAAAGTATAATTCAACTTAGTGCTTGACAATGTTTCAGGTCATCTGTGTTAAACTTAGAGTAAGAACTAAGAAAATGACAATATATCAAAAATGTATGTGGGTAGACGTACTGTAGGTGGATTTCAAACTGTGCTTTGAATATGTCATTCAAAAAAGTTACAATAAACTACAATAAAAGAAGTGAAAATATAACTCGAAAGAAACAGGATTCAATGTTGTTAAAAATAAGCTAAAGGAAAACCGAAAATGTAAAAATATCATGAATACCTAAGCAGGCGAAAGCAAGGTTACAGAGAACAGTGGTCATGGACTGTAGGAGATTTGGGGAAAGTGATAGTGATGAGTCACAATCTGCACTGGGTTGGAACTAAAATTTCTGTTTGGTGAAACAAATAGATGACTTTCTGTGGAAAAATAACAAAAAAGGCTACTGTCCCTTAAGATATAGGGTTGCAGTCAAAGGTCGCTAATTACCACTACAGTAAATACACAGGTACACAGATGCCCATAGACATTTTTGAGAAATTTTGAAATAATATAATAGCCCTCTTAAATAATAACTTGGCAATATGACTCAAATTAGTCAATTATTTAACTATCTTTTGCATGCAGAATAGTGAAAACATACATCTCAAGTTTTATTTGCAGGAGTGGCAGAGACCCTCCAGTACAGCAGTTTTACAGAACAGAGCTGGGCTCAGGGAAGGTTGGTTTGGGCATCCGAGATGCGCCTAGAGACAATTTACATTTTAATAGGCTAGAAGCCTATAAAAAATAAATTTGAATTGTACTGAATCGAACTGAATTAGAAATAAAAGTCGAGGGTTATCCTCTATGCCCAAATTATTTTCAAAATCATTTGCTTGATGATGCTCGATTGATGATCAGCATCTAGCATTAGCACTGTTATCATTAGCATTTCAAAAGTATTAATCATCAATTCTGAACAGATGGCCTGTGACATCACAAGCAGCGGTCCTTGTGGGGTCACAAATGAGTTGTCCCAGGAATTGTCCTTGTCACTGCACGTGAAAACAAACAGAAGCTTTAAAAATAATAGGACTAACTGTGACAATGTCGAATAAACATTTGAGTTCTTATTTTGAGGAGCAACATAAGAAACCAAATCCCAAATTAAACTTCAATAATTGGGACCAATGTGCTACTGATTTGCAACCTGTGAATTACTTTTTTTGTGGACAGGCCATGTGTTCACTCCCAGAATCTTGGGTTCTGTTGGAATAATTGTAGTAAGTTATCATGCTCGCTATTAACAGAACGTATGATAATTTGCTTATGCCTGTGACACACTGATAAAACAATGCTGTGTTAAGTGATTAAAAAGTGCTGCACAAGAAGTTTCCTGTTTGTCAGCATAAAGCAGAAATCTGCAGAGAAGAGGAAACTTCTTGTTGCTAAACAAGAACAATCTATACCTGTCCACTGACTGCGACCACTCCCTTTCCCCCTCCCTTTAGAGACAAATCAGAGTATGTTGGAGATCTTACACGTCTCGACTGCTCTCCTTGTGCAAGTCATTTAAGTTGTGTCTCTTTTTGTCTCCAGAAAGTTTGATGATACAAATGTTAAGTGTATAAACCTAACAGGTTCCCTAAGGCAGCGGTTTCCAATTCCGGTCCTCTGGACCCCCTGCCCTGCATGTTTTAGATGCTACTCTGCTTTCAGCACACTGTGATACAGGGAGCTGTGTCATCAGCAGAGATGTACAGACCTTGGTGACAAGCTGATGAGAACCATTAATTAGAATCAGGTGTGTTGATGCAAGGAAACATCTAAAACATGCATGGCAGGGGGTCCCGAGGACCGGAATATGAAACTCCTGCCCTAAGGGATAGAGGAGTGAGTGGAGTGGAACGGTGTATCGCCTGTACATTAATTTGGGCCCGAGCACTGACAGTGCGAAGGCCCTATTGTATCTGTAGGAATTTTTTTTTTCTCGTTTTTTCCTTCTTCCGACGAAATGAGGGCTTTTTTGCCCCCCTAAACGTGCCCCAAAAGTCACCAAATTTTGCACGCAAACCAGGCCTGGCGAAATATTTGATATTTATTGGTTTGCATTAATAGTCGTGGCCTAATGGCTCAACAGCGCCCGCTAGAAAACTTTGTGCCTCAAGCCCCACAATATGGTTTGACGTACATGCACGAAAATCGGTACACCCCTGTATCATGTCGCAACTTAAAGAAAAGTCTCTTGGCGCCATGGCCGAAACCGAACAGGAAGTCGGCCATTTTGAATGAATCATGTAATTTTGGCGCAATTTATGCCATTTCTTTGGTTGCTGCTTCGCCCGAACCGTAACGTGTACCCAGTGTTATACATCAAAATGTGCGTCTCGATCCTGCGATGATGGGCATTACTTTTCTCAGTGAAAAGCCTTACCGTGGCGACGATAGATGCCAAAAAGCGCACCCCCCCTTCATCTGATTGGTCCATATTTGATAGTTTCTACTTTCTGCCATAACTTTTGAATGGTTTGACATAAAGACGCGTGGGTGGTGTCATCGGACATGGTTTTGAGTCCTTGACTATAATTGGTGGAAATTGCACGTGCGAGGGCCCGTTCATCGCTGCTTGCAGCTTTAATTGTAATTGATATGTAAAACATGAACTAAAGGTAATAGGTTCTGGTACCACCTGTTTCCCACAAATTCTGTGGGATTGAACAAATGATCCAGATCTCTAGCAGATCTGAACAAAATAAAACAAACAGTAAAACAAACATCCGTCCGGGCCGGGATGGTCTCTGTGGGCCCCCTCCTTGTAGCTGCGGGCTATGAGACCTCCTGGCGTGGACGGCTCCCTGTTACCGTTTCCTCAACTGGATCCTCTGTGCCTAGCCATGTCTGCACCGTGTGTCTGTGTGTGTCTGTGTGTATAACCTAGGTGAATTGTGGTGTGCTTGTGTCAGCGGGGAGGGGGCAGGGGGCAGGGCATTAATAAGTTTTATGTTTATTTGTTTTATGTTAAGCACTTTGTGTTGCATTATTTGTATGAGAAGTGCTATATAAATAAAGTTTGATTTGATTTGATTTGAGTAGTATTAGCCTCAGCAGAAAATACTCCAAAATCAAAAACTCAAAGACCCAACAGTGAACACGAACATTGCTGAAATAAACTTAATACAGTTTCTCTTTACCATTTATAGGAAAGTAAATAAAATACCTGACATTCTTTTAAAATGTAAACCCTAGAGGGCCATTGGAAAACATTAAAAGAACCTTTCTTTCTTATCTTTTCTCACTCTCTTTTATTGAATAGAGACTGGTAACAATTAATGTAAATAAGTTTGGTATATGGCTCAAAAATAACCATATATGGTTACTTGCTCTGCAAAGGGTTGAGATAAAACACAGGTCTTGTGTGTTCCAGTAAAGATCCCCACGTTGGTGACACCAGAACACACTGGCTGTCACATTCCTCTCTTGAACGGCAAGGGTGCGTGTGTCAATGTATCAGTCTTTATTGTCCAAAATTTTCAAAATGTTTAAAACAAGCACTTAAAAGCACCAATATCCTTATGAATTTTACTCTGAAGCAAAAATATTGCCAAAAGGCAGCGGGAACCGTCTGTAGCCTATATTTGTGTCTTTTGCCTAATGGACTTGTGTCTGAGGGAAAAGGAGATTCTGGAACTAGAACCAGGACCCAGCCACGTGCCTGGA
The DNA here is from genome assembly GCF_033807715.1 of Cololabis saira. NCBI lineage: Eukaryota > Metazoa > Chordata > Actinopteri > Beloniformes > Belonidae > Cololabis > Cololabis saira. The sequence goes on along the minus strand of NC_084590.1, from coordinate 20,920,056 downwards.
CAGCCTCACCTCTACACACAGATCTCACAGATCTGTGGGTTTTCGTCTTTGCAAACAGTTGTTATTTAGGCTTACTACCTGTAAGCCTCCTGGTGCAACCTACACACATTTATGCATCTATAGGCTTTAGTCTGCTTACAACAAACTCAAGTTACTTTTCCCTTTTGGTGCAGTTAATTTAGTTCAGTGTGAACACACATTAAGGTGAGGTCCAAAATAATTTGACAAAGACCTGATGCCAACCAATGTTTAGAATGGCATTGGTTACCGAAGGATTAACTGACAAGCCAAATCACAAAGTTCACAGTTCTGTATAGTTTATGTGTGCAGCCTCCTTTGCTGTACCTTTGACAGTTAATACAGAATAATATATTGCATAGTAGTGTGACAGCTCTACTATGTTGACAGCTCAGGAACATCCATGGTTTCATTAAGATCTCATATAGTCATGCACACACACACAAACACATCTCCCTTTGAAAATAATTTCACCAATACTGAAGTATATTAATATCAGCACATATATTCAATGTAAATGCTAAATTTTATGCACAAAGTACGTGCTCATGACTGAAGGTGACCTCCAGCTTTAGATTAGAGATGAGTATCCGATTTAGTCATCAGATGATGATAGTTACTGTCTTATGATCATGAAAAGCATGAAAGATGTCGACACAAGTTTATGTGTAAAGCACATTTCAGCAAAAAGGCAATTCAAGGTGTTTTACATAATGAAAACATGAAAGGTAAAGAAAAGAAAAAAAATTGAGTTACAATGAAAAGGCATAATAAAGAAAAGTTAAAATTCATCTGGAGTCACAATGTAGTACTGAAATTAACATTGTTTAAATTTATATTCAGAATGGTTTAAATAATTCAGTCAAAGGCAGCTGTAAACAAATTCCCTTTTTAACCTTGATTTGAGGGAGCTGAGGGGTTTTGAATTCCTGCAGTTTTCATGAAGTTTGAACCAGATCTGTGGAGCATAAAAGCTGAATGCTGCTTCTCCATGTTTCGTTCTAATTCTGGGGGCAAAGAGTACACCTTAACCAGAAGACCTGAGAGGTCTGGATGGTTGATCTGGCATATTTTCGTCCAAAACCATTCAGTGATTTATAAACTAACAGAAGTATTTTTAAATTATATTCTCTGAAGTACAGGGAGCCAGTATAAGGACCTCAGAACTGGAGGGATGTGGTCCACTTTCTTAATTCTAGTGAGAACTTGGGATGCAGCATTCTGGATTAGCTGTAGCTGTCGCTGACAACTGTAGCTGAATGACTTTTCAGGCAGACCTGTGAAGACACTGTTGCAGTAACTAATTTGACAAAAGATAAACCCATGGATGAGTTTTTCAAGATCCTGCTGAGACATTAGTCCTTGGATCCGGGAGATGTTCTTCAGGTGATAGAAGGCCAACTTTGTAATTGTTTTGATGTATCCGAAGGTTCCGAGTCCATACACCCACATTTTGGGCCTTATCAGTGTTTTGTAGCTGTAATACCTGAAGCTGTGTGCTGATTTCTTGAATCCCCTTCTTTGGCCCAAAAATAACTACTTCAGTTGTGTTTTTGTTCAACTGATGCCTGTTTTTACAATCTTCATGATTTTCTCAATAAAAAAGATGTCAAATTTATGGCAGGCCTTTTGTAGAGTGGAGTTCAGATGCTACTGTCCAGGAGGGTTTGTTAACTCAACGACAGTGGCAAACAAGGCACAACTATTATTGATGTTTTTTGTTGACGATTTCAGACAACTGTATTCCTCAGTTGTAAATTATATGTGAGGTCTCTTTATAGATACAGTATCTTAGTGAGCCTCAACTCCACCATTACATACCAGAGACAACCTTCAGTTAGTATTTGCGGTGGGCTGGATCCACTCACAGAGACAGAATCCATGAGTTTTCAAAAAAACAATCCTTTTCATTGCTGGCGCGAACAAAAAGCGCTGCACTTAGACAGGAAGAAAAACACATGGAAAAATTAACTACTTAAAATCACTGCAAAGCAGGAGAGAAAAACTAGTAAAAATAAAACTGCTCATGCAGGCAACTCTGGGGAAAAAACTACGGAGACCTGAGTAATCAAAATACAAACAAAATGTTAACAAGATAGACTTGTTAAAAAGGTGATGTACACTGGCTCAGACCGAAAATGTGGAATTATCTGGCAAAGAACAGATGCCACAAGCAGTCTTTTAACTAGTGATGCACCTAAATGAAAATTTGTGGCCGAAACCGAAACCGAAAATAATAATAAACACTTGGCCGAATACCGAACAATACCGAACCTGGTTCTTCGCAGTTTTTCATTTATTTTGCCAATTTTTTCACCATTGCATAAATCAAATAAATTTGATTTAGGCATGCTTTTAAAAGGAAAAAATCTTTTACAAAATTACAAGGTAGAAAACATTTGTTGAACATAAAAAACTGAACATTTTTTAATTTCCCAGCATTTCTTAAATATTCCAGCAGACATTATACCAGCAAAGAATAATAACTTAAAATAAATAAATTAGCAAAATACATTTTTTGGCCATCTTTGAGCTTACGTTAGGCTTAACTGACTGAACATTGTAACATAGGCCTTAAAACAATAAAAATGCATTAAAGCGCTCAGGGTTTTTTATCATTTCAAACAATAAATCAAACTTGAAGCTGAAAGACTTTGCAGATGTGCCCCCTCTAGATATTTGAGCAGAACATTCATTGCAAACAGCCATTCTTGTATTATTCTTTGCCACTCTAAAATACTTCCACACTGCTGACATGTTTGCACCGCACCACTTCACTCCACGCTCTTCGCTGTTTGATTTCGTCATCTAAACGCACCTGTAATAGATTGATTTATGTTGTTTTGGTTCCACCTGCTGGTGAATGTTAGGTAAAATTCTTATGTGGTTAGTTTTTGGTTGGCCAACGATTTATGTGGTGCGCAACAGTTACGGAGCGGCCAGTCTATTTCCTTATATTACAACGCCGTTATTAATTGTTCGGTTTTTTTCCCACTTATTCCACCGAACACCGAAAGTGTTTTTTTGCCATTTTCGGCCGAACAATTTCGGTTACCGAACAATCGGTGCGTCACTACTTTTAACACTCCCTGAAGACGAGCTGCAGGTGTGGGAATCAAGGCACACCTACCAGCTGCCTTCAGGGAACACCACAAACAAAGAAAAAGGACTCCATCTGACATCTGACTCCATCTGACAGTAGCCTGCCCAGATAGTTATTTTTGAGCTTCAAAATTGCAACACACTTTAGCTCTTATGTATAAACAAGTAAAACTAGTAAAACAGAAAGAAAATACAACTGTGTCTGAGACCCCTCTACCCTGCACACACACCCCCCATAAACATCATTTGAATTATGATAATGCTGACTCATGCAGACTTGGGAGAGGAAGAAATTTGAGTAGTTGGTGCTAAGCATTGTTCACGAGCCAGTTTACGGACAGACATGTACAGATATCAAAAGGTACATACACATACACGTACATACACACAGTTTTGGCTCAGAGAAGCGACAAGATGGCACCTCCCATTGAATTGCTATCAATATTTGGCCAGAGAGATATTTACACTCCCCTTTAATCAGGGGGAACAGATGGCCCAAGGTCTGTGAACTGTGTCCATCCCTTTAACCAAGCACCAAGTCCTGACAGTGAGAGACAAAGTGCTCTGCAGCAGACCGCCAGGGTCAATGAGAGAAGGGAAAGAGGAAAAATATAGTGGGGCACCCCATTGTTTCAAGGCAGATATGCTAAGAGACCTGACAAGCTAATTAAAAGAAAATGCAGATTTTTTGTCCACTCTGAAAAATAAGTAAACTCATTAGAGTTCATCATAAGGCTTGGAGGCATCATGATGGGGCATGTTTTCTGGAGGAAGGTGGGAGATAGTGCTCCATGTTTTGTTAGCTAAAAAATGTCAAAATAAACCAGTGCTTGAAAAGTCTTACATTTTCTGCTGCAGTTTAGTTCATACTGCCAATCAAGTTACATCACAGGCAGGAGCTATTCTGTGCCACACTACTACAATTGTCTTTTGGTGTTTGATCTCTTCTCTCTATGCTTTCTTTGTTGTTTCAGTCCCACGTCACGTTCTACATATCATGTAATTTCCCTTAATGTCGTGTTCACTTCAGAAATTACATTTAATTAGAAATGTATACACATTTTCAGGTTTCACTCCCCATTCTCCTGAATTTTGTGTGTTTGTGTCATCTGGCTCCAGGAGTTGCACTAAAAAAGGGAATTTCATGCCTGCAGCCATTTTAAAGCACTTTCCCTGCACATTCATGGTTAAATGTTGCTTTGACGTATTTGCTCTTTCACACAACCTCACAAACCAGACCAGGCTGATTTTCTCGAGCACACATATGAACACACGAACACTCGCAAATAGATACCATCCCACACTAATCCTGGCCAGAGTGTTGGAATTGCAGTAATACATTTCTATAGAACTGCTCTGGATGCCAAATTGCTTAAATGCAACTTGGGAGAAAACCTTTTTACCGTCTTGGGGATTAGATATTCCTTCTAAACCCAAATCAAATACCTGATTGTTCAGCCTGCTGCAGCTTCAAGGTGAAAATAGGCCTAAACATAGGCATGGTCTTTGATTATATGGATTAACTCATTAGATTTTTCCCAAGTACCTCGTATTCTCAGCTTTCATCACAATATACAGTTAAACTGTTCACAAAATCCATGATTATTTCCCTCACTGCAACATGAAACTTTAATTGGACAATCTTCAATCAAACATAAGCCAATATCCATGAATAGAAATAATCTTTAGTTGATATCATACAGGTAACTCAAAGCCTATGAGAAGATCTTGAGATGGAAAATATAAGGATTTTATAAGGTAGAAGTAATTAATGTTGGATCTCACAAAAAAGAAAAATAACAACCATCTCATTATCATTGCTCTTAAAATCATCATCTTTATCTATACTTATTCCATTTTCATCAATTCTTTGGTTTTAATATATTTCAACGTTTACTGCCTCCCATTTCTGGGATATGGTAATGAACATGATCTCTGTTCCAGACTCTAGATGTAAGACATGTGTTTCAGCTCACTGAAACAAATGTGACAGGCATGCCAGGAGAAGAGAGGCTAGGATTCCAGATCTGCATTTGGAACTGGATCTATCCCTATATACCACAATTAAAGTGAATCCACCAACAAATCTCTGTGATTATGTTCAATTTCACCAAGTTGAGAAGGCTAAATTCATACAACTTGTCTGATCATGCAGTCTTAATAAAATAACACTCACAATTTCATCCATCCATCCGTTATCTATACCCGCTTTATCCTTTGCAGGGTCACGGGGGTCTGCTGGAGCCTATCCCAGCTATTTTCAGGCGAGAATTTCATGAAAAGCTATATTATATGATGCAACTGAAGCTAAGTCGGACCTGGAGCTGAAACCTCACCACTTCATTTTTAATGCACAAACATCACCACACATTTCCTCATGAGCACATATTTCTTATGGCAGCTTTAAGCACATAGAAACAGCAAGTGAAACCTAAAAGGACATTCAAAGATAAGGTCCTTTACAACATCGGTGGTTCGGATAACAATGAACTTGGTACGCTGTCAAGCTTTAACCCTGAATTCTAGCACCACCACAATATCCCTCTGACTTCTACATTTAAAAATAATGTCTTGAGACTCTTTCCCTCATGCAGTTACTGTTGCATCCATCTTATATTGATTTTTTTAAGAAAATGATTGCTGGTGGAGATTCAGCTTCATGTTAATTTCATGGGACTGGGTGGAACCTTAATACAGTAACTGATGTGATCTTTTTTTTTACCTGTAAATATATACAATTTTATATTGATGACGTACAGTACAATGGCAAGAAAAGTGTGTGAACCCCTTGGAATGAACTGGTTTTCTGCATTCATTTCTCATAAAATGTGTTTAATCTTTGTATAAATAGACAAACAGTATGTGTTTAAGCTGATATTTTATGAATAATGATAATTTCTTGCATCTTTATTGAACACAGCCATTAAACAATCACAGGGCTGGAGGAGAAAGTAAAGTAAGTGAACCCTTAAAGTTGATAGCTTGTCAAACCTTATGCTGTTGCAATGCCTTCAAGCATGCACTTTCAGTAGCTTTGGTTCAGATGTGCACAATGTTCTTTTTTTTTTCTTCAGAATGTCTCTTTATAAAAGTGATTCAGCTTCATCAGACAATTTCATGGCCATCCATTGTAAAAGTCTTTCTTGAGGTCGTTTAACAACAGTCCACAAAATCTTTTTTCGCGCTTTGGATCGCCAGATGCGCTTTGGTAAACTTCAAGAATGCAGCAGCAATGTTTCTTTTTTTTCCAAGTGGTGCCTTGCCTTTCTCTATGGTGTTTTTGCCACGGAAATCCTGCTTGTAAATTGGTTACATGTGGTGACCCACCCAAAAAAAATAATTCATAAAAAAAAAACTAAAATAAACAAATAAAATCTGCTATTTTTTTTTATAAAGTATATTTATTCGTTTTCAAAGGGTCAGACAGTCAAGAATTAAACAATATTACATAAATATGCACCATCTTTTAGACACCACCCAAAATATGGAACATACTCTCCACACAGACAAACTAACCGTAAATTAAAAAAAAGTAATAACAAAAAATTAAAATTAAAAAAATAAATAAATAAATAAAATAAAATAGATAAATAAATAAAAAACGGGGGGTAAAACTTAAAGAGCTAAATAAACAAATGTGGTATTTCTTGACATATATACAGATAAACATCTAAGGTGCCGCAGTTTGAGGTAGAGAAAAAAAGGACAGCTCTGGATAAAATAACCTATTTACAATTATACAAAACAAATTATACAAAAAATTATACAAAAAATACAAAAAGTGAGAGGTGCAGCAGAGTGAGGTAGACATGATTATTACCGAAGGTGCTAAATGCTAAATGCAAAATTTTTACACGTGATTCGTTACTCTGAGACTGTTTGTTGTGGGAGTTTATCAGAGCAACCACTTGCGGGAAGAAACTGTCCCTGTGTCTGGAGGTTCTGGCGCACAGAGCTCTGTAGCGCCGTCCAGAGGGGAGGAGTTGGAACAGACTGTGTCCTGGGTGTGAGGGGTCTGCAGAGATGTTACCTGCCCGTTTCCTGCTCCTGGACTGGTACAGGTCCTGGATAGATGGGAGGTTAGTCCCAATTATCCTCTCTGCAGACCTGATTGTCCGTTGCAGTCTGCAACATAAGCTCGGCATTGTTCAGATATCTCCGGGGGAAAGTCAGGGTAGATACTGATGCGGGCTCCGTCTAAGAATATGGGAGAAAGGAGGCGGGCGAGTTGAAGGATTTTCTCCTTCTCAGAGTAGTGATGCATTTTGGTGATCATCATGCGAGGACGAGCCGGTGAGGGTTGGGTGCCTATGTGGTGTTCACGGCCCACTTTGAGACCGCTGGGAAAACTGTTGGACCCAAGGAGTTGTAGCAGAAACTTGCCTGTAAACTGCGTCGGATTTCCCTTCTCAATATTTTCCGGTAAGCCCGTGATTTTAATGTTTGAGCGTCTTGAACGGCTCTCGAGGTCAATCAGCTTGAGCTTCATAAATTTGTTGGCTTCCATCAGCTCCTTGCAGCCCTGCTCTAGGTCTTTGCAGGTCTCATGACCAGTCGCAGATTCCACCAGCTCGGTGATGCGTGTTGCGTGGTCGGCCAGAGGAGGTGTAGTTTTGAGTCAATAGTGTTAAATCTGGTAATCTTAGTTGGTGTCTGTGGTTAGCTCAATCTGGTTGCTAGCTTCGTCACTGCGTCTTCAACAGTGGGAGCAAATTTGCTGTTCTTTTTTGTGGACAATATTGGGTTCATAAGTCTCCCCTTACTTTGGTTCCTACTGGAGCTGCTCATAGTTAAACTATTGTGATACAAATGTTGATTTTAAATATAATTTTAGCGAGTTGTAAAAAAAAAATCAGGGGGATGGTGGATTTTATCATATGGGGACAGATATTTTGTGCTGATTACAAATAATATAATATATTACAAATATTAGCAGTGACCAAAACACCTGCAGAAATACTGCAGGAATGACATAGCAGCAGTTAAATGCAGCCTTCTGTAAGCTTTAAATATCCACTGGGCTTACATCAAATACATCAAAACACAACAATAAAAACTGTTTTCTGAACTTATCAATATGACTCTGTCCTTCACAGGATAAGTAAAATGGATCACTGCAAAAACTCAAAATCTTAACAAGAATATTTGTATTATTTCTACTTAAAATGTCTCAATTTAGTAAAAAAAATCTCATTACACTGAAAACAAGACTCATCACTGGAAAAAACAACAATTTTCACCTGTTTCAAGTAGATTTTCACTTGAAATAAGTGGAAAAATCTGCCAGTGGAAATCTGCTTGTTCCACTGGCAGATTTTCCTACTTTTTTCAAGTGAAAATTTACTTGAAACAGGTGAAAATTGTCAAATAAGTTATTTTTCTGGTTTTATTTTTCTGGTGATGACTCTAAATGTTGAAATAGCAGTAAAACCACATTCATTGATGAAATGACATAAGGGATGGAAAGGAGGGTTGGCAGTTTTACAGGGGGGATGATTTGGACCGTTTTTATTTCAGGGGGGGATGATTTGGACCGTTTTTATTTCAGGGGGGGATGATTTGGACCGTTTTTATTTCAGGGGGGATGCCACCCCCCCTCATCCCCCCTCAACTCCAGTAATGTTTGTTGCTAGGCGACCGAAAAAAGTTTTTCCGATCTGGCGCCCTTTTCCCACTGGTTTGGACGTACAGTAGCTACAGCTCAATTTGCAAAATGTATTTGTCCCTGCTTCAAAGACAAGCCCTGGCTTTAGTTCTTCTGAGGAGGAGACGAGCAGCAGCAGCAAGGAGGGTCCATAAACTCCTCATGAGAAGACAGGATTTGGGGGAATCCAGGCTCGTTGGAGCTACAGCTCCATGATGACCAGGTCTACTTCAGATTGAACAGGGAGCAGTTTGACAGCCTGTTGGGGAGTGGGTCCTCAGCAGGATGACAACCACCTTCTCTCCTATTGGACGCACCGAGATGCCCTCACAGCGCGGTGAAATTAAAAAATGTTCAATTCAGGCGCAGGCAGGTGAAACGCCCGTGGCAGGTGGCCTCTCGCGCGCCGCCAAGCTCGCCAGCAGAGCGCGCTGCGCTTGTGCCGCGGTAGTACACACACAATGAATGGGAAAGCCGGCGGCGGTCGCCGCTTTGCCTCTATATGAAAGGGGCTTAATACTGTTGGCCCCTGAAGGTTACATTTGGCCCCATAATGGCCCCTGTTTCAGAAAAATCCTAGAACCGCCAGTGATTAAGACTATCAACTACAATCTTTTTTTCTTTTTCTTTTGTTGTCGACCTAAACAGTCTTAAGTTCTTTTTTTTAATACTTAATGGATGTGTTTAATAAAGATGTGAGACACTGTAACTGATATTATCGTAAGGTCATCGTATTTGTATATTATTTTGCCATAGATGAAGACCAAATAACTTGGTTGGACATTTATAGACATTTAGAGACCCCGCAGAAAATAACTTGATGACAAGGGGCACACTTACTTTGTTGAGTCACTGTACTATGCAGGTGTACAAAGTTGGCAAATACAAATTCGCTGAGTTTTCTACTGAGATAAATTATGAGCAGGTGTGAAATACAAGCTTCCATTCGTGTGTATGCATGTGTGGTTGTGTTAATTAACTGTTCCCATGATTGTCTCTTTGTGTGCCTGTATTTACTTACTAATTTTCTCTTTAAATCTGAAAGAGCAATGCATTGATGTATTGCTGTTGAAAGTGAGAATAGGTGACCTAAACTTCCAATTCACATTCTAAAACATCATTAGTATGCATACAAAACCAAGGCAAAAGCACTATAAAAGCTGTCAGACAAAAATTAGCATACAGGATGACGGTGTATTCACTTAGCAAAGGAAAGATTGACAGCCTTTGATTGCATAATTATACATCAATCACTTATTCATCGTCATGCATTAGCTATGCAAGAAGACATACACTCACAAAAGCAGAGATGCACAATAACTACACATTCTGGCAAACATTCAAAGAGTGAAAGGTGCTCTAAGCTAAAATCTATTCACTTAACACCAGGCAAATAACTTATAAAGACTGTGTCACTTTCACACCTCTTAATATCAGCCTCATCCACCTTTTATTATTATTTGTAATCTGTTGATTAGCTAAAGTAATGGCAGTGTATCAGCAGTGGATTGACAAAGCTTCCTAGTGGCACAGCCTAAAATCTAAGGGACAACTGATCATTGTTATTTTTAGCACCAATACTCACAGACTCAAAGAAAAATAGAATGTTATTTGTAAATTATTCTTGTTTTGGGATTTGATAGTTTCTTCACAAATAGCTCAGTTAAATATTTGTTCATATATGCATCATAAGTCAATATGCACAGGTAATGAACAAGTTGTGTTGTGGTATATTTTGAAAGCCAATCTATGGCAAAGTGCAATGTGGTTGTAGAAACCATGCATGTGATGTAACACAGGAGAGACGATAAGGCAAATGGTTAAGGAAGCAGATTTGCACAGGAGTGTTGAAAGGTTTACTTTTAGAAGTGTTACAAGGGCATCCAAGAAAAGCTGTTGGGGCACCAGCAGAGTCTGTGTTGACCTCTAGGAGAAGGTGCAAAGATGATAGCTGGGGTGTTTTTGAAGCAGCTTGACAATGCTTTAATAGGTACAGAAATATCAGTGAGTTGCTCAGCTGTGTTAGGCACCTTTGGCTCTTCATAGCGAAGATTCACAGCAAGCCAATAGTTGCTGGGTGGGTGTCCGTCAGCATATCAAGCTGATTCGATCAACCCATTAACACAAAAAAATGCACGCTGAAGCCTAAATGTGTGAAACGCCTATCAATTAAGATAAATGTATTACAAGTCCAGTTTGCTCCATTTTCAAAACACATATTTAAAATATATCTGCGTATATTAAAAATAAGTGTCCATACAAGGCATTAATGTTGTAAAGTCTGAGAATGACCAGCAATATTTACATGGATTTCTTATTTACAAAAGCTTTACGCATAGTCGGTGGGCAGAGGATTTTAATACTTTTGAAAAGTTCAGAAATACTGACATTTTGATGAGTACAAAAACATTCCTAAATTTTACAAACGGTTTACTCACAAATTCGTTCTGCTCATGTTTCATGAATGAGGCTCATTATCGTTTAACAAGGTACCATGCATGAAAAATTGACTCTTGATCGTGTTGGAGAAGAAGCAACCTTAATGAGGGGGAAGTGTATTTTATTTTGGAAAAACTATTTATTACTGACAAATCACAGGGGTTATTGCGTCACTGAATATGTTCATATGTTCGTCACTGTATTTTTGGAGTATTGCAGGCATTTGTCTTCTTGCCAGTTGGTGAAATGTGTGTGAATTATTTTGTATGATTCTTTCGTGGTCTTTTTTGTGGATTTTGTTTGTTTTTCCAAGGTGTTATCATTTGTCCTGCACACAGTCAGGTTTTAATGAATTTGCTACTATATGCACTAACACTCTCTAAGCTCATTAGGCTGGGTGGGCTTGTGGAGGGCTATCACTCACTCATTCATCTAGACTTGCATGCACATGAGCTTTCCTGCAAGCTAATTGCAAGAAAATTTGGATTTTTGTATTCTTTTTTTTTTTTTTACTTATGCGTAGTTTATTCATTTCATCAATAATGATGACATTTTAAAATCCACCCAGCTCACAATGCAAGTGGGATCCACAAGAACCTGGAGTGTGGTTGTAAATTATAAATTATGAATGTCCATAGTCTGAGGACAGAAGGTTTGTGGGTCAGTAATTTACATTTTGTAATTACTTTTTAAATTATTAATGTAATTTACAATCTAGACTTGTACATTCATTTTTGGAGGACCCTGACCACAAAACCTTTTTTTTTTTATTATGGAAGTACAGAGAAAATAAATAACTTGGGGATTTTTTATTTATTTTTTACTCATCAGTTTCAAAACACATTTATACACAAACATCAACATTGCCTTAATCTAAGTTAATGCTGAACTATCCTGACATTGAAAATATACTGTTGCATAAGCAGAAATATTTTAAAAAAAAATCTGTCTCCTGACTTCATTTAAAGGAGCATGAGGATCCTTTTAAGAAATGAGACTCTCTAGCGCCACCCTTCGCCACGACGGCCGTCGGGGGTACTGCAACCAACAGCGAAGCCGGCACGGGAGAACGGGGAGAACGTGCATGACGTCACATCCGAAGGACAGCGCAGGAAATTCGGCCCCCGAATTGCAGCACATTTTGCAGCACACAGCCTGTTCCAGGCAACGGAGAGATACGCTAGAGGGCTCATTCTTTTTGGTTTGGAACGCTTCATCTGACATTATTACTAGAAAACTTAAAACGTATACACATTTTTTTCATAAATCCTGCCTCAATCCTGCCTCATGCTCCTTTAATTACTTTCCCTTTCAACAATCTTCATAAACCTTAACAAAATTAAATTAGTTTTTTCCAGGTGACTTTTCCATTTTGGATTTTAGATTGGGGTCCAGCGAGGAAAATAAATATTTAATAAACAGTATATTCAAGGCCAAGTTGAGAAACCTTTTAGGTTTCAGTACCAATATAGCAGTATGAAGTTTTTGTTCAATTAGATGTGCATAATCAATCACTTTTTTTTCTCCACTTTTTGAACTGCTGTTCAGGGAGATTAGCATTTTGCTCAAATTAAGATTAAATCCTTGAAATCCAAAATCCAAACAGTTCATGACTAGATGTAGGCTATGTGATCACATACTATGCTGGCTTTTTACCAAACACACTTCCCTAACTCTATATATAAAGATTACGATCCAAGTCATTATATATTGTATGTCATCTCCATATAAACAAAAAGTTCTCATAGCTTTTAAAACCAGATTAACACATTTTTACAAATGTCACCTTTTTACTTATGCCATCACCTTCTACACTAAATTGAAATAAACACAAGAAACTTGTGCTCCAAGAAGAATGAGCACTCAGTAAAGACCTTGGTAAAACTTGACTATATACCTGTAAGCAGCAATAATTGATATATCCCACCTAAATGGGACATTTAGGAAAAACATCTCTGGCTTTCCAAAGTCACTTTGCTAATGCCAGCTTTCACTGCTCCTCTTAAACACAACAACCTCCATTACCTAACCTACAAAAGCAACACAACAGTCTCCTTTAATTTACTGCCACCTTCAACAGACCCAGGCTCTGTTCATGCAAGCTTCCAGGTACATTACAGGTACATACACTAAAAATTGCAGTTAATGCATTGTAAGCCATATCATCTGTTTTGCTCCTTTAGCCACATTTGGGACAAATCATGTAGTGTTTTCCCTGCTGGAAAACATTTATTTATTTATTTTTATTGAATCTTTATTTATCCAGGAAAAATCCATTGAGATTAGAAAATCTCTTTTACAAAGACGTCCTGACCAAGATGTAAAAGCAGCATAATGTGTTAAGTGCAAAACATGTTCACAAGTGCAACAATGCACCAAGTTACTCAAATTTACCACATAAATCAAAGATATATATATATATATATATATATATATATATATATATATATATATATATATATATATATATATATATATATAAAACCATTACAACAACCATTACAGCTTTAATTACATACTGTAAGGAGATGATGGCCAATGCAGACTACAATGTAGGTTATTTTGGGTTTTTTTTGGAACCTTTCAAGGAGACAAAATTGCATGAAACTTTGACTAAAAGCTTGAAAGTTTAAGTGATTGCTTTCCTGCCTTCAGACTTATGGCATGTATCTGAAATCCGGATTTCCCAGACACACAAGTCCATGAGTAGATAAAGAAACCAGGGTGTTAAAGAAATGGTTGTCCCAGAGGAAGAAAGTGTCCCAGGTCTGAGTAGTAAAGCTTAAACAATGATAAAACAAAACCGCTTTGGTTTTAATACAAACCATAAATTAAGTCATCAGAGGAATGAAAATATTATATTTAAACTAAGTTTTTCTAAAGTTACCCATCGTGAAATAATTAAATATTTTTACTATCTACAAAGCCAGATAATCACTGACCTCCCTTTCTCTAATCTAGGTTTCTGGAATAAAAGGATTAAAAGTAAATGGACTTGGACTTGCAACTCATTTAGGAAAATATATCAAATGAGGTTTCGGGAAAATTATAATAATATACAGTATTTAAACCAAAGCACTACATGGGACTTTTGGTTCTCAAAGATTTTTGACAACTACTAGCTCCTACCCACATCCATAAACATTACTGTTCACAAAATAGTTTAGTTAATACTTTCTCCTCTTCTTTATTGTGTTCAAGACATAAAGACATTTGGTCTTCTGGTTCTTCTTAATTTTATTCTCTAACAGAGAAACATGCCAAGATACAACAGCCTTGCTCTAAAGGGAGTCAGTCAACAGTAGATGCTAGGGCACTGGCATCCTTGATCCATTTTTAATGTAATGTGTGGATCAGATGTCTAAAAAAGGCTCTTTGGAACAACGCTGGATGAGGTGTAACCGGTTACATATCTCAATGAGTGTGGCCTAAAATTTTGGCAAAGCTAGTTTGTGGAGTGCCAACGAAGTTTAAACGCAGCAAGTTAATTTCATTTCATGTGGAGGGGCATATTATTTTCTCCACTCTGCATCAGCGTGGTTAAGTACTCTAACACTGACAGTAGCATTAAGAGGGCAGTCCAGGTAGCACAAAATGTGTACGAAAATCATGAAAATGCCTTCCAAAGAGGTGTTATAAACACTGTGTTTGGGCAGAAGGGTAATGTTTTTGTATACAGACCATCGGAGACCAATGAAACTCTGAACTCTCAGTATAAAGCTAATGAATAAAAATAAATCAACATTGGACTGATACTAAACAATACTAAAAAAAAAACACATAAGAGAAAGCAGCATCACTTAAAGGAGCCGTCTGTAAGAAATGGCCAAAACTGGTACTGCAGTCACTTTCAAAATATTGTGGCGTGTACCCTCCCCCTCCTCCCCCCGACCAGAGGTTGCCAGGTAGGCTGCAGAATGCAGCAGGAACGTAGGCTGCCATGGCTGCGATAATTAGAGCCGAGCTGGCAACCCGGATGCCGAAACAATACTGACTTCGTGATTGGGAGATAGGTGGAGGGTGGAGCTTCAAAAACAATACTGACTTGGTGATTGGGAGATAGGTGGAGGGTGGAGCTTCAGAAACAATACTGACTTGGTGATTGGGAGATAGGTGGAGGGTGGAGCTTCAGGCCAAAACAAAAAATGACAACATAAACATCAGTTGAGGGCTGCAACTCCTCTTTTTAAACTGGAATATCCTGGCTTGAGTGCTGTTGTCAGTGACATAAGTATTTGAAATGAACATGATTTTTAAATGTCTGTTGACATATCGGGGTCATTTTATGATTCATTTTATTATTGCTCTTACATACAGCTCATTTAAAGGGGACCTATTATGGCATTTAATGTATATTTTAAACAGGCCTTGAATATCTTAAAAACAATCAATAGCTTGTTTTTTCTACGTAAATGAGATATTCAGCCTCTGGGCCATGTCTTCATTTTAACCGCTTATAACCTCCTTCTCTATGAGGGATTCTGAGGGGCGGGGAGGCTATGATAATGAGGCTCTGCATTGATTGGCTGCCTGAATGACGTGTAGCAGTGGAGGGCACAAAGCCTCGCTCCGGGCAGAAGAGCAGCCGGCTGCGTACACTATTAAAGCGTGTCCCATGCGAGCGAGCGTCAGCGACAAAATCAATTCCATTGCTTTATTTTCTATTGGACTGTCCTAACTGGCTGCGAGTTTAACGGTTTCAATGTGGACAGAGAGCGTCCGATGTCACGCAGCTCGACGCGATAGACGGACGCTCGCATTCAGTTATGACACGGTGTAAATGACTCCCTGGGATCTTAAAGCCTGAATTACGGTTTTGCGTTAAATCGACGCGTACCCTACGCCATAGGCTCTGCGATGGTGTAACGCGGAACCATAAATCAGCCTTTAGAATTCAATTAAATACTTCCTGTGTGAATTAGTGTGAAGACGAGGTGACCCGTTCCCCCCTTCAGGTAACTAAACAGGTACACCACAGTTATTTACTCCGATTCCTCATCATTTAATTTCTTATGTTACAAGACAAATGAATCATGTAAACTGTAAAGAAATCACAACACTGAATGTTCACAAATGGCAACTTTATTGTTAAAAAAAACAAAAAAAAACATTTGTACACATTATATACACCACTTATATACACTTTGAGTTTTGTCAGTAAAGAAAGAGGCAAACTCATTGCAGGCAGGATTTGTAAGCCTGTCAACAGTAGTGAACAAAGTGTGTTCATTATTGTTGTTTTTGGCAATGATATCCAAAATATATTATTTCCTTGCATTCCTCAGCTCATTATATATCTTATATAGTCTTTATTTATAAATGTCATAATGAACCTGTAATTTAGTTTTCTGTCAGCTGCGTTCAGCTTTTCGACACTCTCCTTTACCAGCTCTGATCTGTGCAGCGTTTCTATTGAGGTTTCTTTTTAAGAAGTGATCATCTTCACCTCGGTGGAAGCAATGGTATCAATAATACTAATCATTTTACACTTTGCACAGGCTCACCCAGATTGACGGGTTTCCCACCCAGTGAGAGTCATGATTTTTTTTTTTTATATATATATATATTTTTCTTACTAAATTTACTGTTTTGTAAAGGTTTCATTGTGTTTTTTTTTATTTTATTGAACATCTAGAATTTAATATAGCCTACACAAAAATATAAACAAACCTTATGTTTTACATGTTTGACTATTGTCTCGTGACATTTAAGGGAAGTTCAACAGCGATTAAAAGGTGGGTTATGGTACTAGAACAGATGGATACAGTTCGGATTCTGATGACATCTTCAGTGTGTTTACCTCAAAACCCAGAAGACTTCCCTTGTGTAACACATCTGGTAAGACTGTGGTTTTATTATACATATACTGGCCTACCGTGGCATGTTATGGTTGTGGTCGTGTGAGGAAGTCCCAAACTTAAACTGAACGGTTTTTCATTTAATTTTAATGGCTGTGTTGTTTCAGGTTTGTGTGTGCTGAATTGTCCAAAGTGCTCAACTGGAGCGGTATGGAAGTGTTGTTTTATCCTATTAACTCAGTAAACTGAGAAAAACATTCAACAAAACAAAATTCCTGGATCCAGACAGGGATCCAGATCACCACCAACATCTAATCAACTGGTCCCTGTGTCATTGCTATCCTGAAAATTTAATCAAAATCTGTTCATAAACTTTTGAGTTATTTTGCAAACAGACAAACAAACCAAAGCCAACGAAAGCACAACCTCTGCCAAGGAGGCTCTGGCTCACCAGCAGAGACAATAATTTGTCATCAAATCAGTTATCATGCTGTCAGTAGGACATTATTTCAAACAAATATTCCCACCATTCAGTTTCTCGTATGAAGTGATATTTAATATCAATATGTTTAAACCTTTTGGTGGTTAACAGGATTTCTGGCTACGGCAAGAGCTTCCTAGTTGTCATCGTAAACCTTGGTTTGTGCAAATTGATATGTATCGATACCTCCAAGTAGCTGTTGCAAATACATACACTCCTGTATAGCTGATGCTAAGGCCATGTATTCTGCCTCGCAGGTAGATGTTGTTGTTTTCTACTCTTCCATGAAATGAGAGAGGTTCTCTCACTCAGGCATACACAATACCCCGTGGTGCCACATTTGTCTGTGACATCCGCTGCCCAGTCAGCATCACTGTGGATTATTAGGCCTAGATGACCTTGGTCATCATTTTTGTAACATAACCTACAGTCAGTTGTACACTTAAGACACCTGAAAATATGCTTCACAGTGCTGCAATGCTCTTCACTTGGTTCAGCAAAATACTGGAAAAGTTTACTGACCGCAAAACTTATTTCTTACCTTAACTCTCAGAATAGTCACAGAATAACGGTGAAGGAAGGAGTCAGAGCACAGACCATTGCAACCAGCAGTTGTGACAAATGTGTATAAAATAAACACAAACAACTTCTCTCATTCAAATTAATCAGAATTTATTTACACAAGTGTTAAAAGATAATAAAACAACACTTAAGATAAAATCTGATGGCTAAACTACACAAAAACAACAACTAACAGTAAACACAAACTTCAGAACTTCATCTACATGTGTGTGTGGATGTCAGCGCATATGTGTGTGTGTGCGTGTGTCAGAACGTCACGTCACGTGGACCTACAACAAAATGGCGGACAACGTCACGTCACGTGGGCCAAAAGAAAAATGGCAAATAGCCTCACGATGGTTGTTCATACACGTGGTGAGGCAAAATAAAAGGTGGCTGACACAGTCGCGCGCTTTTCAAAACTACGGGGGGATGGTTTCTCCACCCAGTGGTGACTGAAAGTATCGGAGGCCTGATGTCCAGGGTACTAACTTGTCCGCGTGGGTTAGTAAGAAGGAAAGGAAAACGGGTGTGATCTCTCACCACCATAACAATATAATATACAAACCTAACGACCGTTGGCCTGTTCATAAACCGTCAGCACGTTACACAGTATTGAGCAAACCAACAATGCAAACACAATCACGCCAACTGCTTGGGAAACTGGCGTGATCTCTCACCACCGGTACCTTTATCGTTCTGCTGTTTCCCACTCAGGAGCTAGTGTCTGGGGCTGAATCCACGACACTCGCTCTAAGCTTTTGACAGGAAACAGGAGCACAAACTGCTTCGGTAGTGAGGGAAGTTATATGGGTCCGCTTACATGGGCCCGCAACAATATAATACACAAACGTAACGACTGTCAGTCTGCATTATAGACCGCTGAGGGCGTTACACAGTAATGAGCAAACAAACAACAGGAAACACAATCAACGCTAACTGCTTTAAACTTACTCTGCCCAGAAAAAGCCTACTTACTTTTTACTTACTTTTAGATGCCCTGGAAGTTGTTGCCGATTTCCTGGGACTTTTGGAACTTCTGGTCCCATTCCACAGGTTGCTGATTTTATACTCCCACTAGTGGTTCAGTGTGAGCGGCTCCTGTTCCCTCTCTCTTTCTGCCTCTCGGAGACAAATGATGCAGCTTTGCTGGCAGTCGGGCGGCCCCTCTTTCCTGGTCGTGCGCACGGCCCCTGTCCCCCTTGTCGGAACATTTGCTGGTAAATCTGTTTTAAGGCGGGTGGGCGAGGGGGCTTTCACGAGTACAGCTGGCAGGATGCTTCTCGGCTGATGCTGATCACACTGATCGGAGACGAGGTGTAGTCCTTATAAACGTAAAGGACAGTAGACGCTTCTCTTGCGGTAAAGAAACTCGGAGAGAGTAATCGAAGGAAGCGAGATTTGGGAAGCAGACCAGCGTCCCTTGGTGAACACCTGGTTGGTTACGCTCCACAGGGGGTCCTGGTGAAGAGCGGCTCTTTTCCTCGGCTCTCCTCGTCACTGTGTTGACAAGCATGTAGCATTTGTAGCTCACGGAGATGTTGGGCTACCGCCCATGTGATTATGAATTCATGTGTGATTAGGAACTCACGGTGTGATTATGGACTCATGGGGTGATTATGAATTTATATGAATTTATATGAAATGTGTGATGGGGAACAGTCAGTCTTTGACCCGTCAAAGGCCAGGTTTTCGGCCTCCAACTGAGACCAGGTTTAAAGTTTTATGACACCTGGGAGCATGGCCTGGAGAACAAAGGAACTGGAAAACCTCAAAGCCCGATGGGGGGTCTGTGGTCCCCTGAGGGGGTGGAGTCAGGAAAAGACGCGCAGAAGAGGATGCGCATACTGTATTTTACAGTAGAGCAGCCTGCAGGGGCTGTGTGACGTCAGAAAGCAGATGAATAGAGGCGACTCTCAAAAGAACGTTGCTTCTCGTTCAACGACCCGCCTTGAGTGGTCTCCGTCCCGACTCTGGTCCGTTCCGACCCCATTCTTGCACACGGGACGGCCGTGACTCCTTTTCCTTCAATCAGCGCCGCGCATCAGCCCTGGAGCGCCCGCCAGCTGGCTCGTGCCCGTGCCCTCACCGCGGTAACGGATTCCCCGCAGCATCCTGACTCAGGGGCCGGGACCCGGCCGCAAAGAGAAGCCGTGAGAGTCCGCCAGCGTTTGTAAACGGGTTCGCCCCCGGTCCTGCAACGCCGTCTGTGTTCTCTTTTTCCCCCAGAGTCGGACGGAACGAGACGGGAGCCGCCTCGATTTGCTTAGGAGCGCAGCCAGCCTTGCTGAGAGCCGAGACTTGCCTGAGAGCTTTAACACCCCCCAAGACACTACCGATTCCCCAAGTCCAATCCCAAAGTAAGAGGCTTTAGTTGTCTGGGCAGAATTAGTTTAAAGCATTTTGCGTTATGTTTCATTTTTATTGTTGGGTTTTCATATATTACTGCGACGCGTCGTCTGTGCTGCTGTGTCTGCCACGTGATCCCTCACCGCCGAAGTGACCGAGCCACGGCTTCCCTGTTAAATCTCAGAGCGGGCGGGTGATTTCAACCCTTACCCGACTCCCGAGTGGGAAACCGTGAAACGATCAGGAGGCGGGTCCACTGCCAATCCAGGAAGCAAGAACACACGGAGGCACACGTCAAGCACTGGAAATCTGCAACAAAAACCACAAACAAAACACAAAACTGACACGGAGCCGACCAAAACACGAGCAGCAATCGACCCAAATCTCGATATCTGATCACAGTCTGAGCTAAGCTACCGCGATTAACTAACCCCAAAACTACAGAGCAAGCATGCAGGTGAACAAACCAGTGTGTATGTCTATGTGTGTGTGTGCGTGTATGTATATGATCATGCGTGTGTGTGTGTGTGTGTATGTGTGTGTATGTGTGTGTGTGTACATGTCTTTGTGGCTATGTGTGTGTGTGTGTGTTTGTGTATGTGTGTGTGTATGTATATGTTTGTGTGGCTGTGTATGTGTGTGTATACGTATGTGACTGAGTGGCTATGTGTGTGTGTGTGTGTGTTGGGGGGGCAGTAGGAGGGGAAAAATAAGGCATCTTCACACTGTATATAAACAGTGAGAAAGTGCAAAAAAACACCTCAGCACAGAAAGCACATGACAAATTTACATCAACTTCACAAGACTTATAGCCAGGAAGGCGTTGAAATAGAGAGGTGTGGTTATCAGCAGATGTATGTGAGTCCATGAACACGCTCAGAGCTACCTCAGCCAATGTCCTTGGTGTTATCAGACGGCTCGGTCATTTCTGAAAACCGCGGATGATCTGGAGGGGGAAGGGTTATTCCGGGGCAGAGTCACCTTGTTTACATTCCACCAGAGAGATTGTGACTACAGCGATCAGCCAAACCGCTCTGTCAAGGCCAGATTATAGAATCAACAATTTTGTTGAAAGAACAGGCAGATCCAGGTAATTTTCCGTCAGCCTTAAGTCTCTGGTTCCTCAATGGCGACTCCAAACAGACGAATTTGTGATCAATTCCCGCCAAGCCGAGCTTCCAACTTCTCCAGTCTTTTCCATCTTGCCAATGAGCTCAAAGACCGCTGCCAGCCTGCGATTCTGTTCAAGAATTGCATCCAGCTTGCGGCCTTGCTCCCCCAGCGTTAAAGTCAGAGTGTTAGTCGCAGAGCTTATCCCTTCAGCCACGTCCGGCAGCTCTGAAAAGGCCGAAACAGCTGTCGTCGACTTACGCGTTTGTCGATAGACGAGGAATCCCCCCGCTCCAATTAGGAGAAATCCTGCTATCATAAATCCAATTAAGGCATCTTCAACGTCCTCGACAGACAGGATCGCCAAACACAGCGGTTTCCAATGTTTCCAGGAATCCGTTGTGTATCCAGCAAAAAATGTCCCATCGGGGCAAGAGGGCTCCCTAACCCCCTGACTTCTCGTCGCAAAAATTTGGTCGATTTTGCTGAGAGACCAGTTAATTCATTCCATGATTGTAGAGTTTCGGAGGAGTGAAAAGAAGAGACTCTGAAGATGAAACAGGACAAAAAGCAGTAGCAGGGCAGATAGATAAGGGAGAGGAGCAGAGAAGCGTCCGCCTTCGCCAAGAGCCGGAAGAGAAAAAAAAAAAAACCTTGTGAAGTTTCTGCTGTCAATAGACTCCACAAGTGGGGTAGCTAGCTGCACAGCTAGCTGCACAGGTCCCAGGTTCTCCGGCCCAAGATTTCTAGTCATTTCAATTCAATTCAATTTATTTGAACAGACAAAAAATCAACAGATTATTAAAGTCAGTTTCCGCAGATACTCCTTGGGAAGACGAGGATCCTGCTCCATCTCATCCTTGATCTGCAAATAGAAATATAATTTATTTTCCTGCTCCACTAACACAACTAGTCATCATCAGCATGGCACTGTTCTACATACAATAATAAATGTAAAAAAAAAAAAAGAAAGCATGTCAGACCTCACCTTGATTATTATTGACATTTCGGATTGACTGAGAGCACTGCAGTTGTTAAATAATAAAATTAAACCTCGCATACAACTTGCCTAATAAATTGTGCACACAATGTAGATGAATACTTTGTAGTGGTGTGTATATTTAATTGACACTTTTATTTTGTTGCCATTGATGAATATATAGACATTAAGATAGTGAATGCTCGGATGCTAGATTACTTTTTCTCACTCTTCTTTCTGTTTCCCACTTGTTTGGTTGATGTGCACAGATGACATTGCTATAGGATATTGTAATAAAGCCAACTTTTACACCAGATTTTTTTCAAATTGTTCCCCTTTGGAGAAGTCAGAGTGGGTCAAACACTACACTGATGAGCAGGACGTGGCGTCAGGCAGTTTTCAGAGTAATACAATATATGCTCATATTCTCTGTAAGTGTGTAAAAGGAGCTTGTGTTCCACTTTAAGAAATGGAAGACATTTCGTAGCCCCACCTTTGTTCTGCTGTCCTAATGCTGGAATACAGTCTCTGTTAAATAAAATTGTTCTTCCCTATTGCCAAACATATTTTTCTGTGATTTAAGAGCCTTCATACATTGTCTTTTAATTATTTTACTTGTTCTCATAGACAGACACTTGCTCTTATTGTCACATTCATGATTTAAATACATAAGACTGATGCTACCTCCCCTGCAGACTGCAGCATAAAACAACACACTTGACACCACAGACTGATAAACATCTGCAGCATCGTACTACAGATGTCAATAGATCTGGATCATAAAATATTTAACTGAAAACCATAATTTATCATTGTCCAATGTAAAGGAGTATTGATAAATCACTTACATTAATCTCATGTAGCTACACAAGAGATGCATTGCACCAGATTAAAGTTCAGTTGCTAATTTATCTGCAATCCATGAAGCAAAGTTTTACCTCCCCCCAAAATAACACAGAAAAGCTTGTCAAATTACGCTTTTAGTTGTCATCCAGCCATTCAATACACGTAACTGACATTGATGTATTCGCAGTGATTCATTATCAGCTGTAAATGTACCTGTGTACGAATTATTTTAATATTTACCGTTCAAAAGCGAGCTCACTGCTGTCTGTCCCATAGACTAACATGGCAGCGCGGCTTTGTTTTGGAACTTGCGGGGCTTCCATGAACCACTCTGTTTTATCCACTGCTCTGGTTCTAGTTAGCATTTTCTTTAGTTTGGCCTGGAGATGGTCGGTAGTTAAACTTTTCATTATTTGTTTAGATTAGGGTTGGTCTTTTAAGTTGTGGGGGCTTTGATGTCTCTATAGAGGGGGGTTAAGTTGATTCAAAAGTAACAAAAACATGTTAATGAATATATTTTTGTACTCACAATTTCTCACAATTGTCTCACACCTGAGTATTAAATAGATAGAGCTTTATTTGTCAATGAGCCAGCGTCCCGGCACAGTGAAATTACATGCCAGTACAGCCCATCCAGAGAAAAGAAAAAAGACGAAACAGATGACAACACATGACATGGGTATTCTGGTGCAATTATCTGAGAAAGGATGACACTGGGAAAGAGGAGGTGTAAAAAAAAAAGACATCTTCACACTGTATAAATAGTGCAAAAAAACACCTTGGCACCAGAAAAGCAGAATACTCAATACTCACAACAACAACATCATAACAAAGACAAGCATGTGTGGAGGGGGAGAGGGGGTTCCTGTGTGTGTGTGTGTGTGTGTGTGTGTGTGTGTGTGTGTGTGTGTGTGTGTGTGTGTGTGTGTGTGTGTGTGTGTGTGTGTGTGTGTGTGTGTGTGTGTGTGTGTGTGTGTGTGTGTGTGTGTGTGTGTGTGTGTGTGTGTGTTTGTGTGTGTGTATAAAGTTATAAGTCTGTGAACCTTTTGTCTGTTTTTTTAAGCCTCTAAGACAGAAGTGTCTGATGCTGGTCCTCGAGGGTCGCTGTCCTGCATGACCTAGATGTTTCCCTGCTCAAAACACACCTGGTTGAATCAACATCACCTTGTCATCAAGTTAAGTTTGCTGAAGCAGGGAAACATCTAAAGGATGCAGAACAGCCCTCGAGGACCAGAACTGTAAGCTCCCACACTAAGATGTATATACAAAGATTTTATACATTGCAAATTCATACTGTAATATTTGAAAAATGCACTTGTGTTATCTGTATTGAAAGTATAAAAGTGCACGTATTCTCAAACAGTTATAACAGCAGAGCCTTGGTTCAGTGTACATTTGTAGAATAGAATAGAATAGAAAGCCTTTATTATCATTGTACAGGTACAGTGAAAATTAGGCAGCAGCTCCGTCAAAGTGCACACATGCAAAGACTATGTAAACAAGGAAACATGTGTATATATATATATATATATATATATATATATATATATATATATATATATATATATACACACACACTATAAACAAGAGTGAATGGGAGGATAAAAAAATGTACATGGATGGGTGGGGGGATATTGCACTTAAATGGATGGAAGAATAATATTGCCCTTGAAAGGATGGGAGTATTGCACATAGATAGTAGAATATTGGGACATTGTGGATAGAAGGTAGAAAATATTGCACAGAAAATATTAGGTAGCTTATAGGTTGAGAAAGTTCACAGCTTTGGGGAAGAAGCTGTCCCTGAATCTTTTTGTACGGGTTCGTAAGGACCTGAAGCGCCTCCCAGAGGGCAACAGGTCGAAAAAGTGGAAACCGGGGTGGGTGTTGTCCTTTAAAATGTTCCTTGCCCTGTTGAAGCAGCAGGAGCTGTAGATGTCAGACAGGGAGGGCAGAGGGCAGCCGATGATCTTCCGTGCTGTGTTTGCCACCCTCTGCAGCCTCTTCCTGTCTGCCTCCGTGCAGCTGGAGTGCCACACTGTCACGGCATGGGTCAGCAGGCTCTCTATGGTGGACCGGTAGAAGGCCACCAGCAGCTGTGTGTTCAAGTTCTCCTTCCTGAGCACCCTCAGGAAGTGCAGCCGCTGCTGAGCCTTCTTAACCAGTGCAGTTGTGTTGACGGACCAGGATAGGTCTGCAGTGATGTGGACGCCCAGGAACTTGAAGGACTGCAATTGCTCTACACAATCACCGTTGATGTGCAGGGGGGCGGGGGCGGCTCGGTTCCGCCTGAAATCCAGGATGAGTTCCTTGGTTTTGGTGGTGTTCAGTGCCAGGTTGTTCAGTGCACACCACTCACCAAGTTTAAGGACCTCATCTCTGTAGGCCGCCTCGTTTCCCCCTGTGATCAGCCCCACCACCGTTGTGTCATCAGCAAACTTGACAATGACGTTCTCTGGGTGGGCGGGGCTGCAGTCCGATGTATAGAGCGAGTACAGAAGTGGGCTCAGCACACAGCCCTGAGGAGAGCCAGTGCTGAGAGTGCGGGAGGAGGAGAGGTGAGGACCGAGCTTCACGCGCTGGGGTCGGTTCACCAAAAAGTCCTTAATCCAGGAGCAGGTGGATGGTGGGAGCCCAAGGGAGCATAGCTTGGGGTTTAGAATGTCCGGTTTTATGGTATTGAAGGCTGAGCTGAAGTCGACGAAGAGCATCCTCACGTAGCTCCCCTTTTTCTCCAGGTGACTCAGCGCGGAGTGGAGTGCGGTGTTTATGGCGTCTTCCGTAGATCTGTTTGCCCGGTATGCAAACTGGTGTGAGTCCAGGGTGGGGGTGAGACAGGCTTTGATGTGCTTTAAAACCAGTTTCTCAAAGCACTTGGTGATGACTGGGGTGAGTGCTACAGGGCGGAAGTCATTGAGGGTTGTAGTGGGTGATCTTTTGGGGATCGGGATGATTGTAGCTGATTTCAGGCAGGGTGGGATAACAGCTTGGGCCAGAGACAGGTTGAAAGTGTCCGTGAAGACCTCAGAGAGCTGGTTGGCACAAGCCCTGAACACTTTCCCAGGTACTCCATCTGGACCTGCAGCTTTCCTGGGGTTCACTGCACGGAGCACCCGTCTCACATCCTGCACCTCAAGAGTGAGTGGGGGCTTGCTGGTGGCTGTTGGGGGCTGTAGTGGTGGTTGTGGTGATGATGTGGTTTAGGGCTGTGTTTGGGACTCAAAGCGGGCAAAGAAGCTGTTCAGCTCCTCTGCCAAGGCCGCATCTGAGTCCCTGGGTGACACAGCACAGCCTTTGTAGTTGGTGATGGTCTGTATGCCCTGCCATACCTGCCGGGGGTTGTTGAGGTGGTCCTCTAACTTTCTCTTGTAGTCTGCTTTGGCAGCCTTGATGCCTCTCCTCAGGTCAGCGCGAGCGGCGTTGTACAGGGCTCTGTCACCTGACCTGAAGGCTGAGTCACGGGCTCGGAGGAGCCTGCGGACCTGGCTCGTCATCCAAGGCTTCTGATTTGGGAATACACGGATGGTCTTTTTAACCGTGACATTCCCAATGCAGTAGTTTATGTATGAGAGTACTGTGTCTGTGTATGTTGTCAGGTCCTCGTTGTAAAAAGCATCCCACTGCGTTTGTTCAAAACAGTCCTGCAAGCGGGGGAGGGCGTCTTCAGGCCTGGTGTTAATGGTCTTCTTTGCAGGCTTTGTTTGACGACCGAGGGGGGTGTATGCTGGGGTGAGGAGCAGGGAGAGGTGATCTGAACGGCCCAGTTGGGGGAATGGTACTGCTCTGTATGCATGCTTGATGTTGGAATAAACATGATCCAGAGTGTTTTCCCCTCTTCTTGAGCATTTTACATGCTGGTAAAATTTCGGCAAAACAGTCTTTAAATTTGCTTTATGAAAGTCCCCTGCGATGATGTGGGCGCCATGTGGGTGGGCGCGCTGGTGTTTGTTGATGAGGCTGAGCAGCAGAGACAGAGCCGTGTTTACATTTGCGTCCGGTGGTATATAGACCGCAGTGATGATAACAACAGCAAGCTCTCTCGGGAGGAAAAATGGTCTGCATCTCACCGCCATGAACTCCAGGTCCGGAGACCAGTGGCTGTCCAGAATAGTGCTGTTGTTACACCAACCTTCATGAACGTAGATGCAGAGCCCCCCTCCTCTGGTCTTCCCAGAGTCACTGTTCCTGTCCCCTCTGTGAAGCGTGCGGCCGGTTAGCTGCACCGCGGCGTCGGGCATTTGTGCGTGGAGCCAAGTCTCTGTGATGATGAGCACACAGCATTCACGAACATAGCGGTTTCCAGCCAGCTGTAGTTGCAAATCGTCCGTTTTATGTACCATGGATCTGGCGTTTGTGAGATAGAGGCTCGGCAGCGGAGGTTTTTGTGGCTGGTTCCTTAGCTTCGCCAGTAGCCCTGCCCGGCAACCCCGCTTCTGCTTCCTCTCGCGCCGCCGTCTGCGTCGCCTGCCAGACCCGATAACAATCCATGGAGATCCCTCTGGTCTCGCTATCTCGTCTGGAATGTTGTGAGTGCGTTTAAAGTCGCTGGAGATGATCGATTTCTGTCGGAACCCGATGTCAAGTAAGTCCAGTCGGCTGTAGTGTGCAGAAGTGTAAGAAAAGAAAAGTGCAAAACACAAAAAGTATTTAAAAAAGCACAAATAGGGAGAGCTGTGAGCCGCTGCATCTGCACACGCCGCCATCTTGGAACACCAGAGTACAGAGTACAGAGAATATATGGCAGTAGAGTAAATAATTTGTCAGTTTTGCCAATATTAGAGCTAAGCTTGAAAGTTGTATTCTTAAATCACTACAAAAGAACCAACGAAGAAAACCAGCCATTGTAAAGAAGACTGACGAGCATTATCAAAAAATAAACACGTCCCATTTGTTAAAGGTTCTGGGTAACGTCCTCCTTGCTGTCTCACAATTTGTAGCCTAAAACAGTGGTCTTCAATTTCGGTCCGTGTCCGTGCCTTGCCCATTTTAGACATGTCTCTGCTTTAACACACCTGATTCTAATTGATGGTCAGCATGTCATCAAAGTCTGCACAAATCTGATAATGACACAGTCATTTGTATCACTGCGTGTTAAAGCAGAGAAACATCTAAAACGTGCCAGGCACCGGGCCACAAACCGAAATTGAAGACCGCTAGCCTAAACTGTACTTCCTTCTATGACAACCACATGCCATACAGTTTTTTAGTTGTATTGTGTTGTATTCTACCGAAACTGTCAGAAAAGTTTGAAAGTAAGACCTCGGATCCTTGTCTGAACAAAGGAAAACCACAAAGCACATGCCATCAATATATGTAAATAGAGTGTCTAACAGTGAAAAATGTGGTGCTCATTTTTAATTCATCTTTCTTTTTTTCCCAGGCTTTCACTCTGTGTATACCAATCAAAATATAGGGTTTTCTCAGCCCATAATTTACTGCAGCTAACAGCTAGCAGCACAGGCAGGTGGCTATTAGTCCCAATAAATTACGAATTTGTTTTGTCGTATTGACAGCCTTTATTCTTATTTAGAAGTGACTGAGTAGTTCACATTTCTGTACATGATTTTGTTTTTTTAATGAGTTAAGGTAGGACTGTAATTTGTGTCTTAATGAATGTTTTGGTTTTCCGTGACAAAGTTAAATTTCAGTTTCCAGCTTGTACATAAATGTGGCTGCATATAAATATATGTGCATGCATTTGTGAGATGAACAACTAGACAGTAAAGAGCCTCTCCTTGAGGGGCACGTCTGATTATGTATAATAAAGACAAATGAGCTGACAGCAAGGAGCTTTGCTCAAACCACTAGACAATATACATGTCTCCATCAACTCCCTCACACGCACACAATATTGACATATTTGACTTTGCTAACCATGGGAAAAGACAGAGGTGGGCTAATATGAAAGTCCAATTACAGGAGCCAGTTAAAGTGTTAAGTTGAATGTCCCCCCTGCTTTCCACTAAGATCTTTTCATTTTTCTTCCTCTCTCAACACACCATTCACATTCATTATCAATCAAAATTGAAACAATACCGTTGGCATTCCCAACACAGAACAGTAATCTGTGCTTTTATTTGTGATAATGCCATTCAGTGATGGAATTTTGGTAGTACAACGAAATACATTGATTTTCTGAATGGATGGTGTTTCTTGCTGTAATTAATTGAAGTAGTTTGACAGCTGATCCAGACATACAGAGAATCATGACTGATCAATTAGAATTTTTTAATTCAGACTGTGGTCAGGGTTGACAAAAACTAAACAAGGGTATTTCATTATTCATTCATCTTTCATTATTCCAGCCGTTATACTGGCTCCCTGCACACTTCTGAATTCAGTTCAAGTTGCTACTGTTCACATTTTAAGCCCTCTCTGGCATGGCATTGCTCTTATATCTCTGAGCTTATAATGAAATTCTCTTCACAGAGATCACTCTGATCTTCTGACCAATTGCTCTTTGATATCCCACAGTCTCAGCTCAGAACAAAGAGAGCCATGCATTTTCTCTTCCAGCCTGAATAAAGTGCCTCATCTTCAGCACACAAGAAAGAAAAAAGAAAGAAAAGCACTTCTGTAGGTGATGCTGAAAGTGGATTTTTATGTTTGTTTGTCCATTGTTTTTAAAATGATGCTTTACTTTTTTAAATTATGTTTATTGATCAAAAAGGTATTTTTACCTGTTGTTATTTTGAAGGCTGACTATGAATTCACATTTATATTTCATATTTTTGGTGTGGACACAGTGGATCATCCTTTCATGCAAATTGACGTAGGTTTTACTTCCCTAACACAACCCTCCCCATATATTTGGGCTTTGACCAGTACTACGTACTACGAACCCTGGCTTGTTACTGTATCTAATGCACAGGTGTCAAACTGAATCCCAGAAGGGCCGGTGTCCTGCATATTTTAGATGTTTCACTGCTTTAACACACCTGATTCTAATTAATCATCGTCACCAGCTTGTCATCAAAGTCTGGACAGATCTGTTGATGACACAGTCACTTGTATCATGGTGCACTGAAGCAGGGAAACATCTAAAACCTGCAGGGACACCGGCCCTCGAGGACTGGAGTCCGACACCCCTGATCTAATGGAACGGTGGGATGTTGTATTAGGGACTTCAGTGTCCTGCCCAAGGAGAAAGTGACAGCGCTGGGGATCGACCTTGGAAGGTGATCCCCAGCTGCTACTGCATCATGGCATCATGGCATGCTATTACACATTATATACTCTAATGCAAACAATCTCAAAGTGAAGACCCATCTTCAGTGCATTCAGATAGATCACATCCAAAATAAAATAAGATTTCAGAGATTAGGATTTCATCCAAAGAACACATCATCTTCAAGACATCAAATATTTTGGGCTAACCTATAATGATAAATAATATTTTCATTTTCAATAGATTGCAGGGACTCATTTCCAGTCAATGAGAGTCTCACGTCCACAGGTGATTTTTGTTTGTATCTTGAGCCCTTCTGAGCCTTCTTTGTGCCTTTTTTCTTCTTGTTGATCTGACCCAAATGGGTCTCGGTTTAAATTCCCTTTAAGATTACTGCTCCTGATGCCATGCCATGTCTTAGTTTATTCCGTCTCCCAGAGTCCTTATACGCACATGATTAATAAATAAATAAGTGCAAATAAAAAAGCAGGCACCTGTCAATGAAACTTCCTCACTGTCTGTCTGGGAGTATGTCCATCTGTCCATTAGATATCTGTTCATTTTCTGACAAGATAGAGGGAATTACATTGGTATCAAATGACAACTTTACAATTCAATAGCAAGTGCTATCGTTTTGCAAAATAGATATCATCACAAGGGGGAAATTGCAATGGGAAGGCAGATATGGATACACACATATCTGCTTGCACATTACACACACACACACACACACACACACACACACACACACACACACACACGCTGACACACGCATGGATTGAAATGATTGCTCACTCTTTTCAACCCTGACCTTTGCAGTAATAACTGGTCCTCCTGTCGCCCACTTTCTCACCATGGAGACGTCAATCACAGGGTTCCATAGTGAGAGGGTTAGCAGATGTCTGTCAGAAGCGCAGCTTCCACTGCCCATTGTATACATACATACAAATATACTCTTGCGACCAACGTAAAGGGCTTTTTATTTGAAATAATTTTGCTGGAATACTCTCCCTCTCACAAGTAAACTCCATATGTTCTTCTTTTTTGATGAATATGTCAGTTGACTCCATTTCCTAATGGTATGTTGTGTGATAATAAGGACCGTTCAGTGTTTTTGCACAGTACATTACATTTCTCCTTCTCTTCTAATGTCCCCTCAACCATAGGCCTAGATGCGGTCCACAAAGTTCCACACTCACATTTGCGAAACAGGCAGGGCAAATTAATCATTCAAACATTAGGTAACCATATTCTATCCCCACTAATATTTGTATGGAAGCTAACAAGACACCCTGCCTCACAATCTTCTTCACGTACCATGAGGATAATTGTGGTGTTATTGCTGCATCTCCCACTTCCTCTCCTTTTCTCCAAACAATCTTCTCTGTAGTTTGCACAGCAAAGTACTAAAATGGAGGAGAATGCCAGGGGCAGCATGGCTTTTGCAATTAACCTCCAGAACTGCAAAGTAAGGGGAAATTAAACTAGACTTCGGCTTTAATTACAAAACAGCAAGGAGCTGCGGTTCAAACTAGCAGCTGAAATACACATAGTTGCATACTTTTATGAGCTGTTCATTTATGAATACACAATTATCTGTATATGTTATACTATCAAACATATCTTACACATTTCACTTGTATGAATAGAAAGAAGATGAAAAAGACAAAAGGAGCAAATTTTTTAAATAATCTTAATTCAGCTCAGCAGAGCTCAGCTAAATATCTATCCATAGTGATGTCCTTTCTTCGACTTCTAAGTTATAGACAAATTTACAGAGGAACATAATGCATTCTATACCAAATATTTAAGCTACAAATAAGACGCTGCAGAGATTTTACAAATATCAAAATACATATTTCATGTTTTGATTAAGGTCTTGGCCAGCAGTATCTTAGCATCTTTCAAGGTTCTGAAATGCATAAATATTAATACATGTAAGCCCACTGTCTTCTCTTTGCTCTTTTTGCATTATGAATGACATCACATAACATTAGGTTGCTGGGTAATGATAAGAGAACAGTGCTGCTGGTTTGATGAGTTATGCATGAAAGGACTTCTTTTAACTCACCCCGATTTTAGTCTCAGCAACGCTCGTTTGCTTTAAGCTGTTTTGATGTGTGCCTTTGTGAGACCTTTGTGTGGGCAGTGTTGACTTTCCAAACTTCAATTTCACAAATTTGAAATCCATTACACAGAGCTTCTTTTTGCCTGTGCCAACCCACTTCTGCCCGAGGAGGTCTGGAAGTTGTTTCGTCACACAGTACTGTTTTTTTTATTTCATTGGCTTTTTTGTGTTTGCTTGGAATGATATACTTTGAACTGGCACCCTCTATCTAACTATTGGTCATTCTGATATATGTTAAGTATAGTAATGCTATGAAGAAGACCGTGAAGAAGATGACAATTTTCGGCTATATGTGGGCACCTTTTGCTTATATTTTGAGGCTATTTAAAAAGAAAAAGAAATGTTAAGCATTCAGATTATTGTGTAAATGTTTAACTCTTCAAATAATCACACAAATAAACCTATTTAATGTTAGAGTCTGCACTATTCAAGGCAGGATTTACAAGCTGGGCCAAGTACAAGTACACTGCATGAAAAGCATGTTCACTGTCAATGAGACTGTACCACACCTCAGTGGCAGCAATATCAATGCAAATCACTCCAACAAAGAAAGATAACAATCTTAATCTAAATCTCAATCTTTTTATTCTGTCATTATAGAATAATAATAATCTAGTACAGAGCAGAGTACATGGCCGACTCAATAACTGCAACATGCCCACATCCTGTCACCAGATCATTACTTCGCCACTGCTGTGCTTGACAACTGGTATGATGTGTTTGCGCTGATAGCCTGTATTTGATTTCCACAAGAGCACTGAACTGTGGCCAGACAACACCACCTTGGCCTCATCCAACAGAAAACTTGTTCCAGGGGAGCTTTTGTTTCTTTTTCATCTGATGCATTTTTTCAAACCTCAGCCGTGTTGTCATGTTCCTTTTTAAAAGACCAGGATTTCCCCTGGCAACCCTTCCAACACACTGATCAGTCGCTTTCTAATTGAACTGATGCTATCTTTAACTTTCAGCATGCTCCGGCAGCAGCTGTTTAGTACTTATTCAAAGTAGAGAACATATTTCTTAACTTTGCAAAGAAAACTCAACAGAGTGCTATCCTTGCAAGAAGGTGATTATAATTAGGGAAAGCATTATCAGTTCTCCTATTACTGTTTTTTTCTGTGATAAAAAAATATGTATAAAAAAAAGTAAAACATTTTAAAATTTATATCAAATTTCGGAAGTCTCCTTTCTACATGGAAAATCACTTTGTTCAAGGGGTTATGAGTCTGTAATCATTGTGATTCATGCTCCTTGTGTCGCTGTCCTGCACAGATATTCTCTCTGACTAAAGCAAGTAGCAGCACCGTGTATCCCTGCTTCTGGTGATTTGAAATGTGTGTGTGTGTGTGCGTGCGTGCGTGCGTGCGTGCGTGCGTGCGTGCGTGCGTGCGTGCGTGCGTGCGTGCGTGCGTGCGTGCGTGCGTGCGTGCGTGCGTGCGTGCGTGCGTGCGTGCGTGCGTGCGTGCGTGCGTGCGTGCGTGTGAGAGAGAAGCACTTATGATAACAGAAAGCTCGGAATCCCCGTCTTCCTGAAACATTCTAACAGTGCTCAGACATACTTTGTTGGGTTAAGAGGCGGTATCTATGGAAACTCATGAGTGACCCAAAATTATTCTCTGATTTTACCACACACGATTTTCAATTTTCATCTTATTTCTTGTAAAAGAAAAAATAAAATACACAAATAAATAAAACCATTACAAAAACAAATGACATTTTCAAAAATGTTCAAATATTTATTAATAAATAAATAAATAAATAAATAAATAATTAATTTATTTATTTTTTATTGATTGTCAAATACATTTTGTTTTTTAATTTCGGAATGTACAGTGGCTACGGGAAGTATTCAGACCCCTTTACATTGTTCCCTCTATTTCATTGGAGCCATTTGCTAAAATTGGCACCCCATCTTGACAAAAAAAAAGCAAATTTTATTTATTTTTATAAATTTAGCAAATTTATTAAAAGAGAAAAACCGAAATGTCACATGGTCATAAGTATTTAAACCTTTTCCTGTGACACTCATATTTAACTCACATGCTGTCAATTTCCTCTGATCCTCCTTGAGATGGTTCTGCTCCTCATTGGAGTCCAGATGCGCTTAATTAAGTTGATTGGACTTGATTAGGAAAGGCACACACCTGTCTATATAAGGCCTTACAGGTCACATAAGCTGTGTCCCAATTCAGGGGCTGCATCCTTCGAAGGCTGGATTTGAAGGCCGATTACGTCACAGCGGCGCGCCGAAGGCTGTCCCATTTCGAAGGCTCCTTCAAATGCAGCCCACAAATGCAGCCTTCTTTTCCCGCTGTTTGAAGGATCCATCGGTTGTATCCTCCGCGGCCCACCATATCCCAAGATTCATTGCGTACAGTCAGAAAAATATTTATTTCCAGAAAAATATTTTCAGATTCAAATTTTTTCAGAAAAATATTTTATTTCCGCCGGCGCCGGCGGACACGCCTCTCTTCCTCCTCCAACAAAATGAAAAACAAAAAAAAAAAAAAAAAAACTTCTGGCTCCATTTTTTTTTTGGTTCTTTCTCTTTCTTTCTTTCTTTCTTTCTTGCTGTCTGTCTATCTTGCTGTCTGTCTACTTTGTTTAGTGACGTAGGACAAGGGCGGGAACAGCTGGTGACGCAACCAGGAAATCCCCCACAGGCTAGACCGTGTCATTTCACTAGCGTCCGTCCAGCCTTCGGTATGGCCTTCGCGGTCTTCGAAGGCGTGGTTACTATGGTGGTAGCTACCTCAAATTTGATGCTGTTTTTTCTGACTCCAGCAAGACGGTTTTCTGTAACCATTCAAGAATTTTTACATCAATTGTCAAATATTTTGAAGACCATTCCAGTTGTTTAGCCAACTATATTTCTGTTCATGCCATTGCTTTAGTGTTTTTACAAGCTTTTTAGGGCCCGGGCACCTTCAGTGCGAAGGCCCTATTGTATTTGCAGGAATTCTTCGTATTATTTTTCTGACAAAAGGAAGGCCTTTTTGCCCCCCTAAACATGCCCAAAAAGTCACCAAATTTTGCATGCAAGTCAGGCCTGGCGAAAAATTTGATATTTTATGGTTTGCATTAATGGGCCTGGCAAAGTGGCTCAACAGCGCCCCCTTGAAAACTTTGTGCCTCAAGCCCCACGATACAATTTGACGTACATGCACGAAAATCGGTACACACCTGTATCATGGCACAACTTAAAGAAAAGTCTCTTGGCTTCATGCCCGAAACCGAACAGGATGTCGGCCATTTTGAATTAGTCGTGTAATTTTGGCGAAATTTATGCCATTCCTTCGGCAGTTAATGCGGCCCGAACCGTAACGTTCCCCCAAGTGTGTTATACATCAAAATGTGCGTCTCCATCCTCCGACACCACGCATTACTTTTCTCTTTCAAAAGTGTTACCGTGGCGACGCTAGATGCCAAAAAGCCCGCCCACCCTTCATCTGATTGGTTCCGACAGAAAAAACTTTGCGCCTTAAGCCCCATAATACGGTTTGACGTACATGAACAAAAATCGGTACACTTCTTTATCATGTCTTTACTTAAAGAAAAGTCTCTTGGCGCCATGGCCGAAACCGAACAGTAAGTCGGCCATTTTGAACAATCTTAATTAATCGCGTAATTTTGGAGCAATATATGCCATTCCTTCGAGAATTAATACGGCCCGAACCGTATCGTGAACCCAGATGTGTTATACATCAAAATGTGCGTCTCCATCCTGCGACTACGCGCATTACTTTTCTCTTTCAAAAGTGTTACCGTGGCGACGCTAGACGCCAAAAAGCGCGCCACCCTTCATCTGATTGGTCCATATTTGATAGTTCCCCAAAAGTCACCAAATTTTGCATGCAAGGCAGGCCTGGCGATACATTTGATATTTCATGGTTTGTATTAATGGGCGTGGCAAAATGGCTCAACAGCGCCCCCCGGAAAACTTTGTGCCTCAAGCCCCATAATACGGTTTGACGTACATGCACAAAAATCGGTACACACCTGTATCATGTCGCAACTTAAAGAAAAGTCTCTTGGCGCCATGGCCGAAACCGAACAGGAAGTCAGCCATTTTGAAATAATTGTGTAAATTTGGTGCAATTTATGCCATTCCTTCGGCAATTAATACGGCCCGAACCGTAACGTGCACCCAGGTGTGTTATACATCAAAATGTGCGTCTCCATCTTGCGACTATGCGCATTACTTTTCTCATTCAAAAGTGTTACCGTGGCGACGCTAGATGCCAAAAAGCGCGCCTCCCCTTCATCTGATTGGTCCATATTTGATAGTTCTCCAAAAGTCACCAAATTTTGCATGCAAGCCAGGCCTGGCGATAAATTTGATATTTCATGGTTTGCATTAATGGGCGTGGCCTAACGGCTCAACAGCGCCCCCTAGAATACTTTTCTCTGCCATAACTTTGGAAAGGTTTGACATAAAGAGTCGTGGGTGGCGTCATGGGACTCGGTATTGAGTCCTTGACCATAATTGGTGAAAATTAGCCCCGCCCCTTCTTCTGATTGGTTGTCCCTATTTACTGCTATAACTTTTGAATGGTTTGACATAGAGAGTCGTGGGTGGTGTCATCGGACTAGGTATTGAGTCCTTGATGTTTATTGGACTGAATTAGCCCCGCCCCTTCTTCTGATTGCTTGTCCCGATTTTCTGCTATAACTTTTGAATGGTTTGACATAGACAGTCGTGGGTGGTGTCATCAGATTCTGTATGGAGTCCTTGACCTTCATTGGCCTGAATTAGCCCCGCCCCTTATTCTGATTGGTTGTCCCTTTTTTCTGCTATAACTTTTGAATGGTTTGACATAGGAAGTTGTGGGTGGTGTAATTTCTGATATGCTTATGGGGGGCGGTGGCCGTGAGTGCGAGGGCCCGTTCATCGCTGCTTGCAGCTTTAATTTTAAAATGTTATTCTGCAGAAAAATGCCTCGTTTGCCATCTGATGTGTGGAAGCATTTCACACAAGCGAATGTTGAAGGAAAGTCTTTGTATGTATGTAAATACTGTGCAAAGACATACGTGAAGAATGCTACAAAAATGCAGCAACATATTGCCAAGTGCCAAAAAGTTCCTCAAGGCTCAAAACATTCAGCAGACAAGAGTTCCACTCCAGGGGAAAGTTAATCTGCTGTATCAGAGTCAGATACCCTTTCATCAGCTCCTGGTCCCTCTGGTATCAGAGCATTCTTTGATTCAATGGATGAACGTAGCCAGAGAAATGCAAATGAGTGTTTTGCTCGTGCAGTCTACGCAACTGGCTCACCACTGATGCTGCCATCCAGTGTGTACTGGAAGAGATTTTTGAATGTTCTCCGGCCAGCATACACCCCCCCAACCAGGCATGCGCTATCTACTCATTTGCTGGATGAGGAGTTCAACAGAGTGCAAACAAAGGTCAAGCAAACCATTGTCAAAGCAGACTGTATTCCAGTCATCTCTGATGGGTGGTCAAATGTTCGGGGACAAGGAATTATCAACTACATTGTCGCCACCCCTCAACCTGTATTCTACAAGAGCACAGACACAAAGGACAACAGACACACAGGCCCCTACATTGCTGATGAGCTGAAAGCAGTCATCAATGACATTGGACCAGAGAAGGTTTTTGCACTTGTCACTGACAATGCACCAAATATGAAGGTTGCCTGGGCACACGTGGAGGAGACCTACCCTCATATAACAGCCATTGGCTGTGCTGCCCATACTCTTAATCTTCTCCTGAAAGACATCATTGCACTGAAGACAATGGAAACGCACAAGAGAGCTAAGCAAGTTGTGAAGTATGTGAAGGGCAAACAAGCAGCTTCAGCAACCTATCTCTCAAAGCAAAAGGAAAAAAAACAAGAGTACCACACTGAAGCTCCCCAGCATCACACGATGGGGTAGTATTGTCATCATGTATGACAGTCTACTGGAGGGAAAGGAGTCTCTGCAAGAGGTGGCCATATCCCAGACTGCAGGCATTGAAAGTGACATCAAAAGAATCCTGTTAGATGATGTGTTCTGGGAAAGAGTGACTAGCAGCCTGAGAATCCCCAAACCAATTGCAGCAGCAATTGCCAAGATATAGGGTGATGATGCCATCTTATCAGATGTCCACTGTCTCTTTGCTGACCTCAAAGAAGAAATCCAGACGGTCCTGCCCACTTCCCTACTACTCAAAGCAGAGGAAACTGCTGTGGTCAAGTCATTGGAGAAGCGCCGGGAGTTCTGCACGAAGCCAGTGCATGCAGCAGCATACATGCTGGACCCAAAATATGACAGGGGCATACTCTCTGGAGAAGAGATTAACGGTGCTTATGCTGTTATTACAGCCATGTCTGGCCAACTGGGCCTTGATAAAGGCAAGGTTCTGGGCAGTTTGGCTAAGTACCGAACCAAGACTGGCCTTTGGGAAGGGGATGGAATCTGGCAGTCATGCCAGCACATATCTGCATCCACCTGGTGGAAGGGACTTTGTGGATCTGAGGCCCTTGCACCTATAGCCTCCATCATCCTTTTTGCTCTTTAATGAACACTAATGATATTTTAAATGGTTTTAACAGCACCTGCTCAAACATTCTAGACAGAGTTGCACCTTTTAAAACCAAAAAGCCTAAAAATACCTCTCAACCCTGGATAAATGAGGAAATTCGCTCATTAAAGAGAATCTGCCGTCAAGCTGAACGGAAATGGAAGGCCACACGATTAACTGTCCACTTTGACAGTCTAAAAGTCTTAATGAAAGATTTTAATTTGAAAATTAAAAATGCTCGAGCAAACTATTTTGGCGATATTATTGAGAAAAACCAGCATAATACCAGAGTGCTTTTTAATATTATCAGCCGTGCTACAGATGCCCCGCCCACTGTGATTGAGCCGTCTACGGAGACATGCGAGGAATTTTTATCTTTCTTTTTTAACAAAATCAGTGTAATAAGAAATCAAATCACCCCACTGCCTCTTGTAACACTCGAACCGCCTATTAATCTGTTGTGCTCTTTAAATTTGTTTCACCCCGTCTCAATAGAACATCTTGGCAAAATCATCTCCAACATGAAGCCCACATCCTGTCCTCTCGATATCATCCCCACCCGCTTCCTTAAAGAAGTCCTGCACTTAGTCTGTCCTTCTATTTTAACCATAATCAACTCCTCCCTCTCATCAGGCATAGTCCCGGACCACTTCAAGACTGCATTAGTACAACCACTGCTCAAAAAACCCTCATTAGACCCCACCATCCTGAACAACTTTCGTCCCATTTCCAAACTTCCATTCCTGGCCAAGGTTTTAGAAAAAATTGTTGCAGAACAGGTGATCTCATTTATGACCGGAAATGGCCTATTTGAAAAATTCCAGTCTGGCTTTAGAACGGGCCATAGCACAGAGACTGCACTCCTCAAAGTGCTCAATGATCTCCTTTTAGCAGCTGACTCTGGCCATTCATCTATTTTAATCCTTTTAGATCTCACTGCAGCTTTTGATACCGTAGATCACCTGATTTTATTGGAACGTCTCAAGAAGTGGGTTGGCGTCTCTGGCATTGTTTTAGACTGGTTTTACTCATATCTCCACAATAGGACTTTTAATGTTGCTATTGGTGACTGCAGATCTTCCACAGCATCTCTGTCTTGTGGAGTACCTCAGGGGTCAGTCCTTGGCCCACTGCTCTTCTCACTCTACATGTTACCTCTAGGTCACATAATCCGCAGACACAATATTCGTTTCCATTTTTACGCAGATGACACACAGCTTTATTTCTCTTTCGACCCTACCATCAACCATCAACTACACACTCTCAAAGTATGCCTAAATGAAGTACAAATCTGGCTGTCTAATAACTTTCTCCAATTGAACCCGGACAAATCCGAAGTCATTATCATAGGCCCAGACACCACACACAGTCACATCTCACCACAACTTGGCTTATTCTCCACCAGTATTACCCCCAGCTGCAGAAATCTTGGTATCATCTTCGACAGTAATCTCAACTTTAATCAGCATGTTAAAGCAACTGTCCAGTCTTGTTTCATTCAACTGCGCAGAATCTCCAAAATCCGGTCCTTTCTGTCTCCCAAGAACCTGGAAATTGTCATTCATGCATTCATCACATCCCGTTTAGATTACTGTAACTCACTCTACTCCTGCCTAAGTAAACATAATCTCTCCAGACTTCAGCTTATCCAAAATTCTGCTGCCAGACTCCTCACAAATTCAAATAAAAGAGTACACATAACCCCGATTTTAGCTTCATTACACTGGCTACCTGTGCGTTTTAGAATTGATTTTAAGATTTTAATGATCACTTTTAAGGCCCGGATGGGACTGGCCCCTGAGTACATCAAAGACTGCTTAGTCCCATACGAGCCAAGGTGTAGCCTGAGATCCTCCGGCGGGTCCCTATTAGTGATTCCTAGATCTCGACTAAAAACTAAGGGCGACCGGGCCTTTGCTATCAGGGCCCCGTCGCTCTGGAATGACCTGCCGGAGGAGATCAGGCGAGCCACATCTCTGTCCATTTTTAAATCTCTTTTAAAAACACACTTTTTTAAATGTGCTTTTACTTAACATCTAAAAATGTATTTTATAATATCCAATGTTACTATTTTCTAATGTTTTATTGTATTTCTATGCTCTTATGTTTTTATATTTTTGTCATTTTATTGGATTCTGCCTTTTAATTCTGCTTTGTAAAAGCACCTTGTAACTGTGTTTGGAAAGGTGCTATACAAATAAAGCTTATTATTATTATATTATCCTCCAAATCCCACCATCATCAGCCGCCTCTGAGCGTAACTGGTCACTCTTCGGGAACACACACACAAAGGTTCGCTTTTTTGGAGGGGGTGGGGCTCCTTTCATTTAACATTTTGAATGGGACTTTTTTTTGGGAGGGGTGGGGTTGGGGTCATTTTACTTTTTGATTGGGTGGGGGAGTGGGGTGAGTTAGTATTTACTCAACATTCATGTTTTTGTTGTTCATTAAAATAATTGTTCATACAAGAATAAAAACTAAAGTTCTACTCAAATAAATCTGTTGAAATGTTATGTTTTTGTATTATCTTGCATGGATATCTGCTTATGACTAAATAAATATTTACATTTATGTTTGGATATGATACAGTTTGTTTAAATTACCCCCAATTTCCAGTTAATTCCCATAAATTCCTATAAATTCCCAATAATTCCCATAAATTCCCATAATTCCCATAATTCCCATGGAAAGTTTCCAATTTGGAATATTTCCAAAATTCCCCAGCTTAACTTCCCATGGAAAGTTTCCGGAAATTTACCGGAAATTTTCCACCCCTTCGCAACCCTAAACAGGACCCTGCTCAACATGTTCGGAACCCTTGAGAACCAGAAGAAGAGTCACTGGCGGGAGTACGTCAAGCCGTTAGTACACGCTTATAATTGTACTAAGAACGAGACAACCGGCTTTACCCCTTACGAGTTATTGTTCGGGCGTCAGCCAAGATTGCCAGTTGACCTAACCAGTCAATTATCAGCCAGGCTCTCACTCGCAATATGTCCGCAACCTGAAATCTCCAGTTGAAGACAGTTACAGAGTAGGAACTTAAAATGCTAAAAAGACAGCCAATCGCAACAAAGCAAGGTTTGACAAGCATGTTGTTGACTCCACCTTGGAAGGAGGCGACAGAGTCTTGGTTCGAAACGTCCGTCTCAGAGGCAAGCACAAGTTAGCCAACAGGTGGGAGTCCGACGTGTATGTTGTCCCGAGACAGTCCGGAGACGCCCCAGTGTATGTTGTGAAACCTGAGACAAGAGATGGTCCACAAAGAACTCTTCATCGTGATCTCCTACTGCCTTGCGGTTTTCTTCCTGTGACCCCAGTCGAAAGTGAAACTAACCCGCCAAAGGCAGTAAGTCGACCAAAAACCTGACAACATTCTAAAAATGACACATCAGATGGAGCTGATGAGGATGAATCCCATTCTGACTCTGAGGAATATCACTACCAAAGAAACCTAAGAGTGGAAACATTAGGTTTCGACCTGACCTTTGAACCTATGGAACACTTACCTGAAAGGGTTGAACCTGAGTTGACTGCTGTTGAGCAAGATCCTTTCCTTGAGGATCCTCCAGTAGAGACTTATGACCTAAACTTACCTGAACCCAGAGAGAAAGACTTACCTGATCCTGAAAAGGGAGACTTACCTGACACTGGAGACAAAGACTTACCTGATCCTGCAGAGAGAAACTCAACTGCTGGACGGGAAACTGGAAACCTACCTGAGAAAGATCTGGATAATGTCCTTATCCATCCTTCTACTCAACCTGCTCAGGAGAGCAAAGAAAACACAAGTGATCTGGACCAAACGGACAACCAAAACGAAAGCAACTGTTCGGGAAGACCTGTCAGAGACAGAAAAGCGACTAAAAGACTGACTTATCCTGAGCTAGGAAACCCGTTGGATACAAAAGTTCAGTCTTTATTTCAAACTTTGAGTGATGTGTTTACAGACTCCCTTGAAGAACCTAGCTTTCCAGAAATCCCTAGAGTTATGACAGTATAAATTCAAAATGCACAGGGACGTGCATTAGGTAAAGAGGGGAGGATGTAACCCATGTTAAAATATGACATAAATAGGAATAAATAAGTTTGAATGGGATGGCATGGCATGGGACACGCTTTGTGTATACAGCAGCTGCTCTTCAGCCCAGAGAGGCTTTGTTCCCTCCCCTGCTACACGTCATTCAAGCAGCCAATCAGCACAGAGCCTCATTATCATAGCCTCCCCTCCTCTAAGAATCCCTCTCACTCACTCATCTTCTCCCGCTTTATCCGTTACCGGGTCGCGGGGGCAGCAGCCTCAGCAAGGATGCCCAGACTTCCCTCACCCCAGACACCTCCTCCAGCTCCTCCGGGGGGAGTCCGAGGCGTTCCCAGGCCAGCCGAGAGACATAGTCTCTCCAGCGTGTCCTGGGTCTTCCCCGGGGTCTCCTCCCGGTGGGACATGCCTGGAACACCTCCCTAGGGAGGCGTCCAGGAGGCATCCGGTACAGATGCCCATCTCGGCCGCTTGTATCCGCGATCTTGTCCTTTCGGTCACTACCCAAAGTTCATGACCATAGGTGAGGGTAGGGGCGTAGATTGACCGGTAAATCGAGAGCTTCGCCTTTCGACTCAGCTCCCTCTTTACCACGACGGTCCAGTACATCGACCGCATTACTGCGGACGCTGCACCGATCCGCCTGTCAATCTCACGCTCCATTGTTCCCTCACTCATGAACAAGATCCCGAGATACTTGAACTCCTCCACCTGAGGCAGGACTTCTCCACCCACCCGGAGAAGGCATGCCACCCTTTTCCGGTCGAGAACCATGGCCTCGGTCTTGGAGGTGCTGATTCTCATCCCTGCCGCGTCGCACTCGGCCGCAAACCGCCCCAGCACATGCTGGAGGTCCCGGTCTGATGAAGCCAACAGGACAACATCATCTGCAAAAAGCAGAGATGAAATCCTGAGGTTCCCAAACCGGATCCCCTCCGGCCCCTGGCTGCGCCTAGAAATCCTGTCCATAAAAATTATGAACAGGACCGGTGACAAAGGGCAGCCCTGCCGGAGTCCAACATGCACCGGGAACAAGTCTGACTTACTGCCGGCAATGCGAACCAGACTCCTGCTTCGATCATACAGAGACCGGACAGCCCTTAGTAGAGG
Organism: Cololabis saira; assembly: GCF_033807715.1. Classification (NCBI taxonomy): domain Eukaryota; kingdom Metazoa; phylum Chordata; class Actinopteri; order Beloniformes; family Belonidae; genus Cololabis; species Cololabis saira. Next base: position 20,875,758 of record NC_084590.1, on the reverse strand, counting down.
GCCCCGGACTCCATACTCACTCAGCACCCCCCACAGAATGGCACGAGGGACACGGTCAAATGCCTTCTCCAGATCCACAAAGCACATGTAGACTGGTTGGGCAAATTCCCATGAACCCTCGAGCACCCTGCGGAGGGTATAGAGCTGGTCCAGTGTTCCACGACCGGGACGAAAACCGCATTGTTCCTCCTGAATCCGAGGTTCGACTATCGGCCGTAATCTCCTCTCCAGTACCCTGGCGTAGACTTTCCCCGGGAGGCTGAGAAGTGTGATCCCCCTGTAGTTGGAACACACTCTCCGGTCCCCCTTTTTGAACAGAGGGACCACCACCCCGGTTTGCCACCCCAGCGGTACTGTCCCCTTCCTCCATGCAATGGCGTGTCAGCCAAGACAGCCCTACGACATCCAGAGACTTGAGGTACTCAGGGCGAATCTCATCCACCCCCGGTGCCCGGCCACCGAGGAGCTTACGAACCACCTCGGTGACCTCGGCTTGGGTGATGGATGAGCACGCCTCCGAGCCCCAACCCTCTAAGAATCCCTCACAGGAAATGGGGTTAGAAGCGGTAAAACTAGAGACATGGCCCACAGGCTGAATTTCTGTTTTATGTAGAAAAAACAAGCTTTAGATTGTTTTTAAGACATTCAAGGCCTGTTTAAAATATACATTAAATGCCATAATAGGTCCCCTTTGAGGTTCCCAAGAGCACAGTGGCCTCCATTATCCGTAAATGGAAGAAGTTTGGGACGACCAGAACTCTTCCTAGACCTGGCCGTCCAGACAAACTGACCAATCTTGGGAGAAGAGCCTCGCTGAGAGAGGTAAAGACGAACCCAAAGATCACTGTGGCTAAGCTCCAGATATGCAGTAAGGAGATGGGAGAAAGTTCCACAAAGTCAACTATCACTGCGGCTCTCCACCAGTCTGGGCTTTAAGGAAGAGTGGCCTGACAGAAACCTTTCCTCAGTGTAAGACATATGGAAGCCCACATAGTTTGCCAAGTAACACATGAATGACTCCCAGGCTATGAAAAAAAAGATTATCTGGTCTGATGAGACACAGGTTGATGTTTTTGGCATTATGTCTATGTGGTATCTGTGGAGAAAAGCAGGCACTGCTCATCACCCGCCTAATACAATCCCAACAGTGAAACATGGTGGTGGCAGCATCATGCTATGGAGCGTTTTTCAGCTGCAGTGACAGGATGACTGGTTGCAATTAAAGGAAAGATGAATCCGGCCAAGTACAGAGACATCCTGGCAGAAAACCTCTTCCAGGGTGCTCAGGACCTCAGATTGGGCCAAATGTTTACTTTCCAACAAGACAATGACCCTAAGCACACAGCTAAAATAACAAAGGAGTGTCTTCAGAACAACTCTGGGACCATTCTTGACTGCCCCAGCCGGAGCCCTGACCTAAACCCAACTGAGCATCTCTGGAGAGATTTGAATATGACTGTCCACCAATGTTTACCATCCAACCTGACAGCACTGGAGAGGATCTACAAGGAAGAATGGCAAATCCAGGTGTAAAAAACCTTTTTGCATCATTCCAAAGACTCATTGCTGTACTCGCTCAAAAGGGTGCTTCTACTCAATACTGAGCAAAGGGTCTAATACTTATGACCATGTGATATTTCAGTTGTTTTTTTTTATAAATTTGTTTTTTGTCAATATGGGGTGCCAAGTGTACATTAATAAGAAATAAAATGTACTTTTTTGATTTTAGCAAATGAGTGCAATGAAACAAAGAAGGAAAAATTAAAGGGGTCTGAATACTTTCCGTACCCACTGTATAAGGTTCAATCTTAACTTTTACACTTAATTTGTTCTCAAATAAATAATACAAAAGCAGTATCCATCTGATGTCTAAAACTTAAAGTCTACTAGCCTATATTCAGAAGATACAAGATGTATGCATGAACTCAAACTTTTCATCTTTTATTTTTATGACATAGGACAATGATGTGGACAATGATGTGTCTTGATACTTCAAGGGTCCTGCTGTGTTTTGCAGCTCTCGCAAGTGCCACACACTTCTCACACTAGTTTAAAATGCTGGAATGAATTTGTTGTGCTGCTACCTTTAATTGCCATGGACTGTAGATACATTTTACAGTGGACAGCAGTTTTCAGGACACACACTTTTAGTACTCATTTGCATGCCTCCATTTAAGATGCTAAATAAATTAGCCATGCTGCTCCCTTTAGTTACCATAGGCTATAGAAAACAAAAAAAGATTACGGCAAACAGCCTTTTACATGGTGTCGAATGTCATCAGGCAACTGAAAAACTTTGCCTATTCTGGTACAGGTTACTAAACTAAAGAAGTTTGTGGAAGTGGTGCAGGTGCTGTACCTAAACTCTGCAAATTTAAGTGGATATCCAGTTACCGGATATCCAGTTACCGAAACTCTTACACCAGACAACAGGAGCCTTCAGAGCCATTTATTTTTTCATCCATCCATCCATTATCTATACCCGCTTTATCCTTTTCAGGGTCACGGGGGTCTGCTGGAGCCTATCCCAGCTCATTTCAGGTGAGAGGCAGAGCAATCCTGGACAGGTCACCAGTCCATCGCAGGGCCACATATACACAACCATGCACACTCACAATCACACCTACGGGCAATTTAGAATCACCAATTAACCTAATATGCATGTTTTTGGACTGTGGGAGGAAGCCGGAGTACCCGGAGAGAACCCACGCAAGCACGCAAACGGACCTTCTTGCTGTGAGGCAACAGTGCTAACCACTAAGCCATCGTGCTGCCCTTTTTTATTTTTTCAATAAAAAAAAATGTAAAACCCCATTTTCATCTGTGTTTGGATTATAACGATATCTAATATCCCAATAATCCAAATACATAGATTAAAATTGATCTCCTTTTATTTTCCCCATATTTAATAATAATCTTGTTATGACATTTCAAACAACAGAAAATACAGTACGGTAAGTAAAGAGTGCAGTTCTTTAATATCACCTTACTAGTTTACAATAAAGAAAGCTCTGTTCACCCACATTGTTTGTTTTAGTATTTAAAAAGTCCATGGTGCCAAGCAACTTGCACATATTAATTCTAGGACAACTAAATCATTTAAAACTTCAAGACCATTTTTACCCGAGTATAATCCTTTTTTTTAACTTATGCAGTATATAATTTTTGCCGTCAGTACAATACACTTCCATGTATTTATGGGGGAATATAATAGCTCTAGGAAGAAACAAACTGTAGCGGTCTGTTTTTGTAGCAAACGTGAAGAAGCTTCTGAGTGAAGATGCGCCACTGTGTTATTACTGCAGGATGTTGCAAATCTTTAGTCTATGGGGGAGCAAGTTTTGCAATGTCCTTCTCAGCATATTCAGCTCCAGGGGCTCCAGAGTAGTCACCAGCACAGAGCTATCCTTCCTTATCAATTTGTACAAATGTCGTGCCTCTGTCTCTGATGTTGCTGCCCAACAGTGCTTGCTTCACCATAGACTAAAGATTTGCAACATCCTGCTGCAAACACCGAAGGATCTAAACGCCATCAGGAAATACAATTGTGATTTGTCCCTACTTGTAAACAGTCTGTGTTGTAATGCAGAACACCCAAGTGTCTGTAGCCCTCTACCACCTCCAACTCCTCTCCTGGGAGAATTACTGTTTGACGTATTACTGGTCCTCTTAAATCCACAAACATCTGCTCTGTCTTCTTCACATTCAAGATGAAGAGATTGTACCCACATCATGCTACAAAGCAGTTCACTAGTTCTCTGTATTCAGTCCCCTAGCCACCACTTACACAGAACTTGTAAAAATACTCTGGAACTCTGAGTAGTACAGACTGAACAGAAATGATGAGTGTGACACTCTAGTGGTGCTCGGGCACACATCCTTTCAGTCTAACAAAACTATGGTCTGTTTGTCAGGTAGTCAAATATCTGTTTACCCTTGCGATTATGAAGGCATCCATCTGTGTTTTCTGAAGTATTTCACGTAGCTGTTCAGGATGAATTGTGCTAAATGCACTGGAGAAATCAAAGAACATAATCCTCACAGTGCTGCCTGTTTTGTCTAGATAAGAGGGGGCTCATTGGAGCAGGTAGATGATGGCATCTTAAACTCCAACCCCAGGGTGGATCATCAAACTGCAGTGGGTCCTGAATGGTGCTTATTTACTCATTTAAATGGGCTAATTGAAGTTTCACCTTAACATGCGATGTCAAGGGAACTGTTATATAGTCACTGAAGGAGGATGTGACGAGGCTGAATGTCTTCAACAGCAATGGTCCTGGTTCAGGCTAACCTTGAAGAGATACAGCTGAATCCCATATGGACTATTTCTGCAGCCTCTGAGTGAACATTTCTATGTGAACAAAATGTTCACATAGTGTGTCTATGTGTTACAAAAAAAACAATCTTTGGCATATGCATATACACACTATGTGGATAAAAGGAGGAAGTACAACCTCAAAAGAAAATGCAGATAATGGTCTGAAGTAGCTAGAGGGCACCATGGTGGCTGTTAGCACTGTTGCCTCATAACAAGAAAGTTCTTGGTTTGAACCCTACAGGGGTCTGTCTGTATGAAATTTGATTCTGAACTGTCCAAGGGAGTGTGTGTTGTTGTTTTGTCAACATGTGGCCCAGTGAAGTTGTGAAATGTGTGTACCTGACTTTTGTTTGAACAGAGTTCGGATGGGCTCAGGCAGATCCCTGTAAAGAGGAATAATTGGGTAAACATAATGGATGCTCTGAATATTGTGGAAAGTACAATATGACTTGTCACAAATTAAGATTTTATTTGAGGACATGGACAGTAGAATTTGGGCTAAGTTATGCCCATCAGTGAGAACATGTGCACTGCAAAAGGGACAGGGAGATCAGAGTGTTCCAGAAACACTGCTGCTGAGCTTTACAAACACCTCTGCTGGTCTCACTACAATGCACAGCAGCTACAAAACATATTACTTTGTTAGTAAAGTCAATCTAAGTTAACCCTTGTGTTTAACTAAACTTGTATAAATACTGAATTGAGCAGATCCTCATTCAAAGATAAGGAAGCACAACTTACAAAATAGTCTCCCACTGTTCTCATGTAAGGGTTCCCCCCTCTGCATCTGCCCTTTCCTGGGCCTCCACTTTAATGTCAGACCACTTGTAATTTCAGCCAGGCCGATCTGCTAGCCAGCAGCGTGGACAGTGCCAGTACCATGCTGCCTCTCTGTAGAAATTTGGTTACTGGTGATTGTAAAAAACACAGAATCCAAAAGGAAATCCTTTCCTTTCCCTACCTCTTTTACAAGGATCTCAATTTCATTTTTTCCCCCAATGTAAATTAATGTAATTTCTTAATTTTTGTCCTGTAAGATGCTCCGAAGTGAATAATAATTAGACGTTATCCATTCAGATTGTTGAGATGATAAGTACTAAAAAATTACGAACCTTAGTCTTAAGTATTATTATTAAGTAATTAGTAAGTATTAAGTAATATTTATCCAGGTTAAACTATTGAAATTGTGACTGTGATGTGTTCCAAAGAAATGTAGCACCCACACAGCCACTCTGTATTACTCACTTAAGAATGGTGGGTGTTTGGGTTCGGTTTAGTTGTTGTGGATACCAAAAGGTGCACCTAATAAGTTTCATCTACCAGTACTAACACAATAATATATTAATTAAAATAAATGAGACCCAGAGTTCCTGTAATGTTTAGCCAAAATTTATGTAAAGGCCTGATTATTAATTAACATAGATTGGTTAAATACAATAAATGTTGGGTTGTTTGTTGTTTTTTTTTTTTTTTAAATAAACCCCCCACATTTACAGCAACAATTAGCCATTTTAGATAAAATTAAAATATTCCCTTCCACTTAACTTACTCAAACACTGCACTGGCGACGGAGAAGAGCAGTGAGAACTCAAAGCACACAAATGGTACGCTTCAGAAACTTTTTTCATAGTCTGGCTCTTCACACAGTTAAGTTTACTCACGGTAGGCTACCTGTTAGATCTTGCAAAACAATTGAGAATGACAAAATGCACTTGCAAAATATTGAGTGCGCTGAAATACTCTGTCCGGGTCCTCGATGCGATGTAGTGGTTGGGCCCCGCCACTCCGCCGCGCTCACGCCTGTCCTAGCTCGCTCTTTTTCGGCGGCCTCCGATCACAACTCCCGCTCCAACAAAACGGGTCTCCGGCCTCGACTATTGCAAGTCACGGCAACCCCCCTGCATGCTTACATAGCCAATAACAATTAACTTAACAGGGTGAATATCAAACTGACTAATAAAAAGTAATAACATATGGACAGGCTAAATGCATTAAACCTCTCGTAAACCTATTTTAATAATTTCAATGACTAAATGAAAATTAATCACTATTTATTGATTTAACTTTTAGTCATGCATTGTAATATTGTATGTTAATCATTAGAAAATCATGTCACTTATTTATTTATGCAAAATAAATTACCATTTACTTTTAACAATTTAAGTGTGGGTCAAGAAATATTACATTAAACCATGTAACCTACCTGTATATTATCATCTAATACCCAATTGTACCACCAGGCTACATAAATGGGGGGCTCTCTAAGTGGTTTTTGTTATTAGATTAGACCCTACAATGACGCTACACACAATGTTTTGATATGATAATACAATTTCAGCTAAAAAATACATGTTGGTCTTTTAACTATCGCCTAAGTACCCATTATAAAGCTCTCCAGCCAGAAGGCTGCCAGGTCAATCCCCTGCCTGTTGTCTGCCAAAGTGCCCCTGGGCAAGACACTAATCCCCATTTCTCCAATGTCTCTCAGTGCTCTAGCCAAATATGCCAAATCTAAATATTCCATATCCATGATTCACTTTGGTTGACCCCTGGAAAAAAACGGGAAAAAAATAAAAGGAGAAATAAAAAAGTTAAATAAAATAAATGGTTAAATATGTATGCTAATAAAGACTGATGAAATGTCATTTTGCTGTTGCTGCTGTCAGAAAAGCTTATTTTCTTCTTCCTTACTCTGCAGTTTTAGGACATCATCTTAAAATCCTCCATGGGCTTCAGGAGGTGGATGACTTAGTGACAAATGGCTTAAACGTCCTTGGTGACTGTGGCAGCTATGCACTAGAAATCCCCCAATCACCACTCTGGAGACCATCCTGTAAGTTCCTCTGTGCACAAGCAGACATCAGACACCAGTGTTCTGCTGGTAACAAAAGCCTGTCCTGTAGGCGTACGCCCAGTTGCATCCGTCAGGAGTCTGACCTGGTTTAAGGAAAGATGGAGAAGGAAAGCACGCCAGCCAGGCCTGGCGATAAATTTGATATTTCACGGTTTGCATTAATGGGCGTGGCCTAATGGCTCGACAGCGCCGGGCTATAAAACTTTGTGCCTCAAGCCCCACAATACGGTTTGACGTACATGCACGAAAATCGGTACACACCTGTATCATGTTAAATCAACTTAAAGAAAAGTCTCTTGGCGTCATGGCCGAAACCGAACAGGAAGTCGGCCATTTTGAATTAATTGCATAATTTTGGCGCAATTTATGCCATTCTTTCGGCAATACAGCCTGAACCGTAACGTGCACCCAGGTGTGTTATACATCAAAATGTTTGTCTCCTTCCTGCGACAATGTGCATTACTTTTCTCTTTCAAAAGCGTTACCGTGGTGACGCTAGACGCCAAAAAGCGCGCCCCCCCCCCTTCATCTGATTGGTCCATATTTGATAGTTTCCCAAAAGTCACCAAATTTTGCATGCAAGCCAGGCCTGGCGATAAATTTGATATTTCATGGTTTGCATTAATGGGCGTGGCCTAATGGCTCAACAGCGTCCCCTAGAAAACTTTTCTGTGCCATAACTTTTGAATGGTTTGACATAGAGAGGCGTGGGTGGTGTCATCGGACTCGGTATTGAGTCCTTGACCTTCATTGGCTTGAATTAGCCCCGCACCTTCTTCTGATTGGTCAATATTTGATGGTCCCTATTTTCTGCCATAATTTGAATACTTTGATAGAGAGACGTGGCTGGTCTCATCCGCTAAATGTCCAGCCCTGAAGAATCTACATGAAGTCATACAAGCTTCCACTGCTACTTGAACAGGCACAAGGGTGCGAGGGCCTGATCAACGCTGCTTGCAGCTTTAATTTATTTGTGTGTATGTCAATGTGTGTGTGTGTGTGTGTGTGTGTGTGTGTGTGTGTGTGTGTGTGTGTGTGTGTGTGTGTGTGTGTGTGTGTGTGTGTGAAGGGAGAAAAAATATGTTTTGTGTCCTGAAGATGTCCTGAATTCCCAAAACACAGTCTGCACCTGCTGTTTAGTATTATTGTAACTGCTTCTTCACACGGGAAGCTCAGTCCCGTGTGAACCGAGCCTTAGCGTGTGAACCGAGGGCTTATTGTGAGAGCTTGCGGGAGGGCTTGAGTGAAAGGTATAAAAGACAGAGCCGGAAGTTCCGGTGAGAGTCTGCTGTGGGTCGCCCAGCCGGGGTTTTTGATGGCTGCCCCTGCCCGGACTGTTTTCGGCTCTCCCAGTCCTCTGTGTTAAGGAGAGAGTTCAGCAAGGCCTAGCCCCTATGTGATTGTATGTTGCTCTGTCATTTGCGGGGGATGACTTGACACAGAGTTATCCTAGCAAACGAGTAATTGTGTGTGCTCTGCCATTTGCGGGGGATAACTTGACAAGTTATCCTAGCAAACGGGTAGTTTTGTGGATGTCTTCTATGTAAATGCTTGCTTTTTTGCTAATAAATGTATTCATATCTTATAGCAAAAGCGAGTGTGTGTCTGATTCATTTTTGCACAGCCGACCCCTCTAGAACCTAATTGAGATTTCTCCCAAAACAGTGTGTATGCGTGCGTGTGTGTGTGTACATGTCTTTGTGGCTATGTGTGTGTGTGTATGTATATGTTTGTGTAGCTGTGTATGTGTGTGTATGTGTATGTATACGTATGTGACTGAGTGGCTATATGTGTGTATATGAGTGTGTGTGTGTGTGTGTATGAGCGTGTATATGTATGTGCAGTGTTGTGCTAGTTACTGAAAAATAGTAAATAGTTACCGTTACTAGTTACTTCATTAAAAAAGTAACTCAGTTAGTAACTCAGTTACTTAGACCAAAAAGTAATTCGTTACTATGAAAAGTAACTATTGAGTTACTTTAAATAAAACATTTTTTTAAATGCTCCCATTAATGCCCCTCTAGCCTTCATTTCAGCAGGTACTGTATGGATTTGCATTGTGCCTTGTGTTCTGCATTCTGATTGGCTAAACAGTCTCCCCGCTTCTTCACTTCCTGTATCAATAACGTTGGTTGCTTAGCAACAAGCTGAGAACGGCCAATGAGCTTCAGCAGCAGCTCAGGAACGGGACTCTTCGATGAATCAGTCATTACAGTCTCAAATATAACCAATGGTGGCATGTCGGTTTATAAGAATCTTTTTGCCCAGAAGAAAAAAAAGCGACAAAACGACCTATAACTATTTTCTTTTCTCGAAAAAACACAGCTGCACCGCGGGCTTTAGGAGAAAAAGACGCTACAGAGTCGGGATGCAGCGGCGCAGTCAGAAGAGCAGAAAATAATTTCACTTACCACAGGTTCTTTTTGGAACGTAACCGCTGTGAAAAACGAGGGATTACTGTAATGACAATATCTCCACGTTGCGAAACCCCGCCACCCGCGATTGACCACTATTCAAATATTTGGCGTCTGAAGCAGGCGGATCGCTGTCTCTCAGCATCTCCGTTCCCTCGCACATCCTAGAATTCTTTGTAAATTGACCTGTTGGTGAAGGGTAGGGGTGAACTGCCTATTCTTTTAGTGTTTTCTCCTGTTTATTTTAGTTTAGGGAGTTAGGGAAGTCACTGTCTTTATTTTTGCACTTTGTTTTGTCCGGTAAGGTACAGTAGCACTGGGTGTAAAGCAGGACATTTTGTTTGTTATTTTTGCCTTAATTCACCCCGACATTTATTTTGCTTCACTTTCACATAATTGACTTTTGTAAATATCCTAATACTAAAATACTGGTCATCAAGACATTGTGACAAATGAACGTCTGTTGTTCAGAGAGGCAGACATGTCATGTTCGGAAGATCAGGTACAGGTACTGTACATACAGTATCGTTTGAAGCCATTCAATGTTACTGGGCTGTGAGGTTGCACCACCAACACAGTACAGAGAAGTATAACAACATGAATCCCTGGACTGGTTACTTCTACTATCCTTCAGCGTATTTCTGCTTGAATTGTATCAAAAATATACCACTGTTGAAGAAAAGTAACAATTTTCACAGCACAACGTCATCCATTGCTTGTCTATGTTGACACCTCACAGAAACTGAGTCATATATGTTGGGAAGCAATAACAAAATGAAAGAGAGGGAAAACAGATTCATCAGCCAGACTTGCATGCTAAACCTCAAATCATTGACGGCTTCATATGAAGCTTTTCCTCAACAACACTCAGAGTACAGCTGTAACCACAGCAGAAAGAAAAGAAAAGTGAGGGACAGGAAGAAAAGATAATTACTATTCTGTCAGCAAATCACAGAGTCAATATCTCAAACAGACTCACCTGGCTTCTAACAAAGCAAGGGGAAGATGGTGATGAAGAAGGAAATTGTGTGCCTGCTGAGCGTCACTAAAAAAAAAGAAATAAAACAGTGTGTTTATCGTGTACAACCTCAAAACAGGGCAAATAGAAACTTTGACAGAATCCTCATGGAGTCTGACAATTGTATAAAACTTCCCAGACTGCTAAGTGCTCACTTTCTTATTACTTAAAAACCACATATAATATTATCTGAACTTGCAGCCAGACATATCATGTTTTAGGCGGCAGCATTGAAATCACTGCAATCAGTTCAGGATAAACATATTACCTAGCATGCTCGCTACCAAAACCAGTAACATTATCTTATCTCATGGTTATCTTTATAAACATTCACTACAAAAAGTGAGCAAATAAACAACTTCAGTAACAGCCTAAAGTCAACCAAGCTCCAACTTGCAAGATGTGGAATGTCAGAAAAATATAAATTACTATCTAATTCAGTAGCAACCAAGCTAGGTGGCCGTACGCCCTGCAGCCCTTTCCCTCTTTAAGCTTGGTCAACAAGTGCAAACTGGTCCAAAATTGTATTAGGCGCTCTGGCCCAAGCAGCATTACGTTCATGCAGTACATCTTCCAAGCCAGTTCAACATCATCAAAAAGGCCAATTATGTGTATATATATATATATATATATATATATATATATATATATATATATATATATATATATATATATATATATATATATATATATGATCATTTGTAGCAGTAAGCTATGGCAGCTGTAATCCCCATACAAAAATATTCTTTGATGCTCCTCTGATTATTTAGGACTCCGCACATTCTGCCGTGAGCAACCTTATAAGGAACATCCGGATGTCTGCAGAACACTCATATACTGGTCAAGATAGAGTGCATGATTTTATATCAATCACCACCTGTCACATTTTCTTAATTAATTTACATGCAATAACTTTTGGCATTTTGTTTTTCTTAAATAAGATGCACACTGATTTCAAAATGGTTTTGTCATATACTATTTTAAAGAAAAATTAAATGGTTCAAAGACTGGAGTTTTATGAAGGACATATAAAATTGTGTGTCATAAATAATGATGAAAGAGGAGGCATGTTGGATCAGGGTGGGGTGGCATCTGCTAAAACAGTCGGGGATTAGGACCACACACACTCCACACACACAGGTGAATACTCAAGTTGGCTCCTAATTCTTAATTTCAGGGGGTTTGTTTTCTTTTTTTACCACAGCAACAAGATCAGTTGGAGGGCAAATGAAAAATGCTGACTAATATTTTACTATACTTGAGATCAATAGTGAAGTGAACGTACTAAAATTACTGTCTTGTGTATTTCTCAGGCTCTCTTAAATAGTGTATATACAATACATTTACTATGTGAACACTGTCCACAATAGTAACAATTTATAGAAAAGCTGTGATTTTTGGTATTCTCAGTGCATACAGTATCTTCAGTAGTGACAGCATGAATTTGAGATGACAAGTGTGATCACTTTTTCTCAGTAACTGCACAGACCTCATGACCATAGGTGAGTAGTGGGATGGAGACTGACTATTACCCAATAGTAGTTGAAAGTTGCATCTATCTTTTGGTGTAGAAAGAATAGACTATGGCCTCAGACTTTGAGTTTCTAAATATATATATACATATACATATACATATAACTTATTTTATTTTTTATTTTATTTACACTAGAAAACAAACAAGACAAACAGTCAAACGAAACAGTACAAAACAACAAAGTCAATGTTTTTGCACAGATTTCGATCAGGTGTGTGCGTGTATGAGTGCGCTTATGTATGTATGCACGTGTGTGGTGTGTTTGGGTATGATGGTGTTCTACAATGATGTTTTTTTAAGGAGAGGAATGCAGCCAAAAATAAAATAAATGAAAGCTGCAAGCAGCGATGAACGGGACCTCGCACCCTTGTGCACGTTCAGGCGTGCTGCAGTGGAACTTTCATGTAGATGTCTTCTGGCCTGGACATTTACCGGATGACACCAGCCATGGTAATGCTTTTGAGAAAAGTAATGCGCGTTATCGCAGGATTGAGACGCACATTTTGATGTATAACACACCTGGGTGCACGTTACGGTTCGGGCGAAGAAGCGGATGAAGAAATGGCATAAATTGCGCCAAAATGATACAATCAACTAAAAAATGGCCGACTTCCTGTTCGGTTTCGGCCATGACGCCAAGAGACTTTTCTTTAGGTTGCGACATGATACAGGTGTGTACCGATTTTCGGGCATGTACGTCAAACCGTATTGTGGGGCTTGGGGCACAAAGTTTTCTAGGGGGCACTGTTGAGCCATTAGGCCATGCCCATTAATGCAAACCATGAAATATAACATTTTTGACCAGGCCTGGCTTGTGTCCAAAATTGTGGTGACTTTTGGGGCACGTTTAAGGGGGCAAAAAGGCCCTCCTTTCGTCAGAAGAAAAAATTCCTACAGATACAATAGGGCCTTCGCACTGTAAGTGCTCGGGCCCTAATTAAAGCTGCAAGCAGCGATGAACGGGCCCTCGCACCCTTGTGCACGTTCAGGCGTGCTGCAATGGAAGCGCTTGTATGACTTGCATGTAGATGTCTTCAGGCCTGGACATTTAGCGGATGACACCACCCACGACTCTATATATCAAACCATTCAAAACTTATGGCAGAAAGTAGGAACTATCAGATATCGACCAATCAGATGCAGGGCGGTGCTAATTTTCACCAATTATGTTCAAGGACTCAAAACTGAGTCCGATGACACCACCCTCGAGTTTTTATGTCAAACCATTCAAAAGTTATTGCAGAAAACAGGAACTATCACATATCGACCAATCAGAAGAAGGGGCGGGGCTAATTTGCACCAATTAAGGTGATGAAGTCAAAACCGAGTCCGATGACACCACCCACAACTCTGTATGTCAAACCATTCAAAAGTTATGGCAGAAAATAGGGACTATCAAATATCGACCAATCAGAAGAGGGGGGGGCGCACTTTTTGGCATCTAACGTCGCCACAGTAACGCTTTTGACGGAGAAAAGTAATGCGCATCGTCGCAGGATCGAGACGCACATTTTGATGTATAACACACTTGGGTGCACGTTACGGCTCCTGAGTTAATGTTGGTGATCAGTTTGAATGCATTATTATTTATTGTAATATATATGTAATTTTATCATTAGGTATCATATGGTTTGACATGGTCAGCCAAAAAATGTTTATAGTTTAATTAAGGATTTAATGTTACTTTTGAATTTCAGATGCACTTTAAATCTTTTCTGTTACAGTTAATAAAGCTATTCTTTGTTGTAAGTGGGTCCATATTTCGTTCTTTTTTTATTCTCTCTTTTCATTGGATAGAAGACGCAGGATTATTTATCTGCAATAGTTACCTCTTTCCAAGCCTGTACCTTGCTGGTTCCATGCAACACCTGTACCTACAGAAAGAAATATGTTTCTTTCTTAGCCCCAGCTTGACTTAAATTCACCTCTATTGCATTTCTTCAGAAAAAAAGGTTTTCCCAACTTGCTCAGTTGCATTCATGAAGATGTATGCACACTCTTACAAATAAGAAAACCTTTTCATGGCTTTGGCACTCTGTAGTAGATCTTTGGTAAGGAAGTGATTTATGTGCAAATATACTCACAGGTTTACAACGTTTTCATGAATGAGGCCCAACCCACTTCACACTTCAAAATATCTTGACAATGTTGAAGGAAATTATTAGGTAAAGTTATGATATGGTAATGAATATATGGAATTAATATCCCATGTATAGGTAAAGGTGCCTGAACCTGTTTGTTTGAAATTTCCATTTTAATGCTTATAAGAAGCTTGACATGTCTCTCCATTAATGTTTGAAAGTGTGTTCAAAAGCGTGTGAAAGTGTGGTATACCTTTGTCCACTCATTATAGTAGGACTAATCCACGTGTGGCATTTACCTTTGACCTCTGCTCTCCAGCAGGCGCCATTACTGAAAGGCCAGGCTCTTCAGCTAATGTCCATCACATCCAGTCTCCCTCCTCTACTCAGTCCTCTCTTATCACTTCAGACTCACTGGTGGTGCTGCTCTGAAGTGAAAAGGAAAGAGAAAAAACAGCAAGTCAATTTGACATGTAATTAATAAGGTGAAAAACTTCCTTTTGATGGCTTCACACTCCTCTTTATAGGATTCTTGTTAATGAACCACAGCTGTTTTTATGTCATTTAATTTTTCTTTTATCTCTGAGTCATCTTTCCTTTAAATAGAATATTAGGAAAAGTTTCTTAGTTCGGTGAAGAAGGTAGAAAGAAAAAGACAGCAAAAGAACAAGGAATGTGGAACGAACACAAAGACTGTCTGAAGGGAAACTTGATTAGGTGGAAGTCACAGGCCACCTCCTGTCCCAATCCCTGTCTCATCTTCTCCATCGTTCCCTCCTCTGCCCCTTCTTTCCTTTCATCCACAGGTAACAGCACTTCTCAAGAGAGGAAGGGATGAAGAGATTAAGAGGAAATTACACAGAGTCCTTCTCTGACAAGACAAGAGATGTGGAGAGTTGAAACTTCAAACAACTTTTGAAAAGACGGAGTCAGGGGTCAGAGAGAATCGCTGGACAAGTGGAGGATGGACAGACAGGAAAAAGCCTTCTGGGATTTGGGGTTATGGGAGATGAAGGGAAGGAAACAGTATTGTAAACCCCTATGCTAACCTGTGAGGAAAAATTGGAAGCAATTGTGGTGGCAGAAAAGTGTTGTGACTTAAGTCAAACTCATGACACTGACACCAGGTTACATGAATATAAGAGTTTTATTGGGGGGGTTGGTTTCATGTACAAAGTAAGTTCATTTTATTTTAGTGAGTATCGGAAGAGGATTTGACAGACTCGCCGGAGAATTGTTAATAGGTTAAATCACTAGTAATAAATTAAATTAGAAGAAGTATTTTGGATTTCACTGGTCTTCGCATTAATTTGCTATAAAATCTAATCTGATATTCATCTAAGTAACAATAACAGACAAACACAATGTGCTTGAGATAATACCGTATGAAGGTAATATATAATTTCTAATAAACAGTCACAGTGGTGGAGGAAAAAGTAACCTATAGACTAATTGCTTCTACAAAGTATATTTGTAGTCCGTAGACTTCCGATCTGGAGTCCTACTAAATGAGATTGGACATTTGAAGACAAATATTTGTTGCTTATGAAGAGTATCTGCCGATGTAAACCATGATTCACAAAGGACATCTCTGAAGAAATTCCATCAAAGCTAGTTTATCTGCACATGGCTGAAAAGGGATATAAAGTAATCTCAAAGTGTTAAGGCGTCTATCAGTGCATAGCTGGACAGACTCTTCAGATGCGGACAGTTCGGTTCTGTAACTACTCTTACTAAAAGTGAGCTCACAGCCAAAATTCTAAAGTCGAAACACAGAATTCCTGGTGCAGTGAAGAAGAAGCTACAGCTAAAAAGCTAAAGGCATCACTGGAACTGGAAAACAGCTCTGTTCATGAGTCAAGCATATGCAGGTCATTAAACAGGCACGGTCTCACAAAGGCTTGCCCTACCAAATACACACACACACACACACACACACACACACACACACACACACACACACACATGTATACTGTATGTGTGTAATATTCATTTAAAAAAAGACATCAATAACCAATCAGAAAAATAATAATAGTAATGATTACAATGGTAATTCTGACAATAGCGATGTAAGTAATTATCGTCATTGTTACTGCCACTAACATCCTGGTCATATCAGACCATCCCAAATCCCCCTCAGGCACACTCGCACTGGCAGTGGATCACCAACTGGGGTGGACCAGCTCAGGAAAAAACCCATGGCTACAGGGCCCCCAGCTCCCCAATGCCACACTACTGCCAACCAGGGGCCTGGGCAGGACCCCGGAGACAAAGGCCACTGTATAGTAATCTGGTTATTTTCAGCTTCACTCCTGCCTTTAACTCTAAGAGAGATGATGTAGGCTCCGGAAAATCCACGTTACCCAAAATGGGTAAAAAACAAACAAAAAAAAACAAAAAAAACACACAGGACAACACGAGCAAGGTTCAGGTATAATAAAGTTTATTTAACAAAAGGCGCTCCACAGGAGGGAAGGAATGCAAACACAAAATCACAGACCGAAAAAACGCGGCTGGAAAGTCCAACTAAAAGCGCAGACCGGAGGGAAGCTCACGGCTGGAAGATCCAAACAAAAGGCGCAGACCAGAGGGAAACTCACGGCTGGAAGATCCAAACAAAAGGCGCAGACCGGAGGGAAACTCACGGCTGGAAAAAGTAATCCCAAGGACCCAGGAAGGGAAGGCCCACGAACAGGAGACTATGGAAAACGGGCAGCATACAGAGCTCTGAGCTGGAGAGAATAATCCGACGCCACAGCTTGTGGGAGGCAAGCTTAAGAGCAGACTGGGTGACGAGGCTGAGTGGTGTCAGGTGTGGGGACGAAGATAGGGATCAGCTGTGGTGCTCTGGCCAAGCCTGACCAGACCTGGCGCAATCTGGTGGAGGAAGGGTGTGCCAAACCCTAACATGAATGGATATGGCAAGGAGTTGCTAATCATCAGCCAATTAACTGATCATCAGCATGTGTGAAGAATCTCTATAAATCTTGTTGTTTTAGCAGTTTGCTTGTCTGGAGCATTCCTTTATGTCTCACCACAATGCCAAAAGGGAAAAAAAATCTTCTCAGAGAATCAATTGTTGCTGAATGTCAATCTGGAAAATGTTATGAAACCCATTTTCATACAATTTGGAGATAAACAATGTACAGCGAAAAGGATCATTCACAAGTAGAAAACATTAAAGACGGTTGCCAATTACATCAAGAGTGGTCAATGTATGCCTAGCAAATGTATTCCATGGTCACACTGTACCATGCAATGCACAGAGAAATTCCATGCCCATCAGCATCACACCGAAGGTTTGGTCAGAATTGGTTAAGGAGAGTGATCTGACTCACACCAGCAAAAGTGTGTCAGACTCTGTAGTATTTTATGACTTGCATTACCATTATTAATTATTTATACCTAGATCATAAATGTGTAAAATCAACAAGTCTATACATGTGCTATTAACCTTTGTGATATATTCCAATAAAGTAATGATGATAATGATGTAATAATAAGTTGGTGTTTTCTCTCATTTTAAATGATCAAACACTTCCCTGCCCATCTTTCACTCAAATAAAAGAAAAAAGAGAAACAAAATAAATAAATAACCCCACATAATAGCAACCACCAAAGCACCCAGGAGCAGACTTCACCTCCATGCAAGACTGCTCCTTTAAAATCTCATTGGAGAATTGGGTGACTGGGAACAAGTCTGGCTGACAGAATGGCACAGTGTAAAGGAAAAGTGAAGTCCATGTGTGTGACGGGGGCAATGTAATTTGCTTTTGTTTAACCTTGAGTGGTGAGGTCTCTTGGTTTAATAGAGTAGTAGATTAGTTTTGCAAACCCACACAAATAGGTATTTCATGACATAGAATGGCACACAAGTACTTCAGCGTTTGTTGCAGAAAAGACTGCACCAAATGATAGTTCAATACCTGTAATCCACCAAGTATACTATAAATGAACAAATTCTGAAAGGAAGTACCGTATATGTGCCAACTGAAACAATAAATAATTTTCTCCCCTAATTTCCTCATGATGAAAGAAAAGATAATGTTCTTTTCCTTTTTCTGTAGTTCTTCAGCCCTATTTTTCTAGCAGGAAACTTGGGCACATATATTCAGCAGTGTCAACAGTGAATAAATTGAATTAAATTTTAGGTTGACTGAAAAGTTTAAACAGCACAAAGGAATACATTTTTTAGCTCAAAGGGGGTTGCGTCGCTTTTACGACATTGCCAAGATTTACTGTTCTTTGGTTCTTTGCTTGGTTACTCTCATTTTCTCTTGTCATTCTTTTCTGGCATCTCTTCAGGCCTTTACATACTGGCTTTTCTTTGCGGGACATTTCCCCCTTTTGCAGGTCCATATGCCTGTACAGTATGTAAGAGCCGCTTTCTGGAAAGGTGTAAAATCTGATTATCTCTTTTTTCCACCTCCCAGGGTAGACAAAAAGGCATAAAAAAGGAGAGGCCGGCTGTGTATATAAGGGCCACTTCTCACTTGGCTACAAGATGGGGGATCTTGTAGCCAAGTGAGAAGTGTGAGGAGTTCTAACAACTTTCTGATTAGGTTGTGCATTATGAGATGAGAATACTGCCATAATCTGAAACTGAAAGTAAAAGTTTTGAAAGCTTAAAATCAATGTTTCAAAATGTAAAGCCTAAAAAAAATTTTTTTGAAAGTCTTAAGAAGTTTTTAATCCCTGCAAACATAATTTTGTACTCGCATTTTTATTTCTTGCAAGTGCAACATACATATTTCAGAGAATCAAGCCTCTTGTTGAACCTTTGCACCCTCAAGTTTCAAATATGGCATTGTTCTACCATCATATTACATCTGGTGGTTTTGGTGGTGTTCTCTCGCTGCTTTTCGATACTCTGAAACTCATACTCTGAAGAAAAAACAACCTGAACAGTTCTGGGGGAGGGACACCTCCCCCTTCTAATCTAGTCTCTGGTGAATTATAGTCCAATCACATGTGGTCAGGTATCACCAGGGGCGCAGCTTGTGAACAGGCAAGGCAGGCAACTGCTTGGGCCCCCGAGTTGTTGGGGGGCCCATGAGGCCCCCCCCACCAAATTTTTTTTTTTTTTTTTTTTTTTTTTTTTTAATAATTACTTAAACAAACATAAGGCAATTATCAATGACATCTCAGTAGCCAGTAAGAAACCTCCCTTATTGTCATTCCCATGATCACGGCCATCCACCTGTACGCAGTGTCAAAAAAAAAAAAAACTACACACAGCGTCGTGTGTGTAAATTAGCAGTGTGTAAATAAATATACATTTCATAAAGTTTTCGTTGGTGTCAGTTTATTATAACATAACGGTGATGAACGCTGGTTTGAGGGGCCCCCTAGAAATTTTTGCCTAGGGCCCCAACAGACCCTAGAATCGCCTCTGGGTATCACTGACAGCAAGACTCGCTGTCAGCGCCCGTCTCTCCCATGTATATACATAATAAAGGCCTTTATTATGTATATCTATGGTCTCTCCTACAACAAACTTCCATCAAAGGCTTATATGGTGCCATGCAACATTGACAAGAACTGTGAATTCTGTCAGTCAGTGGCGCATCATGCTGGTGTGGGGTATGAAGCTTATAACAACATGAAGAAAGCTGAAAGCATTCTCTCCTCCTATGATTTTTTCAGTATTTATCATGAATGCAACACCTGTTTCCTGTATGTAAGGACATGTGTTTGCAGGATTTTTCTCTTTTGCTTGGGCCAGTATGTAAAGACCAATGGAGTAAAATTGGTGGCCCACTTTTACGTAAATGTTACAGAACGCCGGTATGCAAGGGCCTCTAGTTGCCTCTCCTACAATATCAAACGCAGCTGTGGGAGCGAGCTCCATCATCATACTGTATCATCCAATAAAGTGGATACTGTTTTCGCAAGACAGGACTGAGATGGAAGTCCACAATTTCTCTGCTCTTCAATTGTAAGAATAGGAGACCACAAGAGACAGACAACACGTCCTGTAAGTAGTAAAACAGTTCTTAAAATGAAACTGGTATTTTAACAAATAAAAAAACACTGCTCTACTGCCCTGCAAGAATAGATATGTCATGTTTCAAATTAAATGGGTGTAAACATAATCTAAATACACACAAGTCATTGTATTTGTAATGTAATGTGTTTTTTTAATTTTTGTTTATGTAATCATAATGTACTATGTTCCAAAAGGGTAAAAAAGAGAAGGAAAGTGTGTAGAATGCTCAATGTGATATGAGGGACAGCTGCATCTAAATGTTGCCTTTGTTCAAGAAAGCATTGCCCACAAACACCATCTGCCAGAACAGAGGGTCACAGTACACCTCCGCTTAGGTAAGCTCCCAAGGTGATGCATACTGTGAGATGTACATGTGAGTGTGGGGTGTGTTTCCCTTGCGTCTACTATACTGTACACATCAGTAAACATAGCAATATAATCATGCTGGAAAATGGAGCAGTTTTTGTCGTGTTTGAGTATATGACATCATTTCAAAGTTGAGTATAGAAACCGATGCATAGGTGTGAGTGCATGTGGGTGTGCTTATGTCCACATTTCAATGTTTGTTGCATCAGATTGATGTCACGACAAAAAATGGGACATGAGAAGTGCTGTCAGCAGACTCATCAGGGGCTTTTTCCTAGAGATGCGTTGAGACCTGCTCGTTCATGTGTGAAACGTCTGCTTTACTGGCATCAGATTTATACAGCTCTTTGATGTCAGAGTCACAGATGCATAAAAACATATGCACGCCCATGCATACAAGCTCTAAAATCAAGCCATTATGACAAACGCATACTCAAACTTCTGATCTCCTAATGCTCTAAAATGCTCTGTCAACCATAAGTGGGAAGAAAACTTAAGATCATATAAGTAAATTTTGGTAATGAGTAGGTCTATGAACATTCAGTAAAATGAGTGAAAAACCAGACCTTTTCTTTTAAAATGCTGACAGTGTTAAGGCAACACAAAGGAACTTTTGTAATTTTTAGTTCAGAGAGTATCTCTTTAGGAATGGGGGTAAAGTTGCTTTTATGATACTGTCATAGTTCTTTTCAACCAAAGCAGTTCCAACGCAAGTTCAGAGCTAGTGGAAGACCAGTTTTTGGCTTTTTGACCATCAGCTGGAAAGTACTGACTTAGTGCCAAGAAAACGGGTACTAAGCTGGCCTCAAAACCTTCTTGGGCCTGATGCAAGATCCGCTATGTCATGCTTCTTACTAATTTATCTATACAATCCAAAACATGTACCGTACTTTCTGGACTATAAGAGGCTTCTTTTTTTTTTTTTACAGTATATGCAATTTATGGACTTTTACGGGCTAACGAGCTTCATTCCGCCAATACATTTAGCCTTGAGGACACCTGCGGCCAGAGCCGCCGCAAGGGGTGTGCGAACCGTGCGACCGCACGGGGCCTCGCGCCCCAAGGGGCCTCGCGCTATGGGCGTTTTTTTTTTTTTTTTTTTTAATTTTTTTTTTTTCAATTGTTTTCCTTTTTTCCCTTATAAATATCAACAGTCACATTCCATTACAGACCTAAATGTGTACTAGTCTGTGCATATCAATAAATATATGTGCAATGATGCGCGTGTCTGTTGTTCAATACAACTGCGTCAGATCAAGCGCATTGACACAAGGTGCTCTGATCCAGAAAGGGGGAGTGTGGAACAAACGAAAAAAGAAAAAAACTAAAGAAAATGGAAGAGTTTAATGCCTCTCTGAAAGGCTTGTTTGATAAATTTGTTACAAAAATCCCCGATCCGACTGGGTCTAAAGCAGCCGCGGGGCCCCGCTTCGAGGCAAGCCAAATGATGATGATGAGGCAGGGGAAGGTATCCAGTATTTTGCTAATTGGAGAGTTAAAATTGCGCACCCGATCCGACCCGAAAAACCCAGCCATTTTGCACAGGGCCTCGCAAATCTCCCAGACGGCTCTGCCTGCGGCTTATAGACAAGAGCACATATGTACAAAATCTGTTTTCTTTTTAAATTTAGTGGGTGCAGCTTATATTCATATGTGCTCAATAGTCCGGAAATTACGATATATACTCTTTAGTAAAATTGTGACACTAAAAAGACTTTCCTCATGAAATGTGAACATCGTCAGTATGGGTGGCATCGGTGTAAACCGGAATCAAGTTCTCTCGTCTGATTTATTTCTGACCTGGCAATAAAGCCTTTTCTGATTCTGATTCTGATAAAGTTGCATGAAGTCAATTCTGGACTCCAAACAAGATTTTTGGGACCAGGATCAGCATTTGAATTGCATTTGAATGCACTGTAATATAGTTTTGTTTTAATGGATTTCACAGTCATTTTAAGGATTTCCCACTTTCTCTTTGGTGGCTCTTGCAAAGGGTGTCCAACTTTTTGTGGGAAAATGAAAATGCATAAATATGTGGGTATTAACCATTAATATATATATGCAGACAAGGGAAAAAAAGGAACTGGGTCTAGCATTGGTCTAGCACCAGCACTAGTCCTACCACTGGTTTTGAGTTGGTTGAATAGCCAGTCAAATACCTAAAGACCAAATAGAACAGAATAGTCTTATTTTCTCTTCTGTTGATGATGATGATTCAGTCTTCATCTTGGACCAGCAGATCAGTGAGGTACCTGAAGTCTCGCTCCCTCTTGATCCTGCCATCAGCAGTGTCCTCTAGACTGGTGGTTCTCAACCCTTTTGGGGTCCTGGACCCCCTGCAGATTTGTGTCTCAATTCTCAAGCCAGTTTCATGGCGTGGTTTGACAGTAACCTCTCCACATAAAAAACACAGAGGCTACTGAGGGTCCGAATCAGTTGATGTAAATCCCATATATTCTTCTTTATAAAGACTCTTTTTGCCATCTGTTTTTTTTTTTGTTTTTTTTTTTTCCGGTGGCTCAGAGTCTGCTACGGTCGGAACAAGTGGTCTTTTTTTTTAATACGAGCCATCGGCGTCTACTTTTTTTTTTCTTCTTCTTTTTTGTGTTACTGTGCTTATTGTGTTCTTCTTTGTTTTTGATTTTTTAACATTATTGCAATTACAAGCGTTAAATTGAACTTTGCAAGTTAATTAGCGTTCCCCCAACAGCTTCCTGCACATATTTCAAAATAAAAGCATTTTAAGAAATATATTCATCCAGTTGTCAAAAGCAGCTTTGAAATATCTTTGAAATGACAAACAGTAACTATAATAAGAAAAAAATAATCTTATCTCCCATGTTGTTTGCATTCTTTCTATATGCCCACATCATTTTACTTGTCAGTTACTTCACAGCACCCTGGTTATTTGAATTAATTCTCTTTTGATTCTACTTTTGTCTTCTCTATCCTTTTATTGCTTAAGTAGAACAGTAAATTTTACCGTCTGTATTCCCAGAATTCCTTTTATGCCATTACTAGAGTGGCATAGTCTGACTTCAGTCTTAAATCTAGCTAAAAAGGAATGTTACCATAAGAGTGCGAGCAGCATAAAGAGGGTTATTTGAGAACAGAAGGAGACTAAAACAGACAAGAGCCTGACTCTACCAGTGCAACGAAAAGCTAATTTGTCTCTTCTAAAGGCCACAAAAAGAATGGCATTTGAGAAAAGGGTTAAAGAACAGATTTGTTATATTCCTCTCTCACAGCCTACACCAAACTTGTTCCACATGGATTAACAAGGATAACAAAACAAAATATTTCAATGCACATCTTCTTGCTCCTCACTGGATTTCTGGTGTCTGAGAAATTGTCTTAGCCTCTTATCCTTGGGAGCCATCTTCTTGATTTCTTTCTTTGTTGTTTCATCCTGGTTGGTGGCTTGGATGCCCACTAATCTTTGGCCTCTCTCTTTTATTTGTTTAGAATCTCATGCTGTTGGACTTCAGCTGCCTTACCCTTTTCTTCAGGTACTTGGACAGAGAGGACAATATAGGACTGTTGAAATATATATGTCCAGAATTGAAGCAGTGTTTAAGTGGTGGCGTGGCCGGGTCCAGCCCAGTGCAGTAACAACCAAGCAGAAAAAGCAGAAAGACTGCCTTGAGGCCAAAGGTATTTCAAACACCCTCAGGTTGATTAGGAGGGCTGGATTGGGAAGGAGCTGACCTTAATCCTTTGGATGTGCCGTCACAACTCATAGGGAGTGAAATACAAGCCTGAACAGTAAAAGTTCAACTGCATACACCTTTGGATGTCTTAATACTTGTCTGATTGTCATTCTGTCTCCATCCCATGCTTCATTTCTCTAATTGGTTGTATATGTGGCATACAGAGCCCTCAATGGGTTGATATATGTAACGCATTAGGCCTAGAGCGGAACTGACTGCCAGAACTACTTTGTAGCGACCAGATATAGGACCGCCACAGAGTCATGAATAGTGTGAATGACTGAACAATAGAAAATAATAAAATGCCATATAATATAATATGTATACTCTATAATACGAATAGACGGTATATTCAATATATATTTATTGAATAGAGTTTATATATTAATTTCATGTTAAAATAAAAACAAATAACAGTTAATATCGGTTTTGGATGGTCAGAATTGGATTCCATAATTCAAGGCCCAGAGTTCAATGTTGTATGAAAAAACCAGGTCCTGAGTGTTCAAATGGAAGTCTTGATTTTGGCCCGATCCTGCTTCTTGTTTATTGATCAATAGTAGAGGAGTTGGACCAAAAAGGGCAGCCATCCTCACTTGCATAATGAGGCAAAAAATGCTAAGGTAAAGTAAAAAGAGGAGAAGAGGGGATGTAGAAACAAGGAATGCATGTATAAGGAAAAATGGAAACATGTATTTTTTTCGACTAAAATGTATGTATAAGGAGAAAGAAAAAGAATCTATACGTATCTTGACAAAATATATATTTCTGCTTTTATTTTTGTTTTTTTTCCTCCTCTCTCATATATACATACACACACATATACATTTATTAAGGATGCCCCGATGCCATTTTTTTCACACCAAGTATGAGTACGAGTATTTTAATTTGTGTACTTGCCGATACCGATATGATACTTCTACCACAAAAATAACTAGGCTAAAAATGCAATAAATTGGAAGAATAAAAATAAATAAAATGAGTAGAATAACTATTTTAAACAAAAAAATAATCTTTCTGTGTAAATAAAAAGTCTCCACACTAGCACTGTCTTCACATAAAAAATATCAAATATATACCGTATTGGCCCGAATATAAGACGACCCCCTCTTTTTCAAGACTCAAGTTTGAAAAAAGACTTTTTGAACACCAAATTAATTTCCAGATTGTCGCAAGGTTTCTCCATTTTCTGTTATCTCTTCTCTTTTCTTTCTCTGCTATTTTTTATTTTTCTTCTTTGTGACAGGGGTTCGCTTTAAAGATATCTGGTGCCATCTAGCGTTGTGAATGGGCATAATGTCTAGACCCTGAATGTAAGACGACCCACATTTTTTCAGTCTTATTTCAATGCAAAAAACACCGTCTTATATTCGGGCCAATACGGTAACATATCAATGAAACATCATATCGCTGCTCGAGTGCGTCGAGAAGACGGTGAAATCCTTCGTCTTCTACAACTGACAGTGGCTGGTAATCCAGCGCTATATAATGGATTAGAGCCTCCGTTATTTTAATGGCCCGTGGGTCGTCTCTTGCCATTGCCTTGACAAAATATTTATTTTCCATTATAATTTGCAAATACATTCTTTAAAAATCAGACAATGTTATTTTCTGGATTTTTTTTTTTTTAATTTTGTCTCTCATAGTTGAGATATACCTGTGATGAAAATTACAGGGTCTGTACCTACTTTTAATAGCTAGCTAAAGACTCCTAAAGACGCCCTCTACATGCCCACTTCATACCATGAATGGGCAATGCAAACTACATGATGATTGTATTTGCATATAAATGAGCCTGCTGAGCATGCTGCTGAGCAGTTTGTTTCTGCTCTGCGTCAGGATGAATTAGAAGTGTCGAGCCGGGCAACCGTGCCACTAAATTTCACGGAGACCGAGATTGAGATGTTGTGGATGAGGTGGAGGCCAGGAAAACGACATTATTTGGTGGTCACAGTAAAAGTATAAAAAGTATAAAATAAAGCGAGTGAGTTAGTCGTGAGTGCCACGGACAGATCTGTTGCAGAAAAAAAAGAAGTGGTGTGATTTGTAGGTGGAGGCCAAGAGGTACGGTGCCCCTAAAGGGACACAGATTTTTTTAATATATATAATGAGTTTTACGTGCGCGCGTGAAACCTTTAAGGCTGATTTATGGTTCCGCGTTACACCAACGCAGAGCCTACAGCGTAGTTGCGCATCGCCGCGTACCCTCCGGCGTAGGCTCTGCGACATTTAAATGCGGAACCATAATTTAGGCTTTACGCGCGCGCGTAAAGGTTTCACGCGAGCGTACAACTCATTATATATATAAAAAAAATCTGTGTCCCTTTAGGGGCTCCGTAGAGTGGCCCAGCACTCATTCGTTATGTCCTCAGTCACTCTACAGTATGAAGCGGTGGGTGACGAGGAGGTTCCCGGCACGGGGTGTCCTGCACCGCGGCTGCAGCACCAGCAGCACCAGAGCCAACCAAGCGCTGATGCTGTGCTTCAAACACAGAGGGACACGATCAGCGCTATTATATTATAAGTCTGATATGTGATGACATTAAAAGTATGACATGAATCTGGCTTAATTTCACCACCTCACCGCCTGCGTCGCCAGTTCCCCATATATTCAAAATGTTTGTGCGCTAGGGTCAGGGTTGGCGTAAAGATACGCACATTTTCCCGTTAGTTTTTTTCTTTAAATCCCAACCTTTGCGTAAAAGGTGGCGTGCGCATCTTTCAAGCCCTGTTTTGTGCGCACGCAAGCTTTATAAATGAGGCCCCAGGGGCCTCATTTAAAATGGACTGCGTAGGATTCATACTAAAAGTGCACGTACACCCAAAAGCCGAAAATGCCGGGCGCAAAAAAAATCCGGATCAATAAAACCATGTGCGCGCAATCTTGCGCGCAATGTTCACTTCATAAATCACAGCCCAGCTGGAAGGTTGCGCAGCTGAATCCGCCTCATATCCCGCCCTCTACACGCCCACTTCATACCAAAAATGGTATGTTTTTGCATATGAATGAGCCTGGTGAGCATGCGCAGCGGCTTCCTGCAGCCTGTTTGGCTTCAGGATGAATGAGAAGTATCGAGCCACCGTGCCACTGAATTTCACTGAGATCTGAGATCGAGATGTTGAGGATGAGGTGGAGGACAGTAAAACTACATTATTTTGTGGTCACAGTAAAAGTTAGAATAAGTATATAAACAGTATGAAATAAAGCGAGTTAGTGGCAGCACGCCGTTGCTGCGCTAAACGCCCTGAGTTCCCGGGCGCAACAGGGGGACACGTCCCCCCGTCTTTTCAAAATCATGTTTTTGTCCCCCCCAGTTTTTACAGTTTAAAAACTAACGGTATTATAAATTGCAAATTACTTCACCACTTCAAACCCTGCGTCGCCAGTTCCCCGTGTCTTAAGTAAATTCTTACGGGAGGGTCCGAGTTGCCGTAAAGATAAGCAGATTTTTCGGTTAGTTTTTTCTTTTTAGATCCTAGCCTTTGCGTAGAAGGCGGCTTCTGCAACTTTCAGGCGCTTTTCCTGCGCAAGCAAGTTATATAGATGAGGCTTCTCTGCTCATCAGAATTAGTTAGATTTGTCCAGCTCGTTGCAGGACTCAGCAGTGAGTAAGCTGCATGCACTTACGACAAGATGGTTGCATGATGGTGTCCTTTCAGACATAGTTTTCATGTATAAAGGGTTGGGCGGGGAAAAAAAAACAACCCACCCTACCTCTGCCCGGTAGGCAAACTGTAGTGGGTCCACAGCGTGGTGTACCTGAGGCCTGAGGAGGCTGAGGAAGAGCCGCTCCAGAGTCTTAATCAGGTGTGACGTGAGTGCCACCGTTCGGAAGTCATTCAGCTCGCTGGGCCGGTTCTTCTTTGGAACCAGAACGATGCATGAAGTCTTTCAGAGGGTAGGCAGGCTCAGGTTGAAGACTCGTTGTAGCGGCTCCCTGAGTTCAGCAGCGCAGGTCTTGAGGAGCCAGGGACACACCTTGTCAGTTCCTGCTGCCTTTTGGGGCCTAAGCTTCCTCAGGTCTCCCCTCACCTGGTCAGCCGTGAAGTTGGGAGGGGGCTGTAGAAGGGGAGGGAGTAACTGAAATAATGGCAACTGAAAATTCACTCTGACATTAGCCCTCACAGGGTGTCACTGAATGTTTCCTTGTACTTTTTGATTTACATAATTCTATGAATTGTGGATTTATAGAAATTTTCCTGTACTTTTTCCTTTTTATATATTTTTTTTCAGTGTGACATACAATCGTTACATTTCCCGGCATTTGCAATATATCCAAGTGTTGAAAAACTGACAAATCAGGGCAATATAATAACATTTCTAATCCAGTTTAAAATTTATACACTTTTTTTTTCTCTTCATTTCTGTGATGAAAATCTGATTTCCCCCAGAAAAAAAGCATCTTAAAGTGATTTGGTTTCTGACTGTGAAATATTTCTTCCTATGTTCTGTGAATCCCTGAGAAATGTTTCACTCCTGAACAATCCCAAAACACACTCTTCAAAATATAGGTATTTTCCTGTACAGTGAGTTTTTCATTTGATATGATAAACTATTTAATTAGTTATGTCCATGCAAAATCTGTCCGCATGTGAGTGAACTGGTACTTTCACACTGGCGCCATATTTCTTTTGTCATTTCAAAGTCTCACTCTTTTTCCCTTTTGTTTTTGATATATTCTGTGGAGTATCTAGTTTGTTTGTTTTTTCACAATTGTTTATATAGTAAATTAAATAGTACCTTTAGTCGATTTACCTGAATGTGCCCTTAAGATTTCTTTTATTACAAGATTTTCAATGTCAATAGGGTGTTTATTACATGTATCATATGTTTTAAAGTTACATTTTTTTTTAAAGATTTTTGTTAGAGATGCACCGATCGATCGGCCCCTGATCGGGATCGGGCCGAAAACGCCCCTATCAGTTTTGATTTGAGATCGGAAAATAATAGTTCAGAGCGGCCGATCTGATGACGTTTACAACAACAAACCCCCGCCCGCGCGGGCGTTCCCGCATCTCAGACCGAGCGGTCCTGAGGAGGCTTCGGCCTCGCCGGTGCAGGAGTTTTACAATGTCTGAAAAGGACAACAAATTTCCAGTTTGCAAAGTGTGGCCAAAGGAGATACCCCGACGAGGAATGTTACAAAAGAATTTCAACACAACGAAGCTGATAAGACATTTGAAAGTTCTTCACACGGACTTTTCAAAGTTGGCTGCAGCAGAAAAAAGGGGGACAGAAAAAAAGGAGCGCGCATCAACGGACCTAATTACTCAGCTGTAACACCTGTAACAGAGACTTATAAACGACAGGAAGAAAAATAAAGAACTACATCGTAAGGTAATGAATTCATATGCTTTGCTCATCAGCCGCTTTCAGTTGTAGAAGACATCGGGTTTAAACATGTTTACAGCTCGGATCCGCGCTGATGCGTCGTAATTATTTCACTGATGAAATCCTGCCAGAGTTTTACCAAACTATATACAGACCAAAGCCTCATGCAGGACGACAGTCGTGTCAGTCGCTTCACGAGTGACATGTGGAGTTCTAGTGTGAAGAGTTGTGCTTCACTCACAAGAGTTTCCTCACACACTGCTGATGCTACCGCTAAAGCTTTCACAAAGCTTAATAATTCATAATTCATTTTTATTTCAAGATTTAATTCCTCTTTCCACAGGCAAACTAAGGTTTATAGTTTACAACTTGTATCAACTTTTAGAGAGTGACATGTCTGCTGTTGTCTGTGTTGGTCACATGTACATAATTATTACCACAGGAAAGCTGAAGCTACTAAACTACACTTACTCTTTGTAAGCCGAGTTTATACATAATCTCCTAATTTTTATACCTAATAATACAATGTCAGTGTCGTGTACATGAGACAAGAATATTGACGAATTTATGGATTTCACCCTGTGATCGGCAAAATCGGGATCGACCGATACTGGTTTTCGAGATCGGTGATCGGTGATCGGCACTCAAAATCCTGATCGATGCATCTCTAATTTTTGTGGCTCTGTCATTATTTTGAAAGTGGCTAGACAGGAAATGGGTAAAGGGATGAGGGAAGAAAGTTAAGAGCAACGGACTGGAATTGAACCTGCACTGACTGCACAAGGGCGATATTCTCTACATATGACAAGCCCGCTCAACCCACTGAGTTATCTGGGGCACCAACTGGGTATAAAGTCTCAATCATATGCAATCCATTTATTTATTCATCTTTTATCCAATAACTTGTATTCAGCTTTAACTGTTTTCCAGATTTTAAATTGAAATTTTAGCCATAGGTTGACCAGTTTGTTTGTCATTTAAAGTGTTTCTTTGTTGCCTAGTAGCTTACTGCTTGATTTGGCAGTCCTTTTGTTATCCTTACATATAGATTTGTAATCCTGATTACATCAATTTAATACAGGCTTGATTAGGACTGAATAAAAATAATCTCTTAGGTGTGGGATAGCCATTTCACCTTTTTAGGGAGCTGCAGTGTCTTAAAATACATTCTCCATTTTTTCCCCTTGCCATTTAAATCTCAATATTATTATATCCCATTCAGTAAGCTGCTTTGTTCTTATTTCCATGGGCTTAAAACAAAAAAAGAAATCCAGGGAATATTCATCCTACTGTAAATGATTTGATTCTCTGTGTGAAACTCATGAATGGGTTGAATTCTATCTGGATATGCTTTTAGCCTTCATTTGTTTTATAGTTTCCTTTGGCAGTAATACCCCCAGCTATTTTATTGCCCTTTGGTCCCATCTAAAATGAAAGTCGTCTAAAAGTCCTTTAGGTGGGGAAAAGTTTAGTTTTAGAATGTATTTTTTGTGTTGTATGTTTAATTTATATCCAGCATATTTACCAAATAATTCTATTAGTTTGAATTATTTGAGAAGTAATTAAGAAGGTTCAGATAGCTACATAAAAATGTCATTGGGATATATTGTGCACTGTCCTCGCTGAGGTGTGTTAACGCCAATTAGACAGTCAGCTAAACTCTTATTCATGAACATGAAGAATGCCAGGAATTGTATAATTTATTTTCACTCTTCACATTGTACTGAATCCTCATTTAGATGAGGAGAAAAACAGCAAAATACTGTAATCAGTTAAACCACCTAGTTTCCATGAACATTAGTTTCAGCTATGTAAATTACTTCACAGCTTAAATGAATGATAATACCAACATTTCCATGAACCAAAAATAGCATCCACCAATGAACACTAGCATCCATATTTTCCAACAATGCCACATTATCTTTAGCCTTCTAACTTCATTTTTATAACATGAAATCAACAGAATAAGTTCACTTAGTTAATATGAAATACATACAAGCAATGCCTCTGCTGGGGAATCAACAGGCAAAAGTAGTGTTTTTCTCTGGTGAAAATGACTGTCTGCACTGTTAACCAGCCTGCTGTTTCCCTTGTGTTCCCAACGCGATTCTAGCGTGGTCTCTCCCAACTTTACATCATACTTCCTGTTTAGCTCAGAATACAAACGCCAAAACAAGAGTCTGCAGGAAAATGAAAGACTGCCAAAATAAAAGCATAAAAAAATTACAAATAAATGCCTGAAGGGCAGAACATATTTTATGTTCATTTATGTTCATCATCGTCAATCCAAATTCCTTTAAAACTGTCACGTTACCTAATCCACTGCACCAGTGGTTGGATATAAATTGAAAGATACGGCAAGAAACTACAAATCTCCCACTTGTTGCGAGATCCAAGCAAAACATTTTTGAAAGGCTGATTGTATTTCCTCCCTTTTTGTATATTAGAGCTTTGGTAGTTGGATCTCCATCCATCCATCCATTTTCTATACCTGCTTTTATCCTTTGCAGAGTCACGGGAGCCTATCCCAGCTAATTTCAGACAGGGGTTCACCCTGGACAGGTCGCCAGTCTATTGCAGGGCCACATACGTACACAGACAACCAGACACACTCACACTCAATTAAGAACATTAACGTTTTACATCGAAATGTAAGGGCAGATAAAATTTTGCCTTCTCACCAAATGATTCACAATGTGTCCACCTGCTGGAACAGCTCTAACTGTGTGTTTTTCATAGCCACACTCACGTCCAGAGAGCTCAGAGAAGGGGAAGACATGAACAGGCTCAATAAAGTTGGAATCTTCAGTACAGGGGACATTAGATTGATGGCTGCTGTCAAAGAAGATGATGAAGATGAAGAACACCCAGCCATTTCAATGATTGCCCACTCAAACGAGAACTCCAAAACCACTTTGAATCATATGTTGAGGGCACAACACTCATAACTGAGATGAAGATAGAGTTTAACAGTGAATTTGATACACTGCATTTGCTTTGGACCTCAATTTCAGGCATTCCTGAGTGACAATAATGTTGACAGGATCTTTACAAGCATGTTTGCTGAAGGTGCTGCACTGTCTGATAAGGTAACACCCGAGTGAAGACACTCCCATTCACTCAACACAAATTGCATCACTGCTTTCCTTTAATTAATTGCTGTATGTATAAAAAGCAGTCACAAGATGCCGTTTGTATACTGTAACATTAAACAGCATACGCTGAATTTATTACCATCACGTATTATTGGGTTTATCGGCTGTTTAGAACGTTTAGAGAATGTAACTACAGTAATCCCTCGGGGGTTATGTTCCAAAAACAACCCGTGATAGGTGAAATCCACGAAGTAGCAACCTTTTTTCTTTTTTTTTTTACAATTATTATACAAGGTTTCAAATTGCGGCGATCAGCCCCGCCCCACTGCAACCCGATTAATTGGATTTGAACGGGAGAAAATGAAAAATGATTATGAAAAAAATACAATAAGTAGGCTACAGTCGGACAAATTGTGACTCGCTGCTCTTCTGACTGCCGCTGCATCCTGACTCGCTCTGTAGCGTCTTTTTCTTCTAAAGCCCGTGGTGTGTTTTTTCGAGAGAAGAACATAGTTATGGGTCGTTGTTGTCGCTCTTTTTTCTTCTGGGCAAAAAGATTCTTATAAACCGACATGCCACCATTGATTGTATTTCAGAACTGTAATGAACGATTCATCAAAGGCTCCCGTTTTTGAGCTATTCGCTGAAGTTCATTGGCCGTTCTCAGCATTGTTGCTAAGCAACCAACGTTATTGACACAGGAAGATTGACACAGAATGCAGAACACAATGCACAATGCAAATCTGTGAAGCAGCGAGACCGTGAAAAGTGAACCGCGTTATAGCGAGGGATTACTGTACACCACTTATTTTTTCGGAGCGGAGTGGCCTAGTGGTTGGGGCTTCATGATCCGAAGGCCGTGGGTTCGAACCCTGGCACTGGTGTCACTTTGTGCATCCTTGGGAAAGATGCTTTACTCTCGGCTTACCTCACTTCACCCAGGTGTATGAATGGGTACCTAGCTTTGCTAGTAGAAGTATCCAGCGATAGACTAGCGTCCTATCCTGGGGGTGGTTACCACCTGTTCGTTTGCGCTACAGAAACCGGAGATAAACACCGTCTCTATGGGCCACAAGGCTCGAAAAGGACATACTATATATTTTTTCACAATATTGTGTTTGTGTAGTTTGACTGTTCCTTGCAGGCCAAAGATCCTTGGTGTGTAGGATGTCCAGTTCAGCGTAGTCCAGGATCAGGCTCAGGGAGAACCTACTCATGGAGATCCAGGCATCAGTACAGTCAGCTCTCGTATGGAAGATGTGTTTATATAAACTTCAGTAGGGGAGAGCAGGGTGAATTGAGCCAGTTTTTACTTAAGGCATCTTTAAAGTGAGGGCATGACAGTAATGTCTCCAACTAAAATATGTACATATATTTCAGGATGTGGTGCATCCATGGGAATAATCACCTTTGATCTAAAATTAACTGTTTTCAAAATATGACTTTTCTTTCTTTCATAGTTCTTTTTATTGATTTTTACTTGCACATAAACAAAACATTAAACATTCCCTCCCCACAACGAACTTCCCTTACCCCTACTGTCACTCAATGATGTTAGGCTTATTTTACTTAGCGATATTTTACAACATATGTTCGTATAACAAAGACTTCTCAAGACTGAGTAACCCATTAATACAAGGCGCTTAGTGAAACACAGTATAATTAAAGACTAAAACATATTGTAGAAGCAGCATGACAAGACCTGAGACGCCAGCAACCCCATACGGGTATCTGACTAAGATTAATTACTGCACTTGTGTGGAGGGTTTATCAAAAAAGGTCAAAAAAGGTCTCCATACTCTAAAAAACTTCTTTTCAGAGCCCCGTAGTGTATACCTGATTTTCTCCAGTTTCAAATTTGACAGCACATCCCTTATCCAGTGGGAAACTGAGGGTGGGACAGCCTCCTTCCACCTCAAAAGTATCAGGCGGCGTGCCAGAAGGGTGGTAAAAGCGATCACTTTGTGTCCCCCTACAGGTAACTTCATTCCATCAGGAATAATCCCAAATATAGCCATCAGAGGGTTTGGGTCGATCTTAACCGCTAACACCGTGGAGAGAGCTTCAAAAATAGCCTTCCAATACCCCTGTAACCTCGGACAGAGCCAGAACATGTGGATTAATGTTGCGTCGTCCAATTTACATCTGTCACATATGGGGTTAATTTGTGGATATATTCTAGCCAGTTTTGCTTTTGAGAGGTGCACCCTGTGTATCACCTTAAATTGAACTAGTGAGTGTCGTGCACACATCGAAGAAGAGTGAACTCTTTTCACAATTTTTGACCAGGTTCCGTCATCTATTGCTGTTTGGAGGTCTTCTTCCCATGCAGTCCTAATTCTAGCCAAGGAGGGGGAGTCTAATTCTGAGAATAACCCGAGAATCTGTGAGATTGCTCCCTTCTTCGTTGGGTTAAATGATATGATGTCATCTGTGATTGATTTAGAGGGTTTATTGGGGAACTGTGGAAGAACACTCTTAACATAATCCCTTATCTGGAAGTATCTAAATAGATGGGAGCTGGGTATATTAAACTTTTTGGACAGATCCGAAAAAGAGGCGAATATATTGTCGATAAAGAGATCATTAAAGCATTTCAGACCCTTTCGATGCCACAAATTAAAAGCTGTGTCAAGCTTTGAGGGTGGGAAGCAGTGATTCGAGGCCACTGGGCTGGAAAGGCTCATATCCTGCAGATTAAAACGTTTTCTAAATTGAGAGTAGATTTTGAGCGAGTGGCTGACTACAGGGTTAGTATTGGTTATGTTTATTGATAAAGGCTGTGCTGCACCCATTAGGGCTGGTAAGGAAACAGAGCCACAAGAATGTGTCTCCAATTTCACCCAGGTAGGACTTTCCTGATCTAGATGGTAATATGTCCAGTGTGACATGCAATACAAATTGGCAGCCCAGTAGTAAAACCGTAAATTTGGAAGGGCCATGCCTCCATCATGTCTTGCTCTTTGCAAAAACTCCTTGCGCAAGCGCGGCTGTTTGCCATTCCAAATGTATGATGACACCATTGAGTCAATTTTTTTGAAAAAAGTGCCAGGAATAAATACAGGCAGGCATTGAAACAAGTACAAATATTTTGGGAGCACAGTCATCTTAATTGCATTGACTCTGCCTATAAGTGAGGTGTACATGGGGGTCCAGTTAGCCAGATCCTGCTTGGTTTGTGTGAACAGTTTTCCATAATTTTGCCTAAAAAGGTCTTTAAAATGTTTTGTTACTGTAACTCCTAAATAACTGAAACTGTCCGTCGTGACTTTAAAGGGTAACCTAATTTTCTCTAGTGATGAGACGTCCACATTTAGAGGCAGCAGCTCACTTTTATTCAAATTTAGTTTATAACCCGAGATCTCACCAAACTGTTGTAACAAATTAAGTATGAATGGAATTACAGTCTCTGCATTAGACACATAAAGGAGAAGGTCGTCAGCATAAAGGGACAGTTTATGTTCTATATTCCCTCTATTTATTCCCATCATAGAGGGGTTAGATCTAATGGCTACAGCCAGGGGCTCGATAGCCAAGACAAAAAGAAGAGGACTGAGGGGGCATCCCTGGCGAGTTCCACGGTGTAGATCAAAGGGCCTTGAGTATAAATTATTGGTCAGAATCATAGCCGAGGGTTTGGAGTACAGCAGTTTGATCCAAGCGATGAACGTGGCACCGAATCCAAATTTCTTCAGCGTTTCAAAGAGGTAGTCCCATTGTACTCTATCAAATGCCTTCTCAGCATCCATGGAAAGAAGGCATTCTGAGGCAGCTTGGCAAGGAGTGTACATTATGTTAAACAGGCGTCGAATATTAAAAAAGGAGCGTCTATGCTTGACAAAACCTGTCTGGTCTGGAGATATCACACTGGGTAAAGGGTTCTCCAACCGATGAGCCAGTGCTTTGGCTAATATTTTGTAATCTGTGTTTAACAATGAAATGGGTCTATAGGATCCGCAGTCCAAGGGATCTTTATTTTTCTTTGCCAGTAATGTTATACATGCCTGGTTCAGGGTGGGTGGGAGGGATCCTGATTCCAATGATTCCAAATACATGGCCGTCAGAATGGGAGCTAACTGTGTGGAGAATTTCACATAAAATTCACATGGCAGGCCATCCGGACCTGGTGATTTTTTGGTTTGCAGGGACTTAATGGCGTCCACTATTTCTTGTTGTGTTAACGGTTTATCTAAATCTGAGACCTGATCTTGAGACAATGATGGGGTGTTTAGATCCTTAAAAAAGTTCTGCATGGCGTTGGGATCGGAGGGGCTGCTGGAGGTGTACAGTTTACTGTAATAGTTTTTAAAAATGTTGTTTATGTCCTGTTGGTCTACCGTGACCACCCCGTCCTGAGAAAGCACCCCATTGATAATTTGTTTAGCTCTTGCCCCCTTCAATTGTCTGGCTAAAATTTCCCCCGCCTTCTCACCATGCTCATATGTAGCACTTCTGCTCCTGAGCAGTAGATTTTCTATAATGGATGACGAAACAAGGTCATATTCTGCCTTAAGTTTCAGGCGCTCTTTATATAGGTCAGGAGCTGGGAGATGTGCATATCTCCTATCAATTTCAGCTATTTGTTCGTCAAGTTTTAATAGTTTTGCTCCTGAGTTCTTTCTCTTATTGGCCATGAAAGATATTATTTGCCCTCTTAAATACGCCTTAAGGGCTTCCCAAACAGTGGAAACGGAAACATCCGAGGTCATATTAATTTCTAAAAATAGAGAAATTTGTTCCGATAAAAAATTTACAAAATTCTCATCTGCTAATAGTAAAGAGTTGAACCTCCAGTTTCTTCTAGTTGTTCTGGATTCAGGCAAGTTCAGTTTCAACAAAAGGGGAGCATGGTCAGATATTATTATAGTTTGATATTCACAAGAACGTATGTATGGGGTTAGTTTATTGTCAGTGAAAAAATAATCAATTCTACTATAAGTGTGGTGTACATGGGAGAAAAAGGAGTACTCCCTGCTTTTAGGATGCAGAAAACGCCATATATCAGACATACCAAATTCTGAGAGAAAAGATTGCATCCGGGAAACTGATTTGAATGCTGGATAACCACGTCTAGTTGATGATCTATCCATCCCAGGATCTAAACAAAAATTAAAGTCCCCTCCCATAATGAGCAGGTGAGAATTTAGATCCGGGAGTGATTTGATGAGACGCTCGAAAAACTGAGCGTCGTCAAAATTCGGAGCATATATATTAGCCAGTATGACCTTGGTGTTATAGAGTTTGCCTGTAACTATAATGTAACGACCGTTTGAATCTACAATGGTATCAGAGGGGGTAAAAGATATGTCCTTATTCACCAATATGGCAACGCCTCTCGCCTTAGCCTGAAAAGTGGAGTGGAAGAGCTGCCCCACCCACCCACATTTTAAACGGGAGTGGTCCGACCATCGAAGGTGAGTCTCCTGCAGAAAAGCAATTCCCGTCCTCATATGCTTAAGATGTACTAGTGCTTTTTTCCTCTTTACCGGATGATTCAGGCCCTTGACATTCCAGCTGACAAAGTTAATGTCTCCGGTCATGCTGCTTCTGCGTTAAATATATTATGAATAGGCATTTATACATCAGGCAAGTGATACAGCGCCGATAAAGTTTAAACCAGATACTTAAGTGGTAAGAATGAACAACCATTAAACCCTGAGTGACAGTAAAATAAAAACAACCTCCCCCCAACCCTAAGGTGACTTCAGCTGTTAGAACAAACAACACACCTTCCCTAACTAACTTCCAGACTTCCAGATTACCTATCTTGTCTAATGAAAAATAAAAAAATAAAATACAATAAAAAAGCTCTCTATTCCGCCTTTTGATTAATACGTTAAGTTCCCCACCTGATACAGAGGGGAGAGCTGAACGTGGTGAGAGGTAGATGAGTGTAAATAGATAAAAAAAAAAATATATATATATATATAATAATAATACTATATAAATAAAAAAAATAAATAAATTAATTAATTTAAAAAAAAATTATAATAATAATAATATATAAATAAACAAAAAAAATAAATAAATAAATACAAAAATAAAAAATAAAAAAATATATATAATAATAATACTATATAAATTTAAAAAAAAAAAAAAAAAAAAAAGGATACATACCGATACATAATTCCCTTTGTGCATATTCCAGACATACGTAAAGCAATTGGAACTGCATAATATCCCCAGCATTAAAAGTTGAAATAACTATGGTGCTTTAAAAACCTTCCAAGCTCAGCCCAGCCTGTTACTTGTAAACCAGATAAAGGGAGTGTAAATAAAACGGCCTCAATATAAAGACCCATAGAACAGGGTAGTAAACCAGTGGAGCTCGCTCATTTTCAAAAATATAGATAAAATGGGAAATAAAAAATAAAAAATACAAATAAAAGAAAATAAAAAATAAAATATAAATAAAAAGAAAA
The DNA here is from genome assembly GCF_033807715.1 of Cololabis saira. NCBI lineage: Eukaryota > Metazoa > Chordata > Actinopteri > Beloniformes > Belonidae > Cololabis > Cololabis saira. Next base: position 20,836,625 of record NC_084590.1, on the reverse strand, counting down.
AAGAAGAAAAAGAACCCTCATACATATGTAAATGAAATGAGGTAGTGCAAATGCTCTGGGTATCAAACTGACCTGAACAAATATAAGAAGACAAGCTATAAAAGAGAAAAAACTAGTAAAACTTACTCATCTACAAATGTATAAATGAAAAGACATGGAAAGCAACCCCCCCGCCCCCTCAAAAAAAAAAAAAAAAAAAGAAACCAACAGCAGTCATTTGTAAACTGACTGCGTTATATTATAAATGCACAGAAACCTCACCAGTAGTAAAAAAAAAAAAAAAAAATCACGGTTGTAAAAATTTTACCTGTGCAATGAAAAACCTTAAATTAAAAAAATAAATAAATAAATTTAAGAAAAAAAAAAGTCCGTGGCTTACAAAATCACTGTAGATTACACAGTTATGAGGAGTCTTTAAACGCCTGGATGAACTTATCTGCCTCGGCCACTGATCCAAGCCAAACGCGGGTGCCGTCCGTCTGCGTTATGCGGAGCCTGGCCGGGTACAGGAGAGCGGGTTTGAGTCCCATCTTGTATAAAGCCGCCATCGCCGCCGTGTAAGCCCTCCGCTGGGTCACCACCTCTGCAGAGTAGTCCTCGTAGACTCGGAAAGCGTGTCCCTGGTATTGCAGTGTGCCTCTCTTCCTGGCCTCCCGGATCAGCAGCTCTTTATTCTGGAAGCGGTGAAAACATATCAGGACGGGCCGGGGTCTGTCCCCGCGACCCGGCTTGGGAGCCAGGCTGCGGTGAGCCCGGTCCAGCTCCGGTGCAGAAGGGAAGACATCTTCACCAAGAACTTCCTTCAGCAACCGGGAGAAAAAGTTGGTGGGTTGCGGGCCTTCAATCCCCTCAGGTAAGCCGACTAGCCGCGCGTTACTCCGCCTGCTCATCCCCTCCAGGTCCGTTAGCTTAGCCTTTAGCTTCTGGTTATCGGACTGCAATGTGTCGCAAAGAGTCTCCACCGTCTCCAACCGCTGGTGAAGGGACTCAGCATTATCCTCCAGAGATGTCAGTCTGGTGTCGTGGCAGTTGACAGTTTCCTGGAGTCCGTCCAGTTTCTCACTCAGCTCTTTAAATGAAGTTTTGAGCTCAGCCAGCAAGGCTGATCTGTGGTCCGACAATATGGCGATCAATTCGGCTTTGCCAACGGCAGCTGCGTCAGGCTCCGACTTCTCTTGCGATTTAGCGGGTTTGGGAGGTATTTTCGGTCCTAAATCGTGTCAGTGTATATCGAGGTAGTAATAAAGAAAAATACCAGTGGTTTCCAGTTCAATAAATAGAGGTGGGGTGTATATAAAGGTAATTAAAGCGGGAGCTAGAGATTAACACGTCTTCACTCCATGCGCCCTCAACCGGAAGTCCAAAATATGACTTTTCTAAAAAAAAGTGATCTCGTGGCTCAACTTGCCCCCGGTGAGGGGTAAATTGAGCCTAGGGAGAGGATAAGTTGAGCCACAGGGGGGTAAATTGTGCCACTGATTATGTTGACGTAAAACTTAACATTTTCACCTAATTTAATGCCATATCAAAGCAAGACAAATTCAACACCAAATGACTCCTTAAATGTTTTATTGTTAACAATGAAGAAAAAAATGAACTTCAAGGCTACTACTCAACATCCCACTTGTCAATGCTGCACGGGAATACGAACGTCTTCTCCCTTCTGGCTGTTCCCCCAAGTTTTTGCGGTTTTGGGAGTTTCATGAGCACATCACCTCTAGGGATGAGTCCTTCATCATTCTCTTTGAATGTAGTTTGTAGTAGTTTAACTAGAATCAGGTGTGGTGAATTGACCAGGATTGGGCACCCCTGTATGGTTATCTTTTTATTTATCCTTTATTCAACCATTGCAGTTTACGTTGGGATTTACATAAGAATGATGGTGGGCATTTCTCTGAAAAAAAAATAATTAATATTTCCTATTATTATAAATGTACACTTAGACTAACCTGCTTTTTCGTCTCTCATCCAGCTTGCAGGGACATCAAGGCCATTTCTTCGTGCTAACTGCCAGTTCACGACATTTCATGGCACTTAGACCGTGAAACATTGCAGCTAGATTTTTTATATGGTCTGCAAGCTCTGTCTCAATTTCTTCACTGAAGACTTGATTGGCATGTCCTGTTCTCTTATAGCCTGTTCTTTTCACTTCTCCTAGTTGTTTCATATCCATGTATCTCTTTAAAGTCTAAAAAAATAAATGGCATAAATTGCCCCAAAATTACACGATTAATTCAAAATGGCCGACTTCCTGTTCAGTTTCGGCCATGGCGCCAAGAGACTTTTCTTTAAGTTGCGACATGATACAGGTGTGTACCGATTTTCGTGCATGTACGTCAAACCGTATGGTGGGGCTTGAGGCACAAAGTTTTCTAGGGGGTGCTGTTGAGCCATTAGGCCACGCCCATTAATGCAAACCATTAAATATCACATTTTTCGCCAGGCCTTGCTTGCGTGCAAAACTTGGTGACTTTTGGGGCACGTTTAGGGGGGCAAAAAAGCCCTCATTTCGTCAGAAGAAAAACGAGGAAAAAAATTCCTACAGATACAATAGGGCCTTTGCACTGTCAGTGCTCGGGCCCTAATAAGAAAATAAGTTAAGCCAAACAGAACCAGGGAAATACAGCTAACAACTAATATTTAGGATTCTTTGGTCATTTTCCTTACCTTTGAAAATATATTTTATCTGAAATCAATCAGTTCTACTTATGTAGTTCTTGTAATGGGGAAGGAATGCATTAAGTAATTTGTACATGATCTGGTCTTTTAAGTTGTCACGATGTGGTGTTGATAGGACCCAAATGCAGGAGAGACGCCAGAGGCAAGAGTTCCAAAAAAGATGATTTATTAAATTAAACAAAACCTAAAGCGCTGCAGAGAAGGGTTGACAAAAAACACCAGAGCAAAAATCCAAAAGCAAGACAGGACAAACAGAGGGAGGAAACAGTATGGACCAGCAGGGAGCAAGGGAAAGACAAGACCAGATATACACTGAAGGGTTAAAGGTGACCTATTATGGCATTTAATGTATATTTTAAACAGGCCTTGAATGTCTTAAAAACAATCAAAAGCTTGTTTTTTCTACATAAATTAGAAATTCAGCCTCTGGGCCATGTCTTTATTTTTACCGCTTCTAACCTCCTCCTATTCATGGGTTTCAGTCACGTGACATTTTTTGTTGTCAGCGCCATCTTGAGGACCGACCGAGGACCTTTCCGTCGCGCAGCCAATATGACGTCTCACCTAATAACTCACTTAACTCCCGAAGAACAGCAACGGTATCTACAGAAAATTGACACTTTAGGTTTCGATCCGTATCTAATATCTAATCAATTACTGACTCCACTCCAGTCTGCCAAAAACCTGCCAGATTTGTCGTTTGCGGACATATATATCTACCTGGTCCACAATCTTTCTCCATACACCGGCAAAGCTCTCAAAGCTTTTAAAGTACCAAAGCTTACCGCTACTTCACATCATGATGGGTTAAAGATGCCAAACTTCATCATGTGGAGGCCAAAAAAATGTTCGTGGTAACAGGAAAGGTAAGTGACAGTCGGGTGATGAATAGCATCAGCATTGAATTGCCTGCACAGGATACGTTTATGTAATGAAAAGTAAGAAGGCAGTTCACTTTTTCAGTAACGTTACTACTCTAGAAAGTAAAAGCATATCATCATGTCACCATAAAACTTTATTAAAACATAAAATATAAAATATGATTTATTATATTATTAATGCAAATGTTCATCTTGCGCTCCCGATCTCCTGCGCGGTGCGTCCCGTGACGTCTCCATCACCAAGCGGCTCTCCCAAATCCAACTCAGCCTGGATCTCGTGTCCTCTGCTTTTTTCCCACATCTCAGTAATGATCTGACATGCTGACATGCTGGCTGCATTTAACACCACGAACACGCCGCTCATTCCACGCTGTTCGCTGTTATTAATTGTCCCCCCCCCCCCCCCACTTACAGGACCTTTTCTCTCCCTCCCGTCCGATGTTCTGGGACCTATATAATAATAGGATATTATTTATTTCTGCCACTTTATTGTGGTTTTTGTGGTGAAATGAGGAGGAATCATAGATAACTTCTCATTTCAACTAACTGGATCAGCCGTTCCTCATCATGACTGTGTCCTACAGCGCTTTCAACCGGCTTTCAACACGAGTGAAAGGAAGAAAATAAAAGAACATTTAAACATCACAATATCCCACGGACCACTTAAAGCACTGATAAAAGGTCAATCCCGTTTTTTTAGACTTATTATTGTCGCATCCCACGGCACAACAGATAGACGGCATGTTGCAAGTCGGTCCTTAAGATGGCGCTGCGAGTACTGTGTGACGTCACATGAAATCCATGAATATGCGGGATTCTGAGTGGGCGGGAGGCTATGATAATGAGGCTCTGTGCTGATTGGCTGCCTGAATGACGTGTAGCAAGGTAGGGCATAAAGCCTCGCTCTGGGCAGAAGAGCAGCCGGCTGCGTACACTATTAAAGCGTGTCCCATGCGATCGAGCGTCAGCGACAAAATCAATTCCATTGAGTTTAACGGTTTCAGTGTGGACAGAGAGCATCCGATGTCACGCAGCTCGACGCGCTAGTCAGACGCTCGCATGCATTTATGACACGGTGTAAACGACTCCCTGGGATCTTGAATTACGGTTCTGCGTTAAATCGACACGTACCTTACGCCGTAGGCTCTGCGTTGGTGTAACGCGGAACCATAAATCAGCCTTTAGTTCCCTGAAGACTACACTAATTCACACAGGAAAAACATTTATGCACTATTGCTGGCTCAAGGAAGGACCGTGCATGTCTTCTGAAGGTGTCGTTGAACAGCTTCAGGTGCATTGCTTGGAAGATCTGAAACCATAGACGGAAAAAAATGTATTACTAATAGAGCTTACCTTTGTCTACGGGTAACACCGGAGCTCCGGTGAGTGGCTCCGGTGTAACCCATTAGGTAACACCGGAGCACCCGGAGGTACTCACCGGAGCGCCGGTGTTACCCGTAGACAAATATAAATAACATAAAAAATTAACGTCACTTACCGCTGACTCGTGTGCAGTTGCCAGGTCCGTACTGTTGGTACTGATCCTTTTATGAGGGTAAGTGTCGATGCAAAACCTAATTTTTACTGTCCCTCGTTGTTGAAACAGCCACACGATACACTTATACGCTTCGAAACAATGGCGGAATTCTTGTCCCGGCGGATTTAGTTGTGGGCGTGGTTTCATGCAGCGGAGGCCGACCGAGGCGTGGTTTGCATTTCCATTACCCCATAGCCACTGATAATCATTACATTTTCCATGGCCATATCTGAAAGTATTGACTATTTAAATACCACCATAGCAAGTGCCAACTAAAGTTGACTTCAATAGCAACGCCGCTTATTTTTAAGGCCCATTTTTTGTAATTCAATAAGTTACAAACAAGTGAATGGGTAAATTGATTAAGATATAAACACACACACACGCACACGCACACGCACACGCACACGCACACACACACACACAGACAGTGGCTTCCTGAACAGTGACGTAAAGCCGCAGGATCAAGTGCCGTTGCCTTTTCTTTGCAAGCAGAAAAACACATGTTCCAGAAAAGCCCTCTGCAGCACACACCTAAGTATTCTTTTTTTTTGACTGTGAAGATAAAAATAAATATGTGGGATCATGACGAGTTCAAACACAAATGTCTACTCAAATAGATACACCTAGAGGTACTACGTGGGAGATTTCTGTGATAACGTTTAATGAAAAAACACAATGCAATCACGAGAAAATAAAAATAGCACAAAGGAAAAGATGAAAAAAGGAAAATACCATAAAAGATTTGAAGTGTGGCTAGGGGTGGAGTGAGACAGTTTAAGGTGAAGTTTTTTCCAGCCACCCAAATTAGATTTCTTTTTTTTTTTTTTTTTTGTGACCCAGCCTCATCAAAACATATCACTCTTGTAATGTGGACATCCAGCAGGAGCACATCGGTGACCCAGGCTGATTAGCGACCATCAAAAAATATTAAACTAGGAGAAAGAGGGGGATAAAGATATGAGAGGAGAGGAAGAAGGACAGCAGAGGTGGAGGGGATGTTGAGATAGATGTGCAGTGAAGAGAAAAAGGAGTCTTAATTTTAATGCCTGGTTTCATCCCTCAGTTACCCTCAGTCCTCCCAATTCTTTTTTTTTCTCTATAGGGAGTAATGTACTATGAAATATATACTTAAAGCCAAGCTAAGGTGATGCCATGAAAAGAGCACTTGGCTGTCTGGAAATACTGTATGTCTGTGTGTGTATTCTGGCACTTTCCTACATACAGACAAAATGTGCGGTTTACTACTGCTACTGCTACTACTGTCATTGAGCAGACGCTTTTATCCAAAGTGACTTACTGTACATCTGAGAGAACAACACAAGCAAGAAATCACATAGGAGGGTACATCATGGATAAGTGCTGGTCAGACTGCAGTGAGTCCAGTTGGACACAGGTCCTGCCATACCAGTGCTAGAATTGTTTTTTCTTTTATTTATTTATTTTTTTCCCTTCCCACCCAACACAACAGTCCCTTATACAGCAAAACTAGGTCTTCAAATTCACCATTGTGATGTCAATTACTGCACTGCTGATGAATACCGAATCAACAGTTACAAGTAGCAAGGTAAAGACAGAAGTTGACAAAAGCATGAAAGGTAGCCACTTTTAAAGGTCTGAATTGAGCTCAGGCTCAATTCCAGCATCTTTCTCAGCACAGGATGCTTAACTTCATACTGTATATTAGGTTAAAGGAGCTTGAGGCAAGAATAAGAAATGAGACTAATTAGCGCCACGACGACCGTTGGGGTTACTGCAGCCAACAGCAAAGCCGGCACGGAAGAACGCGCATGCAGCGTCATTTGACGTCACATCCGCAGGACAGCGCGGGAAATTCGGGCCTGGAATTGCAGCACATTTTGCAGCACACAGCCTGTTCAAGGCCACGGACGGATACACTAGAGGGCTCATTCTTTTTTTGGTTTGGAACGCTTCATCTGACATTATTACTAGAAAACTTAAAACGTATACGCATTTTTTTCATAAATCCTTCCTCAATCTCCTTTAAAGGAGCTTGAGGCCGAATTGTGGCAGGATTTATGAAAAAAATCCGTATACATTTTAAGTTTTCTAGTAATAATGTCAGATGAAGCGTTCCAAACCCAAAAGAATGAGCCCTCTAGTGTATCTCTCCTTTGCCTTGAACAGGCTGTGTGCTGCAAAATGTGCTGCAATTCGGTCCCGAATTTCCCGCGCTGGGCTGTGGATGTGACGTCACATGACGCTGCATGCACGTTCTCCCCGTTCTCCCGTGCCGGCTTCACTGTTGGTTGCAGTACCCCCAACGGCCGTCGTGGTGAAGGGTGGCGCTAGAGAGTCTCATTTCTTAAAAGGAGCCTCAAGCTCCTTTAAACAAAATATGTTTTAACATTTTTATCTGTCTTACAGGCATTCAAAAGCACTATTTTCAAGTGAATGATTATAACTTAACACAAAAACTTGACTCCTTCCTAACTGCCAATTCAAGTACTGTATTTATTTAATGGGCTCAAAGTGAAATTTACTGCTGTTATTTATTTTTTTTAATCTGTTTGCTTTTCAATTATGAATGAGGCTTTATTTCCTGTTACAGGTGGTTGTAGTGGTGGTGAAGTTCTCCTCCCGAAAGCTTCACCCATCCTTGCTGTTTCTGTTCACCTATACTAAAAAGGTAACTTGGGGGCAGAACATGACTGACAAGTTCAAGGAGACCTACAAACTGTTCAACTTCTTCATGTCATAATGTTATACTGAGGTTGCTATGTTGCTCACGACTACCACACATGACAGAAACTGTTATTACAAGACTGTCTGGAGTGGACAGACCGAAGCTAGTTATTTTGAATACATTCAGTAGAATAATGTTTGTAATATGACTGTCTTTATTTCCTCTCATTCTATTGCTTTCTGTAGGTTATCTTGGGGTATTTTAAATTACAATCTTACACATGGCTCCTTTAATACACCCAGTCAGCATTACTTAGAAACAAACTGGAGTAGTAGTGTTGTATGAATCGCAGACTACCTTACCACAGCAGTGTGTGAGGCTTTTTGACTGGGTGTCTCATGTGTTGGTATCTAGCACAAACTTCCTCATCGAACAGTGATTTTCTCCATTCTCTTTATTCTGTCCTAGCAATTGCGTGCGTCCTTGCAAGGCATAGACAGATAGCTAACTAAAGATGCAGAATGAATGATCCTCCAGAATGTTTCATTGATGAACTTTACTCCTTACTGTAGATGTTCACTCTTTACAGAAATATTGGTTGCTCTCATTCCATCATTTTTATGTAAAACTATAAAATAAACAGAAAGACAGCACATTATCATATGTCTCATTACCATAAAATTCAACATGTGTCTTCTAAACAAACGAAACGCTAATCATATCGGAAGATAACCACGAGCTACATAGTTAGCAAAATATTAGTTGGAGTTAGCAAGCTAGTTATTTATCCTTTACCAACCCCTCCCGGGGTTGGTAAAGGATGGCAATGCCCAGGACTGTCAGTAGGTAGGAGCACGGGGTGGTAAAAATGGGAAAAAAACCGGGATAAAAATATATTAAAAAAAAAAGAATTATTACAGAGGTATTTTTTTGTCTTATGTCAAGACAAAAAAAAAAAAACGCACTTAAGGTGCGGTACCAGAATACACCAGTAGGTAAGTAAGCTTAACCCTTTGATGCATGACCCATGATATACTGAGTTAAAAAAATGTATGTGTTTTTAGACATAAAAATAAGAACCGATTTGGTTCTGTTTTTATACACCAAATTTTCAAGGAGTTATGAACATGTCCACTCAGGTGGAGAGCATGCGTTTGTGGATTTTAACTAAAATAATAAAAAATCAACAAAGATCAAGTGATATAACATTCAATGTTTATTGAACTATGCAAAAACAATAAAATATACTTTTCAAAATATTTTGCTCTCTTCAAACAACCATTCTGGGCTTTTCATTTTCACTGAAAAATGAACTACTGTGTTTAAATTGCAAAACTAAACAAAGTGCAGTGCTTCAATTGACAAAACTACACAAACTACAGTGCTTCACTGCATGCTTATGTACTTCCAGTACAAGATCAGTTCACCATCTTGTGTGAAAATTTGCCCTGCACCCAGGGCACACAGCCACATTGCAACACGTGCAGCTGTACTTCGTTTTTCGTGTGCATGCAGGGTCTTGGCACCTTTGGGCATTTTTTATGTCGTTTAGCTGGGGCCAGTGGTTTCCAGGGCCAAGTCTGACCTCACGGGTTACCTTGGATACAGGTTTGCGCTTCACAGGAAGAGGAGGTGGGGAAGTGTCACTTGGTCTCCCCTTTTTGCGGACAGTGCCTTAATTTATCAGTGAACGAGCCAAAGATGCCTTGAAAGGCAGAAGACCATCCTGCTCCAATCCAGAGAATCTTAGTTGCCAGGCGTTCACAACGGTCACATCCAGAAAGTGGAAGAACATTCTGATGTACCAGCGTTTGTTCTTGTGTCTGTGGGGATACATTGCCACCATCTGGTCCATCAGGTCGACCCCTCCCATATAATCATTGTACACCTTCACTGCGAATGGCCTGTCAATGGTGATGATCTTCTTATCTTTCTTGGACCATCTCTGTGCAACATCTGTCGGGTGTTTGCCAAGACAGGAAGAGGCCATGTGGATCAGTGAATTTTCAAGCCAACGTGTGACAGTGACGTCTTCACCATTGGTGACAACAGAGATAGCTCCTCTTCCTTCTTCTTTGAGTTCTGTTGCACTCTTGAGTTTCGCTTGTGCCCCCTGAAGCCTGTTGATCCGGCATGTGCCAGTGCCATAGATGCCCTGTTTCTTCAAGATAGTAATCAGTGGAATGCAGCAAAAGAAGTTGTCAAAAAACACCTTGTGGTTCTTGAATTGGATGTCATCACAGAGGCGCAAGATGACGTCTGCAGCCATTCCAAGTTCGCTGACTGCACCTGTGCTGGCTGCACCCCTGTACACTTCGAAGCGGTACATGTATCCTGAAGCGCCTGCTCTGAGTTCTTCTGGGAAGAGGTGCAAGAAGAATTCCAGGGGCTCAGTTGCGTGAACATTTAGACTCCACTCTCCCAAGAAGTCCGGTAACATTCCCTCACATGGATTGTCCTTTACTTTCCAGGTGTGTCTTTTTTGTTGTTTTTTCTTTGCTTTTGAGGGTGCTGGTGTGTCAACAGATCCCCCTGCTTCCACACCAGGTTCTGCTGCTATTTCATCTGGGCTTTCTTCCACCACATCTTCTACATCCGGTCCTTCCTCCTCAGATGCACTTTCACATTGATCTAGAGATTTTTTACTTGGCAACCACTCTTCATCACTGCTGTCACTGTACTGTCAATCTTCTGAGTCATAAGGCAGTTCCTCCACAATTCTGTAGGCCTTGCTGGGCCTGGTATGCACGGCACTAGCCTGTAAAATATGAATTGTGACTGTTACTAATAATTAGGGTGGCGACCGGCAACCCTGCTCATAATGAACAATACACAAAACGTAGATATTGATATATACAATGCAGCTTACATTCTAATAGCATAAAATGTTGATTTATACAAAAGAAAACTACTTCAGATGAAGCATTGTCAAGAGTGATACTGTCAGCAATTGCATGTATTGAAGTAAAAATAAAGCCATTGATGCATGCAGTCCACTTGAGTGGACATCTGTAAAATCGTGATTCCCTCCCAATCTAAAATCAATACTTGGAAATTTTCACAACTATATTGATTAATAGGTGTTACTTGATGTTAAAATATTTTTTTTACCTGCAGGAGTCTCCTACTGTAGAAGGTTAGAGCAGAAATCACTGATGTGCTGTGCAGGTTTTTATTCCTAGCAGCCATCTTGAATGTTGTCACAATTATTCTGCAGTTGCAAAGGCTGACCACTGTATGGCAGTGTTTGGTGATTGTCAGGCATCCACTGTAGAGGCTTATATGCAACACTGCCATCAAAACCTATTCTTATCATAGAAAATTACATTTTAATAGCTGTCCACTGTAGTGACCGTCATGCATGAAAGGGTACAATAAAGGGAGCAAACACCATAAATTTAGGGTGCTTTCACACCTGTCCCGTTTGGAGCAGTTGTTCCGAAACAGGGAGCGTTTCTCCCTAAAGATCGATTCGTTTGGTATATATGAACACAGCAATCGTGCTCGGATGCAGGACAAAACAAGCGAGCCGAGATCGCTTAGGAGAGGTGGTCTCGGCTCGCTTCCATTCGAGACCTGGAGCAGTTTGTTTGCAGTAAGAACATTATCAACACAGCAACCGACACAACTCACTCATAAGCTGCTTTCACATAGAGCGCGGTTTGCACCGCGCCCACTGCCGGGTAGGGCGCAAAGTCGGCGCAGAGCCTCCACCACTTTCTCTCCTATTGGACGCACCGAGATGTCGTCACAGCGCGGCACGATGAAATTAAAAAATGTTCAATTCCGGCAGGCAGGCGCCGCTGAGCTCGGCGGCAGAGCAGTCCGCTCTTGCACTGCAGTAGCACATACACAATGAATGGGATCGCCGGCGGCGGTCTGCGCTTTTGTGTTTATGTGAAAGGGACATTATAACCATTGTTGTTTTTCCAGGGGTACGGAAGTGGGAAACTCCTTCCGTGTTCATTTCTGACCAATAAGAGAACAGTTGGTTCGCGCATGGCATTTGTTAACAGCTTTGAACCGCTACAGACGGTTGCCTTGTGAACACAAACCCCACAAACGAAAAATGAAACAACTGTATCGATTTAGCCCCTGAATCGGAACAAAACAAACGGGCCACAGGTCTGAAAGCACCCTAAGTCAGAACACTCTTCACCCCATACCCATCAGACTTCAAACATAACACAGACACATCCAGACATGAAGTTCCTCCAGCCATTTGTGGCTGTGTGTGAGAGAGGAATGAGTTGGAAAACAGGGAGCCTTTGTCAACTTCACTGACTGATGAAGTGTTAACCACCTGAACATTGATGCCACAATTTAAGAGGAGATGGTCCTCAGGAGAATCCCCCACACTAAACCTGAAAAAAATCCTTGACACTGAAATTATGGAGTTGCAGAGATATCTGGTCACTATTATAACAAACTGCACTGGTCAATCAACATGAGCATTGTGTACAAGGACCAAAGTTGCTTTTATCTGCTGAGGTCTTTTGGTCCGTGCAGGACACTGTTGTGAGCCTTTTTTTATGACACGGTAAGGGTTTTTGTAACCTTTGTTGTTGTCATCTTCTGGGGTTGTGGAACCTATGAGACAGACAAGAAGAAACGGAACAAACCAATTGGGAAGGCTAGCTCTGTTCTATTAGACGCTATATAAATAAAATTGAATTGAATTGAATATTTGAACCATTTTTCAGACAATATCTGTCAATATCTCTATATAATAACTGAAAAAAATCTGAAAATGGTTCAAATATGTTATTTTGTTACTTAAATATTTTAAAATATGTTTATGTAAAATATGCTACATGTATATGTAGTATATGTAGTGATATGTAATAAAAAATAACAAAAAAATGTATGTTCAAGTAGAGTTTATAGTTGTGTTGTAATCCCCACTCGCCAGTGCGCCCCCCCAAAATTTTTTATCACCAGCCGCCACTGCATCAAGCTAACAAATAAAAGCACCATTAAAATAAATAAAAGCAATAAAAACTATAAAAGGCATGCGTACCAATGTTTCCACGTGTGCGATTGGTAGCGAACCGAGCTGTAGCTAGGGTTGGTCAGTGCTATTAAAATACCATTCTGTGATGCATGTAAGCGACCCTTGAACTTATACATGTGTATTCTCAGCAAGGCTTGAAAGGAGGGTAAGCGCAGGTCCTTAAAAAGCTCACTAGCGCTGCCACCCCTAGGAACTTTCATCAGGATCCTGAGTGCATCATTATAAGCCACCTGGAGCTTCCGCATACTCTCTTTACTGTATTTCACCCATAAGGGGGATGTATATATAGGGGTGCAGTATGCTCCAAACAGATTGACCTTAACCTCAGAAGAGCAGTAGTGAAACTTCCTGACAAGCATGTTGGCTTGAGCATACAGCATCCGCCGTTGCCTGCACATGTCAGCATCATCTACCAGCTCATCATTAATGATGTGGCCCAGGTATTTAGTACAGTTACATACAGAAATAATTTGACCTGACAAATAAAAGAGGGGAAAGTTTAGTTGCTTGTCCTCCTTAGTCCTACATATCAACACAAAACTCTTCTTCGCATTGTATTTTACATCAAATTCAACCCCATAATCAGAGCAAATATTTAGCAGTTGTTGGAACCCTGCACTACTGGGAGAAACAATGGCCAGATCATCAGCATACATAAAATGGTTGATCAAATTAAAACCTATCATGCAGCCGGTTCTACATCCTCCCAGCTGTAGCGAGAGGTCGTCCATATACAGATTAAACAGGGCAGGGGAGAGAAGCCCACCTTGTCGAACACCATTACCCACACTAAAGGGGGAGGATAGTGTATTTCCCCATTTGACCTGCATGCTCTGTTTGGCGTACCAGTAAGCCAGGATGCGAATAATACAACCAGGGACTGTTTGAGTTTGGCAAATAGCTTGTAGTGGTTGACCCTGTCAAATGCTTTAAAAGCATCAATAAACCCTATCAGCATAGAGGAGCCTCGCCTTCTGTATGTTTCCACCACCTCTTTTAAGGCATATATACAGATGTCTGTGCTGTGCTTAGCCTTAAACCCAAACTGATTGTCAGTGGTGTATATAAAATCACTTAGCCTATCTAATAACATTCTTTCTAGGACCTTTGACAGTATGCTAGCTAGGGCAATAGGTCTATAATTGTCCATACTCCCTACCTTACCAGCCTTGTCTTTGATGACAGGCACCAACATCACTGTCAGCATAGAATCAGGCAGTATACCGTGGGTCATTAGACCAGTAAAGCAGATGGACAGCAATGCTGCTAATCTGGGGCTAGCTAACTTTAGATGCTCATCTGTGATATTGTCCAAGCCACCTGCCTTATTATCAGCTAACTGTCTTATAGCTTGAACACTTTCAATAGGACTGAAGTGCACCCCTTCTTCATGTAGCTCATTAACATAGTATGGCTCACTTTTAACACAGTTAAACAGGTCAGCATAGTGCTGCCTCCATAGTTCAGTTATATTAGCAGTACCGGAAACACCTTCGATGTTGCATGGAAGTGTAGCTTTGTTATTATTACCAGTTTTAACTTCCTTCCAAAAACCTGCATTATTTTGGCCTAGCAGTGACCCTGCCATAGTGTCAGCTCTGATAGATTGTTCATGTTTGCTGATAAAGCGCACAGCGTGTTTATACCTGGCATTAGTTCGTTTTTTAAACTCTAAGTCGGGGCCCTGTCTAGGTTTCCCTGCAATAAGCCAGGCTCTATGTGCTGCCTTAGCTTCAGCATGGTGATCTGCAACATATGCAATCCAACCTGGCTTATTCCTAGTCTTTCTATGGTGAGTGATAAGCGGCTTACTAGCCTCAGATAAAGCACATACAATATTATCATACATAGAACTCAAGTCATTACAGTGTGAGGTATTATTACAATTAACATTAGCACATAAAATGACTTCCATGGGTAACTGAACTTGACTTGAAAGGAGCCCTGATCTCCCACAGTAATTAAAAACATCCTCATCACATAGTTTTGACCAGTATATCCTGGCCTCATATTCACCACTGCTCTCATTGGTTATCTCTGGGAGCCTGCCAATGTCTAGAGTCATCTCAATGGGAAAATGGTCAGTTGTAGTAACATCATGCAATATTTTCATGGAAACAAACGTTGCATGAGCATCTGAAGTACAAATCACATGATCAAGCCAGCTAAATGAATGGTGAGCTCACTATAATAGGTAAAACTGTCAGCAGGCAGAAGCTCTTGGCTGGACAGGACAAGATTATTATCCTCACAGAGGTTCAGCACATGTTTAGCAAAGGGAGCTTTTTTATCAGATATATCTGCATTCAGATCCCCTAAAACATAGATACAAGTGCAACTGTTGTCTGATATAAAAGAACTGATAAAAGCAAGTCTCTCCACATACTCGTCATCATTGTGACTTATAATAATAATAAACTCTCTGCTGTTCAGCTTTAAATGCACAGCAATACACCAGTCTACATCCAGACGCACAACACTGATTACTGGGTCAAGATGTTTGTGCCACAGGATGGCCACACCCCCTGAGATTATCCCTTTAACCATACGTTGAGAAAGATCTGTTGTTGATTCCCCAGCAGAGTTCAGACCTCCCAACACTTGCTTTGAGAGGAAAGTCTCCTGTAAGCATACAATTTTACAGTTTTGTAACAGGGTATCCACCTCAAATCGCCGAGCTCTGTCACCCACACTATTACCAAGGTGCAACCCACAACAATTGTAAGAGGCGACCCGCATGTTTAGTGAATGACCGAAGCCGGGGCTTCCTTCTCTGTGCGCAGCACCTCATCCCTCTCAACAGGAGCACTGCTGTTCATGGTCCTGGGCCCACGGGGCTCAAAGTTGCGTCGCACAGCAACCCCGGGGGGCCAGATTGCAGGACTGTACATGTCCGCTACTTCATTACAGTCAGCAGTGACATGAAACGAGCCAAAACGGCTGCCAGGCACATCTATCTTTCTACATGTCACTGTAATATTGTTCATTTTCTCAGCCACATAGTCACGTAGATTTACAGCAACTACATCAGGGGAGAGGTTGGTGACAAATACACTCACTCTCTTGGTTGTGATCACAGAAATGTTCGGGCACGCAGTACCAGTACCCACAACCTCCACAGCTTTACTCTCCTGCTTCCGCTTTCCCCGAGTTAACATTGGGGCGCGTCGAGGCATATATACATATATATATATATACATATATATATATATATATATATATATATATATATATATATATATATATATATATATATATATATATATATATATATACAGTACTCGAGTTGAGGGGGGATGGTATTCCCCCATGAAATAAACACGGTCAAAATCATCCCCCTTTTCCTTCCCTTATGTCATTTCATCAATAATATATATATATATATATATATATATATATATATATATATATATATATATATATATATATATATATATATATATATTATCTAACAGCTGTAGCTTTGTTTGGTCTGTAGTTTGTAGTTTTTTCTGAATATAAAGTGAAGCTTCATGTTTTTTTTACTAGATAGATGAATAAAGTTCTATCTATCTATCTAGTAAAAACATGACGCTTCACTTTATATTCAGACAAACTAATGTGACAGCTACAACTGTTATATTTCATCTATTAAACCAACATTTATCTTCCTAAATGATTTATTTCAGCCAGCTGTAATTCTCCACAGAGCTGCAGGTTTCTCCCCGGGACGACGGCACAGGTCGAAACTGAGCTCAGGTTGGGGATCTTAACGGTTACTTTTATGCCTGAAAAAATATTAAAACTTAATAAATTGGCATATTAACAGCGCTACAGCGGAAATTAAAACAGCTTTTAGCTTGCTTTTAGATCTCAGCTTTCGCTGTCGTTTTGGTGTGAAATGCATTCAGGGATACACTGTAGCATACTGCTGTGTGAACGGTCTGCTGGAGCAGCGTACTGAATCGTTCATTAAGTAGGCAGTATACAGTACATACTTTGCAGTATGTAGCATGTAGTACGTTAGTATCCGAGTTTGGATACAGCCTTGGGCTTCAAAATAAAACGGGAAATGTCAAACCCTGACACCAGTGTCTTACACTCCACTGGAGTTTCTTTGTTGTTATGGTTTTAATAATCTTGTCCAGTTCAACACAAGGCTTGCAGCAAGATTCTGCCGAGAAAAGGGTATTATTAAAAACTGTCTGTGACCAAACTGCAGACTATGGAAATACAAGTACTTTTTGAGAAAAATGGGTTGTATGATGTATGGGGGCGGTAAACTGTGTGTGTTCGTGTGAGCGCTCAGGCTCGACACATTAAGCCCTGTCACATGGTAAAATGTGCTTCAGGGGTCTTTGACAGTAATTTGTGTCCAAATTTATGTTTGCATGGAACAGCAAAACTGTACATTGACCTTTTAAAGCTGAAGCCAAAAACAGGGAGGGGTGGGTTGGCTCACTCCAACCTCTTAAAGAAGTAGCTATTAGCAGAAGGTGACATGGTGTAAAAGGAAACTGTGTTGTTGTATTCTGCTATTTTGACCAAAGTATGATAGACATTTAATTAAGACCTAAGGGAAATTGTGTCAACAAAAAAGGCAAGTCTCTGTTGTGCTACCCTAATCTAATTACCTGCTAGCATGACGAAAGAGTGGCATGCCAACTCAATTCCTCAATTTCACAAAATGTTTCCTTTTAAGCAAGATGTTTTCGTTTTCCAAAGGTAATCTTTGGATATAATGGACCATCACAAAATCTCAATTGTAACGATTTATTTGCTGTTTCACTATGATTATTAATTTTTCAAATTGCCCTCAAGAGGAAGGTCAGAAAGTCATATATAAAATACAATCACACTACTTATGCAGTCCATGCACTTCCCTCCCCTTCTATGTCTCCTCCTTTCCCAATAATCACCCATAATTTGGCGTCCTCCCTTATTCAGTTCCAGGAACTCCTGCCTATTAACTGACTGCTCTCATTTATCTTTCTGGTAATACATCCACCCATCCACTAATTCATCCAGTAATTTTCTTTTCTCCTTCCCGTTCTCTGATTTCAAGATTACCAGCCTCTCAGTTCCTTTGGACTCTACTCATTCCAGATACAAAGAGAAAACTACAAATGCTATTGATTCTGCTGTCATGAAAAATACATTTTGAGCATTAGGATTCTGCCTGAGTCCTCTTTTTGTATCCCCCTTGCATCTGGTCATATCCTAATCTCCACCACCCTATTCACAGCAGGTAAGGGTAAATTTCCATTACCTGTATCTGCTAAGACCTCTGTCTTCTGATTGATCTTGTGCCCTAACACTCCAGGTTCATTAGTATGAATGTTGATGCTGGAAGTGTCAGTCTCTCTCTCTCTCTCTCTCTCTCTCTCTCTCTCTCTCTCTCTCTCTCTCTCTCTCTCTCTCTCTCTCTCTCTCTCTCTCTCTCTCTCTCTCTCTCTCTCTCTTTCTCTTACACACACACACACACACACACACACCCTTTATTGTAAAGCACTCTTGTTCTCCTTCATTTAAGCTTGATTTCGTTTCCCCATTCTGACAATCAGAAGTTTATTTTTTTCACCTTTTTTTTTTCTTAAACTATGAGCACTGAAATTGTTTTTTGCCACTTGGGGTTGATAAAATATATATTGTAGTACTGTCACAAACTTTGACAAACATATCCCATTGTCTTTCCATCCATCTCATTTCTGATATAACACTTGCACAAACACATCTTACTCAAATAGAAAAAACATATCTATACTTTACCTTTTACTTTATATTTGGCCATAAAAACTTTTGCCTGTGAACATTTTTGGTATTAGTAATAGACAGTTCTACCAGACATTTCGAATGGCTTGGCTGGGTTTTTATTTTTACTGTACAGTACATTTGCAATGGCTTTTGGTGGCCTCATCCTGTCTCTAAATATAGCCATGACACTTGAATTTGCTGGGTATTCTGCTGCCAGAATCCTGCTTCCTAACTGGTATCATATTGGATGCGTTCATATTGGAACCTGTAGCACCTGTCAAAAATGATTTCTAGAAAATTAAAACAGAAAAAGAAGCACCTGATAATTTGAAAAAAAATATTAATAGTATTGTTTACCTAATGTTCCGTTCACATACTCAAAGTAATCCAATGTGAGCATTTTCTTGCTAAAGTTTCCAGACGAGTAAAAAAACCTCCATCAAAGTTTCTCGGAGCATGAAAAAGTTTAAGAAGACTGTGGCTAAATGTGGCATCATTCCTAAATGGTTTTATGGAATTCATAACAAATAAAGTCAGCTCCTATATATTCTTGTGAGATCATTTAGATTTTTAACCAACACTTGCAAGGTTCTCACAAAGAAAAACTTATTTTTTTACCCTGTATGTGTGATAGTTGAGACGTCAATAAACCCCTAGAAACCACCATAGAAAACTTGTGACACTGACACATGTCCCATTCTTGTCTGATACAAGATTCATCCAGTCTCACATAAAAACGTACCCTGCCAAAAACGTAGAGGGGTTACAATAATAGCCCTTGAATTGTTACATTGTTACATTTTTTCTGCCTATTTGTTTTGCGTCCAAGTCACGTGACTTTCAAGATTCTGGCCGTGACACCAAAAAACATGGCGGACATTTCTCATTTTTTAGTGAAAAAAAACCAATATTTTGAGTTAGTTTCTGCATAAAAATGAGTTTTGATTACATTTCTAGCGAGTAATATATATTTTACTTTCATAATATTCACTTAGTGAATGTACATAATCACTTGCTTGCTCGTTGTTGCGAAGTTTTTTCGGATCTCGCCAGAATAATGTGAAACTGCAACGTTTTCAACATGATCGATCAGGTTGGGGAATTCCCTGGGCATCCCCTCTAAGTCATAGAGTGACGAGCCGAGATCCTGATCACGTGACGAGTGCCCCGACGTGGACGTGGAAGTAAACGGTTAAATATGTTGTGATATGTTTTTTTAAAATGTTTTTATAAGTTAGGGTTAGGGTTACTGTAGGTTTAACTACAGACTAATGTGACTACAAATATGGCGCTGATTAGCATAAAGCTGTATAGCATGACTCCAGGGAAATGTAGTTCTTAGCAAATATTTTTTTTCACAGAAATGGAGGTTGTTAATACTAAAATAAGAGTGCACATAGTAGTTTAAGGGCATGATACACACATTTGTGTAAATATATTTTATAAAATAATATAATAATATAATAATTATAATAATATAATTATTTATTTAAATAATAATATTATTATTTATATAAATATATAATTGTTAAATGTGTGAAAATAAATTTTAACCATTTTTTACCCTTATATTATAGCGCCACCTAGTGATGACTACTCTGGCATGATACATTAGATAAAGAGCTTAACTAAGCGGGCTGAGTCGGGCTCTATCTGACATCATCACACTACACGCCACCGATTGGTCAGGGGGCGGGGCCGTCAGAAGTCAGTTGAAGAGTGACTCTTACGGCGGCTTCTTGTTCATTTTATTCGGCAGGTAATGGCAGCGCAAAAGTCTGTTTCGTGATCCAACTCTGAGGTGCAGATGTTCATAAACCTGGTGGCTGAGGAGAGATTTAAAAAGGGATCTAGATGGGCGATAAGGAGCGACAAGATCTACCAGGAGCTCTGTCACTTCATAGTTGCTCGCGGCTACCAACAGACTTTTCAGAAGCGCAGAGACAAACAAAAAAATTTGAAAAAGTGTCGCCGCTTGAACCTTCTCTCACTCTCATTTTTTAACTTGATATCGAACACAAGTCACAGACCCAGCAGCACATAATATCATATACTCCATGTTCTACATCTTTAGTGGTGTTGTCTTCTTCGTTTAGATCACACAATCAAATACGTCACAGCAGCTTCGCTCCAACCTCCTACTTCTGCTCCAGGTGCTGAATTGTTATGGAAAAGAAACTTGGCCAAGTTGAGTCGAGCCAAGCTGAGATGAGTAGAGCTGAGTAGGTACTAGTGGAAAAGTGCCATTAGTTGCAACATTCCTCCAGATGTTTCTCTTTAGAGTCATTTTGCTTTCCTGGTCCTCCATTGGCCAGGAAGAAAGTTTTTTTTAGATGTGTTGTTACCATCATTTTTAAAATGAGCTCACATTTCTCTACTCTACTCAACTCTAATCTACTACTAATTTAAATATTAAATATGGTTTCTAAGTTCTGTTGTCAATAGGTTTGTATGTTTTTAAAATCTTTGCATAGTGAATTTAACTAAATTACATGCTATTATGAATATTATGCTAAAAATTGTTTTAAAAGTTCCTTATCAATCAGATGTATTTTATGACACTAAAGTGTACAGACTAAAAACTGAGAAAAGAAAAAAAAGAACCACATCTAGCTTTCCGGTCATGTTTTTTTTTATGTGTAGGTGAAGAGACAGAACTTTAGTGATGCATCTCTTACAACAACTGTGACAGTGTTCATTTTAGATGGGAGCCTCATATACCCAGACATTTGATGGCAATGTAGATGAAATATTGAAGTCAGAACCATGTGAGACAGAAAGCTAATAACAGTCAACCGTATGCAACAACTTCTATACAGCTGTCACTTTGAACGCGCCAGGACACTGACATTGGAATCAACAGCTATGAAAGATTGCATTTGACAGTCAGGAATTCTTCTGGCTACACACAATATGATTTTAAGGCCTGATTCGAAGCCCAATTTAGCCTTTTCAACAATTGTAGCCTGATAACAATTTATCCAAGTGTGCTGCCAATGCTATAAATGTAGTAAACAGCCACCTCAGCTGACTCCTCTCAACGGGAAGGAGCAGCGGCTCGACTCCGAGCTCCTCCCGGGTGACCGAACTCCTCACCCTATCTCTAAGGGAGCGTCCAGCCACCCTGCGGAGGAAACTCATCTCGGCCGCTTGTATCTGCGATCTTGTCCTTTTCGGTCACTACCCAAAGTTCATGACCATAGATGATGGTAGGTGCATAGATTGACCGGTAAATCGAGAGCTTCGCTTTTCGACTCAGCTCCTTCTTCACCACGACGGTCCGGTACACCGACCGCATAACTGCGGACGTTGCACCGATCCGTCTGACTGAGGTTCCCAAACCAGATCCCCTTTGGCCCCTGGCTACGCCTAGAAATCCTGTCCATAAAAATTATGAACAGGACCGGTCACAACCCAAGCCGAGGTCACTGAGGTGGTTCATAAGCTCCTCAGTGGCAGGGCACCGGGGGTGGATGAGATTCGCCCGGAGTATCTCAAGTCTCTGGATGTCGTAGGGCTGTCTTGGTTGACACGCCTCTGCAACATTGCATGGAGGAAGGGAACAGTACCGCTGAAGTGGCAAACTGGGGTGGTGGTCCCTCTTTTTTTTTAAAGTGTGTTCCAACTATAGGGGGATCACACTTCTCAGCCTCCCTGGGAAAGTCTACGCCAGGGTACTGGAGAGGAGATTATGGCCGATAGTTGAACCTCGGATTCAGGAGGAACAATGCGGTTTTCGTGCCGGTCGTGGAACACTGG
Organism: Cololabis saira; assembly: GCF_033807715.1. Classification (NCBI taxonomy): domain Eukaryota; kingdom Metazoa; phylum Chordata; class Actinopteri; order Beloniformes; family Belonidae; genus Cololabis; species Cololabis saira. Next base: position 20,814,375 of record NC_084590.1, on the reverse strand, counting down.
ACTAGCTCTATACCCTCCGCAGGGTGTTCGAGGGTTCATGGGAATTTGCCCAACCAGTCTACATGTGTTTTGTGGATCTGGGGAAGGCATTTGACCGTGTCCCTCTTCTGTGGGGGGTGCTGAGTGAGTATGGAGTCCGGGGCCCTCTATTAAGGGCTGTCCGGTCTCTGTATGATCGGAGCAGGAGTTTGGTTCGCATTGCCGGCAGTAGATCAGACTTGTTCCTGGTGCATGTTGGACTCCGGCAGGGCTGCACTTTGTCACCGGTCCTGTTCATAATTTTTATGGACAGGATTTCTAGGAGTAGCCAGGGGCCGGAGGGGATCCGGTTTGGGAACCACAGGATTTCATCTCTGCTTTTTGCAGATGATGTTGTCCTGTTGGCTTCATCGGACCGGGACCTTCAGCATGTGCTGGGGCGGTTTGAGGCCAAGTGCGAGGCGGCAGGGATGAGAATCAGCACCTCCAAATCCGAGGCCATGGTTCTCCATCAGAAAAGGGTTGCATGCCTTCTCCGGGTGGGTGGGGAAGTCCTGCCCCAGGTGGATCTTGGGATCTTGTTCACGAGTGAGGGGACGATGGAGCGTGAGATTGACAGACGGATCGGTGCAGCGTCCGCAGTAATGCGGTCGATGTACTGGACCGTCGTGGTGAAGAGGGAGCTGAGTTGAAAGGCGAAGCTCTCGATTTACTGGTCAATCTACGCACCTACCCTCACCTATGGTCATGAACTTTGGGTAGTGACCGAAAGGACAAGATCGCGGATACAAACGGCCGAGATGAGTTTCCTCCGCAGGGTGGCTGGACGCTCCCTTAGAGATAGGGTGAGGAGTTCGGTCACCCGGGAGGAGCTCGGAGTCGAGCCACTGCTCCTTCCCGTTGAGAGGAGTCAGCTGAGGTGGCTTGGGCATCTGTATCGGATCCTCCTGGACGCCTCCCTAGGGAGGTGTTCCGGGCATGTCCCACCGGGAGGAGACCCCGGGGAAGACCCAGGACACGCTGGAGAGACTATGTCTCTCGGCTGGCCTGGGAACGCCTCGGACTCCCCCCGGAAGAGCTGGAGGAAGTGTCTGGGGTGAAGGAAGTCTGGGCATCTCTGCTGAGGCTGCTGCCCCCGCGACCCGGGAACGGATAAAGCGGAAGAAGATGAGTGAGAGATGACTTCTGAATTCACTTTACGTGATAAATCAACTGTGTAGATTTCAAATACCGGCAGTTTTACGAAAATTGATGGCGATTCAAACATTTGCTCCTGCATGTTCGGAGTTGAGAAGCTCCATAAAGTGGCTCGCCTACAGGCAGCGCCTGCGGAGCGAGCTCGCTCTCCACTCGGCCAGTCCAATCCTCACAGACCCGTCTTGTTTTCCCCACAGTTACATGATGGCAGAAGGCAGGCAGACCCACAACTGTAAGATATTTTTTTATTACTATTCGTAACACTGTTATTCTGTCATTACTAGGGGTGTAACAATATATCGTGCCACAAAATTTCGCGATACAAAAACGTCATGATACGTGTCGTGGAGGTGACAAAGTGTATCGCGATATTGGGTTATTAATATTAATCTATTGTGTTGACTAGCGCATCCGACCACGCGTGACGACCGCGCCTCGACCTGCGGACCAAAATCTTACTACGCTCAGAAGAAACTAGTACCGTTTTGCAGTCCCGTTTTGAGCTCTGAACCTTTACTTATGTAAGGCTGGTGTAGAGTTAAGCCTTACCTTATTAAATTAAACCTTTTTGGGGTTGTGAGTAGGATAAACACGGGCACAACTTCTGCGTGAGTTCGAGTGTACTTCAATGTCCCTCAACAGTGTAGGATTTTAGAACATCAACACAGCACCTAGTGCTGTATCACTCCGCCTAATCTAAAACATACAAACAATTACAGATAAACTGACTAGTGTCATTATAGTCCCTGATTTACAGAATATAAAGAATATATTTATAAAATAATGAACCCTGAATTACCAAAATAACCTTCTTAACAAAAATAAATCTCCTCTTACACTTATAAGGTGAGCATGAATCAGTATTTTTTATGATGTAAAATTGTATGTATTTATTTACTTTTATTTATTTATTTAATTTTAGTTGTTAAATTTCTGGAAAAGAAAAAAGTCAAATCATACATGAGAGAAACTATTCAGTTTGTGGCAAAATATTTTTACTTGTATGAAACTGAAGATGCATAATGCAAACCTGACATTTACTTTTAGTTCAGTTTGTGGAAAATGGTTGGCCTGGCTTTCTCTTTAAAACTTAAACAGTTTTAAAGCATTACAAACTGTAACAATAGGGCAAACGCACAGCATTGTTTTGTATTTTGTGTCTTTCAAATAAAAGACAATTTTTTCCAGTCATATGTTCCTCATTCAAGGTTGTTAAAAAAATACTGCTATAATATCGTATCGTTATCGTGACCTCAATATCGTGTATCGTACCGTATCGTGAGATTAGTGTATCGTTACACCCCTAGTCATTACATTGATTTCTGAGAGTAACTTTAAGTAACGTTAGTTGTAGTACTCGAGTCGTAAAAAGAAATCAGGGGGGATGGTGGATTTTATCATATGGGGACAGATAATTTGTGCTGATTACAAATAATATAATATATAACAAATAATAGACCAAAACACCTGCAGAAATACTGCAGGAATGACATAGCAGCCGTTAAATGCAGCTTTCTGTAAGCTTTAAATATCCACTGGGCTTACATCAAGTACATCAAAACACAACAATAAAAAACATTTTTCTGAACTTATCAATATGACTCTGTCCTTCACAGGATAAGTTAAATGGATCACTGCAAAAACTCCAAATCTTAACAAGAATATTTGTCTTATTTCTAGTTAAAATGTCTCATTTTAGTAAAGAAATCTCATTACACTTAAAACAAGACTCATCACTTGAAAAAACAACAATTTTCACCTGTTTCAAGTAGATTTTCACTTGAAATAAGTAGAAAAATCTGCCAGTGGAACAAGATTTTTTTGCTTGTAATGAGAAGATAAATCTTGTCCCACTGGCAGATTTTTCTACTTATTTCAAGGGAAAATTGACTTAAAAAACGTGAAAATTGTCAAATAAGTTATTTTTCTGGTGATGACTCTAAATGTTGAAATAGCAGTAATACCACATTCATTGATGAAATGACAAGGAAAGGGGGGATGATTTTGACCGTTTTTATTTCAGGGGGGAATGCCATCCCCCCTCATCCCCCCTCAACTCGAGTACTGGTTAGTTGTACTCAGCCTAGGGTAATAGTTAACTTCAGGTGAGGCATCAAAGCTTATAATGGTGGTCAGAGCAAAGAATTCTTCTGAAAATGACATCTGTTACATAGAACACTTTTTGACTTAACTTGGAGACAGACATTCAATTTGGCATGATTCTTTATAACTAAAATAGCTGGTGATTAATAGAGGCATTTTCATCATAGATAATTCAGCTAATATAATGATTATAATAATGATTGTAATAACTAATTTAACAGTGTTCATTGGACATTTAACTATATATACAATATTTTTGAATTAGTCAACAAAACAATATTTATAACAATTTAACATCACATATCCTGGATGTCTCCTGTCAGCAGACAGAGATTGTGCAGGATGCAGCAATCACTTTGGGGGCAAATAGAGGCCGGATCTCCAAAGCCCGGAGGAAGATGGCTCTCCAGCGGGTTTTGAGCATTCCGGAGGTTCCGCTCAATCACGTTCCTGGCCTTGGCATGGTGCCTGTTGGATCTGCTTCAACTTGGCCTGTTGATTAAAATACAGGTAACATAAAATACATGTAGTGTTTCAAATGGATAGATAGAAACTTCAGTGATCCCGAGGGAAATCCAGGAATGCAAATGCAAAGTAACAACTGTAATAAATAATATTGTAATATTTATTCTGTGTTTTTTCTTACTTGCTACAGGATGGCGGTATGTGGTTATGAGGGTCACAGGATGCTGCAGGCAAGGGGGAAGAAGCAGCAGCTGGTGGATAGAGGGACTCCTTGTACAACTTCTTGACACCGAAGGGAAGAGCTTGCGGTTCAAACAGCACTACTTTTTTGGTTCAGCAGGTGGGAGGATTCTGACATGGCACCATCTATGGCAGCAGCCGCACAGTGGAGCCCCCACCTCCTCCATCTCTCCTGGCTTGGGGAAATGGATGGCCATCATCTCCTTCACTACATTGTGGACAATTCTGCCAACTGTGGCTCTGGGTATGGTGAAGATGTCTGCTGACACTCTGTATGAGGTGCTATCTTCCAGCCAGTACAGACAAACAGCCACCTCGATGTCATGGCTCCATCCATGTGGCTGTTGCCGAGGCAACATCTGGAGCAGCACGTTGATGGATCTCTGGAGTCTAAGAGCTGGTTTCAGGTCGGCCTCAGAGAAGAACCTGCAGAGGATCGGCACATGGTTGTTTATTTGCACGTACCTCCGAGGATTTTGATCCTATTTAAAAACAAAAAAAGAAATGTATATATTTAATATCTATTCCACTTATTTATTAATTATTTATTAATTATCAATTAACACCCCAATATTAATTTATTTATTCGTCTTTAACTGTTTACTGTGTTTGTTCATGATTATTTCACCTACAGTAGATGTAGTTAATATTATGTAATGTAAATGTCTCATTAAACGTTATGTATCATGTATTCCTATTGCTTCTATTATAAAAATGTCTGTTCCAACTTCTCTGGTTATTTATATTTCATTTAAAAATATGTACAGATGTATAAAGACAAATATTTTAGTCCAGACACATTTGCAGATAAAACCAATCTGATATCTTAAGTTATCTTTATAAGATAATAACTTACATAGCCAGAGACAAAGGCTAATATTGCACGATTTCACCACAAGGTGGTGGTGGGGCATCAACACTATCAAATGTCAGATGTCAAGTTGGATTGAAGGTTGGAAATGTATGAATGAAAGGGGTGGATCTAAAGCATCACTATTCCACAGTTCGGGGAGGATCCTGTTAATCATGTTTCATATCTTAATATTTCTAAACCGTATCATAATCATTTCGTTAACTTTAATAATCATGGAAAACAAAGTGCTGCATTAGGGAAACTTTGTGAGGTAACTTACAAAGCCAGAGACGCTAGGATAGCGCAACGTCTTTCCAAACTCCTCCTCCTGGCTCTTCTCAGATCAGCAGCCTCTTCTGCTCCCAGAAAAGCAGCCAACGGCGACGATAGCTGATATGGTTGCCGGTCCATATTTGCCAACAATGCAATTCAATTTGCTCTCTTAAATACTATTAAATAACGCGATCCACAAACAATAACCTTTACCGGTTTTTATTCCCCCCCGGCGTTGGGTCGTGATGTACAGAAAATTCTTGGCTCGTGAGACTTAAAAGCACAAAACTAAACAAATTAGAATAAATAACACGTACTATGAAAGGATATTGTTGCTGCTTTATTAAAAATAGGCATTACATTGTTATAGTATACACTTGTGGCAGCCTACATCAGCGCATCAGAGTATTGTATATTGACGGAGGCTGCGTCGGGTATTGCGCAATACCAGCAAGAACGCATCGTCTCAAACTGTTCGTGTGCTTGTGTTCTTGCGAGTTCATTCTTCCAAGAGCGACTTGCAAGAACGTACTCTCCAAGAACACAAGTCTATACTTTGCGTTCTTGGTATTGAGAAAGGCCCCAGATATACACAGAAGGGTTAACGAGACACAGGTGCAGACGATCAAGGCAGATGGGAACAAGGGAAGTCAAAACAGAACTGAAACACAAAGAGACAGGTTTCAAAATAAAACAGGAACTGACCAAACCGTGACACCAATCTGAATGTGGATCAGATAATTCCATGCTGATAAAAAGAGAGAACAAGTTGCTTTAGCACATAATACAGCCTTTCCATGTTCCATCTCTCTGTCTCAGTCTACATTTCCATGCCTTATCAGTCTCACTACTGCCATCTAAACGCTATTTTACCATACTGAGATAAAATCAAGTCTCTTCTTTGTGTGTGTGCCTGTGTTGGTGTGATTTTGTTATCATGTGTTATTGCTTTCAACACATTACAACCTCTTCTGTGTCAGACTCATTCTATGAAAGGTCTTATCACTGGGTGGAAATACCAACTCAACAACCTGTACACCCGCTGGATTAATAGAGGAGACAAAGAAAAAGATATGTAGAGGAGTTAGAGACAGTGGAGGGAAGAAAAGTGAGAGCGACAGAAAGCATTATAGATGTGCAGAAATGGAAGCAAAATAAAGCTAGATCTATTTGGCCTTGCACATACATCAGGCTGTTGTAAAGTGTATAAAACATATTCACTTATTTTCCTTAAGATATTGTTTCACAATGGGGGTATGTAAGCTTTGACTGAAATGATAGGCTGAATAAAAGACAAAAAAGAAAGTGTAGGGCAGTGAAAATGACATACATCTTCCTACATTTTAGTCACTTTATTTGCCTTAAATGTAAAATATTCAGTTTTCTTCATTTTAATGTTTTTCTTTCCCTTTTCTTTAACATTTCTTCTTTCTTCCGACTCTTACTTAATAACCAAGGATATGTTTGTCACCCTTTTTTCATACCTTCCTTCTTTCCTTCTTGACCTTCACATGTTCATATATATTTCCATCTCCGTCTTTAAAATATTTTCCTTGGTCTATAAGGCATAACCAGCCTCTTTGGTCAGGGTTGGCTGGGCTTTGTTGCTCTCCTACTTGTTTCTTCTCTTCCTTTTCCCACTGCCTGGGTTTTGTTCCCTCAGCCTTTAATCGGCTTTACTGGGTTTGGGTTCGTCTTTTCCTAGATTTACCCTTCTTGTTGTCACAGGATTATTCCTGTCAAAAGTGGCCGGACTTCCTTTTTCGAAGAGTGAGGTTTTTTTCTCCTCTTTTTCTCTGTTTGCAAGTGGATGCTACAAGCATGAGCATACATTTATGTTTTTTATTCCAATTCAGTACAATCACTGAGATCAATTCAGTAGTTTACCAAAGGTTTAGGGTTGTTTTTTTTGGGAGCAGGTACAGTAACAGAGGTATTGAAACTGCCCCCACAGCCCAAAAAATAGTGGATGGTACAGAAGAGTCCTTTTGTGCTACTACGCAAGGTTCAGTAAGGTTTTGGGCTGTCTCAATGACCTCTGGAGAAGCTTTCTATTAGCAGCAGTACAGTTGTTTGTCAGCACTGCTAATGCAGTGCAGCCCACCAGCATACCTTATTTAAGGATGCTCGTGAGGATTGAAGAATACCACTTAATTTTCTGTTTTCTATATGTTTATATGTGTACATGTGGGTTTGTGTATATGAATGTGTGCATGCGTGTGTGTGTATGTATGTATACATACATCTTTATGTGCGTATGTATGAATGTATGGGTGTCTGCATTCAGTTCCCCTTGGTGGCAGGATCCTGGGAGTCCTTGTGGTTTTGGGAGGTTCGGGAGCGGGGTTCGAGCTGGCATGAGTGTCTGGGCCCTTGTTGGCAATGCCCTTGGATTGGTTGGATGACTCCCATCGCTCTCTGTCGCTGTAAAGTATATATATATAAAACATATTCACTTATTTTCCGTAAGATATTGTTTCACAATGGAGGTATGTAAGCTTTGACTGAAATGATAGGCTGAATAAAAGACAAAAAAGAATAGTGTAGGGCAGTGAAAAGGACATACATCTTCCTACATTTTAGTCACTTTATTTGCCTTAAATGTAAAATATTCAGTTTTCTTAATTTTAATGTTTTTCTTTCCCTTTTCTTTAACATTTCTTCTTTCTTCCAACTCTTACTTAATAACCAAGGATATGTTTGTCACCCTTTTTTCATACCTTCCTTCTTTCCTTCTTGACCTTCACATGTTCATATATATTTCCATCTCCGTCTTTAAAATATTTTCCTTGGTCTATAAGGCATAACCAGCCTCTTTGGTCAGGGTTGGCTGGGCTTTGTTGCTCTCCTACTTGTTTCTTCTCTTCCTTTTCCCACTGCCTGGGTTTTGTTCCCTCAGCCTTTAATCGGCTTTACTGGGTTTGGGTTCGTCTTTTCTTGACCTCTGGAGAAGCTTTCTATTAGCAGCAGTACAGTTGTTTGTCAGCACTGCTAATGCAGTGCAGCCCACCAGCATATCTTATTTAGGGATGCTCGTGAGGATTGAAGAATACCGCTTCATTTTCTGTTTTCTATATGTTTATATGTGTACATGTGGGTTTGTGTATATGTATATATGAATGTGTGCATGCGTGTGTATGTATGCATACATACATCTTTATGTGCGTATGTATGAATGTATGGGTGTCTGCATTTAGTTCCCCTTGGTGGCAGGATCCTGGGAGTCCTTGTGGTTTTGGGAGGTTCGGGAGCGGGGTTCGAGCTGGCATGAGTGTCTGGGCCCTCTTTGGCAATGCCCTTGGATTAGTTGGATGACTCCCATCGCTCTCTGTCGCTGTAGAGAAGTCTCTGCTACCTGGCAGGGGCCTTCCTGTGCCCCCTGGGGTGGGCTGGATGGGTACCCACAACCCGCCCCAGGGTTTGCAGGGGGGCCCATTGTGGATTGCGGATGTTTTGGTGGCTGGTGGGGAGTATCTGGGCTGGCTCTCGGCTGATGCTGTAGGGGGCCTGGATACTGGTGTTGGTGTGGTGCCTTGTGCTGGCCAATTAGGGACAGGGGACTTCCTGGTCCTTTTTTTGTTGCTCAGTGGCGTGCTGGGGGGCTGGACTTTTTGTGGGTGTATATTAGGGATGCAACGGTTCACGGTATAAAACCGAACCGTTCGGTTCGCCCTCCACGGTTCAATATGCCCTTGTGTGCCGCGGATTTTCGGTTTTGCCATTAATTTTGTATTTAATGCTTTACAATCCGCGTGTTTGTGCGAGCCTGTCAGCTGCTGCGGGAAAAGCGCTCCTCACGAGTCGTAGCTCCGCCCACTCCCCCGCACGCAGAGCTCATGCTCGCCATGAGCGCTCGTGCTCATGGCGGAGGGAGTTGAGAAAAAAGGTTGGAAGAAGCACCGGCTTCATTCAAATCTCTGGTGTGGCATCATTTCGGTTTCGCTGTTGATTACGACGACGATGGAGTGAAAATAGTTAACAGAGCTTTTCCTGTCTGTAATCATTGCTTGAGACCGGCTAGTGGAAGATCAGAGTCTCCGCCTGGTCAGTGAAACGTTACACTGACCAGGCGGAGACGGGCTCTGAATCTGATCTTCCCCTAGCCGGTTTATTTGCAGGAAGGAAACGAACAGCTTTACAGTCTTAAACAAAGGCAGACTCCAACTCTAATGTCTCGGGCAAACTTTCCCAACAATTAAATTAGAACACCTGAAGAAGAACTCGGGGCTCTGCCTGCCACCGGCTCCCTTCATGATGTGCATTCCTGTGACAGGCAAAGAGATGAGAGAATTCAGGCTGATCTCCCCCACTTTGTAACTCTCCCATATCAGGGTCGCTAGAATACTTTGTAATATTGTAATAATTATAATAATTATAATCATTTACAATATTTTTCGCGGAGGGAAACCGTCCGACGCTCACGCCCCCACGTCGTCCATATATTTCTGATAATGTACACCTCGTCGGGCATTATTATATCCCTTACGTATTTTGTAGTGTATACCTACTGTACTGAGTTGTCAAGATTAAGACTGTTGACTATAAAGAATTATAGTAATTCACATTTTGAAAAGTGATAAGAGAAATAAACAGATCATTTTGGAAAAAAAGCTCTCTTCATGCACATTAAGGCTGATTTATGGTTCCGCGTTACACCAAGAGCTTATGGCGTGGGGTATGTGGCAACGCGCACCCCTACGCCGTTGGCTCTGCGTCGATTTAACGCAGAACCATAATTCAGGCACACAAACCAAAACCGAACCGAAACCGTGGCTCAAAAACCGAAACCGAAGCCGAACCGTGGGCTACCTGAACCGTTGCACCCCTAGTGTATTTAGGTATATATCTATGTGGAAATGCGTGTATCTAGACATATATGGACAGTAACAAGTATATGTATATATGTATGCTTTAATGTGTGAGTAAGTGCTTGTAATCAATAAGATTGATTGTACACAGGTCTAAATAATGTATGTTTTTATGTATAGATGTATATGGGTCAATGACAAATAAGGATTTTCAACAGGTAAAGTTTTTTAGTTTTTTGTCAAGATGAATTGGCACTAGCCTTAAAAAAAACTTGTGGTGCAACCATTCATATTAAAATAAATTAATTTCCAGAACATCTTGACAATATTTTTTTTTTTACAAGTTTTCAGTATTATACAAAAATGGTTGGTTTTTTAATGGTCGCGCCACATGATATTTCATAAAATGGACGTCAGTCAAACTTTGTTTGTATATTATGATGGAAATATATATACAAATGTGTTGCAATCTTATACACTACAAGACAGTTCAGAAATCATGCCAGATAGAGCAGAAGATTGATTTAAATACATTTAGAGTGATTTAAAAAAAAAAAAAAGTTTTCAAAACAAGAGTCATGGTTGGACGGTCGCACCACATGACATTTTGACGCTTAAAACAACAACAAAATCCCAAATAACTAGTGTTTTTTGTAAAATTCAAGTGCGTCCATATGTGGGACAGGTAGGTAATATATATGGTATTTTTTTATCCATTTAAACCTTTTTTGAATTGAAAAAAAAAATCTGTTTTTCAGAAAATATAGGCGTCACGTCATTGACCCATATACTGTTTACAGTATATATACATTTTTTTCCTCCTTGCATGTCTGTTTTCTCAAAAAAAAAAGTTCCTATATGGGAGCTGGATCCTTGTTTTGTTTAATGAAGCTGACAATAATTTACTTTTTTTTGAGAAATGTGTAGTTCCAGGTCATTGTTAGAGCACCATAGAGGTAGTCTGCAGCCAACATTCCAGCAGGCAGACATGTGGCCATTCTTGTGGTGACCATACCAGTCGTACTACAGTGATTCCATGGAAAGGAAGGCTGACTATCTTTTCCACATATGTCATTTTTTGCTACTTACAAGTATGTAATGTATATCTTTCCTACATAAATATATCCCAACTAACATGCCTTCTTCCTTTCTTTCTTTTGCTTCACATAGTCTATTATCTGTCTATTTTTTAGGTCTCATTAATGCAAAATGTAATAAATACATAAAACAAAAAGCCAAACTTTCAGGCACCACTATTTACCCAAAACACTGGACAAATTAAAATTTGACCTTCAGATGGCTCTGCATGACAAATATTAGTCTCACCACATTTTATCAAATTATTAATGCGGGGAGCCATGAAATTATGACATCACTGCACTGATGACAAAGTAGTGCTTCAAGTAAACAAAGGGGCAGTCAAATTAATTGCAGCAGTGTGATTTATTGAACTGATTCACCGCATGGTGTTACAAATCCTAGCATGAAGAAACCAGAAGGCATGGCAGCCATCTAGGGACTGGCATTTAGTCTGGGAGTACCCGTCCTTCTTTTGTACCTCTCTTTTAGCTCATTTTCTTCCCTCCACCCACTCTTTATTTAACTGGCTTTCTGTAAAGGTCCTGCTGTCAGCCTCCACCTGTCCCTGCCACCATAAACAAAGACAACCAGAAGACAAAGTGCTCTATTTCTTCTATTGTGTCTGCTCTCTTTTCTCTTTCTTTTACATTTTCTCCTCTTTATTTCCCCCAATTCCTTTCTTCCATGTAATTTCTCCCTTGTTCTTTTCATCCTATATTGTTCTCTTTCAGAAATCTTTTTGTTCCTCCATCATTATGTTAATTATGTATTTATTGTAATGTTTAATATATTTATTCTTGTGACAGACATACAGTATCTATAAAGGTATTTTCCTTCAATCAATCCTCCGTCCATTATCTATGCCCGGTTATTCCTATTCATGGTGTTGTGCTGGTTCAGTTAATAAAAAGTTATTAATAATCGTCTTATGATAGTTATTAATAATGAATAAAGAGTATTACTTATCAAAATGAATTAATCAAAACGGGGCACCACCTGACTTATCAGGAAAATAATAACTAAACAGCAAAATCAGTCTCTAAGTAGCTGTTATTCCCTACGTGCCAGCCTGTTGCCAGGGGTGGCATTACAGAACAACAGTGGAGGAAGGAGTCCGAGCACAGACATTTGCAACCAGCAGCTGTGGCAAATATGTATGAAATAAACACAAACAACTTCTCTCATTCAAATTAATCTGAATTTATTTACACAAGTGTTAAAAGATAGTGACAACAAACAAACAACAAATTCTGATGGCTAAACTACACATAAACAACAACTAACTAACACTAAACACAAACTTCAGATCATCTACGTGTGTATGGGTGTAAGCGCATATATGTGTGTGTGTGTGTGTGTGTGTGTGTGTGTTCGTGTGTGTGCATGTTTCAGAACAACGTCACGTGACGTGGACCTAAAACAAAATGGCGAACAACGTCACGTCATGTAAAGGGGCTTTCACATAGAGAGCGCACAGCGACGGCCGGCGGCGGCTTTCCAATTCATTGTGTATGTGTTGCCGCTGCGCAAGGGTGGCGCAAGAGGGTGCATGCCGCCGGGTTTGCGCGGTGGCAAGGGCGCAAGAGGGCTGCCGCTGCGAATTGAACATTTTTTTATTTCACCGTGCGCCCTGTGACCACATCCCGGCGGTGTCCAATAGAAGAGAAGGTGGTGGAGGGTGAAAAAAAACTTGCAGGTTGTAGATCAGAGACGATCAACATGGAGGAAAGAATGATCTTGGCTGTGAGCATGTGAGGAGCTGTGGGATGCGAGACTGCAGGCCTATCGTGACCTCAACAAAAAGGGACAAAAGTGGAGAGAAATCTTCCAGAATTTGGAAATACCTGGTGTATTTAAAAGTGGTAGAAATGTGATATTCTTTTGCTCTTTTAACAATAAAATGTTAGTTTAAAATAAAATATAGCATTTCCATGCCTCATATTAGGATCAATTGAATCATTTATCAATATATGGTTATGAAAAGACCATGTGTCAATACTTTTGTAAACTGAAGCACATACTACATGTACACTCAGTATATCTAAAAATCTAGATGACTGACATGAGCTAAAAAACAACATAGTTCAGAAAGGTTTTTTAATAAAATATGTTTTTAACTATTTATAATGGATGACTTGAAGAAAAAAATGGAAAAACTTGAGGGACAGATATATAAAGGAGAGGGAGGGAGGCCAGGAGTTAAGTTGCAATGATGGGCTGCCTGAAGTTTGTTGTGATCCTGCTGAGGCTCCAACTCTCCCCAACAGGCTGTCAAACTGCTCCCTGTTCAGCCTGAAGTAGACCTGGTCATCATGGAGCTGTATTTACTGAGATCGGCCTTCTCTGTATACTGTATGCAACATAGTTGAGAACCTCTCAGAACACCTCTGCAACATTTTTTCTAGCCTTATAATTTGCGTGATAGACCAAAATTATAATCTTGACAACAAAACAACTGTATACTCAAGGTAAGAGTATGAGACAGTATGTTGAGTTCAATGGTGCTTTGTGCGCTGTTATGTCCAGATTTTTATTTTCTGGCCTGGTTTACCATACACAGAACTGCAGCAGACTGCAAATGCCTCCATTATGCAAATCATTTCCTGACCACACAAACAAGTCGGGACCAATCAATGTCAATCCCCATTCCCTCGGCCAATCAATGTCATTCTCTTTCCACCAAAACAGGGTCTAATCGAAAGGTATTGTTCCTCAGGCCATGCATTCTCAATCAGCGTGGCCAGAATGTTTAAAATTCTCACATCCAACACTGTACCACACAACTTCAAGAATTATGTGTCCAACAGGAAAGGATGAAAGTGGATGTGGTGACTCAGCAAAACTAGAGAAAGTAAAGAATCCAATTTGGGAACTTTTTTGTCAGGTGCTTGAGGTCAATAAAAGTAGGACTTGCAAATATACTGTTAGGATTGTATGAAATTGTTTAAAGGTTTGAAGGGTTTTTCTATAAGATTCTACACTGGTGGTTGCTCTCACGCAGTGAGGGAATCGAAAACAGCATAGTTTATTTCTAATGCTACCAGAACCAAAACATCAAGCCCTAAAAATCGAGGAACCAGTAAAATACTTCATGGTACTAACTACACTAAAGGCGCTTTTACACTAGTACCTACTCAGCCCGACTCGACTCGCCTCGCCTCAGTTTTGTGCTTTTCCACTAGGGGTCGAGGCGTGCTGAGTAGATACTTTTTCTGTATCTACTCTGCCGAGGATCTAAGCGTGCTGAGTCGGGCTGCATCTGACGTCATCACACTACACGGCATTGACAGGCAATGGCAGCACAAAAGTCTGTTTCGTGATCCAACTTTGAGGTGCAGATGTTCATAAACCTGGTGGCTGAGGAGAGAATTAAAAGGGATCTAGAAGGGCGATAAGGAACGACAAGATTCACCAGGAGCTCTGTCACTTCTCAGCCGCTCGCGGTTGCCAGCTGACTTTTCAGCAGTGCTGAGACAAACAAACAAAAAAAAACGTTGCCGCTTGAAGCTTCTCTCACTCTCATTTTTTTACTTGATATCGAACACAAGTCACAGACCCAGCAGCACATAATATCATATACTCCATGTTCTACATCTTTAGTGTTGTTGTCTTCTTCATTTAGATCACACAATCAAATACGTCACAGCAGCTTCGCTCCAACCCTCCTACTTCTCATCTGGGTATTGAAAAGAAATTAGGGCAAGGCGAGTCCAGTTGAGACAAGGCGTGGCGAGTCAAGTCACGCTGAGTAGGTACTAGTTTAAAAGGGCCATATCATGGCATAACAAAAACAGCGAAAGGGGCCATAACTGATTGACAAGGAGCTGCTTAAGGACAGACAGGGACCTTTACAACAAAGCTATGAACAACCACATATCTATCCTTGAAGCCTCAGCTTTTACCTCTCTATAACCCCCATCCAATTTCCATATTTTCTTTAATAGTCATAAGTTCCTTTTATCTTATAAAGGGGTTGGACTCATGGGCTCTGTGTGGTGTCATTAAAGTCACTGAAGATAGTTTTAATTGTTGGTGAATTGGTCTTTTATGACTAATGTAGCTGCAAGAAGAGGTTGCTTGTACTATTTAATCAGCCATTATGTAATACGCACTACCTACACACTCTGCAGTGAGATAATAAGGGTGAGGGAAATAGTAAGCTCTGAATTAGAAGTAGGGGAAATTAAGAGAATGACAGGCAAATTGACCTATTTTATATATACTGTATATGTATGTATATATATATATATATATATATATATATATATATATATATATATATAAATATATATATATATATATATAAATCTGTATCAGTGACCCCCACATACAGAAAAATAAGGTAAAGAAAAGAGAAGCAGTGCTATAATTTCAATAAACAAAATGTTGAACTGTGCTGTAAATTTATGAGCATCGCTCTTTCACAGTTCAGGACCATCTACTATAAAAGTAATTTCTTTGTAGTATAGACAGGCCTTAAGAGTAGCTCTTTGCTCCAAGGGGACAAAATGTTCCCATGGAATCCTTTTTTTTTCATTTAAAAAAGGGGACAGAAAAAATTTGAAAAAAAAATTGAGAAAAACAATTGATTTTTAAAATGTTCTATTTAGGTGAACTGTGTTGCACATCAGTAATTTACACTGATTTCAAAAACTGCTTTTACTTTTAGTACTTTTAGTTTAATCTTTTTTATTTTTCATATTTTGTGAGTCCTGTGCATTTTTATCTGGAAATTGAAAACATCATAAAATTACACTTTCATTACTGTACAATTCAAAGCCAGCAGGGAAGCAGGTCAGCTAAAAAGAAAGAAAGAAAAAACAATAAATACAAATTTAGTAATTAAAAAAAAAAATAAATAAATAAAACATTGCGTTTTAAAAAGGAGCATAAACCAACTCCAGCTCCAGACCAGTAAACTGTCTCGAGCATTCAGTTATGTGTTAATACACAGCCAAATCTGAGCAATGACATCAAAGAAGCAGTTGTTGGTGTCAACAAATCTATTCATTGTCTTTAGTTTGCTGACTTCATGAGTGCTAGTTTTGGTTTCACTCTTATTCTGACATACCATACCATACTCCTGAATATTGAAAAAGTATGGTACCGTATTTTCGCGAGCATTCGGCGCACCGTGTGGAAAGGCGCACCCTCATTTTTGTGTGTCGTTTTTAGATTTAAAACATACATATGGCGCACCGACCCAAAAGGCGCAGTCTACAGAGCAGAGCTGCACACACGCGTGCCGCAAAACACGCCGGCCGGAGAACACACACACCCGCTGCAGAACGCACACACATGCAGAACGCACACACAAGCACACAAGCGCTTATTTAAAAAATAGAGCAGGAGCAAAACCTCTGTTTCTGCATTAAAGAGCTCCACTAATTCAGCTGCGCCAGTCCGAATTTCCTCGGTGTCAGACACTTTCTGCACAACAGTAAATAAACTTTTCATACCCCGTTGTGCGGATCCTCCACCGCGCAGAGCCCGTCTCTCCCCAGCGGGGTGGAGCAGCGCGCGTCACAGCGGCTTTAACCTGGAATGTGACCTGTTCGGACCGGCTGGGACCGAAGCCACCCACCTGTATGGGAGCAGGGGCTCCCGGGGAAAGACCAGCGGCATTTCGGCCGGATCTGCCCCGGGGATGGTGCGCCCTGGCCCGGCAAACCCGCGGCGGGAGCCTGGCGGCTCCTGAGCGCATCCTCTGCATCTTGGTTACCGGAGATCAAACCGACAGATTTGCCTGAAAATCTCGCAGGGTGAAGTTGATCCGACCTGGGACAGACCCCTGAAATCTCTGCTCCTAAAGCGGGTGGGAACCAGGAGAATTTGATCTGATCCAGCTTCGGGAACCTGGAAGTCGGGTTGCAGCAGCGCGCGTCACAGCGGCTTAACCGGGAATGTGACCTGTTCGGACCGGCCGACACCGAAGCCATCCACCTGTATGGGAGCAGGGGCTCCCGGGGAAATACCAGCGGCATTTCGGCCGGATCTGCCCCGTGGATGGTGCGCCCTGGCCCGGCAAACCCGCGGCGGGAGCCTGGCGGCTCCTGAGCGCATCCTCTGCATCTTGGTTACCGGAGATCAAACCGACAGATTTGCCTGAAAATCTCGCAGGGTGAAGTTTATCCGACCTGGGACAGACCCCTGAAATCCCTGCTCCTAAAGCGGGTGGGAACCAGGAGAATTTGATCTGATCCAGCTTCGGGAACCTGGAAGTCGGGTTGCAGCAGCGCGCGTCACAGCGGCTTTAACCGGGAATGTGACCTGTTCGGACCGGCTGGGACCGAAGCCACCCACCTGTATGGGAGCAGGGGCTCCCGGGGAAAGACCAGCGGCATTTCGGCCGGATCTGCCCCGGGGATGGTGCGCCCTGGCCCGGCAAACCCGCGGCGGGAGCCTGGCGGCTCCTGAGCGCATCCTCTGCATCTTGGTTACCGGAGATCAAACCGACAGATTTGCCTGAAAATCTCGCAGGGTGAAGTTGATCCGACCTGGGACAGACCCCTGAAATCCCTGCTCCTAAAGCGGGTGGGAACCAGGAGAATTTGATCTGATCCCGCTTTGGGAACCTGGAAGTCGGGTTGCAGCAGTGCGCGTCACACGCGCTGCAGAACACAGAACACACACGCACGTGTGCTTATACCATGGGTGCTTCACACCCCCCACCTTCCCCCTTTAACGTCTGTGGCTGGTGTCATTCACGTCCGCAGACCACGGGTGCTTCACACACCCCCCCTTCCCCCTTGTCTGTGGATGGTCTCCTTCACGTCCGCAACTCCCCCGGGCTTCACCCAAAGCATAGATATGGCGCACCGTTTCATAAGGCGACCGGCACATTTTAAAGAAAAAAAAAAAAAAAAAGGGCGCCTTATGGTCGCGAAATTACGGTAAGTCCTTTCATAGCTACAGTATTGTACCAAAGCAGCAAACTCCCTCAACACAGACCTGGAACTTGCTATCTCAGTCCCTAGTGAGCATGAGATAAAAGTGCCAAAAAGAAAAGAAAGAAAATTAGTTCACAGATCCTGACATTTTGTATATTGTTGATTACCTAAAAATGGTTCAAATTGCACACAGATTAATTTATTATCTCTCATGGAAAAATCCATTGACTAATAAAGCTGGTTCGATAAATCCTGTTGCTTACCTTTCTTATTTTCAAATCATTGCTATCTCACTGTATATAGTACACACATATGTGTGTGAGTGGTTAGGTTCAATAGGAACAAAAAGCCATTTGTTGACTAAGGTAAAGTAAAGTGATTTCAAAGGTGCAGCCATTGTGTCTGTTACGCACAGAGGTAGGATTTTTTAGGTCACAGTTTGTCACACTCTGACATGTACAATCATTATTCCATTGAATAATTTAAGTAATTCTTGTAAAATGCAATTGTAACGTGCAACAATTGTTCATTTTTATTACACGATTGACTAATTTCCTCCTTTTATCACACATGGAAGGCTCCAAGAGGAAAAGTATGTTTTACTAATACACACACACACATATATATATATATATATATATATATATATATATATATATATATATATATATATATATATATATATATATATATATATATATATATGTGTATATATATATATATATATATATATATATGTGTGTGTGTGTGTGATGTACTGAATGTGTATATAAAATATCATTCTTTTGCCTTCCTTTTCTATGCTCCATCCTCCCAACTCTATCTTCTCCTGTTCACTCTGTCCACCTTTTCCTCTTCCCTCTAAGCGGTATTTCCTCAAATCCGCTACATGCTATCACTGCTCTTGGCCTGCACAGTCACTCTGTCTTCTGTCTGTTCTGGAAAACTTTTTTATGCTGTTATGCTATCATCTCTCTCCTTCTTTCTCTCTTCTCTGTCATATGCTTCTTTTTCTGCACCTGGCCGCGACACTTCCCCCATCACTGTGGTTTCCCCTCTCCACCTCTATGACAGCTTCACATTAATCATTCCTAAAACTGCTTTCCTTACCTTCCTCCACTCTCCTTTTCTCCCTTTTATTCTGCATGCATATTTCTTTATATATCTGTCAGTTTTTCCCTTCAATGGGCCATCATGCATCTTGATTCTATCCTCTCATTGAATCTTTGTTTATACACGTTGAACAAAAATTTTATCATCCCACTATCCTGGAGTATCACCAGGAATTTTGTGCACCTTGAAAAAATTTCCCGTTGGGCCTTTCCAGCACAGCCAATTAAAACTCCACATGATTGCTATAACCAAAGCTTTCACCAAAATGAAAACATTAGCCTTATAAACACATTAGTGTTCCTCTAAAAATTGAGGATAAATATCACAACTAAGAAGATATTTCTTCAATAGAAGTTGCAATAATACTTAACCAAACATTTTGTTTGATAATAACATCATTATACTGTACATATATATAGACTTTATTACAGGCTCATGGCCCACATGGTAGGAACAATACAACACATAAGAGAATAAAAAAATAAAAGAATAAAATACAAATGCATATATAGAGAGACAAATATAAAATACAGTTTACAGTTCAAGAGAGACACTCATTCCACCGTCCTCTAATGGTGGACGTGTACCTGACAGAGCTATGGCTGGGGTCCGTCATCAGCCTAATTAGACCATTCAATGACGAGTCCAGTCGGCACATGAACTTATATGTCAGGTTCCTTAAGAGAGCCTTAAAGGTGGTGAGACCCAAGGAGCAGAGGAGCTCACTAGCTCTGGTGCTCCTAGGTTTATGTAACAGGATTCTTAGACAATCGTTGTAGGCTACTTGTAGTTTTTGAAGGCTCCCCCTTTTATAGTTCACCCACAATGGGGCTGTATATAGGGGGGTGCAGTATGTTCTAAACAGGTTTACTTTTACCTCAGTAGTACAATGATGAAATTTTCTAACCAACATATTTGCTTGTATATAAAGCATTCTCCTCTGTCTTAACATATCTTCATCATCCTCAAGGGTATCTGTAATGATGTGACCAAGATATTTTGTACTTTTAGCCACACATACTGTTTGCCCAGACAGGCGAAAGTTTGGGAATCTGAGCTCCCCATCTTCCTTAGCTCTACAGATTAAGACCATGCTCTTCTTAGCATTATACTTGATGTTAAAATCTAACCCATAGTTCGAACATATATTTAAAAGCTGTTGGAATATATCAATTAAATATTACATTTAAACACAGAGAAGGTTATCCATGCACATTAACAAAACAATCCATCCATCCATTTTCCACCACTTATCCGGAACTAGGTCGCGGGGGCAGCAGTCTCAACAGAGATGCCCAGACTTCCCTCACCCTAGACACTTATTCCAGCTCTTCCGTGGGGAGTCTGAGACGTTCACAGGCCAGCCGAGAAACATAGTCTTTCCAGTGTGTCCTGGGTCTTCCCCGGGGTCTCCTCCTGGTGAGACATGCCTGGAACACCTCCCTAGGGAGGCGTCCAGGAGGCATACGATGCCCAAGCCACCTGAGCTGACTCCTCTCAATGTGAAGGAGCAGCAACTGGACTCAGAGGTCCTCCCGGACACCTCACCCTATCTCTAAGGGAGCGTCCAGCCACCCTGCAGAGGAAACTCATCTCGGCCGCTTGTATCTGCGATCTTATTCTTTCGGTCATTACCCAAAGTTCATGACCATAGGTGAGGGTAGGTGTGTAGATTGACCGGTAAATCGAGAGCTTCGCCTTTCGGCTCAGCTCCTTCTTCACCACGACAGTCCGGTACACCGACCGCATAACTGCGGACGCTGCAACAATCCATTTGTCAATCTCACGTTCCATCTTTCCCTCACTCATGAACAAGACCCCAAGATACTTGAACTCCTCCACCTGAGGCATGACTTGTCCATCTACCAGGAGAAGGAACGCCACCCTTTCCCGGTGGATAACCATGGCCTCGGTTTTGGAGGTGCTGATTCTCATCCCTGCCGCGTCGCACTCGGCTTCAAACCGCCCCAGCACATGTTGAAGGTCCCGGCCCAATGAAGCCAACAGGTCAACATCATCCGCAAAAAGTAGAGATGAAATCCTATGGTTCCCATACCGGATGCTCTCCGGTCCCTGGCTACGCCTAGAAATCCTTTCCATAAAAATTATGAACAGAACTGGTGACAAAGGGCAGTCCTGCCGAAGTCCAACAAGCACTGGGAAGAAGTCTGACTTACTCTCGGCAATGAGAACCAAACCCCTGCTCCGATCATATAGAGACCCGAGAGTCCTTAACAGAGGGCCCCGGACCCCATAATCACTGAGCGCCCCCCACAGAATGGCAGGAGGGACACGGTCAAATCCACAAAGCACATGTGGACTGGTTGGGCAAATTCCCATGAAACCACAAGTAGCCTTCGGAGGTTATAGAGCAAGTCCAGTGTTCCACGACCGGGACGAAAACCGCATTGTTCCTTCTGAATCTGAAATTCAGCTATCGGCTGTATACTCCTCTCCAGTAGCCTAGCGTAGACTTTCTCTGGGAGGCTGAGAAGTGTGATCCCCCTATAGTTGGAACACATTCTCCGGTCCCCCTTTTAAAAAAGAGGGACCACCACCCCGGTTTGCCACTCCACTGTCCCCTTCTTCCATGCTATGTTGCAGAGGTGTGTCAACCAAGACAGCCCTATGACATCCAGAGATTTGAAGTACTCAGGGTGAATCTCATCCACCCCCGGTGCCCTGCCACTGAGGAGCTTACAAACCACCTCAGTGACGTCGGCTTGGGTGATGGATGAGCACATCCCTGAGTCCACACTCTCTGCTTCCTCAATGGAATGCATATCAGTCGGATTGAGGAGATCCTCGAAGTATTCCTTCCACCATCCAACGATGTCCCCAGTCCAGGTCAACAGCTCCCCACCTGCACCGTAAACAGTGTTGACAGAGCACTGCTTCCCCTTCCTGAGGTGCCGAACGGTTTGCCAGAATTTCTTCGGGGCCGACCTAAAGTCTTCTTCCATGGCCTCACCAAACTCCTCCCAGACCTGAGTTCTTGCCTCCAGGACTGCCCGAGCTGTGTCTGTAGATCATGGCATTTTACTGCACAGGTTAGAGCATGTTGTTGGGATTAAAGGGACAGCTCTACGTTGGTTTAAATCATATCTATCTGAT
This sequence comes from Cololabis saira, assembly GCF_033807715.1. Classification (NCBI taxonomy): domain Eukaryota; kingdom Metazoa; phylum Chordata; class Actinopteri; order Beloniformes; family Belonidae; genus Cololabis; species Cololabis saira. Next base: position 20,792,260 of record NC_084590.1, on the reverse strand, counting down.
AGGTTCCAGTTTGTTCATGTACATGAGGTTTCGTCAGAACAGTCAAGGGTCTGTTATGGTGTTCCGCAGGGTTCAGTGCTAGGGCCAATCTTGTTCAGTTTATACATGCAGCCATTGGGAAGTATAATCCAGAATCACGGCATACATTTTCATTGCTATGCTGATGATACGCAGCTCTATTTGTCTATGAAGCCGGATGAAACGGAACCGTTAATTAAACTTCAGGCATGTCTTAGGGACATCAAGGACTGGATGTCCAGAAATGTCTTGCTTCTAAATTCAGATAAAACAGAGGTTATCATTCTTGGTCCAGAGCATCTTAGGAAGGGATTAGATGGTGTTGCGATGGCTTCCAGTGCAACTGTGAGAAACCTTGGTGTTGTTTTCGATCAGGATTTGTCGTTTAAACCATATGTTAATCAGGTTTGTTAAATAGCGTTTTTCCATCTCCGTAATATTGCAAAAATTAGGAAAATCCTCTCGCAGAGTGATGCAGAAAAACTAGTTAATGCGTTTGTATCTTCTAGACTAGATTACTTTAATGTGTTATTAGCAGGATGTCCAAGTAATTTTCTGAATAGGCTCTAGCTGATCCAGAATGCAGCAGCACGAGTACTGACAGGAATCAGCAGGAGAGACCACGTCTCTCCAGTGTTAGCCTCGCTCCACTGGCTACCTGTAAAATTCAGAATCCAATTTAAAATGTTATTACTTGCATATAAAGCCCAAAACGGCTCAGCTCCGCAGTATTTACAAGACCTGCCTTATGTTCCTGGCAGAGCTCTCCGCTCTCAGAGTGCAGGTTTACTCGTAGTTCCTAGCGTATCTAAATGTAGATTTGGAGGGCGGGCGTTCTGCTATCAGGCACCATTACTATGGAACCAACTTCCAATCTGGGTTAAGGAGGCTGACACCACCTCCACCTTTAAAACTAAACTTAAAACCTTTCTGTTTAGTAAAGCCTATAGTTAGTGTTTAGTAAACCTCTAGCTGGTGTTGGTAAATCTCTAGTGTAAACTAGAGGGTAGTGTAAACTCTAGTGTGTTAGAGTCAGTAGTCGTAGTTGCAGCTATAGAACAAGACTATAATAGTTAGTCTCAAATATAGCTTCGCGGTAGATATGCTGCTACAGGCCTATGCTGCAGGGGGGCACCGACATGATCCGCTTAGCGGTGCCTCTCACCCTTCTTTTCCTCCCCCTTTCCCTTCCTCTCTTCTCCATTTCCATTTTTATAAATGTCTCATATCAAATCAAATCAAATCAAATCAAACTTTATTTATATAGCACTTTTCATACAAATAATGAAACACAAAGTGCTTAACAAAAAAAAAACAAGAAAAACAAATAAACATAAAACTTATTAATGCGCCCCCCCCTCCCCGCAGACAAAAGCACACTACTATTCACCTAAATTACACACACAGACACACACGCAGACACATGGTGTAGACATGGCTAGGCACAGAGGATCCAGGTGACGAAACGGTAACAGGGAGCCGTCCACGCCAGGAGGTCCCATAGCCCGCAGCTACAAAGGGGGGGGGGGCCCACAGAGACCATCCCGGCCCGGACGGATAGAGGAGTCCACACCACAGCGGTGAAGCTATATCATAGATAACGTTTTGTCCATCGCTCCTGTAGTTTCTTGTGCTGGCCCCCCCTTTTCTCTTTTTTGTGCATGTTTGCAGGCCGGAGCCTCGGGAGCTGCGTTCTGGCCTGCGGTGCTGACGCCCCCCATCCCCCCCCCCCCCCCCTCTGGTCATCCCGCTGCTGCTTCCGCCTGCCTGCGTCCCCGCCCTCTGGTCATCCCGCTGCTGCTTCCACATGCCTGCTGTGTGCTGCTGAGGTCCCCGACTCCCCCACCCACTCTGGCCTTCGGCAGGAGGGTCCCCCCTTATGAGCCTGGTCCTGCTCAAGGTTTCTTCCCTCCTAAAGGGGAATTTTTCCTTGCCACTGTTTGGCTTAAGGCTTTTCTCCCACTATGGGAGTTTTTACCTGCCATTGTTTATGTAATAATTGCTCGGGGGTTTATATTTATATTTATAATTATATTTAGGTTTATGTTTATGTTCATGTTCTGGATCTCTGGAAAGCGTCTAGAGACAACATCTGTTGTATTACACGCTATATAAATAAAATTTAATTGAATTGTCTTGCTTGGCCTGCCAGTACCTATCTACTGCATCAGGAGTCTCACAGGTTAACATGGCCTGGTAGGACTCCTTCTTCAGTCTGACGGCATCCTTTACTTCCGGGGTCCACCACCGGGTTCTGCGGTTGCCGCCACGACAGGTACCAGAGACTTTGCGTCCACAACTTTGAGTTGCCGCGTCGACAATGGAGGCAGAGAACATGGTCCACTTGGACTCAATGTCCACAGCATCCCTCAGAATTAGTGAGAAGTTGGCCCAGAGGTTGAATTTCTGATTTATGTAGAAAAAACAAGCTTTTGATTGTTTTTAAGACATTCAAGGCCTGTTTAAAATATACATTAAATGCCATTATAGGTACACTTTAATTTGACTTAATTTGGATCCAGTTCAGTTTTGTTTTGTCTACTTAAGTGACACGTGGTGGAGGTCTGCTTTAGCGATTTCATCTCCTGGGCCATTGCTTGACAGATGACGTCCTTTTCAGCTGTGATGTTTTTATTGAGCTGCAGGTTTCTAATCAGTGCTAGAGTGTTTTCCTTCACTTGTTTCTTGAGATCCTGCTGCAATTTTTCTGCCTCCTCTTTAAGTGCTGAAAGATCCTTTTCATACCTGGAGCTGAGCTCTTGGTACGAAGCCTTGATCTGGTCCAGCTCTCTCTGTAGATGGTTCTTCTCCTCTTGTGAGGTTTGTTGGAGGAAGGTCTTCTCCAGCACCATCTTCTGACGGAGAGCGTCCCGTTCCCATCTCTGCTTTTTGAGAATTTGTCCACATGAGATTTCTTTTCTGTCTCCATTTCTTGCTAAAGTTTTTTCAACTTGACGCTGTGCTGCAGGGACGTCGCTTTCAAACAAAATTTTCAGCTCTTGGTATAAATTCTGGGTTGAATACAGTTTTTCTTGGAGATTTTTGTTCTTGTATTTCTCCATCTGAGACTCGTTGGAAAAATGTCAGTCCACTGCTTTGTCCAGCTTAATTTGTGTTTCTGTGCACTGGCTGATATATGTTTCCTTCAAGGATATTGTTTTATCCAGCTGGAGTCTCATTTCTTCCAATTCCTTGTACATTTGGAGAACTCTGGACTCTGCATCAGAGCTTTTGGTCTTTTCTAGTCCCAACAGATTATTAATTCTTCTGAACTCATCGTTGAGTTCTGAAAGATCCAACATAGATCCATAGATGTAGCAGCCATTTTTAGTTTGTTGGGAAATCTCTTTGTAGAAATCTGGTTTGGTGTTGTCATTGATCTGCGTCTGTTCTGGCGGAGCTGGCGGGTCTGACTGAGAGGCTCTGATGATATTCTGGCCTCTTATTGCTGTATGTCAAAGTGAGATGAAAGGAATCATTTGCATATGGGGCTGTGACATCATCATCACTGCCTCGTTACCACAGGTGACCGTGGTCGACCCCTCAGTTTGGCTAAGCCTGTGCATCACTGTAATGGACAAGGGAGGCCGGGGTCTAATCTAATGCTTGTAAGTATTCCAACCAAAAATCAAGACTCGCTAATTCAATAGCTAACTGTTCTGAATATAGACATAGAACACACCAATTGAATTAAGAGGCATAGATTTTCTCTAGACATTTTTCACCTGAAGATTGCTTTGAAAAAAAAAATGGAACGCTCAATCCAGAGGGTGAGCCGTTTTCTCAAAGATACACCCATCCCACTGATTGACCTTGCAATTATAGGAACATTAATGGCTGTGGTAAATTTTATGTTTGACATGGATGGGCAAATGATGATGAGCTATATAATGAGGTTGCAACCTTCCAAGCCGAAGAACAAAGGACATTCCCTTCAGTGGTTGTGCTGCTTCATCGGAGTCCAAAAACAAATTTTCAGAGAAGATTGAGTATCAGTTATAGAAATACATAACAGAAAACATTGGGAAAGTTTTAAAATAGTTCAACTGAAAATTAACAGTGGGCACTTTATAAATGCAGCACCAAAGTCAAGGTTACAGCAATACATAAGGAATTAAAGCTGCAAGCAGCGATGAACGGGCCCTCGCACCCTTGTGCAAGTTTAGGCGTGCTGCAGTGGAAGCGCTTGTATGACTTGCATGTAGATGTCTTCAGGCCTGGACATTTAGCGGATGACACCACCGACGACTCTCTATATGAAACCATTCAAAAGTTATGGCAGAAAGTAGGAACTATCAGATAAAGACCAATCAGAAGAAGGGGCAGGGCTAATTCATGCCAATGAAGGTCAAGTACTCAAAACCGAGTCCGATGACACCACCCACGAGTCTTTATGTCAAACCATTTAAAAGTTATGGCAGAAAGTAGGAACTATCAAATATGGGGTGCGCTTTTTGGCGTCTATCGTCGCCACGGTAATGCTTTTGACTGAGAAAAGTAATCGTCCCAGGATCAAGACGCACATTTTGATGTATAACACACCTGGTTGCAGGTTAAGGTTCGGCCGGGTTCTTCTTACGGCTCCTGGAGAATCACCTGTTCATGAAAGCCGAAAAATGCCAGTTTCTTTTTTTTTTTTTTTTTCCCCGATTTTTTACCTATTTCATCACCCAGTGCTCATACCTAGACAGTCCTGGGCATTGCTCCCCTCTGCCAACCCAGGGAGGGCCCTACACTGGGCTCAGGTCTCCTTCTTATCCTGAGGAGTGATGGACCGCTTCTTTTCACCAGACAGGGTGAGGATTCTCCAGCCGAACGTAGCGCGTGGAAGGATCACGTTATTCCGGCCGGATCCTCCCCACCCCATCTGGCGCCCCGGTTGGCCAGAGGGGGCATGTATAGCCCAGGACTGTTGCATGTTTTTGTGAGGGTAGCTCACATTAGCTACCCAGGGGAACACGGGGAGAACATGCAAACTCCACACAGAAAGATCCTTTCGCCAACCCCACCCAGGGTGTGGGCACTGAAGTCATGGGGGAACTAACACGCACTTCAGCGCCCACAGTGTCCCCGGCGGGAATCGAACCCAGGGTGCGAACCCACTTGCTGTGAGACGGCTGCACTACCAGCTGCGCCACCGTGCCCCGAAAAAAAAATGCCAGTTTCACGCATCTGAAGTTTAATTCCTGGGCTTCATCGTCAAGGAGGGGAGCATCCAGATGGATCCTGCCAAGGTCAAGGCTGTTCTGGATTGGGCCTCTCCTTCCTCGCGTAAAGAACTGCAACGTTTCTTGGGCTTCGGCTAATTTCTACCGGCAGTTCATCAGGAACTACAGTGCTGTGGCAGCCCCCCTCACGGCTCTCACATCCGTCAACTCCCCTTTTGTGTGGTCCCCCGAGGCAGAGAGGTCATTTGGTGGGTTGAAAGGTTTGCTCACCTCTGCCCCTATACTCGCCTTCCCTGATCCCTCACTTCAGTTTCTTGTAGAAGTGGATGCATCTGATTCTGGTGGTCTGTCCTCTCTCAGCGGTCTGCTGGGGATTTGAAACTGCCTTTTTCTATCGCAAGTTGTCTTCCACAGAGAGGAATTACAACATCGGCAAGCGTGAGTTGCCTATGGCAAGAACTTGGAGTACATCCGTTCTGCCAAAAGACTGAACTCCCGCCAGGCCAGGTGGGCTTTGTTTTTCAATTGGTCCAACTCCACCCTCTCCTACCGCCCTGGGTCCAAGAACACAAAGGCCGATGCCCTGTACCGCCAGTTCCAGGTCATGGAGCCCCAGGTCGCACCTGAGGGGATCCTTCCGTCTGCCTGCGTGATTGGTGCCATTACTTGGCCTGTGGAGGACAAGGTCAAACAGGCAAGCTCTCAGTTTCCTGCCCCCAGTAATTGCCCCAATAACCTTCTCTTTGTTCCAGCCAACCTTCGCTCTGAGGTTCTTCAGTGGAGCCATTCTTCACCCCTGGCCTGTCACCCCGGTGTCGCCCGCACCCTGGCACTCCTGAAGCAACGGTTCTGGTGGGCTTCCATGGAGAAGGATACCAGAGAGTTTGTCGCTGCCTGTCAGGTTTGCTCCAAGAATAAGGGTCTTGGCCAGGCTCCTGCCGGTCTCTTACTTCCGCTACCAGTTCCTCATCGGCCTTGGTCTCACATCTCCCTGGACTTCGTCACCGGACTTCCTCCCTCAGATGGTAACACTGTCATACTCACTGTGGTTGACCGTTTCTCCAAGACTGCTCACTTAATTCCTTTACCCAAGCTACCATCTGCCAAACAAACTGCTGAACTGATGCTACATCATGTTTTCCGTCTTCACGGCCTCCTCAGGGACATTGTCTCTGACCGGGGGCCCCAATTTACCTCTTGTTTTTGGCGTGAGTTTTTGCAGGCTCTTGGTTGCCTCCGTCAGCCTCTCATCAGGCTTCCACCCACAGTCCAATGGCCAAACGGAGAGGATGAATCAGGAGATGGAGACGGCCCCTGCGTTGCCTCACGTTCCGCAACCCCTCATCCTGGTCCAAGTAGCTGAGCTGTTGTGGGTGGAATATGCACACAATAACCTTCCCAGAGTTCTATGTTCAATAAGAATCAAAATTAGAATGTTTTCACATACAGGGGTTCGTCTTGGGTTCTAGTATTTTTCCTGAGAACTGTAAAATTGTGCAGGGCCGATCTGCAAAATATAAGGAATGGGCATTCAGTTATTCACAGGTTATAAAGATATTTTTTTATTTTGTCAGTAAGCATGTTGGACTAGCGTATGAGTTTGTAGGTCGCATTATCTCGCTGAAACAGGACAGGGGGGCGGGGGTGACTTCACTAATAAAACCAAGTTGAACTTAGTGATTTTTAACATCGTCATATTATATTGTTTAGCCAAAAATAGATACATTACCTCTTCGCTATCCATCCTGCAAATGACCGCTGAAAAGTAGTTTTGAAAGTCCTGTCTTATTTAATTCATTATCAAAACAAATGCACGCGACGGGGACAGGATCTTTCCGGCAGTACGCGCTGGTGCTCATGGGAAATGTAGTGTTCTTTCTGGTAAAGCACTACCGCTTTTGTCCAAAGGAGCCGCCAAACTCAAAAAAAGCTGAAAGTTACATTGTGCTGCTTTAATGGTAGACTAAACCAGTGGTTCTCAAATGGGGGTACTCGTACCCCTGGGGGTACGTGAAGGCACTACAGCGGGTAAATAATTGAAGAAAATATAAGTCTAAATTCATAAAATATTTTTTTTTTTTTTTTCTTCAGGAGTAGGCTATTCAACTTATTATCCTAAAACCGCAGAGTATCCCCCACATCAGGATGGTTCCCCTTTCCCTGGACTGCACACCTTGTCGTGGTGGAGAGGCTTGAGTACTCCGATGACCCTGAGAGCTATGCCGGAGGGGGTCTATACCCCTGGCAGGTTCAACCAAACCGGACAGGTCAAGGGGTAGGAGGCAGACGAAGCGCAGTCCCTGGTCCTCCAGGTTGGGGGTTGGGCGTGGGGCCAACATCCCCATCCCGTAAAAAAAAAAAGGTTTGTTACAGAAACACTGACGACAAAAACTCGAATACAACGCGGCCTGGGAGAGGAAGGGCCTCCACATAGGGGGCTAATGACATGGGACAGTGAAAGCCGTAAGGAAGCTGCCAGGCCGACTCCCCTTCTAACCCCCAGGTTAACCATCAAAATCGCCACCTGGAACATTACGACAATGTTTGAACTGGGAAAGACAGTCCAGGTAGCACAAGAGATGAGAAACTACAACATCTCTCTCTTTTTTCCCCACAAACGCATCCACAAGGCCACGTGGAGATCTCCAGATCACATCACGGAGAATCAAATAGACCACATATGTATCAGCCGAAAGTTCAGGAGATCAATGCAAGATGTGCGAGCAATGACAGGGGCAGATGCGGCATCAGACCACCATCTCTTGCTGACGACTGTAAAACTGCGTCTGAAGAAGCAATCCACAACCACCAGCACAAGATGAAAATACGACGTGGGACTTCTCAGGAATAAAGAAGTAGAAAGCGGATTCCAGATCAGCCTTACCAACAGGTACCAATTACTTCAGGAGCAGAAAGATGAAGTGGACACAGACATGGAGACTCGATGGCAACAATCAAAGAAGGCATGGCAGGACACCTGTGAAGAAATACTGGGGAAGAAGACAACAAGACACAAAGACTGGGTCACTGTGGAAACACTCCAGAAATTGAAAGAAAGAAAGGACAAGAAAGAGAAGCTGAACACAAGCAGAACAAGAACAGCAAAAGGAAAGGCACAGGAGGAGTACACACAAGCCAACAAAGAAGTGAAGAAGAGCATAAGGAAGGACAAAAGGGACCACATAGACAACCTGGCCCAACAAGCAGAAACGGCAGCAGGGCAAGGCAACCTGAAAGACCTCTACATGATAACCAAGAAGCTAGCAGGCAAGTTCCAGCAAACAGACAAACCAGTCAAAAATAAACAGGGAAACACACTTACCACAACCGAGGACCAGAGGAGAAGGTAGGCTGAACACTTCCGGGAGCATTCCACCAGCAGATACAGTACTACCTATGAACTGCGATAAACCCAGCAGAACAGAGATCAGGAAAGCCATCAAGACACTGAAGAACGGCAAAGCGGAAGGCCCGGATGGTATACCAGCAGAGGCAATCAAGGCCGACCTGAAGACGTCCACCGACATGCTCTACAGCCCCTTCACCAAAGTCTGGGAGGAAGGAAAAACCCCAGAAGAATGGAGAGAGGGAGTCATGATCAAGATACCAAAGAAGGGAGACCTCACCAACTGCGACAACTATAGAGGAATCATGCTTCTCTCGGTACCTGGCAAAGTTCTCAACAGAATCTTACTGGAGAGAATGAAAGCATCAGTTGATCCCCAGCTGCGAGACCAGCAGGCAGGCTTCCGGAGTAATAGATCGTGCGCGGACCAGATTTCCACCCTGCGCATAATTGTAGAACAGTCAATAGAATGGAACTCCCGCTTATACATAAACTTCATAGATTATGAAAAAGCATTTGACAGCGTGGGCAGAGAGACACTGTGGAAACTGCTGAGACATTATGGGATCCCAGAGAAGATCACCACCCTGATCCAAAGAAACCTACCAGGGAATGTCATGCAAGGTGTTACATGCAGGCCAGCTGTCAGAGAGCTTTGAGGTCAAGACTGGAGTTAGACAGGGATGCCTCCTATCGCCCTTCATGTTCCTCCTAGTCATTGACTGGATCATGAAGACCACTACAAAGGGTAGAAAAAACGGCATACAGTGGAAACTATGGACACAACTCGACGATCTTGACTTTGCTGATGACCCTGGCTCTCCTGTCGCACAACCACAACCAGATGCAGGACAAGACCACCAAACTATCAACCACATCCCTTGGGACGGGGTTAAAAATAAACCATAAGAAGACCCACCTGATGAGGATAAACACCTCAACCAACAACCCAGTCACAGTAGAGGGCAAACCCATACAGGAGGTCGACTCCTTCACCTACCTCGGCAGCATCATAGATAGGCAGGGTGGCACAGACAACGACGTCACTGCGAGAGTAGGCAAAGTCAGAGCAGCGTTCATCATGCTGAAAAACATCTGGTCATCCAAAGAAATAACCACAACAACTAAGGTGCGTATCTTCAACTCCAATGTGAAAAGCATTCTTCTCTACGGTTCAGAGACGTGGAGAAGGACAAAAAGGACGTTGCAAAAGATACAAACCTTCATCAACTGCTGTCTGAGGCACATCTTCAAAATCAGGTGGCCAGAAAAAAATCAAAAACGAGAAACTGTGGCAGAGAGGAAAACAGGAGCCAGTAGAAAAGCAGATACTGAGGCGAAAGTGGGGATGGATAGGTCACACCCTGAGGAAACCAGCAGCTACTATCACACGCCAGGCTCTGACTTGGAACCCCCAGGGGAAGAGAAAGAGAGGACGGCCCAAAAACAGCTGGAGACGGGACACTGAAGCAGAACTCAAGAGCCATGGAATCAGCTGGGGGGGAGGCAGAAAGGACAGCCCAAAATGATGTTAAATGGAGAAAAGTCGTCGGTGGCCTATGCTCCACTGGGAGCGACAGGCCTAAGTAAGTAAGTAAGGATGGTTCCACCTAACCTGTCAAATGCCACCTGGCTTCGCCTGTCAATCACATGGACCAACGATGGAGTTGTGGTTGAAGCATAGCAGCAATATTTTTATGTTTAATAAATCAGTTACTGATGGCACAGTGCTCTGTTTTAGGTCTTTTTTTTACAACTAAAAGTGCTTTGCGCTGGTTAGAGGGTACTTGGCTGAAAAAATATTTCACAGGGGGTACATCACTGAAAAAAGGTTGAGGACCACTGGACTAAACCAATTTACAATTGTGTAATTTGACAATGTCCCACTTGTCCGCAGTAGATTAACATGGCCCTAATTTGATTCATTTCAGAATTGCAACTCAAAAAAAAAAAATCTGCAACTGAGAGGAGAGGCTTCAGAAACAGGGGTGATTTTAGAAGTGACGGTGAGAAAATAGAAGTGTAACTGAGAAAAATGTTTGCAATCTGATTTTTTGGTTACAGAGTCTGTGTTCTGATTTTCAGCTTTTGGGTTTTGATTCACATACATTCAACAATGATTTGACGTGGAGGGACTGTGCCTTTTTTCTTGGTTCAGACGCAAAGGTAGACCAATTCACCTTGTGCAGCTATACTGCCCCCATTTTGACTGGAGTGTGTGGTAAGAATATAATTTTTTTGCCTCACATTACACAGACTTTAATTTTATTTCTTTTTAGGCATTTTTCAATGTTTCTTTCATGCATTCATTTGTTTCATGGTTTTCTCTTATGCTCTTAAACACTGTGTAATCCCTGATTAGTGGAGGAAGCGGGTGTTTAATGCGCCTCTCCACTTGTCTGCTGCTGAACTATGACACATAAGAATGCTTGCAAGCACAAATGCATGCAAACTTCCATTTGCAGAAAATGAAATTCACACACAAATTCACACACAACTAATATAAAACCGCACACAAAGCTACTCTCTTTGTTCTGCTATGCTCAGAGGGGCTCCAGAATATCTCTCTTCCCCGCTGAAACAGGTGCTTGAAAATTATCTTGTAGTATCCACTGAGTGCAACCAGACACTTAATTGACGATGTATTTATTCAAGAGAGAAACTGCACATTCAAAAAGATGACATTCAAATACAAATGTAGCAACTGTTCCAGGATCACTTTTATCAAAGGTAAATTATACCAGAGTTGCCCAGTTATGGTGCTTGATGGTCGCTGTCCTGCATGTTTTAGATATTTCCTTGCTTCAGCACACACAAGATTCAAATGAATGTGTCATTAACGCTTGATGACAAGCTGATGACAAGCTAATGACAGGTGCATTGAAGCAGTGAAACATCTAAAACATACAGAGCAGTCGTCCTCAGTAAGTGAAATTAGGCAACACTGAATTATGCCATAAGCAAGTGGTGCAGTTATTTTTTTTAGTATTACTATGATGTGGAAAGTCAACATCCATGGAATTTTGGGTATCATCCAATTTGTGTATCATCCAGTGCTTGAGATTTGTGGGCAACTTAAGGCTGACAACCCCTGAAGCAAACGCAGGACATGCTAGAGAGATTATATATCTCTTGGCTGGCCAGGATAAACCTTGGGTCCTATTGGAAAAGCTGAAGGAGGTTGTTTGGGAAGAGGGAGGTCTGGGCCTCTCTGCTGTCCCATTGACCCAAACACAGATAAGCAGAAATTAGTGGATGGATGGACTGAAAACGTAACTTTGCTCTCCAGTTGTTACTCTGTAGCATCTTTAATTAACACTCAGAACTGATTTTGTTAATAGGTTTGGTCAACATCAAAATAAAGATGAGGGGGACTAAAGTGATAAAAGTAAAACACGAAAACAATGTATAGTTCCCCCGCCCCCTGACACAAAATATATTTTAGGGGAGAGTTGTTCCCACCTTGGTGGAAATATCCATCCATCCATCCATTTTTTTATACCAGCTTTATCCTGTGAAGGTTAACGGGGGTCTGCTGGACCCTATCCCAGCTCATAACAGACAAGAAGCAGGGGTACACCCTAGACAGGTCACCCGTCTACTTAAACCTTTACTTAAAAAACCTTCTCTTGACCCAGACATCTTAGCTAATTATAGACCAATTTCCAACCTTTCATTTGTATCTAAAATTCTGGAAAAGGTAGTTTCAAGCCAGTTATGTGACTATTTGTATAGAAATAATCTGTTTGAAGTTTTTCAGTCAGGGTTCAGAATGCATCATAGCACAGTGACAGCACTGGTCAGAGTCACGAATGACCTTCTTATGGCCGCAGATAAGGGATTAGTGTCCATACTGGTTCTACTGGACCTCAGTGCTGCTTTTGACACTGTAGATCACCTTTTTACTGCACAGGTTAGAGCATGTTGTTGGGATTAAAGGGACAGCTCTACGTTGGTTTAAATCATATCTATCTGACAGATTCCAGTTTGTTCATGTACTGTACATGAGGTTTCTTCAGAACAGTCGAGGGTCTGTTATGGTGTTCTGCAGGGTTCAGTGCTAGGGCCAATCTTGTTCAGTTTATACATGCAGCCATTGGGAAGTATAATCCAGAATCACGGCATACACTTTCATTCCTATGCTCATGATACGCAGTTCTATTTGTCTATGAAGCCAGATGAAACAGAACCGTTAGCTAAACTTCAGGCATGTGTTAGGGACATCAAGGACTGGATGTCCAGAAATTTTTTGCTTCTAAATTCAGATAAAACAGAGGGTATCATTCTTGTTCCAGAGCATTTTAGGAAGGGATTAGATGGCATTGCGATGGCTTCCAGTGCAACTGTGAGAAACCTTGGTGTTCTTTTCGATCAGGATTTGTCGTTTAAACCATATATTAATCAGGTTTGTAAAATAGCATTTTTCCATCTCCGTAATATTGCAATATTGCCCGGACCTGGGGTGACTTGGTGGGAGCCTTCTCCATCGCTGCTCCCACCCCCTGGAACTCCCTCCCCAAACACATATGTGACTGTACAGACCTCCCAATATTCAAATCCCATATCAAAACTCATCTTTACAGAACTGCTTTTAATGTGTGATTAATGTGCCGTGTCATGTAGAGTCCTCATGTACTGTCCTGTGTCATGTAATTGTCCTATGTGTACTGCTTTTATGATTGTTATACTATTGTAAAGTGTCTTTAGTGTCTTTGAGTGTACTGCTGTTATGATTTTGTCTAATGTAAAGCGTCTTTGAGTACCTAGAAAAGCGCTATACAAATAAAATGTATTATTATTAGGGCCCGAGCACTTACAGTGTGAAGGCCCTATTGTCCATCCATCCATCCATCGTCCGCCGCTTATCCGTTCCCGGGTCGCGGGGGCAGCAGCCTCAGCAGGGATGCCCAGACTTCCTTCACCCCAGACACTTCCTCCAGCTCCTCCGAGGGGAGTCCGAGGCGTTCCCAGGCCAGCCGAGAGACATAGTCTCTCCAGCGTGTCCTGGGTCTTCCCCGGGGTCTCCTCCCGGTGGGACATGCCTGGAACACCTCCCTAGGGAGGCGTCCAGGAGGATCCGGTACAGATGCCCAAGCCACCTCAGCTGACTCCTCTCAATGTGAAGGAGCAGCGGCTCGACTCCGAGGTCCTCCCGGGTGACCGAACTCCTCACCCTATCTCTAAGGGAGCGTCCAGCCACCCTGCGGAGGAAACTTATCTCGGCCGCTTGTATCCGCGATCTTGTCCTTTCGGTCACTACCCAAAGTTCATGACCTTAGGTGAGGGTAGGTGCGTAGATTGACCGGTAAATCGAGAGCTTCGCCTTTTGACTGAGCTCCCTCTTCACCACGACGAGGCCCTATTGTATCTTTAGGAATTTTTTTTTCTCGTTTTTCTTCTGACGAAATGAGGGACGTTTTGCTCCCCTAAACATGCCCCAAAAGTCACCAAATTTTGCACGCAAGCCAGGCCTGGCGAAAAATTTTATATTTAATAGTTTGCATTAATGGGCATAGCCTAATGGCTCAACAGCCACCCCCTAGAAAACTTTGTGCCTCAAGCCCCACAATACGGTTTGACGTACTGTACATGCACGAAAATCGGTACACACCCGTATCATGTCGCAACTTAAAGAAAAGTCTCTTGGTGCCATGGCCCAAACAGAACAGGAAGTCGACCATTTTGAATTAATCGTGTAATTTTGGTGCAATTTATGCCATTCCTTCGGCAGTTAATACGGCCCGAACCGTAACGTGAACCCAGGTGTGTTATACATCAAAATATGCGTCTCCATCCTGTGACTACGCGCATTACTTTTCTCTTTCAAAAGTGTTACCGTGGCGACGCTAGACGCCAAAAAGCGCGCCCCCCCTTCATCTGATTGGTCCATATTTGATAGTTCCCCAAAAGTCACCAAATTTTGCATGCAAGCCAGGCCTGGTGATAAATTCGATATTTCATGGTTTGCATTAATGGGCGTGGCAAAATGGCTCAACAGCGCCCCCTAGAATACTTTTCTCTTCCATAACTTTTGAATGGTTTGACATAAAGAGTCGTGGGTGGTGTCATGGGACTCGGTATCGAGCCCTTGACCATAATTGGTGAAAATTAGCCCCGCCCCTTCTTCTGATTGGTTCTCCCTATTTTCTGTTATAACTTTTGAATGATTTGACATAAAGACTCGTTGGTGGTGTCATCAGATTCGGTTTTGAGCCCTTACCATAATTGGTGAACATTAGCCCCGCCCCTTCTTCTGATTGGTTGTCCCTATTTTCTGCTATAACTTCGTGGGTGGTGTGAAAACAAAACATTAAACTGAACTCACATTAAAGCTTTGGCTGAAGGTTTAAGTTTTTTTTAGGTTTTTTTTAAATAGTAAACATTTCAGAATACAAACAAAAGTACTTGGCTACAGTTGCTGATGCACAGACAACCAAGATTTTTATTAATTAAATTACCTGATGAGAACTAACAAACAAGGTGAGGTTGATGATACTTTTCAAACCTACAGCCAACCTCCTGAAAAATAACAATAAAGTTCCACTTATTGAGCAAAGCAAAACGTCCCTTGATGAGCAGTGATATTTTTCATTTTCCATCCTGAACGACATAATTACAGTGGGCTTCAATCAGCGGAAGTGGTGGAACACTGGAGAGCTGACAGATTGCTCTCTGTCTGACAGAGCCAAGTCAACAACACCTCTATCATCCCTCACGTTTCCCCCAATGCCACAACACTTTATCTCTTCATTACCAGCTGGTATGAGATGAGGGCACGACAGGTAAATGCAACACAGGAATGTTTTTGAATGTGCGTTCACCTGTGGGTTTCTATATGCAGTTTGCTGGTTAAGGGAAGACCTATAAATGCTGAGTTAAAGCCTCTACACTGTCTTTCCCTCTTTTTTTCCCTTATCTGTCCTCCTTCTTACTTTGTTATATTGTTTTCCCACCTTACTCTTCCCCATCCACTCACTTTCGTCACTGCTATCGTCACCTCAGGGTGTCAGAGTCCCACGATACATTGCAATCTGTCTGTGCCCCTTGTCCGTGGTGGAACTGCAGTGACATCTACTGAAAGAGAAGAGGAGAAGAGAAAGGGTGAGATTGGAGAAGATGTGATACCTGAAGTAGACTAGAAGGATAAGGAAAGAGGAAAAATGCAGAGGATGACTCACTAGAGTATATGAACTTAAACAAAGTGGAAATAGATGTTCACTTTATCCAACTCACTGCTTTTTAAATAAGCTAAACAACTGAAGGAACTTTACATGCTGTTTTTCCAGTTTTTGGACTTTAGTTGTGTATTTGTACAAGACAATAGTTCTGTCTTATTAACAACGCTTCTACAATTACTTTTATTCTAGTCAGCAGGCTTTACACAGGCTGCCTGTGTGTTTGTAATTATTGTCTTAGCCACTGGCTGTCAAACCCCATTACGTGAGGTCAAACTCAAATGACTATCTAGAGATGATGACAATACTTTGATGACATGCACATGCACAGCCAAAGGAAGAACAGGGGCAGCACGCACAGGCAGGTTTGACAGAAATGCACACTGCCTGAGCTCACACATTAAAGTTGACTAATAATGAATAATGAAGACAAAAAAGAAGAAAAAAGTAGTTTTAACAGGTCTCTAAAACATGAATATTTCAAGGATATGTCCATATAAATTTAATCAAGTATGAATTTGCCTTAGATAACAACAAAATGCAGGATGCAATAATTTTAAATAATTGAGCTGGGATAATGTGCATAATCACATCTGATCTGTGAAAGGCAGCTCAAATTGTTCACATTTTTTAAATCATATATTATAAAAGTTAAAGATAAAATATAATTTTACAGTTAAGGATTCATATCTTACTACTTTCAATACGTTCGAATATTGAGTCGTATTGATATAAAAATACATAACTGACATTTGGTTACCAAAATAAAGGTCTGGCTATCAATAACTTGGTAAACATTATGAAGTAATTGAATAAATTTAAAACATCTCTGCATCAACAGCAGTTCCAGTGCGGAAAAAAATACATTTTGGTAGTTTTGGTTTTGTTGCTGCTAATGTTCTGATTTCTTAAATTGAATGCTGCAATATAAGGATGATCATGTCTGTTAGTATTTGCAAGCAAATGCAAATTACTGCAACCAACAAACAATGCTCCAATTGACTGAAAATCAATAGGGACATTATCGTTCCAACAATCCTTTATTTCTCAGATAATCCAAATTATATCTAATGTGTTTGATTTCTTTGTAATGCCAAAAAAAAATTGAAAAAAATGCCTCTTGTCACCACCTGACACCTTCCTCACAGGCGTGGACCCCAGCTTAAGTCGGACCCTTGTGATTTTCTTCTGCCAGTAGAAATTTGTCTGCAACATTAAAATCTCTTCCAAAATCTTTAAATGTAAGGTCAGCATTGTGCTTGTGCTTACTTTTACCACTTGTTTATTGATCGTTGTCAGAACCTCCTTCTGATTTATTAAGCTGACAACACTCAAGGGAGAAATAGGTGATTCTAGAAAATTTGAAAGACCAAAATACATTTTGAAAGCAGAAAACCAAAATGCTCAGCACCTTTCTTGTGAGATCCATCACAAATCTGGCATTCAGAATCAGAATTATTTCATTGTCATTATCCCATCAAAATAACAACAAAATTTAAATAAAAACTAAAGCAGCTCTCGTAATGGTGCAAAACAACAGAGAAAACAATTGTGCAAGACATAAAATTTACACACACACACACACACACACACACACACACACACACACACACACACACACACACACACACACACACACACACACACTTGTACACTTACAACAAGGATATTGAACTTGGAATATTGCACTTGATATGTAAGAAACAGATTATTTATTGCATAGTGTAGATTGAAAATTGACAGCAGTTCAGGGTTTGGATGAGTTTCAGTTTGAGGCGTTCAGGGCAACAATAGCTCTTGGGTAGAAGCTGTTTTTAGTCTGTTGGTTTTTGTCTTCATTGCCCTGAAACGCTTTCCTGAGGGTAGAATTTCAAAAAAGTGGTGACTGGGATGTGAAAAGTCCCTGATGATGTTGCATGCTCTCCTGAGTCAATGGGTGTTTTAAATGACTTCCATTGATGGGAGAGGACAGCCAGTCAGTCTCTGAACAGTGCTAATGACTCTCTGGAGCTGCTTCCTCTCTGCTGCAGCGCAGCCAAGCACCGACTCCACCGATCAGCAGGAGAAGTACAACAAGAGCTCAGTTTTTAAGTTGTTAATCTTCCTCAGGAGAATCCTCAGGAACAATAGTCTCTATTGTGCCTTCTTCAGGATTGCTGCAGAGTTAGGAGTCCAGATTAGGTCCTCACTGGCAAGGAACCTGAAGTCTGACACCATCTCCACACTGTCCCCTGTATAGTCCATCCATCCATCCATCGTCCGCCGCTTATCCGTTCCCGGGTCGCGGGGGCAGCAGTCTCAACAGAGATGCCCAGATTTCCTTCACCCCAGACACTTCCTCCAGCTCTTCCGAGGGGAGTCCGAGACGTTTCCAGGCCAGCCGAGAGACATAGTCTCTCCAGCGTGTCCTGGGTCTCCTCCCAGAGGGACATGCCTGGAACACCTCCCTAGGGAGGCGTCCAGGAGGCATCCGGTACAGATGCCCAAGCCACCTCAGCTGACTCCTCTCAATGTGAAGGAGCAGCGGCTCGACTCCGAGCTCCTCCCGGGTGACCGAACTCCTCACCCTATCTCTAAGGGAGCATCCAGCTCCATCCTGCAGAGGAAACTCATCTCGGCCGCTTGTATCCGTGATCTCGTCCTTTCGGTCACTACCCAAAGTTCATGACCATAGGTGAGGGTAGGTGCGTAGATTGACCGGTAAATTGAGAGCTTCGCCTTTGGACTCAGCTCCTTCTTCACCACGACGGTCCGGTACATCGACCGCATAACTGCGGACGCTGCACCGATCAGTCTGTCAATCTCCCGCTCCATCGTTCCCTCACTCGTGAACAAGACCCCGAGATAGTTGAACTCCTCCACCTGAGGCAGGACTTCTCCACCCACCCGGAGAAGGCACCCCACCCTTTCCCGGTGGAGAACCATGACCTCGGTTTTGGAGGTGCTGATTCTCATCCCTGCCGCGTCGCACTCTGCCTCAAACTGCCCCAGCACATGCTGAAGGTCCCGGTCCGATGAAGCCAACAGGACAACGTCATCCGCAAAAAGCAGAGAAGAAGTCCTGTGGTTCCCAAACCGGATCCCCTCCGGCCCCTGGCTACACCTAGAAATCCTGTCCATAAAAATTATGAACAGGACCAGTGACAAAAGGCAGCCCTGCCGGAGTCCAACATGCACTGGGAACAAGTGTGATCTACTGCCGGCAATGCGAACCAGACTCCTGCTCCAATCATACAGAGACCGGACAGCCCTTAGTAGAGGGCCCCGGACTCCATACTCACCGAGCACCCCCCACAGAATGGCAAGAGGGACACGGTCAAATGCCTTCTCCAGATCCACAAAACACACACTGGTTGGGCAAATTCCCACAAACCCTCGAGCACCCTGCTTGTTCCTCCTGAATCCGAGGTTCAACTATCGGCCGTATTCTCATCTCCAGTACCCTGGCGTAGACTTTCCCGGGGAGGCTGAGAAGTGTGATCCCCCTATAGTTGGAGCACACTCTCCGGTCCCCCTTTTTAAAAAGAGGGACCACCACCCCGGTTTGCCACTCCAGCGGCACTGTCCCCTTCTTCCATGCAATGCCGCAGAGGCGTGTCAACCAAGACAGCCCTACGACATCCAGAGACTTGAGGTACTAAGGGCGAATCTCATCCACCCCCGGTGCCCTGCCACTGAGGAGCTCATGAACCACCTCAGTGACCTTGGCTTGTGTGATGGATGAGCACGCCCCAGTAACCACTCTCTGCTCTCTCAATGGAAGGCATGTCAGTCGGGTTGAGGAGATCCTCGAAGTATTCCTTTCACCGTCCAACGATGTCCCCAGTCGAGGTCAACAGCTCCCCAGCCACACCATAAACGGTGCCGGCAGAGTACTGCTTCCCCCTTCTGAGGCGCCGAACGGTCCACCAGAATTTCCTCGAGGCCGACTGAAAGCCTTCCTCCATGGCCTCACCGAACTCCTCCCAGGACTGCCCGAGCCGCGGCTCGCTTGGCCTGCCGGTACCCATCTACTGCGTCAGGAGTCCCACAGGCCAACATAGCCCGGTAGGACTACTCCTTCAGTCTGACGATCCTGTACTTCCGGTGTCCACCACCGGGTTCTAGGACTGCCGCCACGACAGGCACTGGAGACCTTGCAACCACAACTTCGAGCCGCCACGTTGACAATGGAGGCAGAGAACATGGTCCACTCGGACTCGATGTCCCCCGCCTCCCCCGGGATCTGAGAGAAGTTCTCTCGGAGGTGAGAGTTGAAGATGTCCCTGACAGAGGGCTCAGCCAGACGTTCCCAACAGACCCTCACAATCCGTTTGGGTCTGCCCCGTCTGTCCAGCCTCCTCCTCTGCCAGCGCACCCAACTCACCACCGGGTAGTGATCAGTTGACAGCTCAGCCCCTCTCTTCACCCAAGTGTCCAAGACATGCGGCCAAAGGTCAGATGAAACAACAACAAAATAGATCATTGACCTCTGGCCTAGGGTGTCCTGGTGCCACGTGCACTGATGGACACCCTTATGTTTGAACATGGTGTTCGTTATGGACAAACCGTGACTAGCACAGAAGTCCAACAACAAAACACCGCTCGGGTTCAGATCGGGGAGGCCGTTCCTCCCAATCACGCCTCTCCAGGTATCACTGTCATTGCCCACGTGAGCGTTGAAGTCCCCCAGTAGAACAATGGAGTCCCCAGTTGGAGCACTATCCAGTACTCTTCCCAGGGACTCCAAGAAGGCCGGGTACTCCGCACTGCCGTTCGGCCCGTAGGCTCTAACAACAGTGAGAGACCTTTTCCCGACCCGAAGGTGCAGGGAAGCGACCCTCTTGTTCACCGGGGTGAACTCCAACACTCCAACAGTGGAGGGTCCAGCCCCTTTCAAGGAGCTGGGTTCCAGAGCCCAAGCTATGTGTGGAGGTGAGCCCGACTATCTCTAGTCGGTATATCTCAACCTCACGCACAAGCTCTGGCTCCTTCCCCCCCTGCGAGGTGACATTCCATGTCCCCACTGCAAGGGTTTTGGTCCAGGGATTGGGTCGTCGAGGCACCCCGCCACGACTGCTACCCAGTCCACATGGCACCAACCTATCATGGACTGTCCTGCGGGTGGTGAGCCTACGGGAAGGCGGGCCCACATCGCCATTTCGGGCTGAGCCCAGCCAGGTCCCACGGGCAAAGACCCGGCCACCAGGCGCTCACCTATGAGCCCCATCCCCAGTCCTGGCTCCAGGGAGGGGCCCCGGTGACGCTGATCCGTTACGGTCCTTGCTGTCTTCCTCTTCATGATAGGCTTGAACCGCTCTTAGTCTGGCCCGTCACCTAGGATCTGTTTGCCATGGGAGACCCTACCAGGGGCATAATACCCCCGACAACATAGCTCCTAGGATCACACAAACCCCTCCAACACAGTAAGGTGGCGGTTCAAGGAGGGACCCCTTTATAGTGATGGGCTTAATGTCCGGTTTACACCTGAAGTCGACGATAAGTTACTTCAACTTGGACGTGTTCGGGATAAGGTTGTTTGTGGTGCAGACCGACAAATGCTCCAACTCTACCCTAAGTCTGAAATGACAGAAACAGGAAAACACACAACGGGCACACAAGCCTTTGGAATCTGCAAAACAAACAAACAAACCGGGAACAGGTACAGACCAGGGGCCTCATTTATAAAGCTTTATAAAACAGGGCTTGAAAGATGCGCACGCCACCTTCTACACAAAGGTTGGAATTTAAAGAAAAAAACTAACGGAAAAATGTGCGTATCTTTACGCAAACTTTGATCCTAGTGCACAAACTTTTTGAAGATATGGGGAACTGGCGACGCAGGTGGTGAAATGAAGCCAGATTCATGTCATACTTTTAAATATCATCACATATCAGACTTATAATATAATAGCGCTGATTGTGTCCCTCTGTGTTTGAAGCACAGCGTCAGTCAGGACACGGCCACTTCCAGGTGCGTCATGCTCTTGGATCGCTCTGGTGCTGCTGCTGCAGCCACGGTGCAGGACACGCCGTGCCGGGAACATCCTCGTCACCCACCGCTTCCAACTGTAGAGTGGCTGAGGACATAACAAATAAGTGCTGGGCCATTCTCATCTTGGCCTCCACCTTAAGATCGCACCACTTCTTTTTTATCTCTGCCACAGACCTGTCCGTGGCACTCACAGCGTTTAGCGCAGCAACGATGTGCTGTCATCACTCGCTTTCTTTTTGTTAATGATGCCACTACTGTGACCACCAAATAATGTCGTTTTCCTGGCCTCCACCTCATCCAAAACATGTTGATCTCAGTCTCCGTGAAATGTAGTGGCACGGAGGCTCGACACATGTCTCATTCATCCTGACGCACAGCAGAAACAGACTGCAGGCAGCCGCTGCACATGCTCAGCAGGCTCATTCATATGCAAATACAGTCATGGAGTACTTTGCATTGACCATTCATGGTATGAAGTGGGCGAGTAGAGGGCGGGATATGAGGCGAATTCACGTGCGCAACCTTCCAGGTGGACTGTGATTTATAAAGCAAACATTGCATGCAGATGTGCGTGCACACGGTTTTATAAATCAGGATTTTTTTTGTGCGCACGCCATTTTCGGCTTTTGAGCGCACGTACACTTTTAGTATGAATCCTACGCACTCTTTTATAAATGAGGCCCCAGGTCTCTAAACTAAATCAATGGTAGGCTACTGCGATTATTTGTGAGTATGTAAGGTGAGTTAGCAGGTGTGTGTGTCTGTGTAATTGTCTGTGTGCAAAGTGAAAACAAGGCTCTACCTGAACTGCAAATAGAGTTGAGGAGGGAGGGCACAACCAGGCCACCCGAGAGACCAGAAGCCGACAAGGAAGAAACCCGAACCCAGACCACCAGCAGCCACACGGAGGACCAGAAGAGGGACAGGTAGAAACACCCCACCAGCAAGCCCTGCCCCCTCCCAGCAGGCGAAAGAGGGAAGCCCCGGACGGGGCCCCCATGACCACGGGAGGGAGCAGCCAGGAAACCCACGGCGACTAACCAGGACCCAGCCGAGCACCAGCCACTAGGCATAGGCCGATCACGGGGCCAAGAGGTCCACGCCCTCCAGGCTCACAACCCCCACCCAGCTAGAGGCCAGCCTACCCGGAGAGATGGGGCCACCTCGACAGTCGACGCCGGCGGGCCAGCACCCACCCCAATGAAAGTGGGAAGCCCACAGCCAAAGGTGTGCCCAGCTGCAAGAGAAGCGGAGACGGGCACGGAGCGCGAAAACCCCCCAACACGGTACCAAAGAGTCCCAAACCCAGGTTAGACAACGGACACCTATTCACACAGATACACTTTCATACACTCACTGACAGACATGGACAATCATTCTCTCACCACTCTCCCCGGAGGCCCGGCACAGCCCGGCCCTCCTGCCCAGGTGAGCCCATACATCAGTCCTATCATCATCAGTGCTATCAGTCCCTCCCATGGTTCCCCCCACCCCAGGCCGAATGCGGGAAACATGGGTGGAGGAACACCTCACTCCTGCCCCCTTCTGATGAGTGTGTGTGGGTATAATTAATGTGGTTAAAACAGGGAGGGGGAGGTTCTTCCTCATGTTTTGTGCAAACTCCTCAAATCATATTTAATCATATAATCTGTAAAGAGATAAGGACAAACAAACAGAATTAAGACCATCATGTCATTGCTCTTGAGTCCCTTCTCTATCCCCTGAGCTGCTGCTATCAAGGAAATGCGTCACCAAAATACCACTGACTCTGAAAGGCACCACTGCCTCTACCTGCTTGCGTAAAACATCGGTCATCCACACTGAATATACATGAGACCAGTACAATTAACTACCATGGAAACAAGCAGGAAGTCTGGTTGGGGGCAAAAAGGGAATAAGACATTTCCCTTGATCCAAGTATAATAACCGGGTCCCTGTTTTAAGGTCCTCCTGCCTCTACTGACAAGCTTTTCATGTTAACCCCAGAACACTTATTTACGAAGTAACAACAATTTAAACTAATATCAAAATGCTTTCACAACCTTAATGTTTTTTCAAATCATGGCTTCACAATGGCTCTGCTAGGATGTCAGTAAACGGTGGCTGGATAACGGATATCGATGACCTGGCGACGTTGCAGTTGGTCCTGCCAACTAAATAAAGCAGTCATGGTGAGACACTTTTTCGACATCTTCTTTTAAAAAAATGATGGCAGTCATCTTCAGTTCCAATGAGAGTGCATCTTTCTTCTCTCAACAGAAGACATGACAGGTATAACAAGGAAAACATTCATTTTGTTTGAAATATATTATGGTAAATGTTTTTACAATGAATCAGTGTTTGGGCTGGTTGGAAGCTGTTAAACATTGTTTTTAAGATGGCCTCCAGTCTCAGATTCTCCAACCAGTATCCAGTGTATGTGTTAGCTGCTTCAGGCACTGTTAACTAAAACACAGACACTGACAGTCTTACTGTCCTCCTGTGAATGAACAGGTAGGAGAAGAACATACACTGCTGGAGTGGGTAATAATGGTCAAAAGAATTCCCCGGGAGAAGGCAGGATGAAGGAAACGGTGCAGGGCGCAGCTCCCCTCAATAGCAGTTATGTCAAAGTACAAGGCTTCCCTCTGTCAGCTGCATTTCTTGCACCATTAGACATGGTTGGTGGCAAAAGCAGTTTTCATCCATTAAGCGTCAAACTTACAGAACTATAGAAGAAAAAAAGACCCAAAAAAAGTCCACTGGCCAGGAAAAGCTGAAATATGATAGGTACATCATCATCCTGTAAATATTTATGTTTGGTTTTATGTCATTTTAAATTGTGGACTGTTCATTTTTATGCTTTTATTTTAGTACTTCAAAATACAATTTCTTTTGTGCTGTATGTTGAACATATACCATATCTGTCAATAAAGCTTGAAACTTGAAAATCTGATACATTTACTTTCTTAATATTCTTATTATTAGCATTATGGGCATGCCAAGTAGTAGCATGACCATATTGCAATCGTCTAGAATGGGCCAAACAGCAATGTTGCTACCATTTTGCTAACAAGCCAAAGTCGCAAAAGTCCCACTGCACACCAGCGGGTGTACAGAATGACCCCGCTCTGATGTGGGAAAAAAAAAATCCCCCAAAAATAAAACACGCCCAGAAAAACCTGAAAAATGAAGGAGATATATTCGTTCAAATTTATAAACACTCGGCCCGATTGGCACTAAAGGACTGTAAAACCTCATCATGCTACTTTTTTTGCAATATTTATCTTTCAATTTAAAAAAAATTCCGTTTTATTTTGGACGCTTGTTGCTAGGCAACGATTTATCGTACAGAACCATTACAACATGGAAAAACCCGGGATGGGTTGTACTACAACATATTTTAGTGTCATCATGCTAGCTATTACGCTTTTTGAGATATTCAAATATGCTCATTTTGATGTGGAACTTTGGACGCTTGTTGCGCGGCAACGCGATATCGTAGAGACTTTGATCCAACGATAAAGACTCGGGTTGCTGTGGACTACAACATACTGAGGTCTCATTAGGCTGTCGTTTACAGCTTTTGAGATATTGAAGCCAAATTGCCCCATTCTATCCTATGGGGCTTGTTACCATGGCAACAAAAACCTATGCATTTTTACGGGGGAGCATGTGAATAAACCATCTGTTAATGCTGCCCGGACCGCAATGTGCACCCATGCAGGGCATACATCGTTGGATGCGTCTCCATCGTGCCTTGATGGGCATTACTTTTCACAGTCAAAAGTGTTACCGTGGCAACGCTAGATGCCAAAAAGCAAAAAAAAAAACGAGAAAATTCGAACGCTTATTGCTCGGCTGAACTTTATCGTAGAGACATCATTCAAACTTTCAAACACTTGGCCCGTTTAGCACTAACAGACCGTATAACCTCATCATGCTAATTATTCAGTTTTTTGCTATATTTATTTTTAGAATTAAATTTTTTTTTATTTTGGACGCTTGTTGCTAGGCAACGGTTTATCGTACAGACATCATTACAACATTGACAAACCCGGGACGTATTGTACTATAAGATATTTTAGTCTCATCATGCTAGCTATTACGCTTTTTGAGATAGTTAACTATTCTAATTTTCAAGCTAACGGAAATTTGGACGCTTGTTGCTGGGCAACAATATCTCAGAGACATTGATCCAACGTTAAAAGACTCGGGACGATGTGGACTACAACAGACTGAGGTTTCATTAGGCTGTTGTTTACAACTTTTGAGATATTGAAGCCAAATTGTCCCATTTTATCCTATGGGGCTTGTTACCATGGCAACAAAACCTATGCGTTCCTCTCTTCTCCATTTCCATTTTTATTTAATATCAGTATCTCATAGCTATCATTTTCGTCCATCGCCCCTGTAGGCCCCCCCTCCCCTTTTTTTTTTCTTTTGTGCATGTTTGCAGGCCAGAGCTTCGGGAGCTGCATGCTGGCCTGTGGAAAAGATAATTTGAAAAATCCATATCATAACTTATGATCTAAAATACAGGTGCATATCCAAAAATTAGAATATCGTGGAAAAGTTCAATATTTTTTTGTAAGATATTTCAGGAAATGAAAAATAAATAAAATATTTTCAGACACCATGAAAATATTTATATATTTTTGTTTTCTGTACTTTCTTAAATATCTTACAAAAATATTGAACCTTTCCATGATATTCAAATTTTTTTAGATGCACCTGTAGTTATCTAAACAAAGCCAAGGATGGCCACAGCTCACAATGACACCTCATGCAAAGCCTGATCTGTCAGCCGTCCCTGGACACGGCTTTTCTTGTGTAAATACAGATTGTTTGACACCCAGAGGTGGCAAAACTATACACTTGTGTAAAAATAGTGATTGTTCTATTTTGTATTTTTTTAAATAAAACAAAGTGTTATACCACATTCGTTGTCATTATTCATTTAGCATGTAAGAAGGTGAGAAGTGTAATAGCTTGTTTATGCTGAAATAGTAAAGGAAAGGCATTTATCGTTTTCTATTTTTTATTCAAATATGACAAAATATAAATAACAATAAATAAACATGAAAATGTGCTGTCCAAAATGTCCGTGAAAACTCGCTCTCCTCTGCCCTGTTGACTCTTTCAAATGCGCGTTTCCCAAAGTTTGTGGGGGCGTGGCTTTGGACGGCGCGCTGACGGGAGGGGGAGGAGGGGGTGGGGCTTAGAGGAGGTGCCACTTTCAAATCTTGCTAGCTCTCCAACATTACTGACTATACCTTTAAAGGTGTTTTTAGCTTTCTCCAGTTTGACTATTCCTCAGCAAAATATGTGCATTCCTGTGGACATTACAGCATTAGCTGGATTTTCACTGTACGTTATTAACTCTTTTGATCATGAGAGTCCTGTTCATTACAAAAAGTGCCTGTGGTGTGTGTCGCCTTGTCCATCAATGGCCAATGACGCAAGGACGTGTGTCATATAAAACAGTGTTATGTTTGACTGATTGACAGGGTTGTGAGTCTCCAAGCAGAGATGGACAGCCATGTCAGAGGTGGAATACAACTCAGGAAAGAGAAACGGCGCTTGAGAGATACATGTTTGCGGAGAAGGCATTGGAGATAGAAAAAGTGATGACAAAAGATTAGGAAACAAACAATGACAGCTCTAAAAGGAGAACATTTTAAATGAAGGCTGACACATAGCAGAGGAGGAAAAGGCTGAGGTTGAATGTGAAGTGGAGAAATGACAAAACAAAGTTGACAGATGAAATAGCTTGGACAGGCCAGCGTGTGATAGGCAGTGAGAGAGATGAAGCTCTTGGTTAAGTTTGCTAAGTATTGCTAAGATAACAGGGGAGCAGGAGTCATGGAGTGGACATTATCTATCAGACAAAAATAACCTTTACCTGTAGTTTATTTAGATAAAGGAGCAGCACTAAGACTCGCATTGAAGCGCCCTGACACCTGACCAGGGGCTTCATGTACTAAGATTGCGTGGATTCCATCGTGAATTCTTGTGCAGAATTTTTGCTAACGCAAAAAAAAAAATCAGATGTACAAAAATGTGCATACGCCAAAATCCACAGACACTCCTCCCTGTCTCCTCCCTCAATTTGAATAGGATAATGAGGATAATTATCCATGAAAAACTGTTCATCCAGACAAGGAACTTGAAAAAACACATAGACCATGAGCTGCAGACACTCTGTCAGAAGCTGAGGCCTGGAAAAATGTTTTATTTAAGCTGTAAAAGGCAACAGAGTAGCGTGCACCATGTTAACTTCATCTGTGTAGCGATCCTACTTAATTTATCAAACTCACTGGGGCACCACTTTTATAACAAAATGAAAAATAAACTACATTTAGCAATCTGTCATCTGAATGTAGATTCTAATTTGGATTGGTTTAAGTACTGTACGTTTAAATTACTGAGCTGTGGATTTGTTTAACCGAAGGCAGAATCTGCGTCCAGTAGACAACAGCTTACTTCTATAATTTTCCCGAAGTCGGATATCGACGACCTGGCAACGTTGCAGTTGGTCCTACCATCTATGCCCCTTCTGATGGATTCGGTCTCGGATCGGTCTTTCGCGTCAATTTCAGGTGATTGAGTGGAAGCCAAACAAGTTTAGACCAGAGTCCAGAGACCAGAGACTCCTTGCCTTGTGGTGAGCGGTGAAAACCAAAAGAAAGGCCAATTGTAGTGGCACTCTGTTCACTCATGTTTTTACCACCTTTTGAGTCAGTCCACAAAAACACTATTTTGGACGCGAGCGATGAGACACGACAACTTTCCTTGGCTTTTAAAAGTTTACTTAAAAAGATTAAAGTAAATTAAAAGTCCAATGCACGGTCAGAAGACTGTGTTGCTTCCAGCATTTTCTGACTCAAACTGAAAGTGAAACTTAACTTCTCCTTACATCAAACCACAGTCACAAAATTAAAGGAGCATGAGGCAGGATTGAGGCAGGATTTATGAAAAAAAATGCGTATACGTTTTAAGTTTTCTAGTAATAATGTCAGATGAAGCGTTCCAAACCAAAAAGAATGAGCCCTCTAGTGTATCTCTCCGTTGCCTTGAACAGGCTGTGTGCTGCAAAATGTGCTGCAATTCGGACTCCGAATTTCCCACTGGGCGGCGGATGTGACGTCACATGACGCTGCATGCACGTTCTCCCCGTTCTCCCGTGCCGGCTTCGCTGTTGGCTGCAGTACCCCCGACGGCCGTCGTGGCGAAGGGTGGCGCTAGAGAGTCTCATTTCTTAAAAGGAGCCTCATGCTCCTTTAAAGTGACATCACAACCTAAAATACAAAACATAGAAAAGACTTTATCATGTATCTACACATTTCTAAATTATGAATTTTAGTCGAATGTAAACCTTATGAATTATAATGAAATTATCCATTTTTAACTGTTTTAACTAAATTATTAATCATTACTTAATCAGGCCCTTACTGGCCGTTACACCAATAATCATGCAAAAAATTGAACTTAGCTTGAAAATATAGTAAAAAAAAAAGAAAAATCTCTGACAATAAAATTAAGCAGGTCTCAGAACAATCCTAAAAAGAGTGATCAAAATGAATTGAGTAACGGCTAAATGAAGTCAGCTTTAAATCTAAGAAAGAAGACAAAATTTTGACTTTGTGGCGGACACAATTATGGACCTCGCACCCATCAGGACTACAGGGAAGGGGGCGTGGTGTTTATTTGTTGCTTAGCAACGCGTGTTTGTTTGCAGTTAGTTGTCAACTGTCAGTCTTTTGTCAGTTGGATTCCGCTGTCACGGAATAAAGACCTGTTTTACCAACCTCTGGAGTCGAGCCTCATCCTGCCACATTGCCCTTTTTTGAACATGTTAGAGGAAACAGAAGACATCTCGTCCTCATCTCAGCAGCCTCCGCAGCCCGCAAGTTCCGCTGCGGCTTTGAGGCTCCCTGAGTTTTGGCAGGAGGACCCCGGCTCCTGGTTCGAGCATATCGAGGCACTGTTCCATCTGCGGGGAATCACGGAAGATGATTCCCGGTATGATCTGGTCGGCGTCGCTTTGGGCCAACAGTCAACTCGGCGGGCCCTGCAGCTTCTTCGTGCGCCCCCGCGACGGGACAAGTACGCCGCACTGAAGCAGCTGCTGCTCCGGAGGTTCAGCCTTTCCGCCTCGGAGAGAGCGGACAGACTCCTCTCCCTGCCGGTCTTGGGTGACAGGTCGGCGATGGATCTGATGGACCAAATGCTTTTACTGCTGGGCCCGGACGATGGCAGATTCCTGTTTCTGCATCTTTTCCTGCGCCAACTGCCGCCGCCCGTCCGCGCAGCGCTGGCGAACTCCAGCTGCCTCGCAACGGGTGACTACTGCAGTTTGGCTGAGGAAGCGGACCGAGTCCTGCTCGCTACCCAGAGTTTGGCCGTTAACAACATCTTGAGGCACGAAATTTTCTAGGGGGCGCTGTTGAGCCATTAGGCCACGCCCATTAATGTAAACCATTAAATATCAAATTTTTTGCCAGGCCTGGCTTGCGTGCCAAAATTTGGTGACTTTTGGGGCACGTTTAGGGGGGCAAAAAGGCCCTCATTTCGTCGGAAAAATTAAAACAATTCCTACAGATACAATAGGGCCTTTGCACTGTAAGTGCTCGGGCCCTAATCATTATTATATATGTATATATATATATATATATATATATATATATATATATATATATATATATATATATATAAAAACGTTTTTTCTATGGATGTTGTTATACAACAACATAACCTTTGCCTTGGATACGTCAGCCAGTATGTGCTAACAGTGAATATTAATTGCCACATGTATCGGGAGTTTATCCCAGAAATTGAAACTTCTGGATATCAGTTATTGAATGAAAGGATGAGTGGAGGTATAATTGGACAAACGTTCAAAATATAACTATGATATCACAGAACATTGAGTGTGTCGAGCTGCATGTGAGTCAGTAACAGCATAATTGACAGCAACTATCAAGCAATTTGGATATCCATGGAAACATGTTTCCGATGGATTTTATCGCACAAAAGTGGCCTGAAGATTTTGGCACACAGAAAATGTAGCTAACTCGTGCTACCGGGATAACCGGACAGGACAGGAAGGAGGACACGTGGGTTAGCGGAGAAATGGTGGACTTTATTGGTCACTGTTCGTCCGATACGTATGCACAAATCAGCTGATCCAACCCGCGCCACCTGTGCGTTACTCCTCCACAGTCCCTTTCTCCCCTGCAGACCACGCCCTCCTACACCCTGTCACAAAAAGTTCTCCCCAATGGAGCTTTAAGAAAGTTTACATAATAAGCATTTGATTCTCTTTCAGTGTTAAAATGGAGAATCAGATATTGCCTCCTAATAAAATGATTGATAACATTTTTACCAAGTTTCCTCTTGGCTATTTTGGCACCATTTTTCCCATACATTGATTTTCTTTCTTTCTTTCCAAAAATAGATTTTTTTCTTAAATGTATTACCTGCAATGTAAATATTCATGAATATCTCATTCTTACTACCTTAATAGGCTGAATCCACAAAAACTAATAATCCATTACCCCCAAGCACGAAAATTTTAATAATTGTTTCATGATCCCCCCATGTCAGAGTGATTGTTGTGTTTACTGCAGTGCATATGTTTTATAAATCAGCAGCAGGAGAGCACCTGCTTAGTGTCCCATTTTTCCTTATTAGGCTTGGCAGGGTGATAGAACACATAGTAATAGATCAATATTTACCCTCACACACACAGACACCACTCAAGCCCTGAAAAGTGGAGGATCACACCAGCATACAGCTGCACACTGAGGGAAATGCTCATAAACATAGATAAACAAGCACAACTAAATTTGCATTTGCATGAGGAGTGGTGCCTGTTAGCTCATTTTCCTGGTTATGGCATGATTAGCATCCCATTAACAACAGTTTCCCTGCCCTGCACACTGCCTCTTTATGCCATAGGTGCTATGGGATGATGAAGCATTGTTATCTGTGGCCATGAATCATCCTCTTCCCCAAATTAAACAAGCAACGTCATAAACACATTATGACAAACCTGCAGCCCAGGATAGATGTGTGGGCAAGAGTAAGTGTGAACATGTGGATGTGTGTGTGTGCGTGTGTGTGTGTGTCTTTGACTGAGTGCCTAGTGTCCCAGTTAAGTGTAATAAAGCACAGGACTAAAATAATGTGATGAGTTAAATGAGCAGACCATCCATGCATTCAGCCCCCTCAATACCGGCCATCCTCCATCTCCCTCCGTCTCCGGCTCCCATAAGCCCTTCTTTCTCTACCCCTGCTTTTTTACCAATGTGCATGCATGTGTGTGTGTGTGTGTGTGTGTGTGTGTGTGTGTGTGTGTGTGTGTGTGTGTGTGTGTGTGTGTGTGTGTGTGTGTGTGTGTGTGTATGGGGAGTTTGGAGTTGGGCTAGGAGGTAATGTGATTCG
Source organism: Cololabis saira (assembly GCF_033807715.1). Lineage (NCBI taxonomy): Eukaryota > Metazoa > Chordata > Actinopteri > Beloniformes > Belonidae > Cololabis > Cololabis saira. Next base: position 20,760,151 of record NC_084590.1, on the reverse strand, counting down.
ACTGGAACGATTAATCTTGCTCAGGTGAGGGTGCAGTGGGAAAAAAAGGAGGACAACTTGGAGAAGAGAGGTGGGCTGCAAAGGTAGTTTAAATGTAAGTGGGGAAAGAAAGGTGATGGGGGGGAAGCAAGTGACACATGATTAGTGATTTCTCCTCCTCCACCGTTGTCTGTTCGGATCATTTACAGGTTTAGTTTTAATTTGTGTGTGATCCAGTGATTGTCTTTATTGCATCACATTTTTCATTTTTTTGTCCTTTACTGTTTGTTGGAGTATATCCCTTTCTAAATACGCAACTTTTTTGTGTTTCTTTCTCGTCAGTGTGATCTCCGTCTAACACGTTCCTTGTCCTTTTGTATGTCTTTTTTCCTAATGTTAAAAAGGTATGATGATTAATAACCAGAGCCAAATACTCTCCTGCACAAATGACGTGCTGTATAATGTACAAATACAGTCACACTTAATGAAACAGCTTGGGCATTTGCACGCTCATATTCAACACAGTCTTTATCACGGTTTTTAAAGACCTCGACAGTGTAAGAACCTTGTAATTATACTGCAACACTTGAATCAAAGACATGGATTTATTGCTTATCTGATTTCATTTTAAGAGCCATTTTCAATTTGTATGCTTTAAGCACATAATTATGTGGATATGCCTTTGAAGACTTTCTCTGCAGCAGTTTGTGAGGCTTTGCTCGCATTTGTTTCTTAATTAAATGCCGGACAAATAATTCGCTTTTCAGATTGTGCAGTCAAACAAATACGATAGAAAAAAGGGAAAAAAAAACTGGTCACTTGCCAGTATAAAATAAATAAGAGTAAACAACTCTAGGTATAACTGTGGGTATAAATTGATTTGTATTTCATCCAAAACAAAAAATCTAATTTGACAAAGTAAAAGGTAATTCACATGTATATTGGCTTCACATGTATATTGGCTTCCAAACAGTACCTCTTAATTGGAAGGAAAAGGGGAATATGAACTAAAAACCAATAGCATGGCTGGGGTACAGTGCTGGATCTTTTAAAATGAATCCCCCTCCTTAAATAAAGCAAGTAATTTGTTTAAGGGACCAGAGTTTACCTAATTTATCTAGTAAGCTCCTTGGATGGGGTTTTGGGGATAAACAGCTACCACAAATGCACAACCTAATCACAGCCCATCTGTTGAACTCTTTTACATACACACAGGCCAACGAGCATATTCATGCAGCTTTTTTTCTACAGTATACTATAATTATTTAGTTAAAAATCAAAGTTTATATGCAGTTTTTGCAGATTATCACTTATGTGATAACCAAATCGTTGTACAGACTTGGGAATAGCAAAAAGTAATTGTGTTTCAAGCAATTGTGTTGGAATACCATGTCTGGGACCACCCCTGGAAGTGGGACAAGATGACAAGGTGGGTGATGACAATGGTGGTTATTTGCCTGGAGGCTTTTGAGAATTCCCAGGAAGGGTGACCCCTCCTCTTCCAGCCAACGCAGGTGGCATTGTTTTTCACCGCCTCCCAGCAAAAGTACTCGCACAGAGTAATGGTGTGTCCTACTGGGTCCATATTGGCCGATCCGGTCTGTCAAGGTTTGGAATAGTAGGACCGAAATGCAGGAGATGGAAGTGGCAGATGTTCCCAGAAATCGGCAGACTTGGCGTGCTCACTCAAAAAGAGTAAAAGTGTGTCACCGGGTGCCAGTCCAAAAAAACTAATCAAAAAATCAAAATCCGACAGCACTCTCTTAAAGGGAAAGTTCGGTTTTTTACAACCTGGACCTTATTTATGCCATTTTTTATGGTTGTATACTCACCCAGAAAAGTTTGGTGTCATTTGGAGTCCTTCGGAAGATATTAGGAGGTTTTTTGCGAGCCGCTTCTCCGTGTAATGGAGCGCATGAGGGCATAGACGGACGCAGACGATGCAGCGTCTAAATAACACATGATTGCCACGAAACTCGTTCATTTCTTTTATGAATCACTAGATCTGCTTCCAGGACCTGTTGTAACATTGTGGCGCGGTCTGTGTATTAAATAAATAATAAATTTCCGTTTGTAAACAAGACCTCTGAACTCATGACGTCATCTCTGTGCGTGCGTCCCAGACACAGCTCCGTGTACAGCTGGAGTTCGCTACTGTTAGTTTACTGTTAGTTATTTGAAACATGTCTGAATATTTGTCAAATTCTGAGGTTGTGGACGACGACTTTGAATATGATGGCCGTCCTTACCGTTTTGAGCCGGAGTATACGGCTGAAGAGCTCACGGAACGGAGGACAGAGTGCGCGCACAGAGATGACGTCATGAGTTCAGAGGTCTTGTTTACAAACGGAAATTTATTATTTATTTAATACACAGACCGCGCCACAATGTTACAACAGGTCCTGGAAGCAGATCTAGTGATTCATAAAAGAAATGAACGAGTTTCGTGGCAATCATGTGTTATTTAGACGCTGCATCGTCTGCGTCCGTCTATGCCCTCATGCGCTCCATTACATGGAGAAGCGGCTCGCAAAAAAACTCCTAATATCTTCCGAAGGACTCCAAATGACACCAAACTTTTCTGGGTGAGTATACGACCATAAAAAATGTCATAAATAAGGTCCAGGTTGTAAAAAACCAAACTTTCCCTTTAAGTACAAAACTTTAATATAGTTTCAATCACTGCACAGCAGCAGGAAATCTGACGTGTTTCGGCTTGCAGCCGTCCTCAACAATGAATAATGAAGTGGGTGTCCTCCATTTATCAGAAGCCAGCTGACTCTGATCAACGCTAAACCAATCAGAATCAAAATATACATAAAGCTGGAAGAGCCATGAAAATATTTAAATAACATAGAAAGAAATAGAAAATATGAGTACATCAAAGAAAAATAGAAAATATGAGTACATCAAAGAAAAATACTGAATTAATACAACTAGAAGGATATTTCAGTAAGCCACAGAAAACCCAAGAATCCACTAAAAAAATATTAACAAAATACAAGAAAATTTGCCTAGATCCATAGTGGCATCGGGAATAGATGTGTGACTATACAGACACCATCTACAAAAAGCACGATAAGACGCATTCCTCATTCATCCCTTTTGGATGCTCTGTCTGTAAACAATGTATCCAATAGGCCTCTCGTTGGAGGAGTTTCCTATCCCTGTCCCCTCCCCTTAGAAGGGGCACTATGTTATTTAAATATTTTAATGGCTCTTCCAGCTTTATGTCAGAAAACCTTGCAGAAAAGTAGTGATGGGACAAACAACACTGGTGCGTCAGCTCTGTACCGAGCGCACAAGAGTAAAACCGCGTATTGGTGCGTTTAAAGCTTTAAGAAAAAATGTCATGTGACAGATACAGGAAGTGTGTTTGTATGTGCCAGTCAAAATAGTGTTTATATGGAAACAAACTGTATCGAGATGTTGCGGATTTGTTAGATGGGGTTTTGCCGTTGCTGTTAGAATTTGGATTTTTGCTTGCCCATACCTTGTTCCACTGACTTCATGAATGGTTCCAAGACCCATTACAATATTGGAAAAATAACCAGAAAACATATTCACTTACATTTTTATGCTCATCTTATTCTGTACCCTGTGAAAGAGTTTTTTTCTAAAGCAAGGGAACTGGTGTCTAAGAGTAATCGCCTTGGAGCAAAGACACTGATTTAACACTTAAGTTAACAAAGTTCCATACACAAGTTTAAAATGTTAACTCTGTAATAAAATTTAGACAAAATTGCTATATTTTACATACATTTTACGTCATTTACACAAACAAGGTTTGAAGCAAATTTCAAAATCTTCTCATAAACAATTTAACTAACTTTAATTATACAATGATGAGATCGTATTTTAAGGATTAGCGATTAAATCTCTCACAGGCTGATGCTGGGTTTGCAGCATATAAGCTTTTTCATCTTAATTTCATTTTTTTTTTTACCTGCTATAATTTTAGAACTACTGCAAGGTTCACTATTGAGTGACCAAGACAGTTCAATACAATTCATTTGTTATTTATATAGCGTCTATTACAACAGAAGTCCTCTGATTTCCTACTCAGGAGTTGTAGACTAAGCATGAGGCTTTTTAACGTATTATAATCGCATTTAGGTTTAGATTTTATTTGAAGACTGCAGCTCTGTATCCTGGCCTGGACCTTGGATGGTTAGGGGAGTGTCTAATAATATCAACCAAAATTGTAGAAATAAGAGCTGCACCATCCCGGTGTGATGAATGCCATCTCTTATAGTCATACCGGGCTGTCCGCAGAACATCTTCCAAGTGTCAATCAAGGCCACATCGTTTTCTGAACACCACGAGACAGCCGGCGACAAAGCGATGACCTGCGGCTAAACATATCATCACTGGTCAGATTGGGAAGGGGAACAGAGAAGAACGACAGTCCGACATGGTTTTAGTGTAGTTACACACCGACATAGTTACAGTTACACACTGTGTAAAGTACCAACAGTTTTTGTAGTGTGTCAATACAATACACTGTTTGAGGTATCATCATCCAATTTTCTTCTAACTTAAAAGGGACCTATTATGGCATCTAATACCTATTTTAAACAGGCCTTGAATGTCTTAAAAACAAGCTTTTGATTGTTTTTGCTAAATAAATGAGAAATTCAGCCTCTGAGCCATGTCTTTATCATCCCATTCTCTAACCTCATTATCTATGCAGGATTCTGAGTGGGCGGGGAGGCTATGATAATGAGGCACTGTGCTGATTGGCTGCCTGAATGTCGCGCTACACTGCTACGAAAAAATGGCGGAAGCTCCGGCCGGTGGAGTTCGTTGTGGGCGTGGTTTCACGCATAGGAGGCCAACCTATGTAAATCACATTTTCGTTATGTAACGAAAGTTCGTAGAAGCCACATCACACTGGATGGCTCATCCGGGCGGGCTGTACAGACACTGCAGAATTTGGTTGCTTTCTTCCTTCTCTGAGTTGGCAGGCTGAGGGGAGACCACTTTATATATGTTAAAGCAAGAAAAAAACATGTTTTTCATTATAGGTCCCCTTTACCAAAACCAAAGTGCTGCTGAGCAGGATTGCAAAAAAAAAAAAACGAGAATCTAAATTGGACAGAAACCAAAAAACATGACATGACACATAGTGGGGAGAACAGTATGGATCAGCAGGTAGAAAGGTAAAGACAAGACAAGATATACAGAGGGCTTTATGAGACACAGATGCACACAATTAGGGCTGATGGGAACAAGGGATGTCAAGACAAAACTCAAACACAAGGATGCAGGGTTTCAAAATAAAACAGGAACTAAATACCAAAACTGTGACAGCATCTCTGATACATTTTATCACTCAGTGCTCCTACCTAAGCCAGTCCTTGTAACGGCCCAGCAGAGAACCCAAATGCAACACACATAGCACACAGCAGTAGCTTGTCTGCTTCACTTTATTTGCCACAACAGAGGCGAAGAGCAGGCAGGAATCCAGGACAAGGAGCGGGCAATAATCAGCAGGTCAGGTACCGGGGAACAGGAGAAAAGGCAGAGTCCAAAGCAGCAGGGTTGGCAACGGGAAGTCAGAACGGAGAAAGCTGGAAAGTCTTGCATAGAGATGGCTAAGAACAATCTGGCAATGAGAATGAGTGGAACAGGGGACCAAATAGTGGCAGAGTAATGAGCGGCAGGAGTGAGTGATCAGTCCTGATTGCAGATAGTGGAGTGGAGTGTGGGCGTGGCAGAGTCAATGAATTAATGAGTGACTGGGGAAGCAGAGTGCAGGTTGTGACAGTCCTGGTCATTGCTCTCCCTCTGGCAACCACAGGAGGGCCCTACACCGAGCTCAAGTCTCCTCCTTACTTGAGGAATGAGCAGGCCGCTTCTTTTCACCCGACAGGGTGGGGCATCTCTGGTGCAGTGTATAGCCCAGGGCTGCTGCATGTGTTTGTGAGGGTATCTCACATTAGCTACCCAAGGGAACACCGGGAGAACATGCAAACGACACACAGAAAGGCCCTTTAGCCAACCACGCAAGAATTGAACCCAAAACCTTCTAGCTGTGAGATGGCTGCATTACCAGCTGCGCCACCGTGCCTCCCTATACTTTACTTCTACATCATTGAATAATTTTGTGATTTTGCCTTTAGTTAGCTGATCATCATTATGATCATGATAAAACATAGGAAAAAGAGTTAAAGCAAATAAAAATGTTTTTATTAAATAATTACATCAATATAAAACAATTTAAAAAAATTATAAAATTATTCCCTTATTACCCTCTACTATCTACTGTACTACACTCTACCTCTACTGACAAGATATACTGTACACAGAAGGATTGACAAGACACAGCTGCACACGATCAGGGCAGATGGGAACAAGGGAAATCAAGACAAAACTCAAACACAAGGACATGGGATTTCAAAATAAAACAGGACGTAAATACAAAAAAACTTGACAAAATCATGACAATAAGGGCTTTGCAATTAGTCAAAGTTTTATCATAATTTCAATTTTATGACATAAAGCGATTAAAATACACATACCAGTAACAAAGTAATATTAATTTTATTTGAGTAATATCAATACCACTGCAGTGTTTTCTAGCTAAAAACATTTAAAGGATTATTTGAGCAGCTCTACAAATATTTGCTCTGTTCACATGAATCATTTTATTTCGTCTGGACTTTAATTTAAGCTTACTTAGGAAAAAAAAAATTAAGTTAGATCAATCCAACATGCCTCAAAAGTCTGTCAATAATCATTTAAAATAATAATGATCCATGGCTTGACCAAAATAATGGTTATAATTGAACAGCTTTGGTACTGACACAACCCTATACCATCACAGAGCTAAATTTTGTACAAAACAAAATATAAAATAACAATGCACTTGGATAGCATTTCTGCATGTGCTTTGGGATGGGTGTTGACTATTTTATTTATTTAATTATTGACGCAAAAATATATCTGGAGCTTGATTGCAGTTGTTGCTGCTAAGGGTGGCCCAACCTGTTATTAGGTTTAGGGGGCAATCACTTTTTCACACAGGGCCATGTAGGTTTGGATTTTTCTTTCCCCTTAATTTAAAAACTGCATTCTGTGTTTACTTGTGTTATCTTTGTCTAATATTTAAATTTGTTTGATCTGAAATATTTAAGTGCGACAAACATGCAAAAAAATAAGAAATCAGGAAGGGGGCAAACACTTTTTCACACAACTGTACATTTACTGTAATTCAATGTTTTTGTACTTGGCAAAGGTTTACTTTAGTACTTCTCTGCCCATGTGGTCACATCAGCGGTTAATAAAAGTTCCTGATGCAGTGCCATCTGAGGGATTGGAGGTTTGAGTGTCTAATTTGAGATTGGCCCCTTGTCCTTTTTTTTTGCAAATTCAAGCTTGTTTAATAGTGTTATTCACTAATATGTATATCCATTCTAATCTTTCTCTGAGAATAATTTTCAAAATATCAACAATTTTATTATCCAATTAGAGAGACTAAATTACTACTTTTTAAACTTTAATGGAGTCTGCGATTTTACAAGATTATAATCACATTTACCTGTTGACATCACCTGTTTGAAATAATGTTATTAAATGTCGTGCTATCACATATCGGAACAAATCTAATTTGAGACTGTAAGACAGAAGATAATTAAACGTTAACAAGTAAAAGATAATGGCCTCATATGTCAGTTAATGTTACAAAGGTTTGTGGGTGCTCTTAAAATAATATCAAACATGTATAGGTACTGCATGAACATACATATAATACCTCAACTTTTACATGGCCAAGTTTTAATTGTTTTCTGGAGATTACAAGCATTATTTGTGCACACAGATACAGCTATACAGTGATAACTCCAAGGATCTCTGTTAATAGGTAACGGAATTGCTACATTCACGTTGCTCTTCTCATAAACAAAAGAATGTGGGCGGCTTTACTGACACAAAAGCTTGAGTGATTTACTACACTGCCTCAAGACAGACCATTTTCAGTAATCATACTTTTTATTCCTATGTTCACTCACTGCTTTCACTAAATAATGAACTATTTCACTGCTTACGTCCACCTTTCTCTCTTAGCCAAGTGTTTTTCAGGGTCTTTGTTGTTTGACTGGATGCTCATTTGCTCTCATTCTTGTTCTTGATCTAGAAGCACTTCTTCTCAACTCTTTGGGCCTCACAGCCCCTCCCTCACTGTTGCTCCTACTCAAGGTTCAGTGACTGCATAGATCCTCCTGTATGCTCCCTTTCTGGTCTGTACATCTTCAACAAAAATTATAAGTAAATTGTTGGGTTGCAGAAACCCAGTCGGACTTGGCCATAGTGGAGTTTGGAGTGTGACTGTTTGAGGTTGTGTGTCGAGTGGAGGGCAGAGGAGCCTTTTAAAGAAGAAGTTACAAGTCTGTGAAAGCCAGACATCTTGCTTGTTTTTAGGTGATCAAATATCTACAGTATTTTACGGAGGAATTTACCAATTAATTCAGTAAAAAACCTTCAATGTGATTTCCTGGATTCTTTCCCCCCATTCTTTCTCTCATTGTTGAAGTGTACTTATGATGAAAAGTACAGGCCTCTCTCATCTTTTTAAGTGGGAGAACTTGCACAATTGGTGACTGACTAAATACTTTTTTGCCCCACTGAATTTTTTTGTGAGATTCAGTCAGGCAAGCAGTTGTTAAGGACTTGTCTACCCCATAATTTGATTTGGGATGAATTAGAAGTGGGTGCCCATTCTCTCAATAGTACCATCAAGCAAACTAATGTAGAAGGAACAATGTATGTACGAATAAAATCGCAAGTACTCTTTCAAAAGGTCATGCTACCATTATGTTCCACTCCTAGTGCACACTCATTCAGAATGAAAATTTGAGATTTCACCTGAGAACAAAGTAATTCAACTTAACTTGGTTTCTGACAGCATACTTCTTGTCCAGAACTTCTGAAGAAAACTCTTGGCTCTTTTTTAGTTAGATTTTCCTTAGAAAGATAACTCAAACCTCTTTGAACTGTGGTTGGACTTAGCAACTGTGTTTTCCTTGGCTTTTGGAACCCCAAAGGTGGAAAAAAATAGCTCTATGTTTCTATTAATATTCAAGGAGAGGTTCCTTCATCTGTGAATCTGTGACTTTCATGTGACTTCTTTCTTTATGAATTCAAGGAGCAGCATATTTAATTTGTGGTGTAAAGAGAGTTCAGCTCCGTGGACAATTCAAACGCATGCATATATGACTTTTACCTCAAGCCTGACATTGTGAACCAGTTTAAGTGTAAAGTCAATATTAACAGAAAAATGTCAATATTCTGACACTGCATCCTTAAGAGGGGCACAAGCCAGTGTCTTCCTTGTGCCGGTCCCAAGCCCGGATAAATGCAGAATGTTGTATCAGGAAGGACAACCAACATAAAATGTATGCCAAATAAAAAGTGATGCAAGTCAATCGGATTTCCATACTGGATCGGTCGAAGCCTGGGTTAACAATGATTTCCACCAGTGCTGCTAACCTGTAGGGTACTGTTGGGAATTGGGATAGTGTGGGTGGATGAAGGAGAGGAGGAAGGCATGTGCATAGGATAGAAAGAAGAGGAAAGTCAAGAGGCTGGGACTGAGAGTAGGGACTTTGAATGTAGGGACTCTGACAGGAAAAGCTAGAGAGTTAATTGGCATGATTGATAAGGAAGATAGATACAGTATAATGTGCTCAGGAGACCAGGTGGAAAGGTAGCAAGACCAGGAGCCTAGGAGCAGGATTTAAGCTTTTAAATTATGATGCTGGTGGGAAGGGGAATAAAGTAGCTATCTTGAAAGAGGAGTTTATTTGGAATGTTCTGGAGGTGAAGGGAGTGTCAGAGTGATGAGTCTAAAGCTGGAAATTGAAGGTGTGTTGTTTAATGTTGTCAGTGGTTATAACTCCCAAGTAGGATGCGAGCTACAAAAGAAGGAGACATTCTGGAGTGAGTTAGATGAACTGAGAGCATGGTGATTGGAGCTGACTTCAATTAACATGTTGGTGCAGGCAACAGAGGTGATGAAGAACTGGCTCTCGGCAGGTTTCATACCCACAGCCAGAATGCAGAGGGACAGATGGTGGTAGACTTTTAAAAGTAGGATGGAAATGGCAGTAGTGAATACTTCCAAAAGAGGCAGCAATGCAGGGTCACTTATAAGAGTGGAGACATTGTATGTCTCACCTCATTGTATGTACACAATGTAATCTGACGTAGATGATTGACTGCAAAGTAATAGTAGGGGATAGTGTAGCCAGACTGATGGATACTGAGGATGGTGCTCCCAGATGACTGATTAACTGCAGCAAATGTGATGAGGGAGACAGGCAGGGAATACTTGGTTTGTCATCTAGGTGGAACGTAAACAAGGAGACTTGGTGGTCGATTGAGGAAGTGCAGGAGTGTGTGCATAGAAAGTGTTAGCTAAGAGGACATGGGACACTAAGTGGACAGATAGGGGTGGACAGGAGTACAGGGAAATACAGCATAAGATGAATGTAGAGGTGGCTAAGTCCATACAAAGAGCGTATGATGACTTGTGACTTGTGACTATGTCTAGGCTGGACAGGAAAGAGGGAGAGACTGATCTGTACAAGTTGGCAAAGTACAGAAACAGAGATGAAAAGGATGTGCAGCTGGTTAGGGTGGTGAGGGAAGGAGGAAAATGTATTGACAGGACTAGGCCTGAGCGATAAACCAAAAATGTACCGTTACGGACATTCATTGCGATGACCGACGTCAATATTCCCTATGTCGGTAAATTCAATGTTTTGATAAAAAAAAAAAATCAACGTCTTTTTGTCTGTTTTGACTGTGTGCTGATAGGAAAGTTTAATTCCCCTTTAAGACGGCGTGTCTGTAATCACATGACTCCACCCATCCCGGCTGAATGAGAAGGGAAACCCATGAAAATAGCACTTTCACACACTTCCTATACTGTTCACACACTTCCATGCCACACATGGCATTTCTTATGCTGAGAAATGAACTTCCACGCACAGTAACTCCAACAGCCCGTCTTACAAACGAGTTATGGCACGCTACTGTGCGCTGAGCTCTCAACTCAGCAGCTTCCTGGAGTTAACGACCAAACAGCCAATCAGAAAATAGACATTTTTTGTTGCCGGTTAAGGGTTATCATACATTTATCGTTATCGAGGTAAAACTGCCCAATTTATCATGATATTGATTTGAGGTCATATCGCCCAGCCCTAGAGAGGACCCAGAAGTGTAATACCAAGATGGAGAGAGTACTTTGAAGAGTTGATGAATGAGGAAAATGAGAGAGAATGAAGAGTAGAAGAGGTGACCGTTGTGGACCCCAAGTAGAAAACATTAGTTAAAGGGGACCTATTATGGCATTTAATCCCTATTTTAAACAGGCCTTGAATGTTTTAAAAACAAGCTTTTGATTGTTTTTTCTAAATAAATTAGAAATTCAGCCTCTAAACTATGTCTTTATCATCTCATTCTCTAACCCCATTCTGTGGGATTCTGAGTGGGCGAGGAGGCTATGATAATGAGGCACTGTGCTGATTGGCTGCCTGACGTGATGACGTGATGACGCGATGACGCGAATGACGCGATACACCGCTATGAAAAAATGGTGGAAGCTCCGGCCAGCGGAGTTAAGGCTGATTTATGGTTGCGCGTTACACCAACGCAGAGCCTACGGCATAGGGTACGCAGAGACGTGCACCGTAGGCTACGCCGTACGGCGTAGGCTCTGCGTCAATTTAATGCGGAACCATAATTCAGGCTTTATGCGATGCGAGCAAGTGTCAGCGACAAAATCAATTCCATTGCTTTATTTTCTATTGGACTGTCCTAACTGGCCGCAGCGACATAGCGACGCTGCGCGCCGCGCCATTTTGTGCCGAACATTCGTCGGAAAAGAACTGTGGTACTGTATGAGGAAGTCTGGAGTGGTAGAGAAGAATGGTGCAGGAAAAGGGATGAAGGTTAGCCGCAGCAAGATAGAGCACGTGTGTTAATATGAGGGAGGTTACAGGGAAAGATAGTGAATAAACTACAGCTTAATTCATGGTGAATAACCCACAGAATGTCTTCCACAAATTAGAAACTACTAAAGGCAATCCAGAATAAACAATGTGAAGGGCTATGAAAAGGTAAAGGCTAGCATCAATTAGCGGCTCAGCTCTTTTTCTACACCATTACAAATAAACAACAGCACAGAGCACATCAAAACACATGACCACAGGATGATTCTCCCTCAGTCTTGGAAGTTAGGAGTGTTTTATTGATACATTTACAGCTTACAGCAATCCTGCCTGGACACCGATAAAACAGCCTCTGTCCTGCACCAATGTCCTGCAGCATGTCGGTGATGCAAAGCACTTCCTACCTGAACAAGATGAGGACATAATTGGCTAAGGATACACATACAAAGATGAGAGAATAAAAAGAGGCTTCACCACCCAACACCAAGATGGTTTCCTGTCTTTTGTGCCGACAACCAAATATGATTGGATTTTAAACCTAACACCTTTTATCTCTGACTTTTAAGTGCATATGAAGTGACTGTTTTGAAACTTTTTATAATCCAACATTTTTAACATATTTACACTTCATGAACTATTATTTATTACCAACACATTGTAATATCTGTATGTATGAATGAAAATAAAAGGATACAATAATAAGAAAAATGTCATATAATCTGACAATTTATTACTATTGCCATTAATGTTTTGTAGGTTTGTAAGCATTCACAGTTTCTTGTTTCATGTTAGACATTTTCTTATAACCTTTCCACCTTAATAAGTTTTACACTTTTCAACTTCACGCTTGCCCTTGTGTCTCACCACTGATTTGAATAACATTTTTTGGGCAACATAAAGCACAGGTTTGCGCATCTGTTTGTGCTGAAGGACTCGCAAAACTGTGTGTTTCAGTGAAAATGTGGCAAAAAAGTTTTTCTTGGGCTAACATCATTTATCTCAAACCTTTATTCAATGTAGAAGAGGTGTCAAAAATGAAAAATGATAAAAAGTAACGAATGACAAGGACCTTGACAACAGCTTTAGAGTCGGGAGGCATATATTTCTATGCATCCAAGGTGAAGTGAGCTGAGGAAGATGCCGACAAAGACTGATGAGAGATTACACAACAGGTCAACAACACCTTTTAAGGTGTGTCTTACATTTAAAAAATAAGAGAAAAGAAAGAAATAGGTTTGAAAAAAGAAAAGAATCAAAATGAGAGTTTAAAATACCCCATGTGGCCGTCAGTTTCTGTCGAGTAGTTTTAAGCCATTTTTTTAAGCCTATAGAATATTCCATTAGCAAATGCAAACAAACTTGGCAGTTGGTTGGAACCCTCCCAACTGAATTCATTTACCACAGCTACTAATTTTACCTCAGCTCATGTTAACCTATGAAGCTAACCAATGTCTTACCAAAACAGCCTGCTGGAGCTAAAGTGAGGACTACTGGAGCTCTGGCCACACTCCACCAGAGCTTCCATGGCCATCAGTTAGCCTAGCCTCAGATAGGTGGTTCAGACCATAGACTGTACCCAACCATGGACAAAGCATTCAGTCATGTGACCCATTGTTTTCAGAAAATCAGTTTTAAAGCCAGTTTTCCTTGCTACGGAGTGAGCCATGTTGCTGAGCCAAGGAGAACATGCCCACGGCATGTCAATTAAAGTTAGTTTTACTGCTAGCTTCTAGAGCCAAACCCCATCAAAATATCGGCAGAGCTGCCATCAGACACTTACAGTGGGATATACCGTTTAACATGTCAATGGCGAAATCAAAAATCACAATGTCGTTTAGCTAATTCACAAAGTTGGCTGGTTGCTCCACTGAGCACAACAGCATGTTGTTTATGGATGAGGAAGTGATAAAGGCTAGCCATTGACTGAGCCGACTGTCAATCAATCATATTAAAAATAAATGTAATTCTTTATAAGAACTCTCCTGGCGTGGTACCAAAAAAATCACCTTTATCAGAGTTGTTATGGATGTGAACTCAAACAATTGAGGCCAAAATGTTTTTTGAACCAGTCTGTAAACATGTCTATTTCAGCTCGAAAGTTGACACTTTAACATAGGATCCAATGGAGATTGACTCACTTTTGCGGCCAGCTTCTATTGGTCAGTTGAGGACCTGCAAAGAAACTTAAGGCACTAGCAGGAATTCCTGGTAAATCTTCTGGACAGGAACCTGTAAAAGGGCCGACCTGCCGACCTGTTTCCACTATACTGTAGTGCCACACAGGAAACACGTAAATAATGGATGCTACTAGCTTTTTTTTTTAAACATACACCACAGTAGTAGCGATTGAAAAAATCTACCCAGAACTCCCGCTAGTGGAAAAGCGCCTTTAGTTACACAGGAGGTTCTTACGCAAAAGTAAGATGGGTGGTACTTGGTTCAGACTGAAAACCTAACAGCAGCAGCGGCTGAACTGTAACCATGACCTGGAGCCTTCCTGATTGTCCTTGAATAGTTAAAGGAAAAATGTGGCTCGCCTCGAGACAGGAACTGACGAAGGCGGAAGTAATCGCCGAAACATGTCAGATATTTAAAAACCTAGATATTCTTGTCCAACAAAAATAATCAGCAAGTTAAACTGACCAAAACCATTTCAATGTTTTATTTTTGGAGGTCAATGACAAGAAACTCGCATTTTGACCCACCACCTAGTGGTCAGTATAGGAACCTTACTTATCCATACCTCCACAATCAAGTTATTTTGGACAGCGAGATGTGGTCAATCTCTATTGAACTTTATGTTAAAATGCCCAACTTTGCAGCAGAAAAACACATAAATATAGCCTGATATAATACCGTTTTTTAGGCCATCCCAAAACCGTGGCAGGGTCTAGCAGAGACTGGCTGCCAAACAGAGACAGCAAGCTGAGCTAACTCAGCCTTCTCCTGGGCCAAGTTGAACACCGCTTTGGAAACCTTTGCCCCAACACCATTCAAAGTCGTTGTTGCTGCTGTTGACTTTTCTGCCTGAACCACCTATCCGGGGTAAAGCTATCAACTGATGGCCATGGAAGCTCTGGAGTATTTTAAAACAAATGCAATTTAGTTCCACTCCAAAAACACAATTTGATTTTAAAAAAGTTGTCTGCTTCCAATCCTCACAGATTTAAACTCTCTAAAGCCTGGATTATGGTTCTGCGCTACACCAACGCAGAACACACGCCGCTGCCGTGACGCTGTCGTGAACCCTTCGGACTTCTCTGTCACTCCATTTCGCCGCGGTGCAATACCCCCAGCGAGCGCTAGGGGGGTGCGTTCTTTTCCTGAATGGTTTATCCGACTTTTCCGATCACAGTGAATCAAAGAGATAAGGACAACTATTGTGCAAAAAAACGAAACAAAAAAAATCACACATACGCCAAGAAAAGAATGCTGAAAGTTCACGACTGCTTCACGAACTAGAACCGGAAATGCGTTGCTACCAAGCAAACCAATCACAGCCCTCTCGGTCTGCGTTGGTCTGCAAACTCTTGACGCGTATTTTTGGAAGGTGTGCGTCAGGCACAGCGTGGCATGCGCCATGCGCCGTGGGGTGCTCATTGCGGCGCAACCTGCGACGCACGCTCGGCGTGCGTCGCAGAGCTGCTACTACAGTATGTGGTGGACTGAGAACTCGATGAGTACATTTACTCATGTCTACAGTATGTATGTGCGATTAACAAAGAAGTTTCAAAACGATTTTCAACAAAGCAGAGACCTTAGTTTTCCCTGATCACTTTACCTTCTAACATGCCCTATTACCAAGATACACACAGCAGATACACACACAGAGGCAGAAACATGAACACTTTAACACTGTCACAAGTAAATTACTTTCAGAAATAAGATTGATTCTCAGTTAAATTCACACTGAGCTGCAAATAAAGTACTCGCACAAAAGATTTTAGTTACCTTATAAAGGGAATTTATAACCTTGGATTATATACGAGGCTGACCACGCTCAAAATATACACAACACCCACGTTTTCTACAGTAGTAAAGGTGAATGTTTCATGTGTGTAACATTGCATGATCTGCCCCCAAACTGTAATTCGTTGATCTTTAACCCTTACACTTGTGAGCTTGGCCACAGGTTTGATTACATTCAGGCATGTCCCTTTTATAAGGCCTTCTTTTCCACATCTCAGCTTGTGTCATGATCAAGGTGATGGACCTGTGGTGAATACACACTAAGGTGAGTAGTGAAAAAGATCAGCAAAGAGGAAATACGCCACACACACACACACACACACACACACACACACACACACACACACACACACACACACACACACACACACACACACACACACACACACACACACACACACACACACACACAGCAAGATATCAGGTTTTAAGCCATCTGTTACAGTCAGCAGGATGCCAAACACCACTCACGCTTTTGATGTCATTTAAGTATAGTCTTTTCAGAAGCTATACATATGTGTCATACCACATAAACAGTCTACTGTGCTTTCCAGGTATTTTTAAAATGAGCAATCAGTGGTCATTCATGCACACTCAAAGCAGTTTTCTTTCTTAAATGTTGATATTACTGACTGTTGGTAGGAATTCCCTTAATGACACAACTTAGACCTTAGACATCAATAAAAAGGATGGAATAATTTTGAAAATAAAGAGAAGTAAATTCCAGAATTTACAGATAATCAGAAAATGTGACTGTGTAAAGAAGAAAGAAGACTTTATTTTAGTAACGCAATTCTGCAGTAGTACTCAGTGCTTTATAGTCTATCGATTGGATAATGGTGATAAGAAATTAACATGGATCGTATAATATAAAGAGTCATCTGTAACAGTCAGAGGTATATACACACACATAATTTTTGTTCATGAAAAAATTAAAATTAACTTAATTTTAATTACTTTCCATGTATCTGCATTTTTTTTTTTTTTTTTTTTTTACGATATTCTGCAGGCTTTTACTTATTCAGCTGCATCTGTTGCTGATACTGTGCCATTTTGCTCACTCTAAACCAGTGGTCCCCAACCTTTTCTATACCGCGGACCGGTTTAATGTCTGACAATATTTTCACGGCCCAATCTAAAGGTGTAGTTAATAAAAACTAAATAAAATTACAAGATCAGCATTAAAAACTGTGGTATTTTATCTATAGTAATAATAATGAATAATAATAATAAAACATAATTTTTGAAAAAATAAAATAAAATAATGGAAATGGTAAATTACCTTTAATATGAGTATTTCTATAAATGTGTTTTTATGTTTTTATGTCTCATTAATGTTATTTAAAGCCAGGCTTTTATTTTATTTATTATATATTAAGGAGACCGATATTTAGTGTTTTTATTTTGAAGGTAAACATCCGGCGCTTCAGACTTTAATGGTAAAAGTTTAACGGCAGTAGAAAGTGTGTCTGCAATACTGAACTAGTGTCAGGAATGCTAAAGTGGTGCCTAACTGACACAAAAAGCACCTGGCTGATAAGGATTTGGTTTTTTTTTGCAAATGTTATGCCGAATTTATGTACATATTGAGTTTGGCTGTCATGGTCATGTATTGTGGTTAGCGGTAGGCCTGATTTATGGTTCTGCGTTAAATCGACGGCGTAAGGTGCGCGGCGACGCGCATAGTACGCCGTAGGCTCTGCATAGGTGTAATGTGGAACCATGAATCAGGCTGTAGCTGTTATTACCGACCGAGCAAGCAGCTGCGTCCGTCTGTATTTAAGTTAAATGAAACTTATATGAATGTAGAAAGACTACCTCTATTTTATCTTATTCCTTTATAGCTCTTACGGTGTGTTTGCAGTGTATTTATTGTACATCCAAGGAATAAAAACATTGTGAACCATCAGTTTGAGAGTCATCCATCATCAGGGGATGCTACAGAAATTATTTTTTCTTTCTGTGCGGCCGGTACCAAATGACCCACGGCCCGGTACCGGGCCGCGGCCCGGGGGTTGGGGACCACTGCTCTAAACCACCTGCTACTCCAACCCAAACTGCTGTCCTGTCTTGCTGTTGTTCCACATAAGTTCTGGATATGGGCACCTGCGTAATTTCCCCTGTGTTTTCAAAGAATCTAATTTACTGTGTAATCAATCCATATCTTTGACAGAACCAGTCTTTCATATTTTAATAAAGGTACTGTTAATGTGCCATTGCACATTCACAATACCTCTATAAAAATGTGTTGTCAATGAGATGAGGAAATGATCAGAAAGGTCAAAGAATTACATTTGAAGATCGACGAGAGATGCATGGAATTTAATGTAACTTTTTGTGCAATCATACACACAGGGCATACACACACACAAAATCCCAAGATAAAAGTCCAAAGACTGATGCTCTGGACCCCAAATCAAAGCGATAGATAAACTGCACAAAAAGTTTTTTCATGTAATGCAGATCATACCCATAGGCACTTCAAAGTATTTTGCATACATAGAGAAATGAGAACCGAATAAATAGATAAAAACCGATTTATAAAATAAAAGAAGAATCATGATATGGTTTCAAACTTTCTTCCAATTTCTTTTCTGGAGCATGTTTTAGTCTGCAAAGAAGTAAGATCACATCAGGCTTCCAGCAAACAAACACATTTTTTTTTCCACTTTATTGGGTTCTTCCTGCATGTTTCATACTTAGATTTCTTTCTACGGATCTGACAGACTTCACAGAGCTATACTGGTTAAACATGTATAAGAGATAGTTTGTTCTATCCCCTTTCAGTGATTTCTAAACATCTGCAGTATTCTGAAATCAATTTCAGAGTATTGGCCACTGTTTCACTGGCCAATGTTTTTGTAAGAACTCTTTGTGCTGCATTTTCTATCATCTGTTTCTTCTTTTGGGAAAGAAGACAGCTGCAGTAATCAACCCTCCTGGGAACTAAAACATGGACAAGAGTTTATAGATCACATCCTGACAATAGGTTTCTGAATTTATTTGTCTTTTCAATATGGTAAAAGGCTTATTTAGGGAATTTAGTCTTCACACCTTGGTTGATGCTAAGATCTTTGAAGGTGCCTAATAAGTGCTTTTCTATTATGGGTAAGCTTCAACTTCAGTCCTTTCCTGTTTCTCTCTCAAATAAGATAATTGCAGTCTTTTCATTGTTCAGCTGAATAAACCTTTGAAAGAACCAGCTATTTATAGACTAAGTATAGGGGAGAGAGATTTGAGGGGACCATAATCACTGAGTCCCAAGAAGATTGGTCTATTGTCGGCTATAGTAGGATCTTTTATTTTTTGATATTTACACTGAGGATTTAAATATCAATATACAGGCTGAAATATAAAAGCCCAATGATTGCCCCTGGGGGACACCGCAGGTCAATGATGCCTTCCTTGAAAAACAAAATGTTTCTGTCATAGTTACTAGCTCCTCTCATAGAAATATAACATGACAGTACCTGAGAATCTAACACAGGTTTCTAGTCCATGTAAAGTACCTTAATCAACCATATTAAAAGGCTGAAATGACTTTCAGTTAGAGCAGAACTGTTACTTTACATGCATTAATATTGAGATGTGTCATTTGATACCTTTTATGAGGTGCTATGTGCTATGGTTGGCACTGAAATCTGAATAAAAAGTGGCTACTTGATGGCCATTGTGTTACAGAGTGAGGTTTTGGACTCAAATGAGGCACACAGAGCACACAGCGGTAGCTTGTCTGGTTCGCTTTATTTCCCACAACAAGGCAAAGAGCAGGCAGGAATGCAGGACAAGGATCAGGCAATAATCGGTGTCGGGTTCGGAAGACAAGGTCGGGCACCGGAGAACAGGAGACGAGTCTGATAACAGGCAGGGTCGGCAACGGGAAGTCAAAAAATAGGACGCTGGAAGGTCTTGCATGGGGATGGCAAAGAGACGATCTGGCAGTGAGTGCGCAGGAGAGTGGAGCTTTTATATTGTCTTGATTGCTGAGGAGCTGCAGCTGGGTGAGCAGGTGAATGGAGTGACTGACGAGGTGGGTGTGGCTGGCAGATGGGGTGAGCAGGAGAGAGGTGAGTGGAAAAGTACTGAAGGCCGGAGGACAAACCATGACACAGTAGCTGTGTCCCAATTCAGGGGCTGCGTCCTTCGAGGGCTGGATTTGAAGGCATATTATGTCACAGCGGCGCGCCGAAGGCTGTCCCATTTTGAAGGCTCCTTCAAATGCAGCCCATAAATGCAGCCTTCTTTTCCCGCTGTTTGAAGGATCCATCAGTTGTATTCTTCGCGGCCCACCATATCCCAAGATTCATTGCGCACAGTCAGAAAAATATTTATTTCCAGAAAAATATTTTCAGATTCAAATTTTTTCAGAAAAATATATTATTTCCGCCAGCGCCGGCGGACACGCCTCTCTTCCTCCTCCAACAAAATGAAAAACAAAAAAAGCAAAAACAAAACTTCTGGCTCCATTTCTTCTTTTTTTCTTTCTTTTCTATCGTGTTTTCTTTCTTTCTTTCTGTCTATCTTGCTGTCTGTCTATCTTTCTTTCTTTCTACTTTGTTTAGTGATGTAGGACAAGGGCGGGAACAGCTGGTGACGCAACCAGGAAATCCCCCACAGGCCAGGCCCAAGAAACTCACCATCACAGGACTAAATGACTACAAAGCCCCTAGTTTGACCCATCGCAAGTTACTTAAGGCCAAATTAAGCATTTTCAAATTTTCGAAAATCGGTTATTGGTACCCCGACTTTGTGCAGTTTTTTATGAGGTTTCCCCCAGGAGTTGAATTTCAACTTTTTAGGACAACTTATTAGACACCTTTAGAAACACATTGGTGAAGAGATTTCTTGGTAACGATTTAGTTCCCAGATTTGCCAAATATCCCATAAGATGACCTTACTAACAGGCTTGTCGCCCTGACATCTGTGGTCATGAAGACCTTTGAGCGGCTGGTGTTGAGCCACCTGAAGGACACCACAGGCTCCCTGCTCGACCCCCTGCAGTTTGCCTACCGGGCAAACAGGGTGGTGGATGACGCAGTCAACATCGTATACATATATATATATATATATATATATATATATATATATATATATATATATATATATATATATATATACATATATATACATACATATATATATAAGTAAAAAACAAGGACAAACTTGTGCTAACTTGCTTAATGATTAAATAATAACCACCAAAAGTGAAATGCTAGTTTGCTAATTTTAATTGTGTATTATGTCATTGTCAAGAAACCTTTATACACACAGTTGTAGTTGTACATACATTCAGTACACATACAGACTAACCATCGTCTGCCTACACACACAGTCTTTGGGTTTTTTGATTTGATTTTGATTTTATTCACACTCACACATGTGAATTGGTCTCCTGGAGAAGCTATCAAAAACTTATGGTAGGAGCCACTGAACATAAATACAGTAGACAGGAATACATACATACACTTGCACTTAATACACACAAAACAAAACAACATGCACATTATACTAGACTACCACTTACATATATACACCATATCACATTACAAACACTTTAAGCAGCACAATGTAACTTTCAGCTTTTGTTGAGTTTGGCGGCTCCTTTGGACAAAAGCGGTAGTGCTTTACCAGAAAGAACACTACATTTCCCATGAGCACCAGCGCGTACTGCCGGAAAACTCCTGTCCCCGTTGTGTGCATTTGTTTTGATATTGAATGAGAGAAGACGGGACGGACTTTCAAAACTACTTTTCTGTTTTCAGCGGTCGTTTGCAGGATGGATAGCGAAGAGGTAATGTATCTATTTTTGGCTAAACAATATAATATGACGTTGAAAATCACTAAGTTCAACTTGGTTTTATTAGTGAAGTCACCCGTCCCCCTGTCCTGTTTCAGCGTTTCTACTGCACCTTTTTCCTGTCATGTTTTTTAGAAGGACTTCGTCATAAATTAGTAGTCCAACATACTTACTGACAAAATAAAAAAATACTTTATAACCTGTGAATAACTGAATGCCCATTCCTTATATTTTGCAGATCAGCCCTGCACAAGTTTACAGTTCTCAGGAAAAATACTAGAAATGTTCTATACATTTTCTTTGCATTGCATTCTTTCCTCTAGTGCTGTAATTCTATTCAATTGAATTATTATTTTATAAAGCTTCCTCATTGCGAATTACACACATTATTTTGAATTACAAAAAAAATGAAATAAATAAAAAAAAACATGAGAAAACTGACAAAAGTATGCAAAATGTTTTTGTTTTTTTTGCCCTTTCATCCTCCAGGGTAGGCTGCTCTGATGTTCCCAGATGGGCTGATGACAAGCATGTATGACTGTATTCTGTGTCAGTTTAGGACTTGATGAGATATGTTTTTTTTTTTTTTAATACCTGTAACCTTCTGATCATATTTGAAAATTATATGGCTTGTTATTTGCAGTCTATTTGTTGATTGAAGGCCTTTTTTCAGCCACTGAACCATGTAATCCTTTCATTTCTCCTTTTATTCATTTTTTCTTGCTTCCTTCTGTCCTGGCTGGATGTCTCTTCTTGTCTAATATCCGTCCATCTCTTCTCTATTTTCACTTCTCCCTCTTTCCCAAAATATGTATGTCCTCATACATATTTATTTGTTTATTAAGTGTCCACTGCACAGTTTTGCAAAAAGACTGATGCTGTTTCAGCACTATCCCTCTCCATGGTGTCACCAGTCATGACACATCCATCCTCACCACTATTTTGACTGACGAACACGTTCCATTGGCATGGCCTATTGACATCTTGCCTAGATATTAAATAGTTTGGACATTTGAAGCATTTTATCTCTGATGCACTTTGATGTGCTGCTCTGGTTTACTGGGGAGGAAGGCAATCCAAGTACTATTTTGGCATGTTTTGATGAGGGGCAATGTCATGCTATGACACTTGAGACCTGATATGAATTACTTTCTGAGCTGTTTGATGCGAAAATGACTTCGTAGGCAGCTACTAAAAAAATGAAAAACCATTTACTGACTTTTACAAATGAAAAGCAATAATTAGAAATGAAGCGTTGATTCTGGTGAGTCAAAGGAAGAGAGGACTTTTTTTATAGGATCTCTAAAAGTTTCATAATAAATCCAATTTACTGTTAACAGAATTACTTTTAAATCACTCAAATCCTCACTCCAAATCCTATTCATTTATGAAGCTCTCCTTTTCTTTTCACCTGCTTCTACTTCATACTGTAAGATGTGCTCAATAAATCTTCAGTCTCTTTTGATCGTGTCCTCTTGCTTTGCTTTGTGGCTCTCTAGATTCAGCTACATTTTTTAACACACCTGCTATTAGTGCTCTCTTATTTTCTTTTCTACAACTTTGTCACCTGCTTGTTTTTATCTCTGTCAAAAGTGTTGGTCTTTTTCAGGATGATTTTTTTTCTTTATGTCTAGAGCACAGCATGTGTCAGATCACTGAGCTGCAGTGTTTGTCACACACAAACAACAAAGCTTTTGCTTCATCAGCAATGTTACACAACCCGATTTCATAACAACTTTGATGCACACAAAGTGCAGTATATAGATTGCTATTTTAACCCATGTGCTAGCACATATAAATATTTTACACGATTAATTAACTATTTTGTATTTCTCTACTGCCTGAGATAGACTGGCAGCCTGTCCTGAGTATACCCGAAGATTTGCCCAAAGATATCTCAGATAGGCTCCAGCAGATCCCTGTGACCCTAAATGTGAAGAATGAATGAATGAATGGATGAATAGCTTTATTGTCGCTGGTCTGGCGGCCCAGCACAGTGAGATGACAACCAGTACAACCCATCAGGGCACAGACAAAACAAATAACATAAGGCATGAGTCAACTGGTGAGAACAGATCAGAGAAAGGATGACATTGGGGATGGGGGAGGGAGGAGGGAAAAAAAAGGCATCTTCACACTGTGTGTAAATACACAGTGTGAAAGTGCAAAAAAAACACCTCAGCACGGAAAGCAACATGACAAATTTAACATCATCATCACAAGACTGATAGAAGATAAGATAAGAAGGGGGTATAGTTAACGCCTTGATGGATGGATGTGTCTGTATTTATGTAGTTCTTTTTTTCTCTTAAAATGTAACCTTTAATGTAATGTAATGTAATGAGTTTTTTTCCCTTCCGCATATTATATTTAGTTAATTATGCTCAGCATTTTGCACAGAACATTTTAAAAGTGTAAAAAATACTGTTCTTGATCAGATTTATGAAGGGGAGTGGACAGACAGGAACTCAAACTATGTGCAATAAAACATGCTCTCAACCAGATTATGGTCAGTGTAAATTACCCCCTTTCTTGGGTTTAAATCACACGTCTAACTGAGGTGGAAAAGAGTTTCTGTTATTCCAGGTTCAACATACTGAGAATTTCCATGAAATCCTGTTTCTGGAATGGGCCCAAAAGAAGTAAGGAAAAGCAGGACATTATATAGACACATAGGATGACAAGACACATCTGTGTGCAGTCAACACAAAGAATGGAGTACGTCAAACCAGAAGGTTTTTTTGTCACCCAAGAGGCTTTCAAAATAAAATAGGCAGTCAAGCAAAACACAAAACATGAGTCCAAAAGCCACAGAGCACCATTGACCCCCAGCAACTAAAACTCTAATTAACTAAAACCTAACAAGGTATACAGTATATGTGAGATATAAGTAAGACTCATATTCAAAATTATTATTATTATTACAAGGACCTGATACATTGAGGCACTCAATTGTGTGTTTTTCTTCCTCATCAACCTTTCGCCATCCCCCTCATATCTTCACCTGTCACTCATCAATGTCACTATCAGGGAAGCTTTCATCATAACAGTGACTCTCCTCTCGGTCTATGGAAAAATTCCCACATTCAAGGCACTTGCATAAATCTGTGCAAACCAACCCTGCACCCTTACAGGAACATCTGTCCTTTTCACATTTTTCTTTTTTACAAGAACAGTGGACGACCTGCAACACGCTATCAGGGGCAGGATTCTTCGTCATCCATGTTACAGTTAATTCACCATTCTCAATGTCTCAACAAAAACAAGCTCACTGATGTTGCGCTTGGCTGGGGTGTGGAATACAAGGTGTGGGAAGTCACGTTTTAACCTCCTCTTCAACCGATCCTGCCTACAACATAGAGATACATAGGAAGTCATTTGTGTAAAAGATTCTCATGCCCAAAGTTGTATACATGAAAATAAATGCAACCGCATTGATACAGTATGTGTGGGGTAACCTATGGTCCTTTTAACCCATTTACGCCTGATGCAGCGCCTGATGCAGGCAATGGAAAAACGAATAAACTGGTCAAGGAGGCGACCCAGTCCTCCCCCCTCCCGCACACACGAGGAGGACTGGGTCGCCTCCTTGACTGTCTTCACCAGTCTTTTTGTTTTTCTATTTGTATGGCGTCCATTTTAAGGTAGGCATCAATGGGTTAAAAAAGAAACAAATGTTATCGAAGCCAATAGAAAAGCCAATCAATCAAATAACTAATCTGGGTCAGCATGACTGGTTTGAATCCCAAAGAGGGATGAGATCAGACAATTTGCATGTCTGAACGTGCTGGGGCCCGGCAACTGCATCTTCAGACATGACAATTGACCTGTGCCACAGCTATGTGTATTGCAAGTCAAAAAACAAAAAATATATATCAATAATTTTTTGACTACAAAGTAGTGATTAAAAACACCAACACCACACTTGTTCCATCCCTAATCCCAAACATTGTGGTCTTTGAAGAAGCCCAAAGTGTAGTACCTGTAGCCTGAAGCGTCGAGACCCTCATGTTCTTTCACCAGATTGGAGAAGAGCCTGTGTAGCTTGATCATTCTCAGCACCTGTAGGTAGTAGGTAGATAAATAAATACACATTCACAAATGGATCTGAATGGCAGAAATAATAACAATACACAGTGAAATGCTTAGTGAAAATAAAATGCACAGGTATGAATAGTGGGTGGTCTGTTTTTGAGTGTGAAAAAAACGGGTGCAATTGCTTGGAAATAGGGGGAGCTGTACCTCATCATTTACGATGATTCTCTGGCGAATTACTTTCTCACAGAAAATCTTGTAGGAGACATCAAAGAGTGTTGGGTCTCTGCAATACAAAATAAAACATGTATCAGGAAAGGGTTAGTAAACCCCATTATAGACAGAATACACATTCTGAAAAAATATATGCAAAAACATTGGTGAAGACAGTCAGATGGGAGAGGCCTGGGTCACATTCTTAACTTTTTTTGCCCAGTCTTTATCCTTCTTCCTTTAGAAACCATTTTAGGGATAATGGCCACCTAGGTATTTGAATATTTAATGGTGAGTAACTCACTCTTTTTCTTCAGGAGTTGTAGTTGAGGTCTGTCGTAGAAACCTGGTGTAGTTCCTGTAGCAGGAGGCATGATAGCGCACCTCAGTGGCCACACAATCTTTGTCTTTCACATGAAGAAGAATGCTCTGGTCTTGTTTCAACTCCGCAGCTTGCTGGAGCTTGCCTTGAAAGGAAAACGGTTTTAGTGACAGAAAATGGACATGATGAGTCTGCATGGACAGTGAGACTTCCTCTGTCTCCAAACTAAGCCATATATATAATGTATACCTTATCCAACAAACAATTTACAATGCAGTGATATCAGCTGCTTCACATTGAAATGCATGTTTAATTACTTCAGATAATTCTATATTAGCTGTGTGTATGTGTGTGTGTGTGTGTGTGTGTGTGTGTGTGTGTGTGTGTGTGTGTGTGTGTGTGTGTCTGTGAGATGTAGTAGTAGTAGTAGTAGTAGCCTACCTGCTGTCTTTGTTTCAGCCTGTGAGAGAACATCCAGTTGTTTTTTGCCTCTCACCATCATCATCTTCCTTGCTTTCCTGCGTTTGAGTGAAATCTTGAATAGTTTCAACTTTCACAGCCTTCAGGTGCATGTAGCAAGATTTCTTCGACTTTTTTGTTATGTTATGAATCTTTATTTCGGCTTGTACAGAACAAGATGAAAAGGAAAGAAAAAAAAAACATTTCTTTTGCCGAAAAGGTGTAGGCTGAAGCCGTAGCTTGTAGTGCCTACCCTTTTTTCTTATGATCAGCAAAAATATGAGACATTAGCTTTTACTCAGTGGAAACAAACAATACATAAAGAAGAAAAAAATAAGTAAGACAAAATATAAAATTGACGTTTCACATCCCAGAATGTTTTTGATAGTATACTTTATAATTATAGTGTTTTATATTTATTTACAGTATTTTCTTTAAACAATTTCTTAAACTTGACGATAGAGCGCCACATTTTTAGGTTGTTATTACAACTATTCCAAATTTCTCTAGCCTTAACTGATGTACATCTCTTTTTAATATTAGTTTCTGCTGTCATCATCTCAAACATGAGTTTCCCCCTCAGGTCATAGCGGGTTTCTTTTATCTGGAACAGGTCCTGAATGCAGTTTGGAAGCAGTTTCTGCTGGGCTTTAAAGGCAAATAAAACAGTTTTCTGCTCTACTATATCATGGAATTTTAAGGTATTATATTTAATAAAAAGATTATTTGTTGGTTTATAATAGTCAGATCTATTAATTATCCTTAAAGCTCTTTTCTGTAATAGAAGGCTGTTAAAATGCTCACTTTTTGAGCCTTTTAACAGGACTCAATTCGTCATTTTCGCCCGTTTCTTCACCATTTTCTGAAGAGCTCTCAGACGTGGTACTAGACTCAACCGTGGGAGACGCCATCTTTGTTTACAATGGGAGTCACCGTGATTTGTCCAGCATGATCACATGACCAGGTCGAAGCACTAACTTGGCTAATCCGCCACGAAAAATAGTTATGATATTAAAACATCAACTGTGATAAGAATTCCTCGATAATTTACTTCGACGAACTACCAAATGTTTACTGTAGATAGTGTTTCTTGAAAAAGTGAAAAGTGTGTAAAAGCAGGACATATTAAAAAAATGTGACTTCCAAAGACTTCTCACATTATAGCGGACGGCCTACAATGGGCTTCACTCTGAGTAGCTGGTCGCCTAGCTCCCCATCATGATTCCTCTTTTTTATTCTGCAGTCTAATGCAGGTAAGACACTAACTTCTCATAAATACATTGACCTATTCCACTTAAAAATATAGAAAAATAAAAACTTTACAGAAAAGATCACGTCTTGGTTAAAAAAAACAACATTACCAAATATTAGCCATGTATGTAAGACACCTCAGTTTTTTTTTATTTCCCTAAGAATCCTGAATAGCAAGCTCTACCCAACCCTTATTGTGAAACTAATATCCTTTCCTATTGCACATTTTGATGTGAGACTGTGCTAGAATTGGAATCTCATTCACCATCCTTCCTTGATGTTTTTTTTACCTGCTGCTGCTTTGATGGAATCTATCCCTCCTTTCCTCGCTCTTGTTTTCCTTTTCGTCCCACCTCTCTGCATGTACCTATTGTCAAGACCGCAGAGTATACCTTATGGCGCTTTTCCACTAGTACCTAGCAGCCCGACTCGCCTCGCCTCCACTCGGTTTGGTTCTTTCCCACTAGGGGTCTACCTGTGCCGAGTAGATACTTTTTCTGTAACTACTCTGCCGAGGTTCTAAGCGGGATGAGTCGGCTGTATCTGACGTCATCACACTACACGCCACCGATTGGTCGGGGGGTTGGAGTCAGACGTCTGAGTCAGGATGTGGACATCAGCTAAAGAGCGAGTCTGTTTCGTGATCCAACTCTGAGGTACAGATGCTCATAAACCTGGTGACTGAGGAGAGATTTATAAAGGGATCTAGATGGGCGATAAGGAACGACCAGATCCACCAGGAGCTCTGTCACTTCATAGCTGCTCGTGGCTACCAACGGACTTTTAATCAGCGCAGAGACAAACTAAAAAAAATTAAAAAGCGTTGCCGCTTGAAGATTCTCTCACTCTCATTTTTTAACTTGATATCGAACACAAGTCACAGACCCAGCAGCACATATATATCTCCATTATCTTAAGTGTTGTTTTCTTCTTTGTTTAGATCACACAATCAAATACGTTACACCAGCGTCGCTCCAACCCCACTTCTGCTCCAGGTGAATTGTTATGGAAAAGAAACTAGGCCGGGTTGAGTCGAGCCGAGTTGAGATGAGTAGAGCTGAGTAGGTACTAGTGGAAAAGTGCCATTACATTGCTTAGACACCATCATACAAACAGAGAAAATCCTGTTACCCTGTTTGTCCCATAGCGCTCTGTACTGTAGATAGCAGCAAGCACAGATCAAAGAAATCTGCTCAAAGCCCTGGGTTCCCCCTCCACTTCTCAAATCCACAATCTGTCAATAAAAGGCTGATACTTAACAAGACGCGGTACAAAGAAAAGAAGACGGGGGGGGGGGGGGGGGGGGCATTGTAATCTTGTAAAAAAAGTGGGCTTTTTTTGTTTGTTGTTTTGTAATTTTTAAATCTGATGTGACCTATAATGCCATTACAGTATACATCAGCTTTGGAGAAAGGAAAGGAAGTTGAGGCAGAGATGTGAAACAATGCAGAGGGATAAGGTGTAAGTTAAGAGAGAGAGCTTGCCTGTAATAAAGAGGAATTCAGGGAGAGAAAGCAAAGGCTTCAGATTCAAGGTTTTCTCCCTGGCTGGCTTTTTGCAAAGTTTCTCATAACAGGCAACGCCTAGTTTGTGCCATGTCAAAATAGATAACATAGTGAATTTAATCCCAAACCATACTGCATCTCACAACTCATAAAATACCACACAGTCATCTTGTATCAAATGGGAGCTAGCTTCTTTTGAAGCTCCTCGAAGCCCAGATCTGAAATGGGTACAGGCAAGAAAAGCAATATATTTTAATGAGCCTGGGAACCACGTAGGGAAGCTAAATTTCAGTCCCATCCTAATTCCCACTAACACTGCCCAACTCTTGTATTGCATGGAGGCCTCAGCATTAACATGCTAAGCAAGAGCACACATACACTAGGGGTGTGCAAACAAGGGTACCTCACAATTCGATTCGATTTCGATTATTGGAGCTTCGATTCTTCGATTATAACGATTGTCGATTCGATTCAATTATTGGTGCCACGATTTATCGATTATTGTGATTTTTAATGCTTTTTTCCATACAAGATTGATTTTGTCTTCATCTGTGGCTACAGTTGTAAATAAATAGCCAATCAATTAACTCAGTTCCTCTAACAACACTCATTAAGTAAATAACAAGTTTTTTTTTTCAAAGAAACAAAATAATTTATTTTATGACTATGTAAACATTTGCTCTTTGACTTACTTAACTTTGACCAGGGAAAGCTGCACTTGCATGAGAGCACCAAAAACGGTCTAGCCCTGGACTTAATGAGTTCATTAATTCAAGTAAACAAGATATGTACTTCCATCAAATTTATTTAATGTAAACATATCTGCCATATTTCAAGTGAACAATAAGAAATATGCATTCTTGAAAATGAAATGATTCAGCAGCTTATTCAGTCTGGAATCTGGATAGGATAACTTAAAAAAAAAATTATTATTATTTTTTTTTTTAAATTAATCTATTCCAAATCGTCACGTGACGCATCGCGATGCATCGACACATCGATGAATTCCACCCACCTCTAACATACACCATGTTGTCTGGTGCCCAACATTTCCATGGAAGTTGAGCTGCACTGTGAACATAAAACCCTTGGCAGGAAACTGAATGATGTAGTGCCTTGTAATGAATTTGATTTCATCCTGCCATTTCAGGCAATAAACACACACGTTTAAGATACATAGGCTTGTACATTTTAAGAAAGGTAGTCTTTTCAGTGGTCTGTGTTAAAAAAGGTTAGTGATGGTGTGAGTGTGACAGGACAAGAGGTTTGTGTCCACATGTGAGCTATTTCCACAATTTTGCTGGAGAAAAGTCCCACTGTTGTGGACACTAGGTATTGAGAACCCAGTGATCTCTATTCACTCCCGTGTTAAAATATCAAGTTTTACAACAGAAATAGAGATAATTACACCCTGGTTCAATAAAACTGTTTTGGTCTCCGATTTCACATCCATAGCAACTGTTCAGGATGTGATTTCTTTTTTTTTTTTATGTATGACCTCAGATACTATTTTATAAAGGCACAGATGTTATACATAATTGAAGGCATAGTCTTTTGATTGATGGCTGGCTGTGGTTGATGGCTAGTTATCATCACTTCAGCTACTGAGGGCTTAGCACTGACTTGACTTCTGACTTGTGAATAAATATCTAACAGCACATAGTTATTCTTATTATAAGATAATATGTTTTGCTGTGCTATTAATTGTATCACATATCAGATACTGGCCATTTCATTTCATTTAATTTCATTTTTATTTATTCCGATCATGGAAATATGCAAACAAAAAAAACAAACAAGTAAAATGACAACACAATCAAAAGCATATTCCATAACCAGGAAGGAGCAGGAAGAAGAAAATCTTATTATACCTGCCCCTCCCTCAAAACAAAATTGAACAATAATAACAGATGGTCTGCACAATTACTTACTTAATATCACAAAGAAAGAAAAACAAAAAAATCAAAGATAGATTGTCTGTCTCCATACGCATATATTATAAATTTTGACTATTTCATCCATACATTGCTATTTTTTTCTCTTTAAATGTATTTTTAAACTGAAATATGTTTATACAGCCCTTTAAATCATAATGTAATGAATTCCATAACTTAATTCCAACAATTGAAACGCTCATCTGCTTTAAAGTTGTTCGGGCAAATAGATAAAATTAAATTTTCTACGACTATCTTCATTATTTGAACTGAAAATAAACATGTATTGTAAGTTTTCTGGTAATGCTTTACATTTAGCTGTGTACATGATTGTGAGTGTCTGTAACTTAACCAAATCATCGAGTTTCAGTAATCTTGATTAAAAAAATAATGAGTTTGCATGGAAGAGTTTGAGGACAAAGCTGCTGTCTGGGTTAATGGGGGAAAAGTCTAAAGCCCCGTTTCCAATGACTGCTGCTTATTTCTCCCTTCAAAACACCCTTCAGGCTGGCCTGCAACCTAGTGGTAACTAATGGCCCTTTTCCATTAGTACCTACTCTGCGCGCTTCTACTCGCCCCCGTCTTGCGCTTCTCCACTACGGGCTGAGACGGGTAAAGGCTGGCCGAGTAGGTACTTTTTCTTTACCTATTCTGCCGAGGTTCTGAGCGTGCTGAGTCGGCCCTGTATCTTACGTCATCACAATACACGCCACCGATTGGTCGGGGGGCGGGGCCGTCAGCGGGGAAGCGGGGAGTCAGCGTGAGAGCAGCCGGCGGCTTCCTCATTTTATCCAACAGGCAATGGCAGCGCAAAAGTCTGTTTCGTGATCCAACTCTGAGGTGCAGATGTTCATAAACCTGGTGGCTGAGGAGAGAATTAAAAAGGGATCTAGACGGGTGATAAGGAACGACCAGATCTACCAGGCGCTCGGTCACTTCCCAGCCACTCGCGGCTCCCAGCTGAAGGCTGATTTATGGTTCCGCGTTACACCAACGCAGAGCCTACGGTGTAGGGTACGCCGTCGATTTAACGCAGAACCATAATTCAGGCTTTATTTCTCATCAGCACCGACGGACAAAATAAAAAAAAAAGCGTCGCCGCTTGAAGCTTCTTTCACTCTCATTTTTTAACTTGATATCGAACACAAGCCACAGACCCAGCAGCACATATACTGTATCATCTCCTCCAGGTCTTTAGTGTTGTTGTCTTCTCTGTTTAGATCACACAATCAAATACGTCACAGCAGCTTCGCTCCAACCCGCCCACTTATCACCTGGGTGTCGAAAAACAAACGAGGACAAATCGGGTGGAGGCGGTACGAGGCGAGACGAGGCGTCCCGAGTCGGGGCGCGCTGAGTAGGTACTAGTGGATAAGCGCCATAAACTAAGATGTGAATATTCCAAGCAGCGTCCAGATTTGCTAATTTCACTCTTTTGCCCATTTCTGAATATAACAGGAGTTGGGAGGAGTTTATTGTAACAAGATGGCAACCTGCCCGGAAGAGAATTTCGAGCTTCAAACTGAAGCAGTTTCTTAGTTCTAAGCATACCAAGTTTGGACTTGTGTACTTGGTAGTTCAAAGTTAGTAAATACAACTTGGATAGAACATAATAGTCAATCAATCATTTAGAAATCATATCAATCATTTAGAAAAGTGTATTTTGGGAAAAGTTGGAAACCAGTGTTGGATGTCTGTGACCATCAACCCCTCAGCAAGAACTACATGAGAAACTGTCACGCCACTGTAATTAATAAAGAAATTAATTGTAGCTCAACACAATCCATTGCTGCAACCAGAAATGTGACGTGAATCTGTATTGTATAAGAGGGAAGCCATCTATGAACTACACACACACACACGCAAATTGCCAGGTTGCCTGGAAAAGAGCTAATCTGACATGTACAGATAGATGTTGGACACATTTTTTGTTGTCACATTAATTTGGTGGTTCAGCTTGCTCTTGGTAAAAATAGATATAGCTAAGAAAGACCTTGTTATTGCTGAAAGGGACAAGAGCCATGTCAGCTAATGTCATCAAAAGCATATCAGAAACACTGTAGATGTGTTTCTCTGGCTGGGTGTTGTCATTATGTCAATAGCAGGCTCTGGTTTTAGCTATGCTGGGGTGATCCATGATTTATATTTGTCTTTTTTTGCTCAAATCCCAGTTCATTAATCAGAGAGCTCTCTCCGCTTCCTTTTGAATGCTAATGTGAACTGTTGGTGTGGTGGGGAACAAAGGTGAGATAATCACTTCTGCTCAGGTAATCCTGTTGGTGTTAAAAAGACTCTTTTATTTTCTGCAAAGGCAACATGAGGAAAGGGGACAGACATGCTGATTTTCTTTCTCAAAACTAAGTCAGTCTGATACATGGTTATGTTCGTTAGAGCCATGATGAGCAGTGAATGGAAATCTTCATATAAAGACGGATCCTCTGGTACAACATAATTTGTATGTATGTATGTTGTGTGTGTAGGGAGATGTGTAAGGGGTAAATAAAATAAGAATAAGATACGGCAAAAGGGAGAAATTTGCTAAAAACAAGTGATGAAGCAGAATATTTAGCAGTCCTTGGACCCATTTACATCTACAGTATTGCTCAGCTCAGAATGATCCAATTCATTTTTCTAACATCAGCTACATTAATTACAAGCAATATCTGAGCTATTGTGCCTTTCCCCAGTGTCATTCAGCCTTCATTACTGCCACTTTGATACTGAAATGAAACAGCGGAATTGTGGCCATTATCCTGCAAAAGACATGCTCCTATTCAGCCGCAATTACATAGCCAAGCTCCTTTTGGGCTCTAGCTGGGTTGGTAATTTGTTATTCAAAATGTGCATGTGTGTGCCTGTCATCATATTTGTGCATGGGGATGAGCACAGGTGAGCTGGCATGTTAATGTGTAGTAGCACATTTGTTTAGGTTTTGAGCATCAATGTAAATTTGATGATGCAGCCAATGGCGAAAAAACCACCATTTAGTGCGGACAGGAGGGATATTAGTCTATAAAAAGACACAAAGAAAGCTTTCCAGGGAAGCTCTTGAATCCACATACATTTATTTCCTTTGTATCAGAGGTGTATAATCCAGGTGCCACAAAGTAAGAACCCTGCCATGTTTCTGGATCAGCCTGTACATTTAGAACAGGGGTTTCCACTAATGACCTACCATCTACCTGCAGAGGAGCTGGTTTAGTGATCGGTTGGAACAACTGTTGGACTGGGTTTTTACTTTATGGTACCTGGATTATACATCTCTGCTTTGTATATAGTGCATTAAAAAGTGTATTGCCTTTCCCTCCTAGTAATTTGATAGATGAATTGCAATCCCACTTATTATTTTCTATGAATCTTGTCGGCTTGTCTGATGTTTTTGTATCACACCAAAGGAATTCAAATAACTCAACAGATGTGTTCTTATTATGGTGCGGTGCATTTTGATTGGCAGTCGCTTAGCCATTGGCTAGTCATTATTGCTACCTCATTTGTTATCGTCAAGCAAGCTACAAAGCTGAGCGAAGCAATCAGCTGCTTGTGCTAAACTTGTGTTGGTTAAACACAGTGGTCATTTCTAATTTCGTCACCAAAAGGTAATCTGAAATGGGATAGCCTACTGTAATGCAAGAAATATCTTTGCAGACCACCCACAACTTGAAGACAAACTCCTAAAACTTCTCGCCTGAAAGGCGCTACAAAGCACTACAACAAAACCACCCATCACAGAGACAGTTACTGCTCCTAAATATGCATATATGTCTGTACTCGTGTTCTTGTGATACGTCATCATCTGCAACTGGTGTACTGTTCAGATTCCCAAGACTGCATCCCAAAGTTCGGTCTAAATCATTGGTTCCCTACATGATATCACTTTATCAAGGATGCAACCAGTGGAGACTTGAAATGGCAAAATATCCCAGAGTGCATTTTGTACAAACAAGCAAAAGTAATAGTGGAAGAAAGAGAAGTTAAAAACTGTTTTAACTTATGCACATCTTTTGGGAATGCAGAATGCATTAAAGCACTTCTGGAAGGCTGTACATGACTTAACTGTCAAGGTTGTAGAGACCCCACTAGACAGTACACCAATACGTTATCTTTTTGGTACAGAACTGGACAAGACAATGGATCCCACACACACGAAGAGGATTGCTATAATATCCTACATAGCAAAGAAATGCATTCTACTCAACTGGAACCAGCACAGACCCCCTACATTTAACCTGTTTAAACGAACTTTGAATGACACTTTACCTTTGGAACAATGCACGTACACTCTAAAAAATAAGGGGGATGTTTTTCTGAGAATGATCCCCAGATCATGTGATTACCAAAGCATAGTTATTTTCGGACCATGCCCCTTTAGTAATGTCAATGATTTTTCCTAGAGTTCCACAACCCACAAAGGAGATGGCTCGCTTTATCACAATATTCATAATATGTCCCTTCGTCATCAGTCATTGTAATGCATAGCGAAGAAATCTGCACTTTTTAAAAACCCAACATCAGCTAAACGAACTGGTCATTTATTTTTTTTTACCACCAAAATATAATCTGAAACAGAATATTGCTATATGTTTGTCAGCAGCAACTTTTTGTGTGTGTGTGTGTGTGTGTGTGTGTGTGTGTGTGTGTGTGTGTGTGTGTGTGTGTGTGTGTGCGTGCCATGGCTAACTTTGAAGGACATTAGTTGGGTATCTTCCAGTCAACTTCCTAGGCCTGTTTGTCAGTCTTATTTGCATCAAGGTTTCAAAACCGCTATTCAGAAAACCTGTGGTTGGTGTAATTATTAGTCTTTATTATTACGCCTATGTACATGATTAAATAGCTAGATATTGTCAGATAAGCAGGTTGTGTTACAGTTTACTCGGTGGATGGCAGCCTCCGACCTTGTGTATCAGGAGCCTCATCACTTCAGTGCAGGAATTGCAAACAAGAGCTGAACAGGCAGGAAGAAAATCTAAAAATGACTTGACTCAACCAACATACTCAAACATAATGTATTTGTGATGTCCCCCAGTTAAATGTTTTAAATGGTCTGATTGATATCTGCAAATGTTATGATGACATCCCAGGGCTGTTTGTTCACTAGGGAAAGGGATCATGGCTTCCATTGTGAAACTGAAAACCTTGTAATCACAAATGTGTTCATCCAAATGCAAAGGACATCTTAACAAGGAAACGTAATTATGATAGCTATCATTACAATACAAAGAAGCTATGTTAATGTAATGTAGAGTTACCTTTAGTGCTTCCCATCTCCAGTGCCTCAAGTATGTTGTTGTATTTTCCTGCACCTTTCTGTCGATCTCACAGTTGGCTAACTTCTGTCCATGTTGCATTGGTATTGGCTTCCAGCCTTTTTCTCCATGGGGGATACTACTGTAGTTTGTGGTGTTCATCTTGTAGCCATGCATGGAGAGGATAACATAAAGGAGAAGTGTGAGATGAGACTATACAAGAGAAGAAAGGGAAGCAGATAAAAAGACAAAGGGGTCCATGAAAAAAGTGTGCACCTGTCTATCTCGGATAAACATAGGCATGCACAGGTGCTGAAAGATAAAGGAAATACAGTATGGGGAGATGTAGTCTAGTGGCTACAGAGGTGGTCTGCAGGACCCAGGTTCAAACCCTGGAATGACAACCAAGATGAACCACCTTGGGCCCTAACCCTAATTGCTCCATGGTGTGTGTGTCTCAGATGTAAGTCACTTTGGATAAAAGCATCTGCTAAATGGCAGTAGTAATATTGAAGCCAGGGTTACATGTGAACAAGGCCTTAGAAGACAGTACTCAGGGGAGAGTCTATACTTTTGATTTACATAAGCTGATTTCAATGAATGTCCATGCTTTTGTGTCTAAAATGTGGTTTTATGAGCATATCACAATCTTACTTGCTCGCAAACAATTTATCCTTCCAAAGCCATCAACACGAGTGGAATCTACTCTCATTAAATGTGCTGCATAAGGGACATTCCTACCACTCACATCCCAATTTCGTTCTCAATTTATACAGAGTTGATGCCTCCAATACTGGAATTTTCAGTTGGCTTTGAATTGCCACATTTTTCTCATTCACTTGATAGACGGATATGATTCCAATAACTCAAAATTACTCAAATGTGAAATACAAGTAACTGTGCTACTGGTAAATGGTGGGTAAAAAGTAATACTTTCCATTTACATTGGACAAGCAGGTCACTAAGCTATCAGAGATAAGAAATAAGAGTGTTAAGAGAAAGAAGGAAATGAACTGAGCAGAAAGATAAGTAAGGAGAGATAGACGTTAACCTTTTTTAATCTTTTCTCCCTCATTTCATGGCATTGGTCTTCTCTGAACGTGCCTAAGCATTACAATAAGATCTTTTTTCTGTCTTTTCCTGTAGAGCAAAGGCAGTTGTTCAAGTCATGAACTGTGCAGAGTATAGCATTTTTTCGATTTAATTCCAGGGCACCATTTACAAGAACCGTGTTACTGCGGCACCAGTTTCCACCAATGTCAACATCTCTGTATCTTTGTTTGTCACTGAGGGCAATATTCCAGACTTTCGAAAGGCCTGCTGGCCACGAAGCTTGGGGTCAACTACCTCTTTCATCCTCTCCAGTAGAATACGGTTGAAGACCTTGCCTGGCACAGAGAAGCCTGATTCCTCGGTAGTTGTTGCAATCTCCACGGTCTCCTTCCTTTGGTATCTTAATTACAAGTCCCTCCTTCCATTACGCTGGTAGGACTTCTTCCTCCCAGATCTTTCCAAAAAGACTGTGTAGGGTTTTGACAGATGTGTCCAGGTCTGCTTTAATGGCTCCTGCAGGTATCTCGTCTGGCCCTGCAAATTTCCCACTTTTCAGCATCATTATGGCTTTCCTAATTTCAGCCTTTGAAGCTTTGTTGCAGTTAATCTTTAATTCAGATTCTGCTGGTGGGATATCAGGCGGGTTTTTATGGGCGGGGCGGTTCAGCAGCTCCCTGAAGTGTTCTGCCCATCATCTCAGCTGGTCGTCTACTGTCGTCAATGGGGTGTCTTCCTTGTCTCTGACTGGCTTGTCGGCTTGCTGGAGATTCCCTGCCAACTTTTTGGTCACCAAATTAAGGTCCTTTAGATTTCCCTGTCCTGCGGCCGATTCCGCTTGACTGGTGAGTTATGATATTCCTCCTGGGCCTTTGCCTTTTCTGCTCTTGTTCTGCTCGCATTGAGGGTTTCTTTCATTTTCTTCCTGTCTTCCAGTTTCTGGGTGGTGTCAGAGATCCATTCTTTGTGTTTTACCTTTTTCTTGCCCAGAACATCCTCACAACTATCAATCCACATCTTTTTGCTCTGCTCCCAATGAGTCTCGATATCTGTGTCTTCCCTTTCCATGAATGCCTGTAAGGGCTGGAACCTGTTTGTTAAACTGATTCTGAAGGCTTCCTGTGTGTCCCTATTCCTAAGCATTCCTACATTGAATTTGGTCCGCCAACTGTTCGTAGTGTTGTACTTTCTAAGATGTCATTTTACCGAAGTTGTCAATAGATGGTGGTCTGAAGATACATCTGCTCCTCTCATCACCCGAATGTATTTCCAAGCTCTCCTAAACATCTGGCTGACGCATATGTGGTCTATTTGGTTCTCCGTAACATGGTTTGGGGATATCCATGTTGTTTTGTGGATGCACATGTGTGGGAAGATGCTTCCTCATACTACCAGTTGATTCAATGCGCACAGGTCCACATAGCGCTCCCCATTTTCATTCATCCCCCCCTAATCCCTGTGTCCCCATGACATCCTCATAATCCCATGTTGTCCATTCCTATCTTTACATTCAAGTCCCCCATCAGCATAGTTATGTCTTTTGTTATTTTCTTATCCAACTCTGTCTGAAGTTGCTGGTAGAAGTCCTCTTTCTTCTCTTCCTTTGAATCATTGGTGGGTGCGTAACACTGTATAATCTTATCTTCCTTTTCTTCGTCATGAACGTGGCAGTGATGATGTGGGAGCTGACAGGCTCCCATCCGACGAGAGCACGCTGTGCTTGTGTTCCCAGCATCAATGCCATGCCTTCCGTATGGGGGGCCCCATCTTTGGTATCTCCTGAGTACAGAATCTGCTCTCCCGTTGCCAATCTCATGTCCTGCCTGCAGCCACCTTGTCTCACTAATTCCTCATACCCCTATCCTGTACCTCTTCATCTCTCTCACTATCTGCATGGTCCCCCCTGTCTCGTACATTGTCCTCACATTCCAAGTGAGGACAATGACAGGCTCAATCGCCGAGTAATTTCATTTTTGTAAGAGCGTGTAAACTGATGGCTATTTTGGTTTGTTTCCTGGGCTTCAGAAGGGGGGTCAGCCCTGCAACTTCCTTTCGCATTTCACTGCACGGCGTCATAGTTCTCTCAGCGAGAGACCTTTCCTGTCCCAGGCGTGTGCCTTCGTTTTCTGTGTGATGCTTTGGTAGCATAGATTTTTTTCCAAGGTGGGGTCGCTGGCCCCATGTCCAACCGCCAAACCTGGAGGAGCAGTGAGTTTTCTTTGTCTGGTTTTTACCCTTCAAACTCACTGGCACGGGTGATCCTACCCAGTACAGCTCTCTGGATCATCGAGACACTCAAGCCCCCAAATCACTACAAGGTGACACCCTTTTGGGGGCAGAGTTGTATAGCAGAAGGATATTATGAAAATTAAATAGCTTTCAGAATGTCATGGTATTGTTGTTTAGTTCCTGTTTTATTTTGAAACCCTGTGTCTTTGTGTTTCAGTTATGTCTGGACTTCCCTTGTTCCCATCTGCCCTGATCGTGTGCACCTGTGTCCTGTCAAGCCTTCTGTCTATAGGTGAATTCCAATCTCCACCCTAAACCCTCAAGCCCTGAACCCTCACAGACTTTAGTGACGTCAGCTGGAACGTGATCAAGTGTGAGAGGTTGTGAGGGCTCCAAATGGTTGAAATAAGAATGGGACGGCACTTAGCAGAAACCGGAAACACGTCAGAT
Organism: Cololabis saira; assembly: GCF_033807715.1. NCBI lineage: Eukaryota > Metazoa > Chordata > Actinopteri > Beloniformes > Belonidae > Cololabis > Cololabis saira. The sequence continues at coordinate 20,719,761 of NC_084590.1, read as the reverse complement.
AAAAAATGTTGGTTTTTTTTGTTTTTGTTTTTTATAAACTTTATTTAACATTTCAATTTACAAAATTCCTAGTCAGATTAAAATGTTACCTAACGGTATTATAAGTTTGGGAATGATCATCCTACGGATGTTTGAAAACAAAGTGGTAGCTTATATAAAGGAGCATAAAATTCAACAAAGAACACAATTTAAATATGCGCACAGTACAATATGTATTTCCTTGTTAATGTAGTGTATTTCTTTCAATCTACCCATACCAGCGCATCCAGTAAGCCAGGCTCAATCGCCGAGTAATTTCATTTTTGTAAGAGCATGTAAACTGATGGTATCCTGAGTTAAACATTCCATCTGTGTTATGACCAACTAATATTACTTTCCATTTTGAGCATGATGTCATTTCATTTTTGTAAGAGAGCGTATAAATTGATGGTAACCTGAGCTAAATATTTCAGTTATATTATCACTATTTACTGCAACATTTTTGTTCAACTTTCTGAAATTGTTTAAATTTTGTGGTCATAAATAAATAAATAACCAAATTACTGCCTGACTTGTTTGTGTTGGATCTAAAACTATCTTGCTAGTATTTACATGTATGCATTTCTGTTAACATAGGGAATCTTAATTCAAACACTGTACTGAGATTAAAGAAAAGCAAGTCTTGTTTATTCAACACCAGAGGGGTATTCCAGGAAGCGGGTTTAGTGAAAATCCTGAATTTGTTAAGCCTGAGATGAGGGAAATCCAGAGTTTTCAGTTCCAGAAAGCGAGTTAACTCAAAATCTGAGTCAGTTACTATGGCAACTGAGCCTGTGAACCTAACCTGCTCGGTAGCAGGTTTACTTCAATAAAGCCTGAGTTTCTCTCCGTCTCCTCCCTCAGTGGCGTCAATTCAGCCGATTGGGGCAAGCAGCAGAGAGCAGAAAAAGCATATCTAACAAACGCAACATATTTTATTCACTATGCCAGTGCAACAATATCACTGGGACATCCGACTTTAACTTCAAACAGTTAAAGTCCAAATGCAAAAAGGAGAGGGAGGGAGCAGAAGACAGAAAGACAGGGAGAGAGTAAAAAAAATATATGTATATATTTAATATATGTATTATATATATATATATATATATATATATATATATATATTTAATATATGTATTAAGTAATACAATAAATATATACAAATAGACAGAGTAATTCCATAAATGCATAAAAAAAAATAAAAAAAAACCTTTTCCCCTGAAGCCGGGTGTGATCTAAATGTCAATAAAATTTAATTCAATACCATTCCACCACTGCTTTCATCTGTAATACTATAAGACAGTGTGCTTTCTCAATCCTGGCCCTCATGGGCCACTGTCCTGCATGTTTTAGATGCTACCCTGCTTCAGCGCACCGTGATAAAAGTACCTGTGTCATCAACAAAGTTGTGCAGACCTTGGTGACAAGCTAATGAGGACCTTTAGAATCAGGTGTGTTGGTGCAGGGAAACATCTAAAACATGCAGGACATGGGCCCACGAGGACCAGGATTGAGAAACACTTAAATGTTAAATGAATACTGCATTCAAACTTACACATTGACTGCAGCAACTTTCCCCCACGGCATTTCTATCCTCGTGTTTCGTGTTTTTTTTCTGAAATATGCTCTCATACTTGCCATACGCACGTATTGACACTTCTAACTCCAGTGGCGTGAAGTATGTGGATCTTCAGATGCAAACTAATGTTTCCTCAAAGGGATTTTGTAAATTGAAATGTTAAATAAAGTTTAAAAAGAAAAAAGAAAAAGTATGTCGCTCTTTTGTTGTCGCCGGTTGCCATGGTGAATCCTTGTTTCAGGGCTCTACTGATGATGGCTTTTTAACTCGAGCTTAACAAACTCAAAAAAGAGTTGATTGAACTAACTCAAATCCGCTGTTCTGGAACCGAAAACTCCGACTTTCCTATCTCAGGATAAGTCAACTCAGAGTTCAGGTTTAAACCCCGGAATTTGTTGAACCTGCTTCCTGGAATACCCCTCAGGTCAACTGAGGATTTGTTTAATATAAAATGAAAACAAAAGAAATTGAACTTCAAATTATGAATAAAAAAATGATGAAGAAAACTAAATTTTTTCCACCATCTTCCCAAAAATGTCAACTGACTTAGATAACTATTCATCCCTCTCATTTTCCCTCTCCTCCTCCTTTTCATCCAGCTCCCTCAGCCTCTTTTCTTGTCTTTAGTCTTGAAGAAAGTCCAAAACTTCATTTGTCCTTTTTTTGGTTTTCTTCCCTCCGTTTGTTGGTCGCTCCCCGTTTGTAAAGGAAATAATAGGGCCGTTGAAAAATCATCACAGGACAACAGTTTCTGAATTTAAATCACCAGTGGGCTATGTATTTATACTTACAGGTGAACTTCTTTCGTCGCACCTTTTCCTCCGCCCCCTGTTTTGTTTACATTCTCCCTGGTAATGTCCTTTTATGTCACAATGAACTGTGGGTAATTCCCTTTCCAAAAGTCTGCGGAGATGCTGACTGACGGTAAGTGAGCAGTAAGGGCTCAAAATGTCTGCCGGGAGCCCTCGCGCACTTAAAGACTTTAGGAATGGGACAGCCCTGAACCCTTACGCAAGTTGCGGGAGCGCGCACGTAAGTGTGTAAGTCTGTGAGGGTGGAGATTGGAATTCAGAGTATATCTTGTCTAGTCTTTCCCTTGCTCCTTACTGGTCTGTACTGTTTCATTCCTCCATGTGTCAGGTCAGGTTATTTTGGATTTTCTTCATGTTCATGTTCTGTTCTGTTTTTTTGTATCCTGTTCAGCAGCTCTTTTGGTTTTTATTAAATAAAACATGTTTTTTGGAACGTCTTCCTGCTGGTCTCCTGCATCTGGGTCGTATCCTCCACATCCTTGACACAGAGATGTTTGGTGATACATTGACCTGGTGATGTTACATGTGCAAAAATGAATAAAATATTGACTCAGCCCTCTTACAGTCAGCAAAGGGAGCTGAATGTCCAGAGTAGTTTCCAAATAATTGTAAAACATTTATTGTATTGACATTGGTGTTTTCCTATTGTATGCTTCATATTTTCTCTTTAATTCCCTCCTTTTTTACTGTTTTATCTGCCTCTTTTGCCATTCTTGCTTCCATGCACCATTTTCTCGTGTGATTTTTATCACTTTTTCCCATTTCTGTCAAAACATTTAGAGAATTGCTGTCCAATGATAAATTCATGAATTTCTTTTTGTCCCCATTCTCCCTTTCCTCTCTTTATCTCTGTCTTTATCAAATCAAGGCTTCTGCCTCGATTGAACTTAGCAAGATGTTTGGTCTCACCACTCATCACATCATCATCACCCTGCATGAACAATTCTTTGCTTATGCAATACATTGACTAGATATATTACAATTCAGTCCAGTATAGTTTGACAGCTCTCATACATAGAAAATGGAGGCACTCAGCGAAGACCAATAACAAGGAGTAAATGGCAACTACAAGCCTATAATCCCCAGTTAGTGTGCAATAGTTCTAGCCCCTAAGGCTTTAAGGATAGCAGAAGTAGAGTGCTTTGTAGAGAGGCATTTGAAATGCAGACACTGTAATCGAGGGGATTAAAGAGACCAATGGAGCACTCGCAAAGGTTGCCTCCCAAGGGGCACAAAGGATAATATGTGGGGGATATCCAAAATACTGTGAGGTGATTTCATCCTTCTCTTGTCTTTCCTACCCATCTGTTGTTTTTATATTTTAACAATGTCTCATACAGTACTTTTTCATCTAGTTATATCAACAATATGCCTATTACTAGATAGTAACACAAGGAAACTTTAATTAGGTAACTGACAGATATGAATCAAATCAGTGCAAACAATTGAATACATGTTTGCAACTGAAATGGATCTAAAATTAGCCCAGAGGGCAAGTAGCAAAGTCAGAATAAATTGCTATTTTAAGCCTCTGACAAGACTCAGAAATATAATTCCACTTAAGTGTGGATAGGGTCCCTACAGGGTAATTTTAACTTTGAGTGTGAAAAAAATAAACTACTGTTTGTACAGTAATCTCCCTCCATTCACCAACATCTTATGCCTGCACCAGTCTGCTACTGAAAGTTAGATATAATATTGTGAAATGAGGAAGGGAGTTCTCAGTTCTTCAATTCTTGGTTGGGACTTTGTTGATGTTGGTGACCTAAACTGCATGCCTGTTAAGTACAAAACAGTAGCCTAGAAATCTAGACGTACCACTAGCAAATTTAAATTTGCTTTGCAGGGACTCGCTACCATCCGTTGTAGCTCATTATTTGGATATCAATATGCCCATAAGTATTGGGGAGTCAATCAAATCAGTCTATCCTTGTAGAGAGTCTCTGGGTGGAATTAACACAATGAAATCAGAGTGGCAACATAATCTGGATGTACTGTAAACTGTGGATGGCTGCATCTGAGGATTAACAACTCGGCTTTGGCATTGACAGTTAAAGATTCTGGATTTTTCTTCAAAAATTGAATAGAAAACAGCAGATCACCCCTTTGCAGAGAGATATTTTAGCTTTTTTCAGAAATATTCCACTTAAGTGTGGATAGGGTCCCTACAGGGTAATTTTGAGTATAAAAAAACAAAAACAAACTACTGCTTTTACAGTAATGTCCCTCCTTTCACCAGCATCTTATGCCTGCACCGGTCTGCTATTGAAAGTCAGATTTGCTATTGTCAAATGAGGAAGGGAGTTGTCAGGCTACAGTAAAAGCTTAAAGGGGACCTATTATGAAAAACCAGTTTTCTCTTGCTTTAACATATATAAAGTGGTCTCCCCTCAGCCTGCCAACTCAGAAAAGGAGGAAAACAACCAAATTCTGCAATGTTTGTACAGCCCGCCTGGATGAGCCATACAGTGTGATGTGGCTTCTATGAGCCATTCAGATTCTGCTCCCTTTGTTACGTAACGACGGGAGCGATGTGTGAAACCACGCCCACAACTAACTCTGGCCGGAACAACAACAACAACTCCGCCGGCCGGAGCTTCCGCCATTTTTTCATAGCGGTATATCGCGTCATTCAGGCAGCCAATCAGCACAGTGCCTCATTATCATAGCCTCCCCCTTGACCATTGCTCTGGTTGTAGCACTAACAAGCTGCAGGCAAAGGCAGTTTGATAAGAAACCGTTGGTGTCGTCTCTTGAAGGGGGGGCACAATGGACCTATCAGGCAACAAAACTACTTTTAAGACACAACCTCAGTTCTTCTGGAGGCATCCTATCCACACTATTACTCCAATGGAAAGAACTGTAATCTGCAACTGGCGTCTAAAATGACAGACCGCGGCTTTGCAAGAAACGTAACTGGCGTCATTTAAAATGAAGAGCCTGAAAAGAAGCTCTTTACAGTCAAAGAACAGAACAGCAGGAGTTGCAGAGGGAGACTGCTGGTCATATTTGTGAAACACAATTTGGGAGAAGTAATTATGCAAATCTCGTTGTTATACAGCATATTTCTGCTCCATCTTCTGCATCAAGCCAGCTCTTCTGATGTTGGTGTAGCCAGCAAGGCCAACCAAACAGACAACAGGCTCTCATGTTACACGGTACCACTCGACAACACCTATCAACTATCTCTCCTTCCCTTAACTCAGCTTCATGCACCTGGAAAGCAAAAACACACCTTAGATTAACAGTGCACAATAAACACACATTATAATGGGGTCCAGAAATGCGTCATCATTTTGGTCCCTTACTGAGTTACAATCACTACCATCTAGTAATAGACATTGGGTTGACTTAATGCCAGAATATTACATTATGTATTAAAGTGGATAACATTACAAAACTACATTGGGACTGCTGGGGAAAGACTCACTGACCTAACTGGCTTTTGTTAGCCTCAGAAGATTCAGCAGGATTAGCAACATTTTCTTGCTTACTGTTTTCAGGTTCAGTGTGCATTTGGTCAGTTAGTGGTTTTGGGACATCAACGTTCATGCACTTCCATAAAGCCTGTATCCAGGGAACCTGCTGTAAAATTGATCCAAATGAGGGCTTGTCTGTGCTTTCTTGACCAGGGAGGTGGTGTTGGTGGTTCATGTGAGGCTCTCCCAGGAACTTTGTGCTTTTCAAAATGAGTGGGGCGTGTGTTGTTTGTTTTTTCTCCTGAAGTCTACAGTTATTAGGGCCCGAGCACTTACAGTGCGAAGGCCCTATTGTATCTGTAGGAATTCTTCGCGTTATTATTATTATTTTTCTGGCAAAAGGAAGGCCTTTTTGACCCCCTAAACGTGCCCAAAAAGTCACCAAATTTTGCATGCAAGTCAGGCCTGGCGAAAAATTTGATATTTAATGGTTTGCATTAATGGGCGTGGCAAAATGGCTCAACAGCGCCCCCTTGAAAACTTTGTGCCTCAAGCCCCACAATGCGGTTTGTCGTACATGCACGAAAATCGGTACACACCTGTATCATGGCGCAACTTAAAGAAAAGTCTCTGGGCGTCATGTCGAGAAACCGAACAGGAAGTCGGCCATTTTGAATTAATCGTGTCATTTTGACGAAATGTATGCCTTCCTTCGGCAGTTAATACGGCCCGAACCGTAACGAGCCCCCAAGTGTGTTATACATCAAAATGTGCGTCTCCATCCTCTGACACCACGCATTACTTTTCTCTTTCAAAAGCGTTACCGTGGCGACGCTAGATGCCAAAAAGCGCGCCCACCCTTCATCTGATTGGTTCAAACAGAAAAAACTTTGAGCCTCAAGCCCCATAATACGGTTTGATGTATATGAACGAAAGTCGGTACACACCTGTATCATGTCGCAACTTAAAGAAAAGTCTCCTGGCGCCATGGCCGAATCCGAACAGGAAGTCGGCCATTTTAAACATTCTGAATTAATCGCGTAATTTTGGAGCAATATATGCCATTCCTTCGAGAATTAATACGGCCCGAACCGTATCATGAACCCAGATGTGTTATACATCAAAATGTGCGTCTCCATCCTGCGACTACGCGCATTACTTTTCTCTTTCAAAAGTGTTACCGTGGCGACGCTAGACGCCAACAAGCGCACCCCCCCTTCATCTGATTGGTCCATATTTGATAGTTCCCTAAAAGGCACCAAATTTGGCACGCAAGCCAGGCCTGGCGATAAATGTGATATTTCATGGTTTGCATTAATGGGCGTGGCAAAATGGCTCAACAGCGCCCCCCGGAAAACTTTGTGCCTCAAGCCCCACAATACGGTTTGACGTACATGCACGAAAATCGCTACACACCTGTATCATGGCACAACTTAAAGAAAAGTCTCTGGGAGCCATGGCCGAAACCGGACAGGAAGTCGGCCATTTTGAATTAATTGTGTAATTTTGGCGCAATTTATGCCATTCCTTCGGCAATTAATACGGACCGAACCGTAATGTGCACCCAGGTGTGTTATACATCAATATGTGCGTCTCCATCCTGCGACTACGCGCATTACTTTTCTCTTTCAAAAGTGTTACCGTGGCGACGCTAGACGCCAAAAGGTGCACCCCCCCTTCATCTGATTGGTCCATATTTGATAGTCACCAAATTTTGCATGCAAGCCAGGCTTGGCGATACATTTGATATTTCATGGTTTGCATTAATGAGCGTGGCCTAACGGCTCAACAGCGCCCCCTAGAATACTATTCTCTGCCATAACTTTTGAATGGTTTGACATAGAGAGTTGTGAGTGGTGTCATGGGACTCGATATTGAGTCCTTGACCATAATTGGTGAAAATTAGCTCCGCCCCTTCTTCTGATTGGTTGTCCATATTTCCTGCTATAAATTTTGAATGTTTTGACATAGAGAGTCGTGGGTGATGTCATCTGAATCAGTATTGAGTCCTTAAGCTTCGTTGGCCTTAATTAGCCCAGCCCCTTCTTCTGATTGGTTGTCCCGATTTTCTGCTATAACTTTTGAATGGTTTGACATAGAGAGTCGTGGGTGGTGTCATCAGATTCTGTATGGAGTCCTTGACCTTCTTTGGCCTGAATTAGCCCCGCCCCTTCTTCTGATTGGTTGTCCCGATTTTCTACTATAACTTTTGAATGGTTTGACATAGGGAGTCGTGGGTAGGGTCATCAGATTCTTTATGGAGTCCTTGACCTTCATTGGCCTGAATTAGCCCCGCCCCTTCTTCTGATTGGTTGTCCCTTTTTTCTGCTATAACTTTTGAATGGTTTGACATAGGAAGTCGTGGGTGGTGTCATGGGACTGTGTAATGAGTTCTTAAGCTTCGTTGGCCTTAATTAGCCCCACCCCTTCTTCTGATTGGTTGTCCCGATTTTCTGCTATAACTTTGGAATGGTCTGACATAGAGAGTCGTGGGTGGTGTCATCAGATTCTGTATGGAGTCCTTGACCTTCATTGGCCTGAATTAGCCCCGCCCCTTCTTCTGATTGGTTGTCCCTTTTTTCTGCTATAACTTTTGAATGGTTTGACATAGAGAGTCGTGGGTGGTGTCATTTCTGATATGCTTATGGGGGGCAGTGGACGTGAGTGTGAGGGCCCGTTCATCGCTGCTTGCAGCTTTAATTTCTTTTGTTTTGTTTACGTTGAGTAGTAGCTTGTTCCTGTCACTGTGAGGGCTGTTTCGCAAAAGTAGGATTAAGAAATCCAGGATAAGAGATAAATCCAGGCTTGATTTAGCGCGATCAGTTCATCCATCCTAGCTTCACCCGTTTCACAGAGGCCAAACCAGGCTCAGCAGGTGCGGCTTTGTCAAGCCATGCCTAAGTAATCCAGGTAAATGTGCGTCCACAGATTTCTTCAAAAGACCATCAGAATTGATTCTACAATGGATAATTTGCGTGCACCATACTCATAAAAAGGAGCGAAAAAAAAGGCATGACAAACAATATCGGATCGCCTGAATGCGTAAATATCCAAATATGCATATTTTCGAACCACTACTCTTAACGGAGAAAAATGGCAATCACATCATTTAAGGATTTATGTAAGGTTAATTAAAGGTTTAACTTGTTTTTGTCCTTCTGAAAGCTGTCACATGTTTTGTTAACAAGATGTCACAACCGCCACTTCCTGATCTACTCAGGGTTTGGAATGTCCTGATTCAATCACTCTACTGAAATGTCCTGATTCAATCACACCCTATCTCTTCCTCCCACTGTCCATAACGGTCAGTCTCTGCCAAGTTTCTCAATAAAAGCATCATGCAGAGGAGGGAACAGTGGGAAGCATTTTTCAAGAGTTCTCACTGAGAGTCTTGTGTTGCTCTGCACTCCTCGCTTCCCCCCTTCTGCAGAAGTGTGTTAAAGATCATTCCAGCAGACTCAGTGTTTTTCTTCGTTACGAACTGGGTTTAATGTCAATTTAGACCCAACAATTTACCTGACATTTGCTCAAATTAACAACTTTAAACTTACACAGTGGAAGTCTAGAACGTAATCTGTGAATCTGATAGCAGATTAAATTTATATTGCTCTTGGCCCTGGATAGCTCAGTGGGTAAAGCTGGCACCATTTACAGAGGCTATTGCTTTTGTGCAGGCAGCGCAGGTCAAAATCCCGGCCTGTCACTCTTTCCTGCATGTTTTCTCCTCTCTCTGTCTATATACCCATTTTCTGTCCACTACCGTACCAGCAGTCTGCACAGGTAGCGGATGGCATCCCCAGAAAAGCAGTAGCACTCATGAAGGTAATTGTTGGGAAAAAGCCAACGGGTCGTCCCTGTCCCAAAACACTCCTTCTCTTCTGAAAGCCCTTCTCAATATAAGTGCTTCATCATCAGCGACGTCATTCTAAAATAAGACTTTGATGAGTTGATGTATCTCTTCTCTGTATGCTGGGTCATCGTTGTCACTGATGAGGCCCACCACTGTTGTATCATCAGTGAACTTGATGATTTGGTTTGATGTGAATTCGTCACAGCAATCGTGGATTATCAGTGTGAACAACAATGGAGACGTAACTTTTGTACATAAAACAAATAATTTATTTTAGGCTACCGTATTTTCGCGACCATTAGGCGCATATAAACGTCTATTTTTTTTTTAAAATGTGGCGCGCACCCCATGACGCAATGCGCCCATTGTATTATGGTAAAGGCTGATTTATGGTTCCGCGTTACACCGACGCAGAGCCTACGGCGTAGGGCTGCGTCGACTTAACGCGGATCCATAAGGCGGACGTAATTGAGGCCACCATGAGGGATCCGTCGTTTACTGTTCAAGGATTGTAGATGCGTGTGTGTGTTGTTGTAAGGCGGCTCCATATATGTGTGTAGACAGCGCCTTTTCGGTCGGTGCGCCGTATGTGTGTTTTAAATCCAAAAATGACACAAAAAACTGAGGGTGCGCCTTTCCACACGGCGTGCCGAATGGTCATGAAAATACGGTAAATTGACTCCACATGGTTAATGTTTACACTGTAGTGCACTTGTATCCAACTCAAACTTAGCCCCGGGTTAAGCTCAAAATGTTGGGGTGTAGATAGTACCGTGTTAAACCGTTGCAAAGTGCAATTAGCCCTTCCTTTTTACATGACGAACTGTTGTCCATACTTTTCTCAGCCCGAAATCCTGATTAATTCATCCACACCACTAAAATGATGCTTTGTACAGAAAGGGCAGGATTTCAAACATAAGAGGATCAAATACCCTAATTGTTGGCTTGCACAGCAATGTTGTGTTAATGCTCGATGAATGATACTTTTGACAGGCCTCCATCATTCTATAAACAATCAATCATATGTCCTCCTGTTCATTACACAAATAGGCTGCCTATTTTCAAACTGTCCTGTCCCCATGTAAGATTTCATCAGTTAGCTCTGTTTATGCTGCTGCAGTTTGAGTTGCAGTTAAAAATACCTGCAACTTTTAACAGAAGCAACACTCCCTCCACAATGCACAGAACCCACATTTCAGTTCGGCAACACTTGATATTGGCTCATCTAAAGTGAACAGACAGTGACACTGAGAAAATCTGAAATACTCTCCGTGTGATCTTAAAAAATGTAGTACCTACTATTAAAGAAATAAAACAGGGAAACTTAATTTAAAAAACAAAACAAAAACATGCTCTGCTTTCAAATACAGGGACAAACATCATGCCTAGGGGAAGCTGCTTGCAAATATGAGGGATTCAGGAAGAGGGAGACAAGTCTGTACCCAAATCAAAAGAGTGGAAATGGGTCTGTTTGCCTGAAGGCCAGACACCAAGTGCTGTTGTCATTATATTCCTGTGAAAATCCATCATTTAAGTAAAATCAATGCATGGGTTGCATGGCCATACTATATTCCTTTCTGTTGGGAAGTGGGTCACATATTAAGAACAACAATAGTAAAAACTAACGTGGACCAGCCCCCAAGGATAAAACCATTCTTCTGAAATAGTCACCCTTTGTAAACCTTTCCATTGAGTGCAAAGAAAAGTTGCCAACATGTTTAACTGCATGTAACTGAAAGATAATCATTTAAAAATATGTTTTGAAGTTTAAATAACATGGTAAAGTAGATGTTAACATCACTGCATATTCATAGACTTAAATTATTATTAATTGTCTCGTTAGGGGTAACACTTCCGTTAAGGAAGAAAAATTAAGTAAGAAAGACAATTAATTACCTAAAGTTGTGAACTCTCACTGAAGGGATCTTACAGGTATATAAAAACACTCACTCACTCACTCACTCATCTTCTCCCGCTTTATCCGTTACCGGGTCGCGGGGGCAGCAGCCTCAGCAGGGATGCCCAGACTTCCCTCACCCCAGACACTTCCTCCAGCTCTTCCGGGGGGAGTCCGAGGCGTTCCCAGGCCAGCCGAGAGACATAGTCTCTCCAGCGTGTCCTGGGTCTTCCCCGGGGTCTCCTCCCGGTGGGACATGCCTGGAACACCTCCCTAGGGAGGCGTCCAGGAGGCATCCGGTACAGATGCCCAAGCCACCTCAGCTGACTCCTCTCAATGTGGAGGAGCAGCGGCTCGACTCCGAGCTCCTCCCGGGTGACCGAACTCCTCACCCTATCTCTAAGGGAGCGTCCAGCCACCCTGCGGAGGAAACTCATCTCGGCCGCTTGTATCCGCGATCTTGTCCTTTCGGTCACTACCCAAAGTTCATGACCATAGGTGAGGGTAGGGGCGTAGATTGACCGGTAAATCGAGAGCTTCGCCTTTCGACTCAGCTCCCTCTTCACCACGACGGTCCAGTACATCGACCGCATAACTGCGGACGCTGCACCGATCCGTCTGTCAATCTCACGCTCCATTGTTCCCTCACTCGTAAACAAGATCCCGAGATACTTGAACTCCTCCACCTGAGGCAGGACTTCTCCATCCACCCGGAGAAGGCATGCCACCCTTTTCCGGTCGAGAACCATGGCCTCGGTCTTGGAGGTGCTGATTCTCATCCCTGCCGCATCGCACTCGGCCGCAAACCGCCCCAGCACATGCTGGAGGTCCCGGTCCGAAGAAGCCAACAGGACAACATCATCTGCAAAAAGCAGAGATGAAATCCTGAGGTCCCCAAACCGGATCCCCTCCGGCCCCTGGCTGCGCCTAGAAATCCTGTCCATAAAAATTATGAACAGGACCGGTGACAAAGGGCAGCCCTGCCGGAGTCCAACATGCACTGGGAACAAGTCTGACTTACTGCCGGCAATGCGAATCAGACTCCTGCTTCGATCATACAGAGACCGGACAGCCCTTAGTAGAGGGCCCCGGACTCCATACTCACTCAGCACCCCCCACAGAATGGCACGAGGGACACGGTCAAATGCCTTCTCCAGATCCACAAAACACATGTAGACTGGTTGGGCAAATTCCCATGAACCCTCGAGCACCCTGCGGAGGGTATAGAGCTGGTCCAGTGTTCCACGACCGTGAGAAAACCGCATTGTTCCTCCTGAATCCGAGGTTCGACTATCGGCCGTAATCTCCTCTCCAGTACCCTGGCGTAGACTTTCCCCGGGAGGCTGAGAAGTGTGATCCCCCTGTAGTTGGAACACACTCTCCGGTCCCCCTTTTTAAACAGAGGGACCACCACCCTGGTTTGCCACCCCAGCGGTACTGTCCCCTTCCTCCATGCAATGTCGCAGAGGCGTGTCAACCAAGACAGCCCTACGACATCCAGAGACTTGAGGTACTCAGGGCGAATCTCATCCACCCCCGGTGCCCGGCCACCGAGGAGCTTACGAACCACCTCGGTGACCTCGGCTTGGGTGATGGATGAGCACGCCTCCGAGCCCCAACCCTCTGCTTCCTCAGTGGAAGGCATGTCAGTCGGGTTAAGGAGATCCTCAAAGTATTCCTTCCACCGTCCGACAATGTCCCCAGTCGCGGTCAACAGCTCCCCACCCACACCATAAACGGTGCCGGCAGAGTACTGCTTCCCCCTTCTGAGGCGCCGAACGGTCCTCCAGAATTTCCTCGAGGCCGACCGAAAGTCCTCCTCCATGGCCTCCCCGAACTCCTCCCAGACCCAAGTTTTTGCCTCCAAGACTGCCCGAGCCGCGGCCCGCTTGGCCTGCCGGTACCTATCTACTGCGTCAGGAGTCCCACCGGCCAACATAGCCCGGTAGGACTCCTTCTTCAGTCTGACGGCATCCTGTACTTCCGGTGTCCACCACCGGGTTCTAGGATTGCCGCCACGACAGGCACCGGAGACCTTGCGTCCACAGCTTCGAGCCGCCGCGCCGACAATGGAGGCAGAGAACATGGTCCACTCGGACTCGATGTCCCCCGCCCCCCCCGGGATCCGAGAGAAGCTCTCCCGGAGGTGGGAGTTGAAGATGTCCCTGACAGAGGGCTCGGCCAGACGTTCCCAACAGACCCTCACAATCCGTTTGGGTCTGCCCGGTCTGTCCAACCTCCTCCTCCGCCAGCGCATCCAACTCACCACCAGGTGGTGATCAGTTGACAGCTCAGCCCCTCTCTTCACCCGAGTGTCCAAGACATGCGGCCGAAGGTCAGATGAAACGACAACAAAGTCGATCATTGACCTCCGGCCTAGGGTGTCCTGGTGCCACGTGCACTGATGGACACCCTTATGCTTGAACATGGTGTTCGTGATGGACAAACTGTGACTCGCACAGAAGTTCAACAACAAAACACCACTCGGTTCAGATCGGGGAGGCCGTTCCTCCCAATCACGCCTCTCCAGGTATCACTGTCATTACCCACATGAGCGTTGAAGTCCCCCAGTAGAACAATGGAGTCCCCAGTTGGAGCACTATCAAGTACTCCTCCCAGGGACTCCAAGAAGGCCGGGTACTCCCCACTGCTGTTCGGCCCGTAGGCACAAACAACAGTGAGAGACCTATCCCCGACCCGAAGGCGCAGGGAAGCGACCCTCTCGTTCACCGGGGTGAACTCCAACACATGGCGGCTGAGCTGGGGGGCTATAACCAAGCCCACACCAGCCCGCCGCCTCTCACCCTGGGCAACTCCAGAGTAGTGGAGGGTCCAGCCCCCTTCAAGGAGCTGGGTTCCAGAGCCCAAGCTATGCGTGGAGGTGAGCCCGACTATCTCTAGCCGGTATCTCTCAACCTCACGCACAAGCTCCGGCTCCTTCCCCCCCAGCGAGGTGACATTCCATGTCCCCACTGTGAGGGTTGATGTCCAGGGATTGGGTCGTCGAGGCACCCCGCCACGACTGCTACCCAGCCCACAATGCACCGGCCTGCCATGGTCCTTCCTGCGGGTGGTGGGCCTACGGGAAGGCGGACCCGCGTCGCCGTTTCGGGCTGAGCCCGGCCGGGTCCCACGGGCAAAGACCCGGCCACCAGGCGCTCGCCTACGAGCCCCAACCCCAGGCCTGGCTCCAGGGCGGGGCCCCGGTGACGCCGATCCGGGCGACGTAACGGTCCTTGGTCTTTTCTTCTTCATGGTAGGCTTTGTGAATATAAAAAAAACACACATGAAAAATCGACTTAGTTCTGAACGTTTATTAAAAGCATACAGTAATAATGAAATGTGCAAACAAATGAAAAATTATACATTTAATTGTCTAAAACGATGATAGGGAAGTGGAATACGTATGAAGGCACTAAATACATTAAAAAAAAAAAACTAGAACATTTCAGGAAATTTTGATATGGGCATGCCCTACTGCCCATTCGTCCCGTCTCGCTGCTTTGGTTTGGGGCTGTAGTGGTTGTGTTTAAGGTTGTTTTGGTTGTGTCGGAGGTGGTTCTTGCCATGTTTGGGGGTTATTAATAATGGCCAATAAACCAAACCAAGGCTCGGATGCACATTGCGGTTCGGGCCACATTTACGGATGATTTATTCATATTCTCCCCCATAAAAATGCATAGATTTTTTTGCCATGGTAACAAGCCCCATAGGATATCGGGGCATTCCTAGTTTTCCTTGTTAACTGTTAAATGCCATTACAAAGCTGTCATTACCTCTCATTCTAAAATTCATACAAAGTCATATTGGTTTAAATCACCCTGAAAGAAAATGAATTGTAAATAAAACATTGACAAACTGAATTCAATTAGTTACAAAATGATAATCAACTTAACAGAGTTCTTCCTTTTTTTGTAGTTAGGTTCCTGTTTTATTTTGAAACCCCATGTCCTTGTGTTTAAATTTTTTCTTGATGTCCCTTGTAACCATCTGCCCTGATTGTTTGCACCTGTGTCTCATCAAGCCCTCTTGTGTGTGTATATCTTGTCTTGTCTTGTCTTGTCTTGTCTTTCCCTTACTTCCTGTTGATCTGTACTGTTCTTTCATCCATGTGTAATGTCACTTTAGGATCCTTTGCAAACCTGCTCAGCAGTGCTTTGGTTTTGTTTATTTAATGGAACTCCTGCATCTGAGTCCTACTCATCCACACCTTGACAGGAAGAGCCCGGACACCCTGTGGAGGAAACAATTTTCTGCTGCTTGTATCTGCAACTTTGTTCTTCTGGTCACTATCCAAAGCTCATGACCACAGGTTAAAGTTGGGACCTTCACCTTCAGGCTCAGCTCAGCTCACCATGACAGACCGATGCAGAGTTTGCACCGATCCACCTGTCAATCTTCCCGCTCCATTCTTCCCTCACTCATGACCAAGACCCATAGATTCTTGAAATCCTCCACTTGGGGCAGTATTGGTGAAAAATATGTATCCTTCAAGCCAACCTAAAATACCTTCTCATAATCTTTCTAGAAATACAGCATTCCTAAAATGTTGTGCAGCATAATACTTGTACGTGTTGTCTAACGTAACATAATGGAGTTTTGGTTATTGAGTCATATTGCCCTCTACAGTTTGTAGATGAATCTGCATCTGGCACACAGTCGGAAAAAAAAAACTGACATGTAGTCTTACACATAACCATTAAACACACACACACACACACATACACACATTACTGTGCAATACAAGCAGGCAAGTTCAAAAGTACTTGCGACATACACACACACACTGAATAAAAGACACCAAGAATCTCAATTCAGTAGGGACACCTCCACTCATATGATTAATAGAGAACCGCATGAGTTTCTTATCAAACTTATAAGCACAAGGATATACACACACACTCCCTAACAGCTGGACAATGAGAAAAGTGTCAGGGGACCTAATTATGAACAGGAATGAAAGTGTATGAGGTGTAACATGACAGTGTGAAGACAGATAGATAAAATGTTGGTGAAGTTCAAGTACGAGGACCTGCAACTTTGTAAATGCATCTAAAAATCTTCAAACGTCAATGTTTACCCCCACTTAGGTGATACATCTGTAAGTGTTGTATGTAAAGACCTGAAATTGGGAAATACTGGTATGTGAGGTCAATGTGAGTCTTCCCTTTTTTGTGTTTGCCTATTAGTGTGTGACAAGTTACTTAAAAACTGTAATCAAACCAAGTATACCCAGTGGAAAATAAATGTCACAATGTTATTATCCTTCCATTTTATCAGAAGAGTATGTTATATTATGTAATAGGGTGTACCCTACCAAGAGATTACAAGGCGTATTTTAACAAGAAATAAAATAGCATAAATCCCATCAGCCCAATTGGCTTGTAGAGTGTATAAAAAAAATATGGAAGTAGTAACATGCAGTCAAAAATTTGGACAATGTGAAAGTGCATTCACAAGCAATGCCAAGGCCCCTTGATAACAGCCAAAAAACAATCTAAATCATCTTAAATCTAACAGACAGTAATCCTTTATGGGTTTATACAAATAGTCCTGATCCCCAAGCACAGAAGATGGAAATACTTTCCCCATGAACAGTATCAGCCTATTTTCGTCAGTTATTGGCTGTAATAATGGCTCGGACCAAATGACCCAGAGAGGAAAGGGAGGAACACTCAGCCTTATGATGGTTAGAGAAGACAAGCAACTGAAAATGTTTTGAAATGATAGTCCCAAAACTAATTTATTGCACCACTTTGACTACATCCATCTTTTATATGAAGGCTCTAAGAGACTCTTGAAACCAATGTCAGTGCTTTTAAGGTTCTTTGCTATGATACAAAAAATAGATTCATGAAAACAAGATAAAAAAAGGGGGGATTATTAAAGAAATGTAGGCTAAATGGGTGACCTGACTGTACAATACACAAGAAGAAGAGTGGGTATTATGTGTTAGATACATTTGTCTTGTATTTTCTTTATAGCAACTGTGAGAAATGAAAATGAGCAATGCTTGGTGTGTTTTATTGATAAAATAAGTGTTCAGGTATTTCATGTAAAAGTATCTTATTAACAATGTATTTTAAAATATTCAGATGCCTGAACTGAAAAGGCAACAGTGCTGCCACGCACACTGCCGTGTTTCCCCTTATGATAATATCAAAAGGGCAAGATAATCAGTTAATAAGTTAAATCAGTTGAAGTAAGACGTCCACTTATTTGCCTTATTGTGAAGATTTATCGTGAAGTTGATGCATTCCATAACATGGAAACACACAAACAGCCAAGATCGAGGTTGCTATCTGCAGCTTACAGATTGTCTGGTTTTGTTTTGCTGCAAGACTGTGAATAAGTGCCTGCAAGGCGATTTTCAAATAAGAACTGCAACCTTGAAATTTCCCAGAGATGCTCTGGAGGGGCAGCAACTCTGTATGCAAACAGTTGCATCTTCTGACATCTCGCAGAGATTTTCCTGACAGCTCCCAAGCAACATCACAGGAACATTGCTAAATGAGACGTGTAAATGGAGCAGTTAATCTTCCGTAGCATTTACAGCAAGTGAATGTGTGTGCTTGGTTTAAGCTTTATATCAGATTGACATGGAGCTTACCAGTGAGTCTACACAAAATGACCGACACCAGTGTGAGCATTTATGCCTGTGCAACATGTATCTGCGTTGTGTTGTTTAGACCCACAAAGCCTAACTAAGCTGTCAGTTTTCTGCCACTGCTTCAAAGAACAGAGACTGAACATGGAAAGAGCGCTAACTCCAGTTCAGTGAATATGTGGGGAGTTAATAAATGCTAACAACAGTCAGCTGAAACTACTTCAACATGAAGACATTAGAGGAGATGATGTGCATAAGCATTGGAATGAGTCTACACATGGTTTGGCACAGCTTTTACAATGAAAAAAATGCTGTAGCAGGACGGTGGTTGGCAACTAACCAGTTAGTTGTAGTGTTATAAACGAGCTTGATTATCTTACAATTTCTTTCAGAGTCTATTAAATGCAATGGAGGACCATTATACCAAAGCAGTACACTAAATATACATAGTGGAGTTTAAATCACACTTTCATATGATGTGCATTAGTCTGACATGTAGCTACATTTCAGGGGAGGTGCACACCAGGTTACGAGGACACAGTAAAGCAGGTACACAACTATGCCAAATCTATCTCATGTCTTACTGTATTTCTTCTGTGTTCAGCCATATCCCCACCATCATCACAGTCTCCCAAGTCTGAGAAAAATTGAAGGAATCCCAGCTGTAGTAAGCACTACTACAATTTGCAAGTCAGAGAAGAACAAATATCTTGTAAATAAGAAAATATTGAAATTACCAAGGTGTTGGTCTTTGCTGTTACTTTCTCCAAATGCAGCTATGTACATATCTCAATATAACTCAAGTAACCAAATCACCATTGTGCATTATTCCACAGCCACTTGAGTTCTAGGAGAGTTCTATGCAGGGTACAATGACAAGAACTCAATCACAATTCATTTTCAGATTAGAATTTTTGTCTGCACTATTCACTGGGTTTCTGATTGGCTGAACATGATTCATGATGCATAGATTGAGTGAGTGTAATATAAAGGGTCTTCTCTCCTCACATTTGGAGAACATTACAAAGTAGCGCTGCGCTATTGTAGTACACCATTCGTGAGTAGGGGGTTATTTGGGTCACAGGCCTTGTATATTCTTTAGGTTTCACTGATCCGTAGTAGTAACTCTGGCATGTTCCTTTCAAAAGGTTTTTACAGCTCCCCTTCCCTTATCACTTTGGAGTTTGAAAAAAGAGAGGCCCCAAAACAGATTCTTGTCCAGGACCCCGTGCCTGAGACCCATGATTGATGCATGATCCACATGAAAAAGACAATTGAGTGACTTATCATTACAGCGGAGACGTAATGGAGACACTAGTTTCATCAAGTGACTCTCACTTCTCATTATTAAAAGAGCTTCTTATGTGCACTGTTCTTCTCTTAGCTGCCATCTCCATGGACAGATGCAAGTGAGTAGCAGACTTCATCTCAGCAGTCAGCACATTTAACCAATAGGCTTCAGTAGTGATTGCAATTAGAGGCAGCCAGTCAGCAAAACATAGGTCAATCACATTATTGTATCGGTTTGGGAGGTGAGACCTGAGTAGAGAAACTTGGATTTCAGCCCACTGTGTACCTTGAGATTGACCTGTTGTGTCTAAAGGAATATTTATTAATGCGTCTTTTTCTTCCAGATGAAATGTATAGGGCTATTGCTGGATATTAGTAGGTGCATATATTTTGCCTACTGGTACTTACAGAGGCCACTGATGTTTTGGAGTAGTATAGATGTTTGATGCAGACCATCATACCTATCAGGAATGTGTAAACTCACAAATATTCATAAGCTCAGTGATAGTTCCCTTTTTTAAATGACATGTACAGTAGATATTGTTTATTTATTTTTTATTTTTTTTAAATATATTTTCCCCGATTTCTTTGCTCCTACCTAAGTCAGTCCTGGGCATTGCCATCCTCTGCCAACCCAGGGAGGGCTCCACACAGTAGATATTTGTGGCAAGGTGCGTGCCACGGGGGCCCGACCGAAGGACGGAGAGGACACAGAGTTTCGTTCAGACCCTTTTATTTCTCACCCAAAACGTGCAGAAACACACACAGCTCCTCAGCAGCAGCCTCCTCCTGAGTCTCTCAGTCCTCTTTATCAAGGCTGGCAGGTTGGAGAGGCTGATGGGACACACCTGTGTGATTGCTGAGTGGTTGCAGCCACTCCAACCTGCCACACACCCCCAACGCCAACCTCGAGCCGGGGTCTGTCCGGCCGAGCATACTCCCCCCCCCGCCCCCTCGGAGCGGGAGAGGAAGCCCAGAACCCCCCGGGCCTTCCTGGTCGGGGGGTCGTCCTCGGCGTCGGCCTGACCTGCGGTCCCGTCGTGGGGGTCGTCCTCGGCGTCGGCCTGACCTGCGGTCCCGTCGTGGGGGTCGTCCCCGGCGTCGGCTCTCCCGCCGTGGAAAATGCGCTCGGGGCCGGGCCCATGGTGGCCTCGGGCCACACGGCGCGCGCACGACCGCCTCCTTCCCCTCCGCGACGCAGCCCTGCGCGGGCTGCTGGTCCGGCCCCGTCTCCGCCGTCGCTTGCGGCTGCGCCTCCGCAGCCGCCTTCCCAGCCAACGCCGCCTCCGCCTCCATCTCCGCCTCCGCCCCCGGAGCCGTCGCCTGGCGGCCCGCAGCTTCTGCCTCACGGCCTCCCAGCTGCGGCGCCACCAGCGCTGCCGCGGCAAACCTCAGACGGGGTGCAGGGATGGGCCGCTCCGCGGGTCCCGCCGCCGCGGGAGCCGTCGCTTGGCGGCCCGCAGCTTCTGCCTCCCGGCCTCTCAGCTGCGGCGCCGCCAGCTCCTCCCGCGTTGCTGCGGCGGCCCTCAGACGGGGTGCAGGGATGGGTCGCCCCGCGGCCTCCAGGGCTTCTATCGCGGCCAGCTGCCGCTCGCCCTGGTCCCGGAAGGCGGCCGCCATGCCCGCCATGGCCCGGGCGAGCGCGTCCAGGGCCCGCTCCATGCCCCCCCCTCGTCCGTCCTTCGAAGCCCCACGTTGGCCGCCAGTGTGGCAAGGTGCGTGCCACGGGGGCCCGACCGAAGGACGGAGAGGACACAGAGTTTCGTTCAGACCCTTTTATTTCTCACCCAAAACGTGCAGAAACACACACAGCTCCTCAGCAGCAGCCTCCTCCTGAGTCTCTCAGTCCTCTTTATCAAGGCTGGCAGGTTGGAGAGGCTGATGGGACACACCTGTGTGATTGCTGAGTGGTTGCAGCCACTCCAACCTGCCACAATATTGTTGTTCCACCTGAACTTTGATCAATGTTTCACATTATCATTTAAAGTTTGAAATAACATTTGGGACTATACTCAAAAGATTCATGGCGTAAGCCTCGGCATAATTGCCTGGCAATGCTACCGGTCTGGGGGGCAGGAGGTTAAGCGGTGAAAGGTGGCTCAGTTGGACCATTGGCTGGAAAAGGCTGTCCTTGTTTAAGAGGTGATTTCAGTAGTAACATCTGAAATGAGGATGGATGGGCTGATTTGATCTGAACGAATACAAGGCGATATTAGTTACCATTATAGTTTGGCAGAAGCCTTTTAGCTTGTAGCAACAGGGATAAAATGGGCATTTACTAACCAAAGCCTGTTCATTCAGTCCATTTGCACATTTTTGGATTAACTGTGTGTTGGGCAGTCTCCTCTTGCCAAGTTAGCAACCACCAGATCTCACACAATTGAGCTCATGACTGCTTCAACAGTCAACGATAATCATTCAAAATCTGCTATTAAAGGGTTCTCAGTGAGGTTTGGTCTTAAGCCATTTTTACATCCCTTTTCCTGGACCAGAAAGATCCTCCTGGTCATACTACAGCATATGAAGAGGTAGAGGGTAATTATAAATTTACTGCAGTTTTAATAATTAGTCCCTTGTGTCAATATTCCCTGAACTCTTGTACCACATCTCCCTTATAGGCATAAACCACACATCACCTATTGTTCCAGTTACAAACTTCATTGAGGTTTAGGATGTTTCCATTTGTAACTGATTAATGATTAATGTTGTATTCGTCTATGAGTTGTCATATTTTTCTTTTCTTCCAGTAGAAGTAACAGGGGGCTTCAGCTTCATAATTTATTTATGTTTGTTTAAAAAAAAAAAAAAAAAAGATTCTACATGGTTGTAGACATTTTTGTTTTGGTATTAGAGTGTAACAAATGAGAATCAGACATTCATCTATAATTTATCTAAAGTGCTGCTTTGTTATAATTGCTGCTGCATTTATATACTGTATGTACTAGAATACTATTTAGAGTTGTTTTAATATCTGGATTTTAAACACCTTGCAAAACACAGCTTATATCTAGCAGTTTCATAGCATGTTAGAGCAGCCGAGTTAGGTCAAGAATAGTAATAACTTTGAATCCAGACAGACATTTAGATGCTAAGGAGATTGAAAATGTAAGTTGTAAATTCAAATAGACATGACAGTCATACAAATGAGGCTGATAAGCATTATAAAGACCAAAAAACATGTTGTGAAGGGGACCAGTGTCAAGGGTGTGGTTTGTTGAGGACCCAAACGGAGGAGAGCAGGAGGCAGGAGTTCCAAAAACAGGGTTTATTTAAAAGGAGCATGAGGCTCCTTTTAAGAAATGAGACTCTTTAGCGCCACCTTCGCCATGACGGCCGTCGGGGGTACTGCAGCCAACAGCAAAGCCGGCATGGGAGAATGGGGAGAACGCGCATGCAGCGTCATGTGACGTCACATCCGCAGGACAGCGCGGGAAATTCCGGCCCGGAATTGCAGCACATTTTGCAGCACACAGCCTGTTCAAGACAACGGAGAGATACGGTAGAGGGCTCATTTGTTTTGGTTTGGAACGCTTCATCTGACATTATTACTAGAAAACTTAAAACGTATACGAATTTTTTTCATAAATCATGCCTCAATCCTGCCTCATGCTCCTTTAACAAAAACCAAAACCGCTGCTGAGCCGGTTCAAACAAGGCAGAACAAAAACAGGGATTCATAAACTAGAGGAGAACATGTAGGGAGCAAACAGTACGGACCGACAGGGAGCAGGGAAAGACAAGACCAGATATACACAGGGGATAACGAGACACAGGTGCAAACAATCAGGGCAGAGGGAAGACAGGCGGAGCAGACCATAAAACACAAACTGGGGGGAAACCCTGACAACCAGTTGAAGGGGACCAGTTGACAACGGAGAGAGTGCACTGTTTTTTTTTATATATTTTATTTATAAGAGTGAGTTCACTGTTGAGTCACCAATGTCAACCAATGACTGCTAATGCTGTTTTCATTGTACAGAAGTGACATCACTTTATCACATATTAGAATATAGCAAAGCTAGTGATGACATTTTAGTATCAGTTTCAAATGGACACAAAAGAGAACTGATAGCCAGGATTAACTGGTGATCTACAGTATCATTGGCATCTTGCTAAAAGTAATTCTGTGATTTACAGGGATATAGAGGGGGTGGAGAAGAAGGGTTAATCAAGAGGAACAACTATTAAATTGTAAAAAATGACTTGGAGCTGATATCTCTTTTTCCTCCCACAAAATGTGGATCCCCCAAGTTGTGCCACACAAGGGCGCTGTTTCGGTTATCAAGAGAGTTATTAATAATTGTTCAACAATTATTAATAATTAAGAAAGTAGATTATTTATCAAATTGAATTATCAAAATGAATTAATCAAAACGGCAGAATCAGTCTCAAAGTTCATTATTCTACAGAATAATAGTGAAGGAAGCAAAGTTCGGCACAGGCCCTGGCAAACCAGCATTTGTAACAAAATATGTATAAAATAAACACAAATGGGGCACGGTGGCGCAGCAGGTAGTGCAGCCGTCTCACAGCAAGAAGGTCCTGGGTTCGATTCCCGCCGGGGACGCTGTGGGCGCTGAAGTGCGTGTTAGTTCCCCCATGACTTCAGTGCCCACACCCTGGGTGGGGTTGGCATGTTCTCCCCGTGTTCCCCCTCACAAAAACATGCAACAGTCCTGGGCTACACATGCCCCCTCTGGTCAACCGTGGCGCCAGATGGGGTGGGGAGGATCCGGCTGGAATAACGTGATCCTTCCACGCCCTACGTCCGGACGGAGAAACCCCACCCTGTCTGGTGAAAAGATGCGGCCTGCTCACTCCTCAGGTTAAGGAGGAGACCTGGGCTCAGTGCGGGGCCCTCCCGGGGTTGGTAGAGGATGGCAATGCACAGGGGTGTAGCACCAAATTCTCGGCCCTGTACACTCTCAATGTCAGTGGGCCCCTATCCATGCCCGCGATATTCTGGGAATCTTAATCTTAAACTGTAAACCATAATCAGCAATATTAAAATAATAAAAGGCTTGCAATATCTCAGTTGATTTGTAATGAATCCAGAATGTATGACATTTTTTTTTTTTTTTTTTTAAATTGCATTACAGAAAATAAAAGGACTTTATCACAATATTCTAATTTTCTGAGACAGTCCTGTAAACTTGCTGGCGTGGTTGTGCTTGAATCACTTCTGAATATCCATCGTTACTTTGTGTTAACGGAGCAGCAGAGAGCAGCGTCTTGCAGATAAAAGTGACGTAAACCGGCTGATTTATGGTTCCGCGTTGCACCAACGCAGATCTTACGACGTAGGATACGCGGGGATATGAACGTACGGTGCGCGTCGCCGCGTACCCTACGCCGTTGATTTAACGCGGAACCATAAATGAGGCTTAACGGGCGCACATTTGTCAGTTTTCTTTTCGTCTTTTCAACTGAGCATTGAAACACATAAACTGAGGCTGCAATGCTGATGCACCCTCGTAGAACCGGGCCTGTATAAGCAGCAGCTGTCTGAAGTGGACTATGTTAACTTTAATTGGACTTTGCATGACAAGCTAACTTGGTTCACCTTTGGGAAAGAAAGCAGTCAGCAGCTGCCTCCCCTCGTTCTGCCGTCTTTCTTTTTGTGTCCTCTCTTTCTTTTTCTGATAGCCCGATTTATGTTTTTTGGGCAGCATGATGTTTTGCACACAGGTGTCTGATCTGGGCGCACTGACCTGTTGCCGGTCGCTGTTGGGCGGACTAAACCATTTTGCATCTCCGAGAGGGGGGCCCCAGAATGTCTAATATGTTGGGAGAACTGTGACATTAAGTTCATTCTCTCATTTAATGTTATCAATATATTTGAAATAAATTATGACACCAATTAATTGGAGGGCCCAATTCATTCGAAATAAAAACATCACAATAAAAAAAAAAAAAAAAAAAAAAAAAAAAAAATCAGGATTTTCATGGGCCCCTCTCTCTACTCGGGCCCTGGGTAGTCAGGTCCACTTTTCCCCCCACTACCACGCCCATGGCAATGCACAGGACTGTTAGGTAGGAGCACTGGGTGATAAAATGGGGAAAAAACCAGGATAAAAATATTTTTAAAAAAACAAAAAAAAACCATAAAAAATAAAAAATAAACAAATAAATGTATTTACATAGGTGTCATGCAGGTGACAAACAACACCTCGGATAAATTCTGATACCTAGACTACACAGAAAACAAACTAATTACATAAAAGGGGACAATAAATCATGTAATGCAAATCTTTCGATCATCCACGTGTGTGTGTGTGTGTGTGTGTGTGTGTGTGTGTGTGTGTGTGTGTGTGTGTGTGTGTGTCTCAGAAACACGTCACGTCACGTGGGTCAATAGCCAAGATGGCGGCCCACGTCACGCCACGTGAAACGAAAGAAAATGGCGGACACGGTATTTAAAACACGAATAACTGACGAAACGGCGCCAAGCGGTTCTAACAAAGAGCGAGGAAGCCTCATGGTCTAATTACTAACGTGTTCGTGTAGTTAGTGAAAAGGAAGGGAACAAAGGACAATCATATCAAAAATACACCCGTAACGGCCGCAGCCGGCGGTCTTTAGGAGACCGTCGGTGCGTTACTCAGTAATATGCATACAAATTACAGTAGACACAAGTCAACGTTAACCGCTTAATAAACAAATTAATTGCCCAAACACAGCCTCACGTCTCCTGATTCTGGATCTGAAGGGGTTGCGGTGTCCTGAGGGCTTTGGGAGAGCTCTCGGCTCGGTTCGGCTCTATCAGGTGCCTGATCCACGCTTCTGCCGGGGTTTTTCCGGTCCGAGTGGCGTCCCGGTCCTCTTTTCTCCTTCCACCTCACCAGGGGCGTTTTTAGGATCCAAAGACATCAGGGGCTAATGAGAAATGATCAGGGGCTGAAACCATCGGCATTATTATTATATTTTTGTTCTTTTTTATGATGAAAAACGCATAAATAACACATAAATAACACATAAATAATGCTTTAAACTGTACTCCTCAATGGTTGTTGTTATCTATCTTGTCTCTGTGACTTGTCCATCTGTCCTTATCTCTTTTCTCCTGTCTCCAGTCACATTCTCTGTTGTTCTCAGTCAGGCCCGGATTTAGCGAGGCCCACTAAGGTGGGCAGACTGAAATGTAGGGTGGGTGATGCCCGTGCCGCAATGCGGCGCGGGCGAAAAAATTTTGGGGGGTCAAACCCCCGAAATGCATAGAAAACTATGCTGTCATCATATCAGTTCATCCATCTTCTCCACAGTATGCTAACCCAATTGCCCTTCCTGACACTTCTCTCTGCATCTACCCGGGCTTGGGACCGGTGTTCTGCCGATCCTTGCTACCTGCTGAGAAATGCTAATTTGTGGTTCTGCGCATGCGCACAGTCGATTTTCAAAGTTTGATTGCCCCGCCCATCATTTACTTGCACGATGTAAAATGGATAATATGGGATGTTGAGTATTTGATCCTTCAAAATACACGACTCATGACATGAACTGCATTCCACATTGTGAACATTATACGATAAAGAGAAAAAAAAAATTCTATCCCTTTATTTGATATTAATTCAGTCATTAGCCTTTATTTAACCAGACAGGTCATTAAGAACACATTCTTATTTACAATAACGGCCTGGCAAGAGACAAGGAAGTGGGCTAGGGAGTAAAATACAGAAAAAAACTAAACACAAAAATTGTAGCTCTGCAAAGGTAGAAAACCATTAGGGAGCATTTTTGGCAAAGCAGAAAAAAATGGCAGAACACCGGCACAAATAGGATGTGCCCTGTTGAGGCTGCATTTATTTTGTTTTTTTGCTTTTTTTTGTTTGCTTTTTTTTTTTATCAATCAATCGTACCCTACGGCGTAGGCTCTGCGTTGATTTAAAAGGTCCCGCGGCAGGCTGGTGGCTCCAGAGCCAGCACGGCATGGACCGGGATAGAGAGAGGCGTCTCCATCCCGGCGAGGGCGGAGAGCGCCGGTGCGGCTGGCGGTGCGCTGCGGTGCCGTGCAGGCTCTGGAGCCACGGCTACGGCGTAGGCTACGGCGTAGGATACGCGGCGATGCGCACCATTCTGCGTTGGTTAACGCAGAACCAGCCTTCAGTGTGTGTTGTTCTGAACACCGGGTCCCTCCGCCGAGACACAACTTTTGCGGTATGCGTTCATTGTTGTGTCTAAAAATGATGCGCAGTGCCCGCACAATCAGAAACGGTACAGATATTCTGTGATATTTTTTTATATTTATAAAAAAATAAAATTATAAAAAAATAAAGGATCCCCATAACTTTGATTGGGTGGGCAGGACGCACGTTTGGGTGGGCACAGCCCACCCCTGCCCCCCCTAAAACCGGCCTCGTTCTCAGTCCTCCTCAATGGTTGTTGTTATCCATCTTGTCTCTGTGACTTGTCCATCTGTCCTCATCTCTTTTCTCCTGTCTCCACTCACATTCTCTGTTGTTCTCTGTCCTCCTCAATGGTTGTTGTGTCTTCTTTCTCTCTTTCTGCATCTTTCCTGCTCTCTCTCCACTTGGCTTCCATTGTGGCTAAGTGCAAATCGCCACAATATATTCCGCAAAGTTTATGAAAAATAACACGTTTATATCTGAAAAATAGGGTAATTCTGCTGTAGCTCGTTGGCACGTAGCAGTGACTCGAATCACCCGATGTCAAAAGTACTGTTGATATTAAGTTACAACTCCCCCAGTGAAGACAGATGCATTCATGTTTTAGTCCATCAGGCTTTTATAACTAGAGTATAGTATAGTCCTTTTTCCTCCATAGAGAAAATTTGGGCGGCCGCCTAGGCCGATCTTCCCACCGCCTATGATAAATCCCGAGCGCCTAAGTCCTAAAAAAAAAAAAAAAAAAAAAATTATTATTATTTTTTTTTTTTTTTTTGGTTGTGTTTTAGGTTCGGGGCTAGAGGAAATACATTCGGGGCTCCAGCCTCGGAAGCCCATAGCTAAAAACGCCACTGCCTCTCACGCGCCTCTAGGCGCGCGGTGACCGGTTCACTAAAGAACGTCCGTCTAATCGCCGAGGCGCAGGGCGTCACGGATCCAGGTGGATTCCAAGTTTCATAATCACAGTGGCCCAACACCCAGCTTGACATTGGTATCCTCACAACCTCATATTGATGGTTGCATAAAAGTAGAAATAGTAGAGTAGAGTTCCATACACAAGCTCATGCGGTTAAAGCACAAAATGCATCCAGACAGAAAACCAGCTCCTTTAATTCACGAAAATTATTTCATTTGTGTCCTGAAAGGCTGGAATTTGTGCAACTTAATAATAACAATGGTGAATATTGTCAAAACCAAGACCAGATAACTTGGTCACAAAGGCAAACCTCACTACCACGTATACAGGACAGATGAATAAGCATTTAATAGCATCAAAACTAAACAGTGTTATTCATTAAACAAGTGTGTGATTTTCAGTGTCTGAGAGGTTATATGTATGCTTACTATTGAAAACCACACAGCTAAGGTGAGCTTACATCCCACACCACCATAAGCTCTGGTACTGCTGCTGTACACACAGGCTCACTACCTCAAACAAATAGACTGTAATGCTGTTACTGCAGGCGCAAATATTGCCAGCTCACACAGCTGATGAAATATTCACTGTTTACTCTCCTCCAAATGTCCTGCTAAATCCTATAAGTGTGTGTTTGTGCATGGAACTGCAATATGTGAAGTCTGAAATAACGCCAATAAGGCCACTACTTAGGCTAGAACAGCATTTCGACTAAAACATACAAAAACTCAAACTAACATGCACATTAAAAGGAAACCATTATGTGATTGATTTAATCTTCTGTTCAATTGTTATAAAGGTTTCCATGTTGGATCTCTTGAGTTTTTCTTAATTCTGTTGGGGCCTTTTTCACAAAAACGTATTGTTCGAATTGAGTTGTTCCATTTCAGATGGTGAGGTAACTTAAACTGAGAAAGAGGGTTGACTCAAGCTCGTTTGAGAACTACAGTTAACTAAAACATGGAATCTGTTAGACTGGAGCTAAGATGATGTAAGCAACATCATTGAAGAAAAAAAATAAAATATAGACATTAAATCAGAATGGCCGTGAAAATCTGCACTGTAAAGCCCCATTCAGATGGGATTAAAATTATCTGGGGACCTGCTGTGATTTCTAATAATCATGAAGAATGTCTGTGTGTATGATTTCTATCATTTACAGACTATTTGTTAAAAGCAACAATTTGGAGAGAATGAAAACAAAGATAACTCAATATTTAATTAGTAGTAAGTAGTACTTTTTTTTTTACAGAAACAAAAACGTTTCTGGAGAAAAAACATTTTCATTATTTTAAGTTTTTCTTTCATTTTTACATAGGCTATTTTGTTGATATTACAATTGATTCAATCTGAAACATGTTAGTGTGACCAAAAAATAAATCAAAAAAAGGACTATACTTTTTCACGGCACGGAATGTGTCAGGCATGACTATTCCAACTGCTATATCAGTGTTGGAAGTAACGCGTTATTTAGTAACGCGTTACAGTAACGCCGTTAGTTTTGCGGTAACTAATACTGTAACGCATTACTTTTTAAATTCAGTAACACCGTTACCAAAGGTGCGTTACTCCGTTATTTCTGGCTACAGTGAAGCTTTTTTTCCCCGCACGCGGAGACCGGAGGAAACGTAGTGGGCATGTGTGTGTGCTTTCAAAAACATGACCGGTGTTCTGTCCATTCACGCTACCCGTCGAGAACTGCTACTTTGTGGTTCTGCGCACGCGCGACAGAACACCGGTCATGGCGAGCCAAGACAGCATGGGAAGTTTCGCAGCCTAGAAATATGGCCATTACTTTGGTTTTGTTCGAGAAGCACGACAAAAACATTTCAGTGAAATGTAAACTCTGTCTGAGAGTCCTATCCACGGCCACAAACAGCAATTCAAATCTTTTCAAGCACCTGGAGAAGCAACATTCTTCGACAAAGCTAGTCGCTAAAAAAATCCCGGACACATCCGAGGTGAAGAATCAAGCCACTCCATCGAAGCAACAGCGGCTGGACTTTAACCGAGGGAACGCCTGTATGACAGGTACAAGTTGATAAAAATATTGCACGGTATGTGGTAGAAAATATGCTACCTATTTCAACTGTGGAGTCACCCGCTTTCAGGCAGTTAGTTAGCATGATAGCATGCCCAGGCGGCACGTGGCAAATGGGGCGGAAAACATTTTCCAAGTACTTAGATAACGAATATAATGGAAAATTAGCTAAAGAGGACATTCAAAGGGCTGAACTACATGTCGACCACCGCAGACATTTGGTCTGCCCATAACAGAAGCTTCCTCGGGCTAACAGTTCACTGGATAAACCCCACTACTCTGACCCGCCAGAAAGCTGCGTTGGCCTGCAGAAGGATGAAGGGTAGACACACGTATGTTGCCATTGCTGGTGAGATGGACCATATTCATTCATTGTATGGACTGTGAACAAAGGTTACAGTCACAGTTACTGATAACGGCTCGAACTTTGTCAAAGCCTTTCAAATGTATCAGGCAGAATCACTCTGACGACGAGGAGGAGGAAGATGATGATGAAGAGGTTATCTTCACAGACGTTGTAAACGTGCTTAACACCGCCACAGAAGAAGGCATTGTTTTACCTCCACATCAGAGATGTGCATCTCATACAGTAAACTTAATTTCATGCAATACGCAGCTTCACCCAGGCATCTAGCCTAGAACCAGGAGTAGACCCAACAGAGAGGGGGTCAAAGCGTGGCATCGTGTACGGCTTCTCTTCCCCCTCACCATCACTGCTGTTCCCCTGTTCGCTGGGAGCGGAGCGCCCCTCCTCAGCCCCTTCTCCACCCTGAGAAAATGAGCAGCTCGCACCCGAGGGCTCTGCCACAACAGATGCCCCCTCCCCTTGGTCCCCAATAGCCACTGGAGGCAGGTGAACACCCTTGTCAACCATCCCCTTTAAAACAGCATCCCCAAGCTCTCCCTTACGGAGCGCAGTGGAGACAGGAATGCCATAATGTTAAGCAATAGCATGCAGGTCCTCCCTTCGACATGCTTCTAGCAAGCTCAGAGTGGGGTTAGCCACAAACACAACCAGGTCGAAGGCGGCCATGCTCGCCGGGACACCAAACATACAATACAATTACAGACTATACACCACCGTCCCCACTGGACTAGCCACACAAGGCTACCACACCACAGGCTACTGACTAGCCTGTTGAGCACTAACACAATAGCCCTGAGCTAACCAAGTGAACAGCAAAGCCACTGCTAGGCTGAAACAACTGGCTTAGCACTTAACACCTCTGTGAGTCACCCACCAGTGATGAACAGAATGCACATAGATGCCCGCAAACACACACAGGCCAACCTGAATCCTGAAACCTGAATCTGACCAGAAACAAACTTCCCCAGAACCTACCTAACCAAAACTATGCCTGGCTTAGCTGTCTTCTGGAGCGTGCTGGGCTCGGGGCCACTTGAAAAGGCCACAGACCAGCGGCCAAATGCCTACCCCCACCAGGGAATTGAATCCCCACCCAGGATTTGCTCCGAAAACAAAAAAGACAAAATAATAAACGAGTGCCCGCAGGAAGGGCGACTGAGTCAGCCCAGCTGGACACTCAGCTCAATCATCTACTTCTGGGGAGGCAGTTCACACAATGGCCAGGCAAGACAAAACCAGCACACATCAAACACACCTGCCCAACACCAGCAACAACTCACCACCAGGAAAAACAATCAAACATTGACCCACTCGTTATCCTTCATATTCCTGGACGAGCCCCCAAATATGTTACGTCCCCATAGGCATAAGGGCGTGAGGAGAGTAACAAAGGTGGGACCCGAAGGATAAAATAGGACGAGACCAATGCTTCAACAGAGCCGTGGCGCACTTATTAAGAACAAACAAAACATAAAGCGGGCTCCCCCCCACTAGGAGAGCGGATCAACTGGTCTGCCGGACTTCAATCACAGCAGACTGGAGAAACCTGCCACACACACGGCTTCGTCACACACAAAGGCCCACACAGAGGCCGAACTGCAGCTCTCCCCAGGTATTTGTAGCTGGCCACGCCCAATCATGGCTGCTTGGCTGCAGGTGTGATCAATGAGTGGGAAGGCAGGGGGCGGGACCTGGGAAGAGGCAGAGCAGAGCAACCACACACACACACAAACAGACACAGAGGCCACAGGGCCGTAACACCATCTTCCCAGATCATCTCCACCTGTGTCTCGTCAAGCCTTCTGTGTATATCTTGTCTTGCCTTTCCCTTGCTCCCTGCGGATTTGTATTGTTATCTCCACCATGTCTCATGTTATGTCTTTGGTTACTGTCAAGTTTAGGTTCTTGCTTTTTGGAATGCTGCTCACCAGCGCTTTGATTTTTTTGAATAAATCATGTTTTTTGGAAATCCTGTCACCTCTGTGTCCTGCTACTCACCCGAACCTTGACTATTAAGGAGAAAGAATGTGTTTCTGGATGCCTTAAGATGTCTCATCTACCAAGCTCGCTGTCAACCGCACCTCCACCCCACCCCCATGGTGTACTACATTATAAAACGGAGTCACGGACAACGTGATATAACTTATTACTTTTACATTTTGGAAGTAACTTGCCCAACACTGCTGCCACAAACTCTTAACCCTGCTCTGCTTTGGATGACAAGAGAAATGTTGGATGCCTTTATGGAAAAAGCTGATAATAGAGCTGACTCAAATAATGAAGAGTACACTTTTCAATTTCTGATGCAAATGTAGTGAGAAGCTGGTTTGTGAACACAATTATTTGTTCCAATTTTTATTTTTCAATTCACCTGTTTTTATTGCACCTACTGTTTTGAATTATGTGCTCCTCCTGCTGAGTGATATTGAAATTACTATTTGAAATAATTCCAATATCAGAACTCATTAGCAGTTACCCGACTTATTGAAACTTTGAGTTTTATGAATGGGCTTCATCAACCAAGGCAAGAAATGTGACTGAAATCATAAAATTGGACTTTAATGAGTTTCAATTCCACAGTGTTTTATGTTTGAGACCTGTACCCCACACTGATTATGTTCATGGTGCACTGTTATGAAAAGTTTTCAAAGAGAGTTATATCTATTCTAAAGCATTTCAATGAGCAAACACAAAAGCACTGAAGTTAAAAGTTACTGCTAGACCACACAACAGGATGTATTAACAAAGAGTTAAACCCCTGGGATGATGTGGGGTATTAGAATTTCAAGGCCATTAAATGGTTGATGGATTAGACGAGGCACTGATACTTCAGCATTGCAGTATTCCAATCTCTTTGTATCCGACCCATAGAGCTTGTTCTGACTTAGTTGGAACCACAGACATTTTGGTTAAATATTTAGCCACTAGGGGGCACCTGTCTCATTTGTGAGCCTCATGGTCTGTTTTGAACGATGTAGGCTGCCATCTTGTTTTTTCTTTATTGATTGTGAGCGATTGTAGAGCTGAGCAGGCAGGGGATCACATCCATCCTTTTTGGGGAATCGATTAATGAAGGCATTGTCTGTAAGTATGGTTTTAAGGTACCGTATTTTCACGACCATACGGCGCACCGTGTGAAAAGGCGCACCCTCAGTTTTGTGTGTCATTTTTGGTTTTAAAACACACATACGGCGCACCGACCCAAAAGGCGCAGTCTACAGACACGGAGCTGCACACACACGCGCCGCAAAACACACACGCGCTGCAGAAACACACACACCCTCTGCAGAACACACACACAAGAGTGCTTATTTAAAAATAGAGCGGGAGCAAAACTTAGTTTGATATTTTATTTCACTTTTCACATCAATCAAACCCTTCAAAGGTTCATATTCTGTTTCCGCATTAAAGAATAAAAAAAAAACACCGGGTCGCCGCACATAAACCCGTCTCAGCCACTCGATCATCTCTTCATCCATCCAGCCCTTTTCATTTCACTCTGGCTGGAAAAGTCTCTTTAGGCAACGCTTTTCTTTTAAAAATCACCATAGCCGGCAGTTTCTGTCCATCAGCGTGGCAGGCAAGCACAAGAGTAAATAAACTTTTCATACCCCGTTGTGCTGCGGATCCCGACCGCGGTGGTCCCGGGTCCCACTCCGCTCCCCCGCGCTGGACTGGGTCCGCCCCCCATCAGCTGCCCCGCGCTGGACCGGGTCCGCTCCGCCGCGCTGGTCCCGCGTCCCGCTCCGCCCCCCCGCGGTGGTCCCGGGTCCCACTCTGCTCCCCCGCGCTGGTCCTCCTCCGCCCCCCCGCGCTGGTCCCGGGTCCCGCTCCCCCGCGCTGGTCCTGCTCCGCTCCCCCGCGCTGGTCCTGCTCCGCTCCCCCGCGCTGGTCCCGCTAACACACACGCGCATGTCGGGGATCCGGTACCGGGGTTTGTATCCGACAGGAGCTCCGCTACGCTAATTCAGCTGCGCCAGTCAGAATTTCCAGACCTGTCTCAGCCACTTGATCATCATCCCTTCATCCAGCCACCCCTTTTCATTCGCCCTTATAATGACTCCGGCTGGAAACGTCTTATGCAAAGTTTTTCTTTTAAAAATCACCATAGGCGTTTCTGTCCATCAGCGTGGCAACCAAGCACAACATAAATGAGTATATGTGTGTTTCGCGCCGCGAAACACACACGCGCATGTCGGAGATCCGGTACCGGAGTTTGTAACCGACAGATTTCGCTGAAAATCTCGGAGGGTGAAGCTGATCCGACCTGGGACGGAGTCCAGAAATCCCTGCTCCCGGCCGGGAACCAGGATAATTCGATCGGATCCCGCTTTGGGAACCAGGAAGTCGAGCTGGAGCAGCGCGCATCACCGCTTCAACCGGGGAATGTGACCGGTTCCGACCGACCGGGACCGGAGGAACCCGCATGGACTGGTATCAGGGGCTCCCGGGGAAAGAGCACCGGCATTTCAGCCGGATCTGCCCCGGGGGTGCGGAGCGCGGGGCCCGCAAACCCACGGCAGGTGCATCCTCGGTTCCCGACATGCAAAACACACACGCGCTGCAGAACACACACACAAGTGTGCTTATTTAAAAATAGAGCGGGAGCAAAACTTAGTTTGACTGTATTTTATTTCACTTTACACATCAAGCAAATCCTTAAAAGTCTTCATCTTCTGTTTCGCATTAAACAACTCAGTGGATGGTCTCATTCACGTCCGCAACTCACGGGGGCTTCACCCGCCCCCTTCTCTTTTTACCGTTCTCATGGTGGCCGGCCTTACATTACCGTAATTCAGGTAATAGACACGGCGCACCGTTTCATAAGGCGCCCGGCACATTTAAAAAAAAAAATGTATGTGCGCCTTATGGTCGCGAAGATACGGTACATATATTATATTGAAGTTACATTTGTTTTAATCTCAGCTTGTATTTTGTTTCATGCTGTTTATCAGTTGCAGTTCTCAGTCAACTAAGATAATTTGTAGTGCTCTGTCAGCTATATTGCAGCTTTGTATTTGTAGCCTCACGTGTTTATACCTTTTAAGGTGCAGTGAAAATATGTTGATTGATGGGGTTTATCCAATAAGTATTCATTGTTGTGTTCTTTTTATTTCAGTTTTACCCAATTCATATGCTGTACGCAATAAAACCATCATTATTAGCTACAGTGTGTGGAAGGAGTTATCTGTCTGCCTAGTTGAGGAAGGGGGACTCTTTTGACGAGGGCAGAACAGAGCTCTTTCTGATGAGAAACAACAAAGGCAGATAAGCCTTCTTAATCGACTGGAGGACCTCTACACTTATGTTCCCTTTCACACATGCGCTAGTATTTATCTGTAGCACAAACTCTGGATCTCTCCCACTTTCTGAAAAATCTGTCAGCAAAGCCGATTGCTTTGACAGCAGACATATGAGCAGCAGACGTGGAGTGTGCCGGCTTATCAACCATTTAGCAGCCGATGACCTGTGCAGTGAATGGCCCTATCATGATAAAGTGTCTGAAACCTGCACATTCAATTACAGGTCAGGGGGCAGCACATACATCAACATGCGGCATCAATCACCACTGCTATTGATTGGCCTGCAATGTGTGTGTGTGTGTGTGTGTGTGTGTGTGTGTGTGTGTGTGTGTGTGTGTGTGTGTGTGTGTGTGTGTGTGTGTGTGTGTGTGTGGCAAAGGTCTATATGTGTGTGTAAATATATGTGTGATGGGGCCTGAATGCTGTTAGAGGCTGTGGAGCTCTGCACTGCTTTGGTGAGAATCATAATTCAACTTCAAAGGCATAAATATTATCTGCCCAAACTTTAGCTAAATAAATAAATAAATGAGGGAAAAAATTAAATGGCCTGAGGCAGCCATTCTACAGTGAGAGAGCTGCCTGTGTTTTTAATTTCTGTAATCCAATTCAGCTGAGTCAGCAGTTGTCTTCTTTAGGAGTAAAGATTTCACTCTTTTTTCCCCCCCTTATATATATTTATAACTTGTCTTTCCGTTTTCACATCCTTCAGTTTTATGGAGGCCTCAGTTGAACCACATCTTCTACCTGCAGCAACTCAGTCGAGTTGGAAATGAGAGTAAACACATCGACAGCCACATTCCCTATTGGTCCATTATTCTTAATTTCATCAAATGTCTGAAAGTACAATTTCAACATTCTCACTGCCAAATACTGTGTTTTTTTCATACGTATGTCTGTTTGCGTTAAATATTTAGATTTGAATGGCCCATTGAGCTATAACTTGCTGCAATATCTCAGCCTTCAATTGTCTTACATTAGATGTGATAGAAATTACAAAAACCCACTAAAGAGTGATGAGTTGCTTTTTTTTAAACACCATCAGACAGCTGCAACACCAGCTCACTACAATGCAGTAATTATCTCCAGATGTAAAAAAAAAAAGAAAAACAGCCAAAAGTCAAGTGTAATAATAATAATGAGTGCATAATAAGTAATATTTCCTGACTGATCAGTCTGATGTTAAGCAAACCACTTATCTCTGAAAACACCAACTGCAAGCTATTAATCACCCAGCCCCACAGATATCAGATCAGATATCAAATGTGACAGAATGTATACATTATCTGCTGCTCCTTCACTGCTCATTTATTGCCTATTGTTATGAAGGTTAGGGATCCAACTTTTCAAACACTTATTAAAAACACTTTGTCTTTTTTTTCTACGCAGAACATTAGTACATCCTATTTTCCCTACGGCACTGAATTATGGAAATTTAATTTGGTAATGACAAACTGAGTAAAACTGCCTTTAGTTATTCTACATTGTCAAATGGAAGCTAAAAGCCTGTCATTAAATTCAGAAGTTTAAAAGAAAGAGTTTAAAAGAAAAAAAAACAAAGAAAGCATAGAGCAGATTGGCCGGACCCCTCACACTAGAAACTTTGCTTAATAATGTTTCAATAACTGTTTTAGCTGAGTAAATCATGGCAAGATGGCGGCGCGCGTGCAGCATGAGGCTCAGTGTCTCCCCAGAATTAGCAATTTAGTGGTTATTTGCCTACTTATTTAAAGTCTGTTCCCTAAGAACAACCTTGCATATATTACCTACAGCCAACGACAACTCTTGGACATCGGATCTTACTATTCCAATTGACTACAGCTCGTCTCATCACCAAGATCACCAAGACACCGGGAGCTAACTGCCAAACTTCGCCGACCGGAAGTACCCGCAGACGGCGCAGAGACCATAAACAAAGACGGGGGAAGCGAGGAGGGCTACGTGCTAGGCTAAAGCTAACTCCTCACCAGCTGTCTCTACCCAGCCTTTTCCTCGCCAATGTACGGTCTCTGGCGAATAAAATGGATGAACTGCGACCAGAGCCGCCTGGGAGATTTGCGAGGCCCTGTGCGAAATGGCTGGGGGGGCCCTCGCGCGTGAGTGTAGCAAGCGCGCGCAAAATTTTTGGGTTTTTCTGGTCGGATCGGGTGTCTATATGCGCAATTTCAATCACTCACTCACTCATCTTCTCCCGCTTTATCCGTTCCCGGGTCGCGGGGGCAGCAGCCTCAGCAGGGATGCCCAGACTTCCCTCACCCCAGACACTTCCTCCAGCTCTTCCGGGGGGAGTCCGAGGCGTTCCCAGGCCAGCCGAGAGACATAGTCTCTCCAGCGTGTCCTGGGTCTTCCCCGGGGTCTCCTCCCGGTGGGACATGCCTGGAACACCTCCCTAGGGAGGCGTCCAGGAGGCATCCGGTACAGATGCCCAAGCCACCTCAGCTGACTCCTCTCAATGTGAAGGAGCAGCGGCTCGACTCCGAGCTCCTCCCGGGTGACCGAACTCCTCACCCTATCTCTAAGGGAGCGTCCAGCCACCCTGCGGAGGAAACTCATCTCGGCCGCTTGTATCCGCGATCTTGTCCTTTCGGTCACTACCCAAAGTTCATGACCATAGGTGAGGGTAGGGGCGTAGATTGACCGGTAAATCGAGAGCTTCGCCTTTCGACTCAGCTCCCTCTTCACCACGACGGTCCAGTACATCGGACGCATAACTGCGGACGCTGCACCGATCCGTCTGTCAATCTCACGCTCCATTGTTCCCGAGATACTTGAACTCCTCCACCTGAGGCAGGACTTCTCCACCCACCCGGAGAAGGCATCCCACCCTTTTCCGATGGAGAACCATGGCCTCGGTCTTGGAGGTGCTGATTCTCATCCCTGCCGCGTCGCACTCGGCCGCAAACCGCCCCAGCACATGCTGGAGGTCCCGGTCTGATGAAGCCAACAGGACAACATCATCTGCAAAAAGCAGAGATGAAATCCTGAGGTCCCCAAACCGGATCCCCTCCGGCCCCTGGCTGCGCCTAGAAATCCTGTCCATAAAAATTATGAACAGGACCGGTGACAAAGGGAAGCCCTGCCGGAGTCCAACATGCACTGGGAACAAGTCTGACTTACTGCAATGCGAACCAGACTCCTGCTTCGATCATACAGAGACCGGACAGCCCTTAATAGAGGGCCCCGGACTCCATACTCACTCAGCACCCCCCACAGAATAGCACGAGGGACACGGTCAAATGCCTTCTCCAGATCCACAAAACACATGTAGACTGGTTGGGCAAATTCCCATGAACCCTCGAGCACCCTGCGGAGGGTATAGAGCTGGTCCAGTGTTCCACGACCGGGACAAAAACCGCATTGTTCCTCCTGAATCCGAGGTTCGACTATCGGCCGTAATCTCCTCTCCAGTACCCTGGCGTAGACGTTCCCGGGGAGGCTGAGAAGTGTGATCCCCCTGTAGTTGGAACACACTCTGCGGTCCCCCTTTTTAAACAGAGGGACCACCACCCCGGTTTGCCACCCCAGCGGTACTGTCCCCTTCCTCCATGCAATGTCGCAGAGGCGTGTCAACCAAGACAGCCCTACGACATCCAGAGACTTGAGGTACTCAGGGCGAATCTCATCCACCCCCGGTGCCCTGCCACCGAGGAGCTTACGAACCACCTCGGTGACCTCGGCTTGGGTGATGGATGAGCACGCCTCCGAGCCCCAACCCTCTGCTTCCTCAGTGGAAGGCATGTCAGTCGGGTTAAGGAGATCCTCGAAGTATTCCTTCCACCGTCCGACAATGTCCCCAGTCGATGTCAACAGCTCCTCACCAGCACCATAAACGGTGCCGGCAGAGTACTGCTTCCCCCTTCTGAGGCGCCGAACGGTCCTCCAGAATTTCCTCGAGGCCGATCGAAAGTCTTCCTCCATGGCCTCCCCGAACTCCTCCCAGACCCGAGTTTTTGCCTCCAAGACTGCCCGAGCCGCGGCTCGCTTGGCCTGCCGGTACCTATCTACTGCGTCAGGAGTCCCACCGGCCAACATAGCCCGGTAGGACTCCTTCTTCAGTCTGACGGCATCCTGTACTTCCGGTGTCCACCACCGGGTTCTAGGATTGCCGCCACGACAGGCACCGGAGACCTTGCGTCCACAGCTTCGAGCCGCCGCATTGACAATGGAGGCAGAGAACATGGTCCACTCGGACTCGATGTCCCCCGCCTCCCCGAGAGAGAAGCTCTCTCGGAGGTGGGAGTTGAAGATGTCCCTGACAGAGGGCTCGGCCAGACGTTCCCAACAGACCCTCTCAATCCGTTTGGGTCTGCCCGGTCTGTCCAACCTCCTCCTCCGCCAGCGCATCCAACTCACCACCAGGTGGTGATCAGTTGACAGCTCAGCCCCTCTCTTCACCCGAGTGTCCAAGACATGCGGCCGAAGGTCAGATGAAACGACAACAAAGTCGATCATTGACCGTCGGCCTAGGGTGTCCTGGTGCCACGTGCACTGATGGACACCCTTATGCTTGAACGTGGTGTTCGTGATGGACAAACTGTGACTAGCACAGAAGTCCAACAACAAAACGCCGCTCGGGTTCAGATCGGGGAGGCCGTACCTCCCAATCACGCCTCTCCAGGTATCACTGTCATTACCCACGTGAGCGTTGAAGTCCCCCAGTAGAACAATGGAGTCCCCAGTTGGAGCACTATCAAGTACTCCTCCCAGTGACTCCAAGAAGGCCGGGTACTCCCCACTGCTGTTCGGCCCGTAGGCACAAACAACAGTGAGAGACCTTTTCCCGACCCGAAGGCGCAGGGAAGCGACCCTCTCGTTCACCGGGGTGAACTCCAACACATGGCGGCTGAGCTGGGGGGCTATAACCAAGCCCACACCAGCCCGCCGCCTCTCACCCTGGGCAACTCCAGAGTAGTGGAGGGTCCAGCCCCTTTCAAGGAGCTGGGTTCCAGAGCCCAAGCTATGTGTGGAGGTGAGCCCGACTATCTCTAGCCGGTATCTCTCAACCTCACGCACAAGCTCCGGCTCCTTCCCCCCCAGCGAGGTGACATTCCATGTCCCCACTGTGAGGGTTTTAATTAAATTAAATTAATAAAGCAATATTAACTCTCCAATTAGCAAAATACTGGATACCTTCCCCTGCCTCATCGTCATCTGGGCTTGCCTCGACGCGGGGCCCCACGGCTGCTTGAGACCCAGTCGGATCGGTGATTTTTGTAACAAATTTATCAAACGAGCCTTTCAGAGAGGCATTAAACTCTTCCATTTTCTTTAGTTTTTTTCTTTTTTCATCCCCTGATGGAAATTTCCTGAATCTGTCTCGTTCTCTCGACATTGTGTGACAGTTTGTTCCAACTCCACCGTCTGGATCAGAGCACCTTGTGTCTGCGCTTGGTCTGACGCAGTTGTATTGAACAACAGACACGCGCATCATTGCACATATATTTATTGATATGCACAGACTAGTACACATTTAGGTCTGTAATGGAACGTGACTGTTGATATTTAAAAACCAACATGTAAAAGAAAAGGTTACCACATTTTCAATAAAAGCATAATAAAATGTTGTGAGAATGTCTTTGTTGACTCCAAAGGATTTTAGCTTTCTGAGTAGGTACTGTGTCTTCTTTAGAATTTCCTCTGTGTTGTTGGAAAACCTGAGCATGTTGTCAAAGATAGTTCCCAGGTACTTGTACTCCACCACAATCTATACTGGTTCCCCTGAATGATGGTGGTGACGGCTTCTGTTAACTGTCTCCGTTTATGTGAGAAAGTCACGATCATCTCCTTTGTTTTATTTATGTTAAGCTCAAGGCAGGAGCTGCCACACCACTCCACAAAGTCTTGCAGGGCTGAGCCATGATGTAGTCTCTGGCAGGAGAGCAGGGACAGGAGGACTGTATCATCAGCAAATTTCACCAGATGACAATCTGGCTGGACAGATCTGCAGTCATCTCTGTACAAGATGTAGAGGAGTGGAGAGAGGACACAGCCCTGCGGTGGTGGAGGTGAAGAGGATGTCGGACAGGGTGTTGTTCACCAGTACTCTCTGTGACCTGTTTGTGAGAAAGTCTGTAATCCACAGGGTAAGTTGATGGTTGAGCTGAAAGCGTGTGATGAGCTTTTCAGCTAGAATGTGAGGCTGCATAATGTTGAAGGCTGATGAGAAGTCTGCAAATAGGAGTCTGGCCGTGGTGTTAGGAGCTTCCAGATGCTTATAGATGGTGTTTAGGATGAATATTTTGGCATCATCTACGCCTCTGCCAGCCCGGTAGGCAAACTGCAGCGGGTCCATCATGGGGTTGGTTACCTTGGTGATGTGATCTTTAATAACCCTCTCCATAGCCTTTATGGCCAGAGAGGTGACAGCCACGGGTCTGAGGTCGTTCAGGGTCTTGGTGGTGCCCTTTTTAGGGATAGGAATCACTGTCGAGTGTTTCCACATCACAGGGACTGTGCTGCTCATCAAAGAGCTCTGGAAGAAATGCTGGAACACACTTCCCAGCTGCTCAGCACAGTACCTAAGGGTCCACCCACAGATGTTATCTGGCCCTGGAACTATCGTGACTGCAGCTTATATCTCGCCGGATCATAATGCTAAGCTGGCAATGAAAGAACTGCATGCTGACATTAGCAAACAACAAACTTTACACCTGGAGGCAGCCTTTATTGTTGCGGGTGATTTTAACCACTCAAAACCTAAGACTGTGCTAGCGATATTCCACCAGCATGTCTCCTGCCCCACAAGAGGAGAAAAACATTGGACCATGTTTACACCAACATGGCAGACGCATACAAAGCTGTCCCCTTTCCCCACCTAGGACAATCTGACCACCTCTCGTTGTTCCTTCTCCCCAAATACACACTGCTCATCAAACA
The DNA here is from genome assembly GCF_033807715.1 of Cololabis saira. NCBI lineage: Eukaryota > Metazoa > Chordata > Actinopteri > Beloniformes > Belonidae > Cololabis > Cololabis saira. The sequence continues at coordinate 20,676,666 of NC_084590.1, read as the reverse complement.
TGTGAAACCCACAGTGAGGACAGTGAAAGTGTGGCCAGAGGGAACAGACTCTGCACTCCAGCTGCAATTTGAACACACAGATCAGAGTGTGTTTGCCCCTCAAGCCACATTGGACTCCCACACGGATATAAATACCTATGCCGCTCTGTCCAGGACCAGGAAACGGGCAGGTTGAATCTCTGCCGACCCCTCACACCCGGGACACCGCCTGTTCCAACTCCTCCCCTCTGGACGGCGCTACAGAGCACTGTACGCCAAAACCTCCAGACACAAAGACAGTTTCTTCCTGCAAGCGGTTGCTCTGATGAACTCTCACAAATAATAAGTCTCAGAGTAACCAAACACGTGCAATAAAAATCATCCAGCACCCTCTTTAATAATCATGTCTGCCTCACTCTGCTGCACCTCTCACTTTTGTATTTCCTTTGTATAATTTTTTTGGTATTTTTTGTATAATTTGTCTGTTAAAATTGTATATAGGTTATACTTATACTTATTCTTATTTTTATTCAGAACTGTCCTTCTCACTACCTCAAACTGCTGCACCTAAAAATGTTTATACTGTAGATAATACCACATTTGTTTATTGTTTATTTGTTTATTGTTTATTTTTACTACCAAAGAGCGAAATAACCGGAGTCAAATTCCTTGTTGGACAATGTTCGAACCTGGCCAATAAAGCTAATTCTGATTCTGATTCTGATTATGGACTTCATCAATACTAGCATTGACAGTGTCACTACTTTCAAAAGAATCACCACATTCCCTAACCAGAAGTCTTGGATGAATAGAGAGGTCCGCAAACTGCTGAAGGCACGTGACATTGCTTTCAGATCAGGTGATGCCCAGGCCTACTCTTCATCCAGGGCTGACCTGATAAGGCCAAGTATTGCCACAAGGTGAGGATTGAGGAGCACTTCAGAAACAACTCGGACCCCTGCCACATGTGGCAAGGCATCCAGGCCATCACAGACTACAACACCACCAACATCACCCCCCAATTTGGTGACGCCTCCTTCCCTGATGAACTCAACAACTGTAATGCACACTTTGATTAGGTTAACCAGGAGGTGGCCATCAAGGCTGTGCTTGCTTAACAACTACCAGCCCCTCAAACTCTCTCCCAACGACGTGTGTGCTGCACTGAGCAGGGTTAATGCACGTAAGGCTGCCGGTCCTGATGGCATAACCGGACGTGTGCTCAGAGCCTGTGCTGGGCAGCTCACTGAGGTCTTGACGGACACCTGTCACTGGCTCAGCAGTTGTCCCTGCGTGCTTTAAAACAACTTCCATCAACGAGCCTCGATGACTTCCGCCCTGTTGCAATCACCTCCACCATCGTGAAGTGCTTCGAGAGGCTGGTCCTGGCTCACCTCAAATCCTGTTTGCCAACCACACTGGACGCCATCTCCACGGCTCCACACTCTGCCCTCTCTCATCTGGACAATCGAAACACCTATGTGAGAATGCTGTTTATAGACTTAGTTCAGCATTCAATACCATCATCCCCTCCAAGCTCATCACCAAACTCTGTGATCTGGGCATCAACACCTCCCTAAGCAGCTGGATACTGGACTACTTTACTGTGTTGTACATATCTTCCATACTATATCCTTTCATAGTTTGTCCCAGTTTACAAGACTGCTGCTCACTTTGCACACACTGTACCTCATTATTTTATACCACGGTACATTCACTTCTGGTTAGATACTAACTACATTTCGTTGTTTCAGTACGTGTACTCTGTGGAATGACAATAAAGTTGAATCTAATCTAATCTAATTGCCTGAATTCTTCACCAATATTAGTGAAATGAGCCCAATTTAGTAATTTTCTAGTAAGAACATATGGGAGACTGTGACAGTGTTAAATAAATAAAGCAAAAGGTTTAAGAAGATGTTTTACAAAATGCAAAGATAAACAGGATTAAAAATCCAATGTCAACTGTAACTTCACAAGAATAGAAACATTTTTTATTCATTTCATTTCCAGTGACCTGCACATGTTGAATATATTTTCCAGGAGGTGCACACAAACAGAAATTTAGAAAAAAAGAAAGTTTTAGCTAAAGTAATTGCAAGTCATTTCTGAAGCACTGACATATTTACCTTCCTTTATGTGCCTCTCCCTCAGCGGTGTGGAACTGCACCTAGATTGCAGGTGTTCCTTCAAATTTAAGATCGAGCTGTTTGCCAAGAAAGACACTTATGAACACCCAGACATGATTTAAGATTTTAATGTGGTGTTGTTCCTGTACTTTTGAGCTGTAAATGGTAAGTGGAAAAGACTTCTACAATTTAAAGGCTGTCATCTTTCCATCTTGCTCATTGAGCTATATATGACACTCCACACATGTACATAAAGCACCAGAGCTTCCTTCAGTTAAACAAAGATAAAACTGGAATAGTCTTTGGAGCAAAATAAGAAAAATTGAAAGTCAGCACCTGAAATCTGGATGTCGACCGGAATTTCAATGGTAACATTAAGACAGTCATGAGGTCAGCCTATTATCACTCAAAGAACATATAAGGCACTGAATGGTTTAGGGTCAAAATACATTTTGGACCTTGTGGCTCCTTACAAACAACCCAGAACTCTTAGGTCGTCAGGGCCAAATCTACTTTCCATTCCCAGGGTCAGAGCAAAACATGGAGCATCAACATTCAGTTTTTATGCTTCTCATATGTGGAACAAACTCCCAGAAAGCTGCAGATCTGCTGAAATGCTCGAAAATGTTTTATATGTTACATAAGAGATCACTGAATATAGAAAGCCCTGTAAAAGTTGTTGAGAATACTGACTTCATGGCCTTTGGTGAGGGAGACATGCACCAACAACTGAGGCCCTATGAAACTACTCCAGAGCCCCACTAACGGCAGTGCACCTGCAACCATAAGACAATGCAAAGAGTAGGAAAAGAGACACGTAAATTACAATAGGGTTTACACGATTACATTTTTAAAAAAAGCAAAGGAGTTTGGCCTCCCTCCCAAATTGACAGCTCATTGTCAGGACCATTTGGAATCAGATTATAATGCACAGGATGCCACTTAGAATATACACACTCATGTTTTTTTTGTTAACCTAAAACCAAACAAGGTGTGATCGTGAAAAAGAAACATCATCAGGGATGCGATTTCAAGGTGTGGATGAGTAGGACTCAGATGCAGCAGATGGAGGTAGCAGGATTGCAAAAAACGTGATTTAATTAAACAAAAGTCAAAGCGCAGGATACAAAAGACATGAGCCTAAGCATGACAAAAAAACAAAAACCTGACATGACACATGGCGGGGAGAACAGTACGGATCAGCTGGGAGCAAGAGAAAGACAAGACAAGATATACACAGAGGGCTTGACGAGACACAGGTGCAAACAATCAGGGAAGGTGGGAACAAGAGGAGTCGAGAGAAAACTTAAAACATAAGGACATTTCAAAATAAAAAAAGGATGTAAACACAAAAAGCATGATATTTCTAGCAATCAGGCTGGAGAGAAGGTTCAGCATTTTCAGTGTTTAATTACCTCAGAATAAGGCTGGATTGAACTTGTAGGGTTGGGTGTAAAGAAATTTCCCATACATCTAAAATGTTTTCTTATCATTTTTTTTTTTTTATATATTTTTATCCCAGTTTGTTCCCCCATTTTATCACCCAGTGCTCCTACCTAAGTCAGTCCTGGGCATTGCCAAAAAAAAGCTTGTCTGTTTCATTTAGGCTACTCTGACAAGGCGTGCATCAGAAATAGCGGGAGGCTGATCTTAAAAACTTTTTTCTGAGACCAAACCGGTCTAAGGAGAAGGATGATGATGAGACTAATGCCCCGTTTACACATAGCAAAAACGGTGGTGTTTCCATGCGTTATGGCCGTTTGTTTGCACGAAAACGAAGCTCAAAGTCACCAAAAACGATAATTCCTGAAAACTCCGGCCAAAGTGGAGATTTGCAAAAACTCCGACTTCATGTTTGCTTGTAAACAGAGGGAAACGGGCATTTAGGCTTCAGAACGTCACATTATAGGAAAGAAACGTCACCAGCGTCATGTGTGCGACCTGTGTAAAATTTGTTTGGCCACGTGTCATTTGTTGATGTTTTTTCCAGGATTCCGATTGGCTAGCATGACTTTATGCTTCTCCTTACACTGCCACCTGTAGGTTTGGCATGCTCATAGCACCTTTATCGTGTAAATGATGGTATTTTTCAAAACGTAGAGGGGGAAATATCCGTTTTTGTAAATACCCGGCTATGTGTAAACGTGGCCTGAAATGGAATCTGAAATCAATATTTATTTATTTTAGAAGTCACACAAGTGACTTAATTAACGGTACTCGTTTTATTTCATATTTATACATATATTTAAAAAGGATTATGAATGGACATGCCTTGATATTATTCTTTTAGGGCCTCAGCCTGCAAATCATTTATCATTTTATGGTTCAGATAATATTTGACCGGAATTTCAAACATTTGTCTGGTAAATTGAAAACCTGTCTGTCACATTTGTCCGGTGCCAATTTTTTCTAGAGGAAACCCTCGTAAATACTAAAGATCAGCTTGGGAAAAGATTTTGTATTTAAAGCAATTAAGTTCAATCAATTAACTGCTTGATTAGCTGCGTAGAGATGTTACCTGATGAAATCTTATGGAAGTACAGTGTATTTAGATCTTCACAAACAATGTATTATGTAGCATCGTATTTATCAACAAAAACTGAGTGAAAATGCAAGGATACAGTATTTTTCGCACTACAAGGTGCAGTTAAAATCCTTACAATTTCTCAAAAATCTGCAGTGCGCCTCATAATCAGGTGCGATTTAAGTATGAGTTCTTATTGTGCTTAATGACTCCAAACCAATTTTATGTGCTACAATGCACTCAAAAATCTGTCAAAATGTTTAAGTGCAGGTCACTGGGTGGCACAGTGGTTTAAGTAAACAGCCCATGTAATGAGGTACAGTCCTCCTGCAGCGGTCGCAGGTTCAAGTCCTGGCCTGCGGCCTTTTGCTGCATGTCGTCCCCATTCTCTCTCTCTACCTCCTTCCTGTCTAGACTTTGAGTAAAGTCCACTAGAGCCACAAAAAGAATTGTAAAAAAAAAAAAGTTTATGTGCGACTTTGATAAGTGACAAAGTCACTCCGCTTGATTGATTGTCAGAATATTTAGCTGACATATAGGGACGTTGTATTTAAGTCGGTTATGGGTTGCAACGTTACATAAATAATAATGTAGTGCTGGCAAGCAACCATCAGCCAACATCTAGTCAATGTTACCTTACTATAATTAAAAGTCAAGCAAGCGTAAACCCAATTTTTAAATGTATATCATAATCCAATTATAATCAAATGTTGGAATACAACGTTGTTCCAACCTCACACTAATTTCAGGTGCCCAGTATTGGTGGCAACAATGAACCAATCAGGGAACAAGACATACTACGTTTATCTCTGCCACTTTTTATTGGTGAAGACGAATGATTTAAAATGTGAGTGTATTTTTCTGTATTAGTTACAAGTGAACCATATGTGAATGAGTTGAATAAAGGTTGACTAACTTGACTGTTTTGTTTCACTTTACATGTTTTATCATGCACCTTATAACCCAGTGGCCTTATGTATGAAAATAGACCCGTTCATTGATATTGTGCCTTGTAGTGCGGTGCACCTTATGGTCCGCAAAATATGTGTGTTAACCTGCTTCTAAGAGTGTGTTCAGATTACAGTCCTGAAATATAAAATCTAAGAACTGAAAGATGTGTACTTTTTTTGAAGCGACTGTGTAAGCTCAGATGTATGGATTTGTCCATGTAGCAACAAGCATGTCAGCAGTTTTCCACATCAACAAATTCCCTCTTCAGCCTCATGGCATGCAAATAAATCACTGCCATTGACATGGATGCATTTCCTGCTTCATCAGGCTCCATCCCATCTCAATCACTGCCTCTCCATCATTAAAAAGCACTTGCACTCAGCATGTTAGAATAAATGTATAAATTCATGTCTTACTAGATGAACAATTCTCCATTGGTTTCATTTCTTTAACATGTACACATGCAAACTTACGAAAGGCACAGGAGCTTACAAATCCTAAAGGATGATTCCCAGGAATGCCTCAATGTGAAGTCCAATTTCCTAATGTCCTCCTCCAACAATCAATTCAAAAGAAGTGGCTGAAAAATACAACATGAATGTGTATGTCTTTTGGGGAAGTTATACCTTATCAATATGCCAATAAAAGTCCAGATACATTTCCTATGAAAATTGGGAGAAAATAGAAAAGAATATTTGCATTTCTAAATGTTTAGTCGAATGTATGAATTTAAAGCAGAAAATGAATGGACAAGAGGGAATTTTTTTTTGCAAGACTGTCGTGTGCCTGCTTGCATGTGTGTGTGTGTGTGTGTGTGTGTGTGTGTGTGTGTGTGTGTGTGTGTGCGTGTGCGCGACTGCATGTGTGTGTGTGTGTGTGTGTGTGTGTGTGTGTGTGTGTGTGTGTGTATGTGTGCATGCATGCAAGTATTTTGTACATCAGTAGGGTCTGAGCTCAGTACCAGTGGAGTTTGTATTGTAATCAATAGCACTTCAGCCAGAGAGCAAATCAATGGAGGCTGCGCTGGAATGCTTGGTCAAGGGAGAAGTGAAGGAGATTGCTGAGGGCAGTAGTAGAAAACAAACAAAAACGTGTGAATGTGGGCCAAGGGAGGTGAGGGCATAAAAATATTATTCTATATAAGTAAGGTAAATAAAATAAATAGCAAATTGGCACCCAAAATGAAATGACACAAACGCATAGTAAGTGTGGATATTTTGTTGTTCTGCTTAAAGAAGAAAACTAAAAAATACAGTGATTCATCAGTATAGGAAAATTGCTGCCTCAGTGAGCTTATCTAAACCCATTGTGAAGCTTAAGAAAAGCAATACAAGGAAACTGCCTCCAAAATTAGAAAAATTAGAAATTAACATAGACAAGAGACGAAACAAAGGAAGAGAAACAGCACTGATTTAGCAGGCAAAAAAAGAATACAGGGAAGGGAGACATGGGTCCTATACAGTGGGGCAAAAAAGTATTTAGTCAGCCACCATTTGTGCAAGTTCTTCCACTTAAAAAGATGAGCGAGGCCTGTAATTTTCATCATAGGTTCAACTATGAGAGACAGACTGGGGGGGAAAGAATCCAGGAAATAACGTAGGATTTTTACAAAAAAACAAAAACCAAGTAATTGGTAAATTCCTCGGTAAAATAAGTATTTGGTCACCTACAAACAAGCGAGATTTCTGGCTTTCGCAGACCTGTAACTTCTTCTTTAATAATAATAATAATAATAATGAATTTAATTTATAATGCACTTTCCATTCGGAAATCTCAAAGTGCTTACAAGAGGAAAAAAAAAAAAAAAAAAAAAAAAAAAATCATTTATCAAAGCTGGCATATGCTTTGTTAAAAAGGTGAGTTTTAAGTCCTCTCTTGAAAGTGTCAACTGTCTGTGGTTCTCTCAGGTGGGTGGGGAGGGTGTTCCACAGTTTAGGGGCAACGGAGCAGAAGGCCCGGTCACCCATAGTGACCAGCTTAGTTTTGGTGGGTTTGAGGAGGTGGTTGTTTGCTGAACGGGTGCGGGTGGGGGGCTGAGGATGAATCAGCTCCTTGAGGTAAGGGGGAGCGTTGCCGTGGATGCATTGGTAGGTGAGTAGGGAGATCTTGAATTCAGTACGGGAGGAGATGGGGAGCCAGTGCAGTGAGTGGAGGATGGGAGTGATGTGGTCATATTTGCGCACTCTCATCAGGATCCTAGCAGCACTGTTCTGTATGTATTGGAGCTTTTGAAGGCTCTTGCTTGGGATCCCGATGAGAAGTGCATTGCAGTAGTCTAGCCTGGAGGAGACGAAGGCGTGGACCAGTTTTTCTGCATCTTTCGGGGACAGGATGGGGCGGAGTTTGGCGATGTTTTTGAGGTGGAAGAAGGAAGTTTGACGGAGGTGATTGATGTGGGCCTCATAGTTGAGGTGAGGGTCCATTCTGACACCCAGGTTGGTGATGACGGATGACAGAGGGATATCCTGGCCAGAAAAGGTGATGCATGTGATGGGAGATGACTTGACCTGGTGTGGGGTGCCGATGAGCATGGCTTCTGTTTTGCTGCTGTTGATCTGTAAAAAGTGTTGTTTCATCCACGCCTTGATCTCCTCCAGGCAGATGGTGAGTGTGGATGAAGATGACTCTGCAGAAGATGGGTCCAGTTTTAAGTAAAGCTGTGTGTCATCAGCATAGCAGTGGAAGGCCAAGCCGTGCCTGCTGATGACACTGCCGAGGGGGAGCATGTACAGGGTGAAGAGGGTGGGGCCGAGTACAGATCCTTGAGGGACACCGCAGGTGATGGGCTGGGTTTGGGATTTAACGCCTCCCAAGGAGATGCACTCGGTTCTTTCTGTGAGGTATGATCTGAACCAGTCCAGGGCGGTATTGCGGAGTCCGATGGTGGAGTGGAGGCGGTGTAGCAGGATGGAGTGGTCGACGGTGTCAAATGCGGCTGTGAGATCCAGGAGGATGAGGAGGGAGGGGGAGCCGCCATCAGCTGCCATTAGAAGGTCATTGGTGACCCTGACCAGAGCTGTTTCAGTACTGTGGGCGGAGCGGAAACCAGACTGGAATTTTTCAGCCAGGTTATTGCCGTTCAGGTGATGTTGTAGTTGAGTGGCAACTACTTTCTCCAGGACCTTGGAGAGGAACGGGAGGTTGGAGATGGGTCTGTAGTTGGCATGAAGTTCTGGGTCTAGGGTGGGTTTTTTGAGAAGTGGGGTGATGATGGCCGTTTTCAGAGCTGGGGGAACGTGGCCGGACTGAAGGGAGAGGTTAATTGCTTCTGTGATCAGGGGGCTTATGGCTTTGATGTGCAGTTTGACCAGGGATGTGGGAAGTGGGTCCAGGGAACAGGTGGAGGGCTTCATGCGGCCGATGGTGTCTTCAACCTCTTGCTGCGTGGTGGGAGAAAAGCAGCATAGAGGCTGGGAAGGCCCAGGCTGTGGGCTGGCTGTTGGGGCAGAAGAAGTAGGGGGGCCATCTTTAAGAGGCTCCTCTGTCCTCCACTCGTTACCTGTATTAATGGCACCTGTTAAACTGGTTATCAGTATAAAAGACACCTTTCTGTCACAGCCCGGCTCTGGGAGACCAGACAGAGGTGCAAGTATAACAAGCAATTTATTTTTCAAAAAGTAAGAAAAGCTAATGCAAGAAAACGTGGAAGTCACTATCAGTGGTGTAAGCACTGTGTGTATGCGTGTGAGTGTGTATGGATGACAACAAAACAAACAGCAGCTGTGTCCGCGAGGGAAGAGAGAACCCCAAAACCGGGAGAACGGATTTCTTATGGACCCCCAAAATGTCCTGATTGATCATGAGAACAATGGAACCACAATCTGAAACACAGGATCACCAACAAAGTTTTCCCCGTTTGCCACCCATTTCCTCACCAGCAATTCGTCCTGCAGCAGGTAACCATTTGCAGTACTCTTTCCCTCATCACCAGGGAGCACTCTGTCAAACAGCTGGCTCAGAGAGGGATCAGCTCTCTGCTCCGCCACCAGGTCACTGTGAGAAACAGACAAAAGAGAATCAGGAATAACCACAGATAAACCCCCACTCTCCTCTCTCTAGAGCCCCTAAAACCGGGGGAACACGTTGGCTTTATATCAAACCACACCGGGCCCAGTTGTGGCTGATAAGCCTGATGAGGACCCTCCACTGTGACCCAGATCCTGCGAGACAAAACAGAAACCAGCAAGAGGCACAGGGACACCTAGTGGCACGGAGGGGCCGTCACATGTCCACAACTTCAAACAGTCACACTCCAAACTCCACTATGGCCAAGACCAAAGAGCTGTCAAAGGATGTGAGAAACAAAATTGTAGACCTGCAGCAGGCTGAGAAGACTGCATTTGCAATAGTTAAACAGCGCGATGTGAAGAAATCAACTTTGGGAGCAATTATTAGAAAATGGAAGACATACAAGACCACTGATAATCTCCCGCGATCTGGGGCTCCACGCAAGATCTCACCCCATGGGCTAAATATGATCACGAGACCTAGTGAATGACCTGCAGAGAGCTGGGACCAAAGTAACAAAGGCTACCATCAGTAAAGCTTGAGTTATGGTTCTGCATCAAATCGACGCCGTGCACACCCCGTCACCGTGACGCCGTCCTGAACCCTTCGGACTTCTCCGTTACTCCATTTCACCGCGGTGCAGTACCCCCCGTGACCGATAATTCGGGATCTTTTCAAAGAGATAAGGACAACTATTGTGCAAAAAACCCAAACAAAAAAAATCACACATACACGAAGAAAAGAGCGCTGAAAGTTCACGACTACTTCAAACCCGGAAACCGGAAATGCGTTGCCTCCAAGCAAACCAATCACAGCTCTCTGTGTGTGGTCTGCGTCGCCTCGACGCGTAGTTACAATTTTCGGGAGGTACGCGTCAGTGATGGCGTCAGTGATGGCATGTCGACGCGTACCACATGCCGTAGGCACGGCGTCGTTTTGACGCAGAACCATAACTCAAACTTAACACACTACACCGCCGGGGACTTACATCTTGCAGTGCCACATGTGTCCCCCTGCTTAAGCCAGTACACGTCCAGGCCCATCTGAAATTTTCTAGAGAGCATTTGGATGATACAGAAGAGGATTGGGAGAATGTTATATGGTCAGATGAAACCAAAACATAAGTTTTTGGTAGAAATACAACTTGTCGTGTTTGGAGGAGAAAGAAAGCTGAGTTGCATCCAAAGAACACCACACCTACTGTGAAGCATGGGGGTGGAAACATCATCATTTTGGGATGTTTTTCTGCAAAGGGAACGGGACGACTGATCTGTGTAAGGGAAGGAATGTACAGATGGTCCCAGTTTCATATTTACGTATTCATGCATTGATTCTCACGTGATTCAAGTGTGAATCACGTCTCTTGTTAGAGGGGGGGGGGTCATCAGAGGCTGCAGTGTAGCCAAACAACCACCAGGGGGCACCTGTGAGCAGGAGGATACCAGCGCTCATAGCCGACAGCAGCAGGGAGCCAAAACACTATATTTAGATATTTAGAAATAATACTATTAGTAAATATGAAACAGAATTATAAACCAGCTCGGGCAGTCCTGGAGGCAAAAACTCGGGTCTGGAAGGAGTTCGGTGAGGCCATGGAAGAAGACTTTCGGTCGTCCTTGAGGAAATTCTGGCGGACCGTTCGGCGCCTCAGAAGGGGGAAGCAGTACTCTGCCGGCACCATTTACGGTGCGGGTGGGGAGCTGTTGACCTCGACTGGGGAGATCGTCGGATGGTGGAAGGAATACTTCGAGGATCTCCTCAACCCGACTGACATACCTTCCATTGAGGAAGCAGAGAGTGTGGACTCGGGGACGTGCTCATCCATCACCCAAGCCGAGGTCACTGAGGTGGTTTTTAAGCTCCTCAGTGGCAGGGCACCGGGGGTGGATGAGATTCGCCCTGGGTACCTCAAGTCTCTGGATGTCGTAGGGCTGTCTTGGTTGATACGCCTCTCCGACATTGCATGGAGGAAGGGGACAGTGGAGTGGCAAACCGGTGTGGTGGTCCCTCTTTTTAAAAAAGGGGACCGGAGAGTGTGTTCCAACTATAGGGGGATCACACTTCTCAGCCTCCCCGGGAAAGTCTACGCCAGGGTACTGGAGAGGAGGAACAAGGCGGTTTTGGTCCCGGTCGTGGAACACTGGACCAGAACTATACCCTCCGCAGGGTGCTTGAGGGTTCATAGGAATTTTCCCAACCAGTCTACATGTGCTTTGTAGATCTGGAGATGGCATTTGACCGTGTCCCTCGTGCCATTCTGTGGGGGGTGCTCAGTTAGTATGGAGTCCGGGGCCCTCTATTAAGGGCTGTCCGGTCTCTATATGATCGGAGCAGGAGTTTGGTTTGCATTGCCGTCAGTAGGTCAGACTTGTTCCCAGTGCATGTTGGACTCCGGCAGGGCTGCCCTTTCTCACCGGTCCTGTTCATAATTTTTATGGACAGGATTTCTAGGAGTAGCCAGGGGCCGGAGGGGATCCGGTTTGGGAACCTCAGGATTTCATCTCTGCTTTTTGCAGGTGATGTTGTCCTGTTGGCTTCATCGGACCGGGACTTTCAGCATGTGCTGGGGCGGTTTGAGGCCAAGTGCGACGCGGCAGGGATGAGAATCAGCACCTCCAAAACTGAGGCCATGGTTCTCCACCGGGAAAGGGTGGCGTGCCTTCTCCGGGTGGGTGGAGAAGTCCTGCCTCAGGTGGAGGAGTTCAAGTATCTCGGGGTCTTGTTCACGAGTGAGGGAACGATGGCACGTGAGATTGACAGACGGATCGGTGCAGCGTCCGCAGTTATGCGGTCGGTGTACCGGACCGTCGTGGTGAAGAAGGAGCTGAGTCGAACGGCGAAGCTCTCGATTTACCGGTCAATCTACGCAATTACCCTCACCTATGGTCATGAACTTTGTGTAGTGACCGGAAGGACAAGATCGCAGATACCATCGGCCGAGATGAGTTTCCTCCGCAGGGTGGCTGGACGCTCCCTTACAGATAGGGTGAAGAGTTCGGTCACCCGGGAGGAGCTAGTAGTCGAGCCGCTCCTTCTTCACATTGAGAGGAGTCAGCTGAGGTGGCTTGGGCATCTATATCGGATGCCTCCCGGACGCCTCCCTAGAGAGGTGTTCCAGGCATGTCCACCGGGAGGAGACCCCGGGTAAGACCCAGAACACGCTGGAGAGACTATGTCTCTCGGCTGGCCTGGGAACGCCTCGGACTCCCTCCGGAAGATCTGGAGGAAGTGTCTGGGGTGAAGGAAATCTGGGCATCTCTGCTGAGACTGCTGCCCCTGCTCCCGGTAAAGGATAAGCGGCGGACAATGGATGGATGGATAGAATTATCAACCTAAGTATCATTATTAGGGCCCGAGCACTTACAGTGCGAAAGCACTATTGTATCTGTAGGAATTTTTTTTTTCCTTCCTCTGACGAAATGAGGGCCTTTTTGCCCCCCTAAACGTGCCCCAAAAGTCACCAAATTTTGCACTCAAGCCAGGCCTGGCAAAAAATGTGATATTTAATGGTTTGCATTAATGGGCGTGGCCTAATGGCTCAACAGCGCCCCCTTGAAAACTTTGTGCCTCAAGCCCCACAATACGGTTTGACGTACATGCATGGAAATCGGTACAAACCTGTATCATGTCGCAATTTAAAGAAAAGTCTCTTGGCGCCATGGCCGAAACCGAACAGAAAGTCGGCCATTTTGAATTAATCGTGTAATTTTGGCAAAATTTATGCCATTCCTTCGGCGGTTAATGCGGCCCGAACCGTAATGTGCACCCAGGTGTGTTATACATCAAAATGTGCGTCTCGATCCTGCGGCAACGCTCATTACTTTCCTCAGTCAAAAGCGTTATTGTGGTGACGATGGACGCCAAAAAGTCCGCCCCCCCTTCATCTGATTGGTCCGTATTTGATAGTTCCTACTTTCTGCCATAACTTTTGAATGGTTTGACATAAGGAGTCGTGGGTTGTGTCATCGGACTCGGTTTTGAGTCCTTGAACATAATTGGCGCAAATTAGCCCCGCCCCTTCTTCTGATTGGTCAATATTTGATCATCTCTATTTTCTGCCATAACTTTTGAACGGGTTGTGATAAAGACACGTGGGTGGTGTCATTGGACTCGGTATTGAGAACTTGACCTTCATTGGCATGAATTAGCCCCGCCCCTTCTTCTGATTGGTCAATATTTGATAGTCCCTATTTTCTGGCATAACTTTTGAATGGTTTGACATAAAGACTCGTGGGTGGTGTCATCGGACTCAGTATTGAGTACTTGACCTTCGTTGGCCTGAATTAGCCCCGACCCTTTTCCTGATTGGTCGATATTTGATAGATCCTATTTTCTGCCATAACTTTTGAATTGTATGACATACAGAGTTGTGGGTGGTGTCAGCAGACTCGGTTTTGACTCCTTCACCTTAATTGGTGCCAATTAGCCCCGCCCCTTCTTCTGATTGGTCGATATGTGATAGTTCCAATTTTCTGCCATAACTTTTGAATGGTTTGATATAAGGAGTCGTGGGTGGTGTCATCGGACTCGGTTTTGAGTCCTTGAACATAATTGGAGCAAATAGCCCCGCCCCTTCTTCTGATTGGTCGATATCTGATAGTTACTACTTTCTGCTATAACTTTTGAAGGGTTTGATATAGAGAGTCGTGGCTGGTGTCATCCGCTAAATGTCCAGGCCTGAAGACATCTACATACATGTCATACAAGGCCTTCCACTGCAGCACGCCTGAACATGCACAAGGGTGCGAGGGCCCATTCACTGCTGCTTGCAGCTTTAATTATCATTATTACTATTATATCTATTTTACTTCTATCTAATGTTTTTCTTCTTCTTTTATCTTATTATCTTATTAGAAGGAAGACAAAATAAGCTCAGGCTTTCAGTTGACGCATTTTATGATTATAATTATTGTTTTGTTTAATGTATGACACATGTAAACAATATAGAAAAAATGACCAAAATAAATACAGTCATACATTCATTCATTCAACAGGTCAGGCAAATACAATAACAGTAGGACAAATCGTGACTGGCGCGTATTTCACTGCTCTTCTGATTGCCGCTGCATCCCGACTCGCTCTGTAGTGTCTTTGTCTTCTAAAGCCTGCGGTGCAGGTGTGTTTTTTCGAGAGAAGAACATAGTTATGGGTCGTTGTTGTCGCTCTTTTTTCTTCTGGGCAAAAAGATTCTTATAAACCGACATGACACCATCGATTTTATCTTAGGACTGTAATGACCGATTCATCAAAGCGTCCCGTTCTTGAGCTGCTCACAGCTTAAATATAGAACCCAGGTGCCGCTCGGTGGCGCAGAGGGTTAAGCAGCGCTCATATACTGAGGATACAGTCCTCCTGCGGTCACAGGTTCGAATCCCGGCCTGCATGCTGTGACTCTGTAAATAAATTCAAAATCTTTTGGATCAATAATTGAGTCTAACAATTTTTATTTTACCAGTTAACAAAACCACAAAAAAACAACCTGATCTCACAAAATCCGTGAAATACCCACTACTTCTTACCAATACCCAAGGATAATCATTATACTACTACTACTACTACTACTACTAATAATAATAATAAATAATACATTTTTTAATTAATTATATATCAGACTCAACCTCCAGAAATGCATTAATAATTTTATAATTTATATTAATAGCCTACTAATAATATTAATATGTATAATAATAAATTCACCTGTAGGACAGACCAGTGCTTATAGCCAACCAGAGAGAGATTATCAGACCTTAATGACACCATAAGTAATGTGACTGTCTTTCAACCATTTTTTAACATTAACATCAAATATTTGAAGGGATGGCACTCCACTGTTTTGTTTCTGCAATTGAGAAAGTAGTTTGATTTAGTGGTGGGGAGCTAAACCGTGCAGTATCCTATAAAGTAAACAAACTTCGGCATAAACAAAACCAAAAAGTCTGAAGCTCAAACAGTTGTATTTTTCTACAATACTGCAATAGTGGTATGATTTCTGTTTTTTGTCCAGCGCTTTAAGATATGAGAAAAATTAGGAAACTATTGTTAGTAAAACCAGGTTGCCAGATCGTGTTCCCGTTTTTCACGTAACTCGTCTATTAGCATATTGTAGCAGTGCGGTCGTTGACTAAGTAGAGGCGGAGTGGTCAAGTAATGCGTGAAAACCGCTGACAATAGCGAACCTGGCAACCACTCCTATTGAGTTTTCATCTCAGAATTCCGAGAAAAGTTTTAATGAAAATAAATCTGCTCTGTTTACCAGTGGCGTAGGCAGAAATATTTTTTTGGGTGGGCCAGGACAAAAATGGGTGGGCCATATTGTCCCAGAAAAAGCGGACTTATAAAAACTTTTAAGCAGAAAACATGACAAACAGACAGATTAAAGGGAGTGTCAATTTTACTTTGTAATCTACATTACAAATGCATTATGACAGTTAAACACAACATGCTCAAACAACCAAGCATGAAAACCTGGATATATAGGTCAGTAGCCTATTTGCCACTATTTTATTAGGAAATGGTATATGAGGACCCAAATGCAGGAGAGACCAGGAGGCAGGAGTTTTCCAAAAATACTGATTTATTTACTCAAACAAACAAAAAGCGCTGCTGAACAGGATACAAGAACCAGAGCTTAACACAAGAATCAAAAAACTATAAAAACCTGACTTGGAAAAACACAGAGGAAGGAAAAAGTTGCTGAATGAATATCGCAGATTCAGCATCCTCAACCGAGATGTGATAGTGATCAGATGAGGTCCGCAGAGATACCTTCTCCGCAAATGTCTTAGAGTGCGGGAGAAAACATTTTTCAATTCGGCCGCATGCCGCTTGCGCGCCGGCGAGCTCGGCGGGCAGAGCAGTCCGCCGTTGCGCCGCTTTTTGTGTATTTTTCCTGTTTTCTGCTGCCCTTCACGGGTCACCTTCAGCAGAGAACAACTACTTAACATTAGGAAGTCTTCTCCCGGTACTTTTTGCCCAGTTTTCACCGATCCGGACAGCATTAAGGAGATTTTGGTCGGAGCAGCAGCAGCTGTTTACCGACTCTTCAGGAGACGCAGACAGGGAAAGCGCACGGGAGCTCTCGTGCGGCTGAGAGAGAGAGGATTCCGAACCCCGCTCCCCTCCATCCACCTGGGAAACGTCCGCTCACTCGCAAATAAAATGGATGAACTTCTTCTTCTCATCTCAAAGAACCGGGATTTTAGCAGATCTGACGCCGTTTGCTTCACTGAAACCTGGCTCAGTGATCTCGTCCCGGACAGCGCAATATGGCTGCCGGGATTCCAGCTCATCCGAGCGGATCGCAGCAAGGAACTCTCAGGAAAGGCAAAAGGTGGTGGAATCTGCTTCTATATAAACGAAGGTTGGTGTACGGATTTCACAGTGCTAAAAGACTTTTGCAGCCCTCACTTAGAGACACTTTTCGTGAACTGCAGGCCTTTTTATTCAGGAGTTCTCATCCTTTGTTCTGGTCGTGGTCTACATTCCACCCGACGCGTGTGTGGCTGAAACCACGCAGTGGCTGGCCGACCAGATAACAGACCTGGAGAAAAAACTCCCGAACTCACTCTTTATTGTTTTGGGGGATTTTAACAGAGCAAACCTCACTCACGAACTCCCGAAATACAGGCAACATGTTAAGTGTCCCACCAGGGAGACGCAGACTCTGGATCATTGTTACACCATCATCAAGAACGCATACTGCTCTGTTCCCCGCGCAGCTCTAGGACACTCTGATCACTGTCTCCTTCATCTAATCCCGACCTACAGGCAGAAATTAAAAACATCTAAGCCTGTGGTTAGGACTATGAAGAAGTGGACAGAGGAGTCAAAGCTGGAGCTTCAGGCCTGCTTCGAATGCACGGACTGGAGTGTCTTTGAAGCTGCGGCCTCAGATCTGCCCGAACTAACAGACACTGTGACATCCTACATCAGTTTTTGCGAGGACATGTGTGTGCAGAAAAAGACCTTCTGCACATACAGTAACAACAAGCCCTGGTTTACATCGAACCTCAGGCTGCTGCGCAGAGATAAGGAGGAGGCCTACAGGAGCGGTGACCAAGCCCTGTTCAAGAAGGCCAAGAACACGCTGACGAGGGAGATCAGGAAAGCAAAGCGATCCTACGGCGAACGGCTGCAGAATCGCCTCTCTGCCAACCCTGACCCCTCTTCTGTGTGGAGAGGCCTGCAGAACATCACGGGGCTCAAAAGAACATCCCCACGCCCTGCAGGCAACCTCAAGCTCGCAAACCAGCTCAACAGTTTTTACTGCCGATTCGATGAAGACCAGGCCAACGGCTCACCATCATCATCATCATCATCATCATCATCATCATCTCCACCATCACCATCCCCCCCCTCCCCCCCAGCTACTCCGCCTGCGCCGAGCAGCTGGCTCCCACCTTCACACGGATCTTCAACCGGTCCCTGGAGCTGTGTGAGGTGCCCTCATGCCTCAAACGCTCCACCATCATCCCAGTTCCCAAGAAACCCACCATCACAGGACTAAATGACTACAGACCCGTCGCCCTGACGTCTGTGGTCATGAAGACCTTTGAGCGGCTGGTGTTGAGCCACCTGAAGGACATCACAGGCTCCCTGCTCGACCCCCTGCAGACGGTGGATTTCAGAAAAAACCCACCGCCACTCCCCCCCTCACCATCCTCAACAGCACTGTCTCCACCACAGACTCCTTCAGGTTCCGGGGGTCCACCATCTCCCGGGACCTGAAGTGGTCCACCCACATCAACTCCGTCAGGAAGAAGGCTCAGCAGAGGTTGTCAACTCCGGAAGTTTAACCTGCCACAGCAGCTGTTGATCACCTTCTACACTGCCATAATCCAGTCTGTTCTCTGCTCTTCCACCATCTGTCTGGTTTGGATCAGCCACCAAACTAGACAGGCACAGACTGCAGCGGACAATCAGGTCTGCAGAGAGGATAGTTGGGACTAACCTCCCATTTATCGACGACCTGTACCGGTCCAGGACCAGGAAACGGGCAGGTCGAATCCCTGCAGACCCCTCACACCCAGGACACAGCCTGTTCCAACTCCTCCCCTCTGGACGGAGCTACAGAGCTCTGTGCGCCAGAACTTCGAGACACAGGGACAGTTTCTTCCCCCAAGCGGTTGCTTTGATGAACTCCCACAACTAATAGAATCTCAGAGAAACCAATCACGTGCAATAAAAATCATCTAGCACCTTCCTTGATATCCATGTCTGCCTCACTCTGCTGCACCTCTCACTTTGTATTTCTTTGTATAATTTGTATAATCTTTTTGTATTTTTTTGTATAATTGTCTTGTAAAATTGTAAATAGGTTATTTTTATTTTTATTCAGATCTGTCCCTTTTCTTTTCTTTCTCTACCTCAAACTGCTGCACCTTAAATGTTTATTCTGTATCATAGAAATACCACATTTGATTTATTGCTTATTTTACTACCAAAGAGCGAAATTACCGGAGTCAAATTCCTTGTTGGACAATGTTCGAACCTGGCCAATAAAGTTGATTCTGATTCTGATTCTGATTCTGACTCTGACAGGCGGAACATGTTTGCTTCCATGAAATCAAGCTCTCAAGTGAATGACAGCTTCTTGCATGTTGTGAGGTATCTCGTTAATTCAGAAAAACAGCAGATTTATTTTTTCATTAAAACTTTTTTCATAATTCTGAGATAATTATCTTGTTAATTCAGAAAAACAGCAGATTTATTTTTTCATTAAAGTTTTTCTCCGAATTCTGAAATAATTATCTCGATAATTCAGAAAAATAGAGAAGATTTTTTTTTCATCAAAACCTTTCTCGGAATTCTGAGATAATTAACTCCTTAATTCAGAAAAACACGGCAGATTTTTTTTTCTCCGTTGAGTAAAAAAACGTCTCTGAATTATTGAGCTGATTAAAATGATCTCTTGTCTGTGAAAACTCTGTGTAAAATTTAAAATTGCCCGACATGACGATGTATCTATCTATCTATTCAGATTATTTGGAGGCCATTAGAAAGGAATGCATTGTCTCAAGTAGGCCTTTTGTCTGCAGGAAGGCCTGCAGTACTTAAGTGAAGTACCCATACATATGTGTCCAATTTGTCTCACAAATTTCAATAGAGCTGAGAAATTCACGCTGTTGTAAACAGCCATTCTTTCCAATGGCTGTTTACAACAAACCGCCATTGAAAAGAAAGTGTGAAATGGATTGAAAACAGCGCATATACTCATGCATTTATTCATCTCAGCTCGGCTCGACTCAACTCATCCTAGTTTCTTTTCAATAACAATTCAGCATCTGAAGCAGAAGCGGGGGTGGGGTGGGGGTGTTGGAGCAAATTAACATAATTAAAACTAAATATCGTTCCAGGTTCACCCATGACCCCCTTTACATGTGTATGAGAACCTGACACCACACAGCCCAGTTTTACAGAGTCGGCAGGAGAAATTAGAGCTCAGTTCTCTCAACGAAACAAAGTGGGGCATAAGATTTTAAGAGGGGAAGAAAGAGAAACTGCAAAACTGTTTGATTGTTAAGATGTGTTTATATTCATTTATTATAAAAATGTGTTGAGACAGTTAAAGAAAAAGGAAAATTCTAGCCACTGGTAGATTTCATTTTATGTTTCAAATGCTACTTAATTTCATTTCTCTATTTTATTTTTTATTGCAGTCCTTAATCTAATAGGAGAAGAAAGAAGAAAATGTTTTTATATGTGTAGTTCAATGTACACGTGTAGACTTCAATGTTTAGTGACAATAAATATCAAGATAAAAAATGAGAGTGAGAGAAGCTTCAAGCGGCCACGCTTTTAATTTTTTTTCTTGGCGCTGCTGAAAAGTCCGTGACAGAGCTCCTGGTGGATCTTGTCGTTCCTCATCGCCTCTAGATCCCTTTTTAATTCTCTCTTCAGCCACCAGGTTTATGAACATCTGCTCCTCAGAGTTGGATCACCAAACAGACTTTTGCGCTGCCATTGCCTGTTGAATAAAATGAAGAAAGAAGCCGCGAGTCTCTCTTTCGCTGATTTCCGCCTCCTGACGCAGACGTCTGACGTCATCGCCCCCCGACCAATCGGTGGTGGAGGGTGATGACGTCAGATACAGCCCGACTCCCCCCTCTGTAAAAATAGTTCTCATGTCAACAACACGTGTGAGTCTGTTCCAAGTCGTAGTTTGTGCCTCCACCTAATGGCTACAACTGCAATGTGCAGTTTAGGTGCATTCACGTGAATGCGTGAATCTGGTATCCCGCGAGTAAAAGTACAATATGAAACTGGGACCATCTGTATGGGGCCATGTATTTGAGTGAAAACCTCCTTCCATCAGCAAAGGCATTGAAGATAAAACGTGGCTGGGTCTTTCAGCATGAAAATGATCCCAAACACACCGTCTGGGCAACGAAGGAGTGGCTTCGTAAGAAACATTTCAAGGTCCTGGAGTGGCCTAGCCAGTCTCCAGATCTCAACCCCATAGAAAATCTTTGGAGGGAGTTGAAAGTCTGTGTTGCCCCAAAACATCACTGCTCTAGAGGAGATCTGCATGGATGAATGGACCAAAATACCAGCAACAGTGTGTGAAAACCTTGTGAAGACTTACAGAAAACATTTGACCTCTGTCATTGTCAATACTTATTTTCCACTATAATTTGCAAATACATTCTTTAAAAAACCAGACAATGTGATTTTACAAAATCACATTGTCTGGAAAATTACAGGCCTCTCTTATCTTTTTAAGTGGGAGAACTTTCACAACTGGTGTCTGACTAAATTCTTGTTTGCCCCACTGTATGTCACTTTTTTGGGATCCCTCACGTCTGTTGGTCTGTACTGTTGCATAACAGAAGCAGCTCAGAATAAAATTATATAACCTCTCCATCTTTATATATTTAGCCTCACAGTCTTCACCTAACTTTAGCTTCAATCCTGTAACATTTGGCATACTTGAGAATTGGACTGACAAAACTCTTTTGCTCTTGCTTTTGTATTTTTATTATTGAGACTCCATTGTCATTAGCAGGTAGAGCAATAATCTCACATTAGAAATGAGTTCATAATATATTTAACCATCCCTCTGTTGAATCTTTTCTATTCCTACTACACATCATCATCATCATCATCATCATCATCATCACAGTTTTTCCAATATTACAAAAATAAAACATCTGTGAAACATGTCCTTTATAAGCAACCACAAGCTTCTAACAAACACAGAGGAATGTAGTGACAGTGAAACCTGTGGTTTATTGAACCTTTATAGGACGGGGGTAATGCAATGTGATTTTTGACATTACCATTACATAACTTCAGTTTCCTTTTTTGCTGTTTGGGCACATTTAACTCTTGGTTAACAGCAATATTGTGCTTAAAGGGGGAATTATATCCGAATGTTCAATTTAGAGCCCAGTGATGTCACACTCTAGGTTTTGAACACACTCTCACAATAAAATATGTAACTGGCGTGTTGCTCTAAATTGTAGAACATTTAACATAAAGGTTCACAAGTAGTGAAATTGCAACACATCTCTCCAGAGTAATTGCTTTGTTGAAGTTTTCACCTGTGTTTATTTAACTGAAAAATATCAACATTTTGCATCATGTGCATACCTATGCTTTACTTTGCAAGTTGTAACATGCCTGTATCAAAATATCAAAAAGGGGATAGCCTACTGCACAGATATAACATGTTTGAAAAGGTTTATGAGGAGGTATAAACAGGTGAAGTGGGATTTTACTGCTGATGTAAGACTTTTCATTTCATCAGTCATGTTTTGGTTTTTATTTTAATAAAGATAAAGATGTACTTTTATTAATTCCAGTACTGGTAAATTATAGTGCAGCAGCAGCATAACATACAGAAACAAAAAGAAAGCGACAGCTCAACATAAAATCTAAATATATAAGTAGAAAAGTAATATCTAAAATTGTCAATACATATTTACATACTATACATGGTAAATGTGCAGCAGAAATTATAAATAATATGAAATGTGCAAATGTTGCCTTGTGCAAGGAAGTTGGTTGTGTGCTATAACCAATAATTATTATTATTGAGAGTTACTGTACTGGCATGTGGCAGGAAAGATTCTCTTTATCTGTCTGTGTCTGCCCTCCTGATGATCTTGACCAGTCTGTGGGGGTGTCTGACTCCAATGCTGTTCCCCCAGCAAACAGCCATGAAAAAAAGGATGCTGGAGACAACAGACTGATGAAAGATCTTCAACATCTTATTGCATACATTAAAGGATCTGAGCTTCCTCAAGAAGTAGAGTCTGCTCATTCCTTTCCTGTACATAGACTCTGTGTTAGATTTCCTGTTGTCAATCACGACACCCAGGTACCTGAAGTCCTCCACCACCTCTACCCCCTTAATCTGTAGCGGCTGCAGGCGTGTTCTTCCTCCTGAAGTCAATCACCATCTCTCTGGTCTTGCTGATGTTCAACCTCAGGTGGTTCAGTTCGGTCCAATCCACAAATATTTCCACCAGTTCCCTGTACTCCCCCCTCCTCTCCGCCTCTTATACACCCTACAACAGCTGAGTCATCCAATAACTTCTGTAGGCGACATGACTCGGTGTTATGCTGGCAGTCAATGGTGTATAAGGTGAAGAGAAATGGACAAAGCACAGTGGAGCTCCTGTATCACTAACCAGCACATCAGACAGAACATTGCCCAGATGGACAAACTGTGGCTGTCAGGTAGTCGGTTATCCAGGAGATCACTGAGTTGTTGTCACCCATCACCCACAGCTTCTCGCCCAGCAGCAGCAGCACTTGGATGGTGTTGAAACCAATTGAAAAATCAAAGAATGTTATTCTCCCAGTGGCTCCTACACCATCCAGGTGCAAATGAGCTCGTTGCAGCAGGCACATGACAGCGTCTGCAATTGAACCTTTGTCAAGCCCTGCACAAAACTGTCATCTCTCACGTCCACTTCCATTGTAAAAACTGGGTTTTACATCACTTTATTTCCAATTATTGGACCAAAGAAAATCAACAGCAACTAGATATAAATAAAAAGGAACACTTTAGACACCGTGAAGTGAGTTTAAAAAACTGAGGTTTTCTGCGAAAACAAGATATTTTGATTAGTTTAGGTGATAGCACGGTGGAAGGGTTGAACTGCGAGTGCAGCCGTCCAAATAGCTTTATCCAAAGCAGACATTTTTCGTAATTTACAATTGGTTTTGGGATGAAATGTATTCCCGTGATTCTCTCTAGGTAGCGGGTGTCACTTTTACGAGTGCCCAAAACACACCGCTTAACCATTTACCTTTTCTTGTGTTGCTTTTATTAATACGAAGTTTAAAAAAAATAATCCAGTGATTTAAAATTTCGATACAAGTCAAGTAAAAACTACGCTTTTTCCATTGATGCGAACGAGAGAACCGGCTGTTTTGTCCAGCCTGGAAGTAGCAACGGAGAATGATTTTTCTGATTGGTCAGTCAGGGACCAATCAGAGGGCTAACAAAGGGTCAATTCCTAAATGGGGCTGATAAGCATCTGTAGGGGGTCCAGAACTGACTTCACCTGAAGCCTCAGGTGGGCTAAGAGCAGGCTCTCCAGAACATTCAACAGATCTGAGGGCCCCTGGTCGATAGTCTTTAGGGTCCAATGGCGACGACTTCTTGGGTAGAGGAACCAGACAGGACGTCTTCCACAGCTGGTTGGTACAGGTCTTCAGGATCCTGGGGGAGATGCCATCAGGGCCTGCAGCCATACGTTGTTGGAGTCTCTCCAGCTGTCTCCTAACCTGGTCCGTGGTCACGGTCACAGGGGGGTGGGGACAGATGTCCTCAGTGGAGAGGGAGGGGTGGTGGGGGATGTTGGTGTCCTGACTGGAGGGGGGCAGAGAGCAGGTGTCGATGGGTGTGGAGGAGGAAGGGTAAGGGCCAATCCCAATGTTCACCCTACTCACTACTACTAGCCCTCACTCACTACCACTAGCCCTCACCCACTACCACTTCACCCTCAAAATGAAGCCACAAGGGGTAGGACTTTGTAATCTTCCCTAGGGATTGGGACACCACTTGCTACGTCACTGCATAGTTTACGTTCGGGTACGTAAGCGACTGCGTAGTTACTTTTGCAGATACGTCACACCATATCAGGAAACCCAGCAGTAACATGGAGTCAACGGTTGCAATTGGTTTTTTATCATTCATCATGCTTCGGTTGAGGAATAAACGAAGAACTAGATGGAGAAGAAGTTGCCATCGACGACTGTTGTCTCTTGTGAATTTTTTGGAGGTATGTAACGTTAATGTTTTCACATTCGCAAGCTTTTCGCCAGTATTTTAGCCTAGCTAGCGTAGTTAGCCTGGCTAACATTACAAACTAACGTGTAATCTGTTATATAACTTATGCAGAATCTAACTACACCTGAAAATGTATTAAACCTCAGAGATCCTGGTTGTGTTATCTAACATCAAACCTTTTGAAAAGGCACGTTGTAGGAGTTTTAATGGACAAAATCAGTCACGGTGTCGATCCAGACAACGTTGGCTTGCTAGCTGTCCGATTTTCCTATGAAGGCCAGCAAACTCAGAGAATGGGATAAAAATGTTACGGTATCTTCAGTACAAACATATGAGGCCCTGCGGACTGTGCAAATGGGAGAAAATGTTTTTTATTGAATAAACTAACCCAAGGTGTTTTTGTTGATATTGTCAGAAAGGTAATAATACAAATGAAGTAGAATTATCTTTGTTTCTAATATTTTGTCCACTCCATGAACATACATGATTTTCAATATAACACATTCCAGTGCACCACCACTACAACCTAAAAAATATGTTAGCACATGTACATGCATTATGAATTTGGTGTATTTTGACTAGTGGTGGGAAAAAAAAATCGATATTGCAATATATTGTTGTGCTCTCTGTCGCAATACATAATTGATATACTGATGGCAAATATCGATATTTTATATTTATTACAACACATAATGGATTTACGCGATTGTCACCGACCGTCAGTACTTAATCTCTCCTGTCCTGTTTGTGGGGGCGCTAATCCCGTAAATGGTAAAAGCAGCGACCGGAAGAAGACGAGTTAACAACAGAATAAGAAGAACCAGGCAAGAATGGCGGAAAATACGAAAACAGACAAATTAAAGACCCACCCGCAAGTTTCCACTCTAAAGTGTGGAGACACTTCGGCTTTTACGAGGCAGATGACGGGAAAACACTGGATAAGGAATATGCAATCTGCAAGAACTGTATTTCAAAAGTAAAATTTAACAGCAACACTACAAATCTGCAAATCACGGTTATCACGGTGAACTAGTCGCAGGTGAAGGCAAAAAAAGTCAGCCGACAATCACGACTGCTTTTAAAGCAAAAGTTGCCCTTTGGGTCGCCGAGGGCACAGAGTATCACCAAGTCCATTGCCGAATTTATTTGCAAGGACCTTCGCCCATACAGCGTGGTGGAAAATGATGGCTTTTGCAGAATGCTAGCAACGCTGGAACCAAGGTACGAGGTACCACGTCGTCGGCACTTCACAGACAAAGTCATCCCCGCATTGTATGCAGAGACCAGGGCAAAAGTGGAGGATGCACTCTTCTAAACGAGTTGCACTAACCTGCGATGGCTGGACTTCAAGGGCCACCGAGTCCTTTGTAACTATTACTGCCCACTTCATAGACAAAAACTGGGATGCACAAACCTACGTCCTTCAAACTCGGGTTATGAATGACAGTCATACTGGTGCTCACATGGCAGAAGTGCTTAAGAAGGCTGCAGAGGAGTGGAAGCTCACCGAAAAAGAGCCAGCAGTGGTTACTGACAACACAGCGAACATGTCCGTCGCTGTTGAGATTACAGGATATCTACACATTCGCTGTTTCGCTCAAGTGTTGAATCTCGCGGTGCAGCGTGCCCTAAAACTGCCAAATGTCACTCGACTGCTCGGGAGAATTAGGAGAATTTGCACGTTCTTCCATAGGAGCACCCCAGCAGCTGAGGCCCTGAAGAGGAATCAGAAGATGCTAAACCTTCCGCACCACAAGCTGATAGCTGATGTATTTGTCCGCTGGAACAGTGACTATGCGATGATCAGCCGCTCTCTTGAGCAACAGCCAGCTGTTACTGCTGCCCTCTTATCTCCAGAGGTAAGGTGTTTATTATATCTTGTTTCTGAATTGTATGGAAAATCTGTAGTGTGTGATGTGTTTCAACATTTGTGAATGATATACAATATAAAAAAAAGGGTGTTACATTAACATGATATAATTCTGATGGCATATTAATTTAACTAATTATATATTAACTTTTTTGGTTTTGATTAACCTTCATTCTGTTCTTTTCTTTCTTTAAAAGGTCAGAAAGAATATCACTGACATCTCTGCCCTGACTGATGGAGACATCAGGAATGCAGAAGAGGTTGTGAAAGCTCTCCATCCCATGCTTGTAGCAACAAAGAGCATGTGTGAGGAGAAAAGCCCAACCGTTTCTGTCATCGCTCCTCTTCACGCTCAACTCCTGAGTGACACGCTCAGGACAATTGAGGATGCCCCTCTCATCAAAGACATAAAGCGTACCATCCACGATGACCTATCAAAGCGCTACATGTCTGCAGAGGAGAAAAGCTTCCTCTATGTTGCATCAGCTCTAGACCCCAGGTTCAAGTCGATGCTCTTCTTGTCGCCCTCAGAAGTGCAGGACACGTATGCCATGGTGGTGTCCAAGGCTGCTGCCCTGATGGTAATTAGAACTTATAAACACTGAACAGTAGTTAGGTCATTTGAATTCTAGTTGAATTTGTATCTTTAAAGTGTCAACCCTAACAGTACTGGTAGATAAATGTCATCTGCACATACAACAATCTGCAATGATTTCTGAAATTTTAAAATGATTAGTGGCTGATGATTTGATGTTGTAATGAACATGTTTTTATTAATAACAAAAAATAATAATGAAGGTTTGCCAAATGCTTTCTTGTCTTACAGGAAGATGCAGACATGGGAATGAAGTCTGATGGTGATGTTGAGGAGGGAGGAAGCACTGAGGGGAGTGGTCCTGCTGATCATGTCAGTGATGAGGACGGACCACCACACACACCAAAAAAAAGGAGATCTGCACTTGCTAACCTCCTTGGACAAACATTCCAGCATGCCAGATCTGCCCCGACCCCATCGTCACCTAACTCCAGGGCTGAAAAGGAGGTCCAGCGATATCAAGATTCTCCACTTCTACCACTGTCAGATGAACCGTTGGCTTGGTGGAAATCTGAGGCATGCAAGTACCCACACCTTGCCAAGCTGGCCCAGAGGTACTTGTGTGTCCCAGGCACTAGTGTGCCATCAGAAAGAATATTTTCTACAGCTGGTGATATAATCTCTGCCCAGAGGTGTGCTCTTACGTCTGAGCATGCGGATCAGTTCACTGCCCAGGTTAACATTAAGCGCTTTAATTTAAATTGTTACTGACGTTTCAGTATTAGAGAGCATTGCACTGTCCTGGTTTGCATAAAACGTGTTAATGTTCATACACTAGAATGTGTCCAGCTGTACAGTGTAATATTATTTTTCATGCACTTTAATTTGTCCACAAATGCACTTTTTTGCATTGTTTTGTATGTTACAAGTTTTGCTATTTTAATAAATGCATAACTACAGACGTTTTCCTTTTTATGGCTATTTTTTCTTTTTCAGTCACATATATCGTGATATATCGTTGATGAAATTTCTTACAATATATCGAATATCGAAATATCGAAAATATCGTGATATTCCTGTGGACGGCTGCAGGTTGAATTACAACGTCCCTGTCTTGCGTTTGTGGTTCAACGTGGAGGCTGAACTGAGGCAGGATTTCCGCCTGAGTAGGAGAGCAATGCAGGGTCTGCAGAGGCTTCTACAGAGGGACGTGGAAGATCATGGCTGGGACAGTCAACTGGAGGTCCTGATCTACGTCTATTGGCTTGCTCATGGACTTCCCTACCGTGTTGTGTCTTCTGTCTTCAGTGTGCCCAGATCTACTGTCCATCGGGTTATCAACAAAGTGGCACGACACATAGGGAACAACTTGAAGAAAGTGATCCACTTTCCAAGTGCAGAAGATCTGGATGCAGTTGGAGAAGGCTTTGGCTTGCTTGCAGGATGCCCTGTCTTCAACAATGCTGTGGGTGCAATTGATGGCTGCCACGTTCGGATAAAACCACCCCAACTTCACAGACTGGACTACCTGAACTACAGGGGCTTCTACTCCGTCAACATGCAGGCTTTTTTGACTCTGAAGGACGGTTCCTGGACATTTTTGTGGGCTACCCAGAGTCAGTCCATGACACTCGCATTCTGAAGAACAGTCCATTTTACCTGGCTGGACAGTATCCCCCCACAGGATACTTCCTACTTCGTGATGGTGGCTATCCGTGTTTGGACAGTCCAATCTGTCACATCACACCATACAAGGAGCTTGTCATCGGTGCAGTGCAGGGACGTTTCAACGTTACACATTTCAATATATATTATATATATATATATATATATATATATATATAGCGTGTAAATGAATGTTCTGTTATGTGGGTTTTGTTTGATAAATGCAAGTTCAAAAATACTTTTTTTGTATTCAACTGTGATCGGTTATTCAGCGTTTGAAGGAAAGCAGGGAATCTATTAAAACAAGCTCATTGCGATATTGAAGAGTGTCATCGCACGTTTTGCTCATATCGTGCAGAGTTGACATATATCTGTAAATAGTTTTGTACTTCTTTGTACAAAACTATTTACTTGGCTCAAGGAAGGACCGTGTATTTCTTTTGAAGGTGTCGTTGAACAGCTTCAGGTGCATTGCTTAGAAGATCTGAAACCATAAACAGAAAAAAATGTATTACGGTACTAATAGAGCTCCGTAACACCGGAGCTAAGTTAAATACTTAGCCCATGCTAAGATCATACTTTACAAATACGTTACAAAGTTACATAGATAACGTTACTTGCTGCCTTATTATCATACTAATGTGAAATATCCGACAAATTTTCAGAAAATATGAGAGCTAACGAGTAAGTTAACAGGACATGGCAATGTTACCAGCCGAATCTCATCGTGAACAGCATTTGTTGTGGTCACATATTGCATTATCTTTCGTTAAACTGTTCAAACATACAAAAACACTGTTATTACAAAACGTTTTTTTTAATTCCATGCAAAATTATACGTACATTTGTGAGTTTTCTTCTCCGTATCCTCGCGCTCTCTGGGGGTCGCCATTGTTGTTTGATTCAGTATGCAAATGATGACGTAAAGCATTCTGGGAAATTTTCTCTGGCCCTCCGTCGGCGAGTCAGCATCTGAAATCCCTCGCTCCGAAGGGCTAGATTCATACCCCCTACCCCTCGTTATGCCCACTACCCCTATATGCAAAGAGTAATTGGGACACCACTACCCTCAAAGAAACGTGCAAAATTTAGGGGTAGGGCTAAAAAGTAGGACTAGGGGGGTGGGGTTGAGTGGCTCATGTGGATCTGTGGGGGCCTGAAGGTGTTGGGGGGGATTACAGACGGAGGGTTGAATCTATTGAATAACTGATTAGGCTCATCAGCTCTTTACAGGCTCTTCATTCCAGTGCACACATACCTCACATCATTTTACTGGAGCTGGCTCTCCAGCTTCCTCCTCTTGGTGTTTCTATATGTTCTCGGCATGCCTCTGACCGCTGCACTTTCCTCGGTTCCTTTTTGCCCCCAGACTTGAAGGGCCTCTTCTTCCTGTTCAGCAGTGCCTTCAGGTCGCTGATGATCCACGGCTTGTTGTTGGGGTAGCAGCGTACGGTCTGGGCTGGCAGGGTGGTGTGGTCACAAAATCTGATATATTCTGTGATGCAATCTGTCATATTGTCTATGTCCCCTCCATGTGGTCGCATAGTACAACCAAGTCTGTAGTCTTGAAGCAGTCCTGTAGTGCATCAGAAGCCTCCTGTGTCCACCTGCTCACTCTTTGGAGTTAGAACCAATTTGAGATCTGATTTGCCAAGGGGGGTATTGTTGTGGTGCTGTATGCATGCTTAGTATTTGCATACAGGAGATCCAGGGATTGATTGTCTCACAGTGGTACAGTCAACATACTGGTGGAAGGTTGACAGGGAAATGTACAGGGAAACATGATTAAAATCCCCAGTGATGGCCATGAATGCAAGAGGATGCTTGGCCAGTAAAGTAGCGATGGTGGAGCTGATGATGTCACAAGCAGCCTCGCCATCAACTGATGGAGGGATGTAAACAACGATCACAATGGTGGCCGTAAACTCCTGTGGCAGATAATACGGCCACATTCCCACAGCTAAGGGCCGGGACACACCAACCCGATGGCCGACCGTCAGCATAAAAGCAGTCGGACTGAAAGTCGGCTCCTGTCTGCCGTGTCGGTCAAAAAAATATATCCAAATACACCAACCCGATGCCGACTAGAGTGTACGTTCCCGCTGTCAGCAGTCAGTGTTTTCACTTCTGATAGAAGTCAAGAAGGATAAAAAATACAGAGGCTAATAATGAAAATATAATACAATCAAACACAATTCAAATCCAAGCCGCTGCCATGATGAGTGTGGTGTAGTGTCTGTGCCATTGCAGTTTCCCTCATTTCCAGTTAACTCTGATTTGCTTGTCAAGGGCTAGCCCTCCACCAATCAGATTAGTCATAGAGAATCTACAATTTAAAATCTTTCCATGTGTCACGCCAACTGCCTGCACAGCAAAGAACATCCACATCTTAATTCATATTCAACACAACAGTCACACCTTCATCCAGACCTGCAGGGAGCAGACCAACTTTCAGTGAGCACCACAGTACACAACTTCCTGTCAGGTCAAACCAACTTCATGAAGACAACCATATTGCCTGTTGTGGAGCGGAAGACAAAGCCAGAAAAGTTTGGTGCTGAAAATTAAGCAATAAGAGCTTTAAGAGAAGGAAACAAATAACCTGCACAATAAAAGAAAAAAAACCTCAGTTAAAAGGTCAACACGCAACTGGTGGTGATGGAATGAAGAAAGGACAATGTGTGTTCAGGTTTTGTTTGGTTACTTGTTGGTTATTTAAAGCAGCACTATGTAACTTTTCCACCTTAATATAATATTTCCAGAGTCATTGTGATGGTACATCAACTTACAACAGGTTCAATGACACCTCTGTCATGGTCTGAGGGGGTCTGTATCGCCTTCACTGGCACTATGTAACTTTGAGGTGCATGGTAGGAATCTTTCCACACTAAAAAACTCAGCAGAAGCTGGTATCATGGCCGAAGCAGCGAAAAAAAACGAAGAAAATAAAAGTTTTATCGGAGGAGGCCAAAAAATTGTTTAGCCAAAAATAGAATAGAATAGAATTACCTCTGCTATCTATCCTGCAAGCGACCGCTGAAAACAGAAAAGTAGTTTTGAAAGTCCGTCCCGTCTTCTCTCATCAAAACAAATGCACGCGACGGGGACAGGATCTTTCCAGCAGTACACGCTGCTGCTCATGGGAAATATAGTGTTCTTTCTGGTAAAGCACTACCGATTTTGTCCAAAGGAGCCGCCAAACTCAACAAAAGCTGAAAGTTACATTGTGCTGCTTTAAGTTAATGTTTAACCTTTCTTACTTTTTAGTTTGGTTAAAATATTCAGTTTGAAGAGCTAATGCTGTTTTTGTTGGTATTTTGATCTAGTGGGTCAATTTAGTGGCAATTATTTGGAAATTAAATTATTAACTTTGGAAATTTGATGCCTGATTGTTTGGCTTGAATATTTCAGTTAAGATTGGTAGATTCATTTTAAGTTTGTGCTGCATATGTTTAATGGTTATTACCAATATACTTACATTTGATTTGGCTGCATAATTTGACATTTAAACTTTAACCTAAAGTAGTTTATTGAATGAATTAACTGATACAAAAGGTATCTCTACTCTTGCTTTACATTTCATGTGTCATTATTTAATTAGTCATTTTATTTTATCTGCTATTTAAACTTGAAACAATGTGTTTCTTTGTATATTTAACGGATGTTTTCTGCTCTTGTGTTCAAGGTTTTCAACCTACTACTACTGTTACCCTACTGTACCGAACCATTACCACTACCTATGCTACTACAACCAAGAAACCCCTTCATCACCACTCAAAAAAAGAATTTCAATAAAAAACAAAAAGGGGAAACAGACTGGAGTTGTTCCTTGGAATGACCAAGCTCTTTCAAGTTGGAGTAGATACTGAGGGCAAAATCAAACAAAACACCAGACAACTTGACAGATATATTTATATAATTATACTGTGAAAGTTATGGTGTTTTTTCTTTCAACATTGAGTAGTTTTAACAGTTTTCTTTTAACTAACACTTTACAAGACTTTTCCTTGTAATGGAGTATTTTTACAATGCTGTAATACCTCATAGTACAGTATTTCTCCTACTACTGATAAACATGGTTGATTTATAAGGCTAACCTGGGTGAGAAACCCTGAGAGGGCTTTCACAGACTGCTAACTGAAGGGACAGCTTTAATGCTGAAACAGCATTTTATCTTCATGGCTCAGAGAGCACAAGGATGCAAGATGCACCTTGCCTACCACATTAATATTTGCTGAAGGCAAGGACGTTGTCAAAATCTGACATTTATCTCTTGTTTGGGTATTTTGAAATACCTGCCACAAGTGTAGCAGTGATGGACATAAAGGGCCAGGAAAACAGTTCGACTGCTGTTATTTGTCAAACTTGCTGTCAATCATCATTATTAGAAGAGGAATAATTGTTTCATCTGCTGAAATGGATGAAACATTGACTGAAATGACAGCCCTGTCTCACAAGAGAACATGGAAGAAGTACATGTTTCCTCATCTCAAAAATGTAGTATTGCCACAATCCAAGATTATATTTTGAGATGGCCTTGTATCCTCAGGCTGCGGTCTCGTGAGGCAGTATCTATATGATGTGACAGGAATTCTGAACCATGAATATTTGGGCAAACCCCCCTCCTCCCAAATAAAACAACTGCATAGTTAATTCAATACAATACAATCAATAAAATTAATTCTGCCAATCATAAATAGCAACATCCAATGACGTTGCCCTGAATTCTGGCCTTACAGATACCTGAGCAGTGAGGCAGACCACTGAAGTAAACGGTGCAAGAGGACTCTCCGGAGACAGGATTCTCTAGATTCTTGTGGTGATAATTGTGTTTTCCAGCTACTCATCTGACATTTGTGTTTGTGTGCAGCTAAGAGTAAGTACTTCATACATTATAAACCCTTTTTCATGTTACTGTTCTATCAAAATTGTAGCAGTAGTTTAGAACTAAGCCCAATTTTGCTCCGTGGTTTTAATTATGCTAATGGGTGATTTGTTCAGATGCAGTGGTAATGGTGTGATGCCTTTATTCAGGTTTAATTGGTGGTGCCTGTATGGTCATTGTTATTTCATAGCAACATAACATTTACCTGGTTGTAAGTAGGATATATTTGACGAGTAATATTCAGAGTCTTTGTTTCTTGTATATTTATAGAACCATTCACAAAGGGAAGTTGTAGACCAACTGGAAGGTCATCTTAAGACTCATCTCAAATCTGATCCCTGCAGCTTTCCACACCAAGTAACTAGCCTTCGGTTCAATGCTTAAAACTTTTTTCATATCTCCTAATACATTGGTTCATTCATCCATTGACTTCCACATATCCAGGTTTGTGTAACAGGGGCAGCAGTTAGAGCAGAGAGGCCCAGACCTCCCTCTCCACAGCCGCCTGCACTCCCAGGCCATCTGAGAAATATAATCTCTCCACTGCATCCTGGGGCATGTTCAATGGGGAGGAAGCCTCAAAGTGGTTTAAGGCTTCCTCTCGGTTGAATATGCCCAAATCATCTCCATGGAAAGGTGACGAAAATGCATGCTAGCCTGAACTACTTCAATTCCCTCTTCTCAATGTGGAGGAGCAGTGTCTCTACTACAAGTCCCTACCATCCACTTGCTTAGGAACTCAGTTCAGCATCTTGTGTTCATGATTTCATGTTTTGCACAGTAAGCAGAGGTTTGTCTCTGTTTCTTTTCATAACAACAGGTTGGTACCACACCATTGTCTATGGTGCACCAGTCCATCTGTCAATTACCTATTGTATTCTTCCTTCATTCATGAAGGTAAAAAAGAGAAGATACTCAGCCCCTCATTTGAAAGGGCTCCTCACTCCCGCCCTTGAAGAGGCCTCCACCCTTTTCCGACTGAGGACCATGGTCTCAGATCTGGAGGTGATCATACTAATTTCCTGTGGGCTCATTCCCACCTCTCACCGCCGTGAGAATTGCAGTTTTTTCACCAATTGCGATCACATCTACGTGGAACTTTAATTTTCAGTTAGACCAATACTAAAGCGTGATTCACAACCACACTTCCATCAGAACAGCAAACACCTTTTTTTTGTCAAACTGCAAAGATAAGTAAACCGGACATAACCTGCCTGGCGAGTCGACAAACAAAAATAACTCTGGTATAGCGTAAAGCATTCAGCATTTAATTAGGCAAAAATGTATCTATAAAAACAAATGCTAACATTAGGTTTTGTTTGCTGAATGTGTAAACAATTTTATGAAACTGTTAAGAGGGGTGGATCAGGTATTTTTGTAGGACCTGTATAAGACCTTGATTCAAATACAAATCTCACTAAATTGAAGTTAAACATACGTTTCAAAATGCATACGACATTTTTAGGAATAGAAAAAATAAATACATAATAACTGAAATAAAAACACAATTACAAAGTCACCTACATTAAAAAGATGTTCCTTTTAAGAAAAAAAAACAAATATGTACCTTTGTTTTTTGTGTGTGTGCGTGTGTGGGGGGGGGCAAAGTGGTTTTATGGGGATTGAAAACAATGCATTTGTGAGAAATCTTTGATGAGCTAGGTCGGAGATGCAGGGTTTTTTTCTGAGCTGCATGCATATTAACAACATTTGGGGTGTTTGGGGGAAACACTGCTGGGCTAGTACATCTTGCTTGCATGAACACACACACACTCAAAAGGCTAAGCACAGACATGATTTCTTTTTCGTGTCTCTTACACTCTCACCCACATCCAGTAAGAGTGCACTGGTACAAAAAGGAGTTTCTCTCTTTCTCTCTCACACACATACATACACAAACACACACACTTGTATCTGGGCTCTCTGAGTGTGATAAACTTGCTTATGACAGCTAATAACTCCCCTATTCCCTCTGGTCTTAATTAGAGCCAGTTATTACAGAGTGTTTGATGCTCTCCCCCTTCTCTCTGTCTCTTGCTCTTTTCCTCTCCTCTTTTTTCTTCCTCCTCCTCCTCCTCATCTTCCTCACCACGCTATTGCTCAGCTTGATTCCTGCCAGTTGTTCTGAAGAATATGTGGAGAGGAAAGAGGCAGGATGACTTTGGTAACTCCTCTCTGCTTCTCTTTTGGGGGTCTTGCAACCAGTCTACATCCCACACGCACAAACAAACATGCACATAATTATTAATCTCAGTTTCCCTCAATTTGTGTTTCAGTGTTTTGAATATACTTGGTTTTGTGAAATAAGTAGTTTCCATCGTTGCACCGCAATTTGGGTCAGTTCATAGATGATGAAGTAAAAGAGAGGGAGCAATGAACTGAATTCGAACTGACAACACAATTGATGCATCTCAGCATCCAGCTTTCACAAGGATTTATAAATATAATTTATAATATGTTAATTTAAGTGTCACCTCACAGCAAGAAGATTCTGCTCTGGTATCAGCCTGCTGTCTGCAGTCATGGTGGATGTCAAGTTGAATGTGGGATGGATGGAGTCCTAACAAAGGATCACACTGTATAATAAGTTAAAATTCAAAATGAAAAAAAAAAAAAAACTAAAATCTATTTTTATAATATTTGTGGCCTCTACTTAACAAGGGGTTTTCACGAAAAAGCAAAAGTACAACACAACAAAGTTTGACAGCTTTACATTTGTTGTGCCACAGAGGGGGTGCTGGTTCAGTTATCAAATTGAATCTTCAAAATGAATTAATTAAAACGGGGCAGCACCTGATGTAATCAGGAAAATGATAACTAAACAGCAAAATCAGTCTCAAGATAAGTTATTCCTCAGAATAATAGTGAAGGGAGGAGTCCGAGCACAGACCTTTGCAACCAGCAGTTGTGACAAATATGACAAATATGTGTAAAATAAGCACAAACAACTTCTCTCATTCAAATTAATCAGTATCTATTTACACAAGTGTCAAAAAGATGATAAAACAACACTTCGGTTGAATTTTGATGGTTAAACTACACAAAAAACAATAGCTAACTAAACATCAACACAAACTTCCGATCATACGTGTGTGTGTGTGTGTGTGTGTGTGTGTGTGTGTGTGTGTGTGTGTGTGCGTGTGTGTGTGTGTGTGTGTGTGTGTGTGTGTGTGTGTGTGTGGCTCAGAACAACGTCACGTCACATGGACATATAACTCAGAACAACGTCACGTCACATGGACATATAACCAAGGTAGCGGGTCACGTCATGTCACCTGAACCAAAAGGAAAATGGCGGACAACATTACTTAGACCAAAGGGAAAATGGCGAACATCGCCACGCAGACCGAACCAAAATGGCGGACCACGTCACAACACGTGGACCAAACAAAATGGCGAACAGCGCTGCGGGGATCTAACCAAAATGGCAAAAAAACGTCACATGGATCTACCATACACGTTGTAGGCTGAGACAAGGGAAAAGATGGTCGACAGAGTCACGTGGTAACTGGGTTGCGCGCTGTTCAACTACGGGGAAGGTTTCTCCACCCAGGTTACTGAAAGTATTTGAGGCCTAGTGGTCTAGGTACTAATGTGCCTGTGTGGGTTAGTGAGAAGGAAAGGAAGAACATTCACAGTAAAATACACACGTAACGATCGCTGGTCTGCATGAGAGACCATCGGCGCACCACATAAAAATAAGCAAAACAACACTGCAGATAATCACGCCAGCAGCTGTGGGAAAAACAGGCGTGATTTCTCACTGCCGATACCCTTTTATTGTCCTACGGTTTTCCACTCAGGAGCCAGCGTCTGGGGTTGAAACCACCACCCTTGCTCTAAGCTTTGATGGAAAACAGTAATACGGACCGCTTCAGCAGTGAGTAATCACTTAACAAACGCAACGACCGTCCGTCTGCATGAGGGGACCGTCGGCGCGTTACACAGTAGTATACAAAGCAAACAACAGTACACAATCAACGCTAACCGCTTTAATCTAACTCTGCCCAGACAAGACTCTTACTGTGAGTTGGTTCTGGAGTTGTCAGCGGCTTCCTGAGGTTTTTAGAACTCTTGGTTCAGTCCCGGTTCACAAAGGCACTGGTTTAACGGTCCTACTGCTCAGTAGGGGCGGCTTCCGTCCTTTCCTCTCCTCCTGATTCTGGAAACAAAAGAAGGTCACGGCTTCTCTTGCGCATGGTCCCTGTCCCTGTTGTCGGAACGTCGCGGCTAAATCCGTTTTACCGCTGTTGAGTGCGTGGTGAGCTGCACGAGCTCAGCTGCCGGGGCTCTCCTGGGCTAATGCGCGGCCGTGCTGATTGAAGATGAGGTTGTCCTTGCGAAACACAACAGTCCTTCGTGCAAAGAGGGACTCGGAGCGGAGAAGAGTCGGAGACGGAGACGTCTACTCGGGAACGAGGACGCTGACGGTAAGACAGATTTCCGGGAAGCCACCTTTATTTATCCACTGCGCTGACGTAAACAGCGCCCTCAGGCTGCTTTACTGTATTTATTGTACGCGCATCATCTCATGCGCACCTTTTCCTGGCCCCGCCCCGCCGCTGGGCTTTGGAATTTTGTCAAAATCCTTTGTTCTCAAAGCCATGCGATCAGGTATCATAAAACTCGAGGCTGGTCTTAACCCGAGGCCCCAGAACTGGGCCTCAAAGCTGACCCAAGTCCTAAACTGTTCATATAATCACACAATTCACATAGTTCACATCGGACTGTGGCCCAACACATTGATGAGTTGCCAAACTAGCTCTGACATTGGAACCATCGGACACAACTAGTGGTGGGGAAAAAAATGTATATTGCAGTATATTGTTGCGCTCTCTGTCGCAATAAATAATCGATAAACTGACGGCAAATATCGATATTTTATTACAACAAACATAATGGATTTACGCGGTTGTCACCGTCAGTGCTTAATCTCTCCTGTCCTGTTTGTGGGAGTAAAGTAGGCAAAAGCAGCGACCGGAAGAAGACGCGTTAACAACAGAAGAAGAAGAACCACTTGAGAAGAACAGATGCAAGAATGGCGGAAAATACGAAGACAGAAAAACAAATCAAAGACCCACCCGCAAGTTTCCACTCTAAAGTGTGGAGACACTACGGCTTTTACGAGACAGATGACGGGAAAACACTGTATAAAGAATATGCAATCTGCAAGAACTGTTTTGTAAAAGTAAATCTGCAAAGCCACCTCGTTCGCTATCACGGTGAACTACTCGCAGGTGATGATAAAGGCAAACCAAGACAGCCGAAAATCACTACTGCTTTTAAAGCAAAGTTTCCCTTTGGGTCGCCGAAGGCACAGAGTATCACCAAGTCCATCGCCAAATTTATTTGCAAGGACCTTTGCCCATACAGCATGGTGGAAAATGATGGCTTTTGCAGAATGCTAGCAACGCTGGAACCAAGATACAAGGTACCGATTCGTCGGCACTTCACAGACAAAGTCATCCCTGCATTGTATGCAGAGACAAGAGCAAAAGTGGAGGATGCACTTCACTCTGCTAAACGAGTTGCACTAACCTGCGATGGCTGGACTTCAAGGGCCACTGAGTCCTTTGTAACTATTACTTCATAAATGAAAACTGGGATGCACAAACCTACATCCTTCAAACTTGGGTTATGAATGACAGTCATACTGGCGCTCAGATGGCAGAAGTGCTTAAGAAGGCTAGAGAGGAGTGGAAGCTCACCGAAAAAGGGCCAGCAGTGGTTACTGACAACGCAGCAAATATGTCCGTAGCTGTTGAGATTACAGGATATCTACACGTTTGCTGTTTCGCTCATGTGTTGAATCTTGCGGTGCAGCGTGCCCTGAAACTGCAAAATGTCGCTCGACTGCTCGGGAGCAGCCCAGCAGCTGAGACCCTGAAGAGGAATCAGAAGATGCTAAGCCTTCCGCAGCACAAGCTGATAGCTGATGTTGTTGTCTGCTGGAACAGTGCCTATGAGATGATCAGCCGGTTTCTTGAGCAACAGCCAGATGTTACTGCTGCCCTCTTATCTCCAGAGGTAAGGTGTTATTAGGGCCCGAGCACTGACAGTGCGAAGGCCCTGACAGTGCGAAGCGTAGGGCCCTGTCCTGGTTAAGATCTCAGACAGATTGGTGGTCGCTAGGCCGTTAATGGGGGGTGGTAGTCTAGTGGCTACATAGGTGGGCTTGGGTCTGGAGGACCCAGGTTCAAGCCCCCAGAAACGCAACCAAGATGAACCACCTTGGGCCCCTGAGCAAGGCCTTAATCCTAATTGCTTCATGGTGTGTGTGTCTCAGACACTGTAAGTCGCTTTGGATAAAAGCGTCTTCTAAATGACAGTAGTAGTAGTAGTAGTAGTAGTAGTAGTAATGGCCTTAAAAATGTCACAGTGTGGTAGAGTTGGACCCAGATGCAGGAGAGCAGGGGCCCCTTGTACTAAACGTGCGTACGCCACTTTCTACGCTCACGGTCGGATATACAAAGAATCATTTGAACGTAGAAATTTGCGGTCTTTCATGTACACACCAAGGCTGGCGTACGCACTTTTCTGAGGTTTTGTCTGTTGGCGACACTCACTGGTGATGCAGTGAAGTGCAGAATATGAGGAAAACGTGACGTCAACAATAAGTTCACGACCACATGAAGGACACGACCACATCACCAGATAATTTACACAAGAGTGGAGCTGCAACAATCTCACAATCAACCACATGATCTGAACAAACAACTAAAGGAGCTCAACGATGGAACCCGCAAATCCCAATCGCAGCTTTGGCTCCGAGGAACCTGCTGATGCATCATATCACACCGATCTGCTGGTCCAGGATTAAGACTGGACCATCAGCTGGTTTAGGTACCAAGAGGATCCTTCTGGATCTCTGCCCTGAACTGGACCAGCTGCTCCGGTTCAGACCAACATGAACCTTTCAGCTGGAGCTGCTGACAGGTCGGACATCTGTCTGTCGTCATGACGACCGTGTGGGACGACTACTCGAGATTAAAGCCAGATCCTAAAACATCACATAATTGTGTCTGGACAGAAAAACATTAAAATACATTTTGCAGCGAAGAACCGGTTCTGTAAAGTTGTCTTTTAAAATAAAACTAAGATGTGACGGAAAGGTTGGTTGGTACGAACTGATGTGACTCAGAAATTAATGAATGAAGTTGAATGAATTAAGTTTTTATTGAATGTTTAGGCGACTTTCAGAGTCTGATAGAGTCGGCTGCAGGTGCTGCAGGACTCCAGAAAGTGTTTCTCCGGTGATGGACCGGGACCCAGACCGGTTTCTCCTGCGGCCGCAACACTCCGAGTTACAGCGACTTTGCTCTTTATATCTCACGTTTGCACCTCAATAATCCCGTTGGCACAAGTTGTCTTTCTGCAGCGGAGGAATCAGATCGTGATGCTTCATGTTTTAAATATAAGTTGATATTGTTCATATTGCTTATGAGAGTGGTGGTCGCGGACATCCACGATGAGTAGGACTCAATAAACGTGTACATTGGTCTTAATCCGTCAGTATATAAAATGCGTGACAATAAACCGGAACGAGGAGCCGTTTTTCATCCACCAACTTAAGTTCGGGTGTCAGTTCTTAAAATACAAACAAGAAAAGCAGAGTGTAATGATGCACTAACGCTGCCCATAAACATTCACAAACCCGTACGATCATAATAAAACCAAAACTCTTCACGGGAACGCATCACAAAGCAAAGAACAACAATCCCCATAATGCAATGCAGCTGAAATCGGAAGAAATGCCCCAAATAAATTATTTTTTCCAGGCCTCAACTTTTGACAGGACTGTCTCCAGCTCACAGTCGATATTTTTTTAATTTGTTTTACTTGTTTTTGCAAGTTTCTTGTTAGGTTGAGCGTTTTTTAATGGATAATTATCTATATTTGAGGGAGGAGATCTGAGAGTGTTGTGCTCCCGCATGTGCGCTCAAATCCACGCTGATTAAAGAAACCTGCGTTAAATCAACCAAACCAAAGCGCTGCATTGACAAGGTCCAAAAACCAGAGCTGAAACATGGATCAAACAGTACGGATTAAATTAAAATTATTGTCAACATATTTCAGCTCTTGGTGCCATAGTGGTAATCCTAAATATACATTCCCTGTTATACAGGTATTTCTTGAATTGGCTGATAATTTATCAATTTTTATTTCTAACAAATTTCATTTTCAATGTAAGAAATAAAAGCATATTTGAAAATAAAATTTGGTGAGAATTTGTTTTCATGGTGCCATCTGTTTCCTCTCTCCTGCCAGCAAGCATCCAACTCTTGTAAAACCCAAGTGTATAAAAATGAAATCTAATAGACAGAGAGTACACAGGAAGATGTACAGTACAAGCATAAAGAAAAAACTATAAGGAACGAAGAGCTGAATAAGTGATTGTGTTTAATTTGATGAGCGAGTGACCTCATGTTTTATGCACACATTATTTCTGGTCCCAACATGCCATGATCTGAGAGGGGAGCATGTAGCGATACTTTATACATCAAAAATTCATGAAAACGCTCAGATACTCATATTCACACACCATCTTAATATGTTAATAGGCTGTTTTTGATTAAGATAGACTGAATCAAACAGATGGCTTTGACACCTGTGATTAACAGCTGATGATGGACTTTTTGTAGGCAGTTCAATAAAAAGCAGCTAAACTAGTAGTTTTTGGTTCCTATAGAGTGACTGGGTTGCTGTATTTGCTGCAGCCAGTACTTTGAACAGAAATCCAGAATACATGTATTCCATATGGTTTTCCATTCTTACTAAATGTACAGTCATAACCAAAAGTTACTTCCTCCTTTTAATACTTCATTTTTTGCATATAAATATATAAAAAATAATTCGATTGTGATTGGTCTTAGTTAGAGATGTCCCGATCCGATACTTTCGTATCACATTAAAAAAATGAACAAATGCAAATTAAACAGATCCAGGTTGTCCCCTATTTCTATTTTATTCACCTTATTTTATCATTTTGCACAGTTTTCTTGGAGGTAGCTTGAATAATCAAGTAATATTGCAACTATTAACTAGTAAAATTGTGCAAATTTAAACATACATTTAAAATTAATTAAAAACAGCAGCTCAACTTAAAATACCCAGCAGGCATGTAAACAAATAAGCAAATAAAAGTGCAACAGTGTCACAAAGTAAGGCCAGTGATGTGCTTTTTAGACTGTACTCTTACTGTCCTTTTCTGGCTTAAATAATAAAATGTTTGTGTTTGAAGTGAGCTACAATCTTCCTTGCAGCCAGGGTGTCCATCACGCTGCCTGAGAACGCAAGCCCTCGTGCACGCAAAGTTGGCAAGAATGCGCAGCCTGTGCC
Organism: Cololabis saira; assembly: GCF_033807715.1. Classification (NCBI taxonomy): domain Eukaryota; kingdom Metazoa; phylum Chordata; class Actinopteri; order Beloniformes; family Belonidae; genus Cololabis; species Cololabis saira. The sequence goes on along the minus strand of NC_084590.1, from coordinate 20,633,537 downwards.
ATTTTTCTGAACGCTCAGCTTAGGAAGACAACACAGACGCCAGCTTTGTTCGGTTTTCAATCATTGTTGTAACTTAACTTTTGCCTCCACTGTAACACTGCTGTGCGCATGCACACAACCCACACACTGCACCCCCACCTCACCCATAGCTTTCTTCATATTAGTAGCGTGGTCGCACAAAAATTACGTGGACCCGTTGCTTGTTGATACCCCACAATTTAAAAAAAAATAGTGAGCTAAGGTCTCTCCTTTCCAGTTTTCCACTTTAGTTATACTTGTTTATGTTACTACTAAAACGTACCAGTAAAGTGTGTACATATGTACACACTTTAGCAGTTGCAAGTTAAACGAAGTGGGTTGTAATTGTTTGTGGTGGCAGTTGAAAAGGGTGTAAACTATGTACACCACAGCAGAGATCATGATTCACAGACAACTGTGATGTCATTTTTTATTTTCCTAAGCAGGTGAAAGAAAGGTACTACTGCAGTCCTTTCTTTTTTTTTTGCTCTAACTACATTTTTCTTTACTGTGTGATGCTGACTGCAGTCAGGTTGATAAATGGGTCTCTCTTTTTGAAACATTAAGTGTTTGTCTAAAAGTGTAGCTACTCACCAACAGTGTCTGAGGTAGAAAAACAAGCTCATGTAAAAAAAGTCTATTCCTGAGTTGCATTTCAGTGGATGTAATGTCTGCAGATATGTTTGCAAACATTAAACATTCTTGATGATTCATAACATGCTCAGATTGCGGCCCACATCACTGCCAGCTATGGCCGTTGTGTTTTCAGGTAATCTATCCATCCATCATCCAAAAGGGGAAGGGGTATACAGGTGAGGTCTTGTAAAAGTCAAATTTGCATCATTTAGGTGGCAGCTGATGTATTGGAGGTATTGACCCACCTCCCTGCCCCCCTAGTAAGTGCTGGTTTAATGGTTCATAAAGCAAACAAAAAGTGGGATTTAAAAAAAAATAAAATTAAATGGTGTGCCTTGGAACACCATCTGGGGTATCTCCTTCCCATTATGTACAAACTGAATAGACACACTTAACTGGCACTGCGTGGTGGGGAGAGGACCCAAATGCAGGAGATGCAAAGGAAGGAGGAGCAGAGAAGTCTGAAACAAAAACCAATGATTACCAACTGTAACAGGTACCACAGGAGCATCACAGGATGGCAAACAGACAGGAAGGAAGGAGCAGCAGTATGTATATAGGGACAGAGGGCTGATGAGATGCAGGTGTGAAGAATAACATTAACGCTTTCAAATTAAGACTGAAAGAAGAGCAACCCTATAGAGTCTTAATAAAGGTAACATCAAAAAATCAAGAGTAATCTTGAAAAATCCTGATGATGAACAAAATACAAAACAAAAGTTATAAAGCAAACACAGGAAAATCTAACAAAACCCTACAGAAAACCTAAAAAAAATAGCATTCCACATTTCTCTTTCTGACTCCTACATCTGACAACTGAAGCAGTTTAATTCTTATCACTTTGACCTTTTGCATAGTAATTTCTAGTGGGACCAGTGTGATACCCCTGTAGATGTAGCAGAGGCCACAGTGCCCTGTCTTACAAAGGTGAAAAAAGAACACCCTAGACTGTCAGTATGCAGGTTCTGTCATTCACCTTCATGCAACATTGAGGACAAAACCCAGAAAGCCCAGAGCCGTCAGAGTCTCAGGATGATACCATTCTACCTCTGGTGATTTGATGCTGCAAAGCTGACCAACTCTGTGCTACAGAGGGAAAAAAATTACAAAAGCTTTCCTTGAGCCCTCCAGCATTACCTTCTGCATGGATCTGTCAGTCAGCCTCAAGAGCTCCTCAAAATGGTCCCTCCTTTCTGACAATACTCATGCATCTAGTTTAGTAGTTTTCTGTATTTTTCTGTCATTTTTTAATTGATTAACAAGCAATATGACAATTCCAACTTTTTTCTCCAAAACATTGTGGGCGTCATGAACGGGTCATACGCGGGCCATGTCCCCCCAAATAAGTCCCTGTGCCCCACCCATATGTTTTACTCACAAATAGAAAAAAATCGTTTTTCGCATGAAATATGAAAAAAGGTCTATCTGAATGCCAACTGGTCTGCCGATTGAGTGTGTTTAACTGTATTATCTCAGAGTTCTCAGAATAATAGTTCAAGGCAGGCCGATCCGATGACGTTTACGACAACAAACCGCTGCCCGCGTGTGCGTTCCCACATCTCAGACCGATGTCTCCTAAGGGGGCGTGGCCGTCTCTACAGAGCATCAACACTGAAAATGGCGTCGCCGGTATTCGAGTTTTACAATGTCCAAAAAGGACAACAAATTTGCAGTTTGCAAGCTGTGTGCAAAGGAGAATGGAGGAGGAGGAATGTTAGAAAATAATTAAAACATAACGAAGCTGATAAGACATTTGAAAGTTTCTCACATCAAGGAGTATATTGAGTGCTCAAAGTTGGCTGCCGCTAAGGCAGAGAAAGAAAAGTAGCGTGTAGCAACGGCACTAATTCAGCTAAACATAACAGAGACCTATAAACGACATCAACAGCAGCAGGAAAAAGAAAGAACTACATCCTAAGGTAATGGATTCATATGCCTTGATCATCAGCCGCTTTCTGTTGTAGAAGACATCGGGTTTAGTTAGTGGGATGGACTAGTCTCTGCTCCGCCGTCTCCAACTGGTCCAGAATTCAGCTGCCCGACAATCAGCGGGGACAAGATGGTGTGAGCATATTACCCTGATATTGTCCTCTCTTCACTGGATCCCTCTTTCTTTTAAAATTGCTTTTAAAATCTTACTCTTAGCTTTTAAATGTTTACATGGTCTGGCACCTCCTTATCTCCCTGATCTCTTACGGATTCATCATCCTTGTAAAGCCTTGAGATCTGAAGATCTAACTCTCTTGGTGGTTTCCAGGACTCTATTTGTGACTGGGGGAGACGCAGCCTTTTCAGTTGCTGTCTGTATTTAAAGATATTTATTTCCATTATTTATAGCTCTTATAAACACAATCAGCTTTTAATCTGATTCAGCAATACTTGATATAATGATTTTGACTGAGAAAAGTAATGCGGGTCGTCGCAGGATGGAGACGCACATTTTGATGTATAACACACCTGGGGGCACGTTACGGTTCGGGCCGTATTAACTGCCGAAGAAATGGCATAAATTTCGCCAAAATTACACGATTAATTCAAAATGGCCGACATCCTGTTCGGTTTCGGCCATGCCGCCAGGAGACTTTTCTTTAAGTTGCGACATGATACAGGTGTGTACCGATTTTCGTGCATGTACGTCAAACCGTATTGTGGGGCTTGAGGCACAAAGTTTTATCTGTATGGACCAATCAGATGAAGGGGGAGCGGGCTTTTTGGCGTCTATCGTCGCCACTGTAATGGTTTTGACTGAGAAAAGTAATGCGCGTCGCAGGATGGAGACACACATTTTGATGTATAACACACCTGGGTGCACGTTACGGTTCAGGCCGTATTAACAGCCGAAGGAATGGCATAAATTTCGCCAAAATTACACGATTAATTCAAAAGGGCCGACTTCCTGTTCGGTTTCAGCCATGGCGCCAAGAGACTTTTCTTTAAGTTGTGACATGATACATGTGTGTACCGATTTTCGTGCATGTAGGTCAAACCGTAATGTGGGGCTTGAGGCACAAAGCTTTCTAGGGGGCGCTGTTGAGCCATTTTGCCACGCCCATTAATGCAAACCATTAAATATCAAATTTTTCACCAGACCTGGCTTGCGTGCAAAATTTGGTGACTTTTGGGGCACGTTTAGGGGGGCAAAAAGGCCCTCATTTCGTTGGAAGAAGAAAAAAAAGGATAAGGAAAATTCCTACAGATACAATAGGGCCTTTGCACTGTAAGTTCCCCTAAAGCTTTTATTTTTAATATGTCCAGTTTTTTCTAGATCATAGAAAAATATACATCTTTTAATTATATGCAATTTATACTCCAGAATGTACAGGGTTATACAAAAGACTACTTTTCAATTCAGTTTCAATTCATATTAGATATCACATTATATTTTAGGTACCTTTAAAAATGACAAGTGTTTTGGCAAGTTTGGTCAAATGCTTTTAATATGGAGTACAAGCAGTATGAGGCTTTGTACTGTATGCCTTAAATGAATATGGTTACAAATGTATTTCAGAGGTTGTGAAATAGAGAAATGAACGAGAACATTAACTTTTTACACAAGTTATACAGTTGCAAAAATTTAGTCTTCTTGAAAAACTGACAAAAGTATTTTACTTAATCATTTGATATATAAACTATATAAAGAATGTGAGTAGTAAATGTATGTGTGATTTTTGCTGTAAGTAGCTGAGCGGGCTTCTTAGTGTCTAATATCCTGAAAGAAAACATTTTGGCTGCTGTTCTGCAGTCCTGCTCATCAGTATGAGGAATTCTAGCCCATTCATCTGCACAGAACCACATCACATCCACACTTCCCTGACTGCCCCATTCCTTTTCCGAATCATCTTCACTCCTATTAGGGAGCCCTCTAGCCATTCTTCATGTTTTGTGTTCTTGTGTATGATCTCTGTCAGTATTTTTGGCTTGTCCTTTTGAATAGTCCCTGAGGGTTATTTTTGCTCCCATTACTTTTGGAAACTGCCAGTTGGACTTTGTATTTTACTTCTGTTCTTGCCTGCACACCATCTGATGCCACACTCCACTACCTCTGTTGCTTGTATTAATCATCAGATTTTGATTTTTTCCCCAGTGTTTTGTTTGATCTCTCAGCTTGATTCAATTGAATACAATCCATCACTCTGCCATAACATAATTAATACAAACACATTGGAAAAACTCTCAAACAACAGCTGATCCTATGTGTAGTCCTTGCGCACAGCTGTAAATGATTGTACCAACAAAATGAATAACTATTTGGTCCTTTATATAATAATCTAATAAGAAATATAATCTCTGTGAAAAAAACTTTTATATTAGATTCTCACATGCCAAATTTTTAATTTCCAGTGAACCTCATTAGGCTTGACTTAAAAACAGGTGTTAATGTATGAACTGTGTCATTTGGTAGAAAGTACTTTTAGAATTGTACTTTTTACAAGTGTGGATCCACTTCTAAAAAGTAACTGAATAGGTGCACATTTGACCTGCGTAAAGATATGGTTGAAGAATAGTTAGAGGTAAGCAAATGAACCACCAATGGAACAAAAAGATCAAAAGTCTAATTTGTTTTGCGCTCCATTCAAAGCTCTGTGGCATTGCAAAACGTTCAAGGTTAGTCAAGAGGAGCACATTTTCAATTCAGCAAAAGCACTGAATCATGGATGCTCATCAATAAGTGAACCTTGGTAGTGCACCTGTTATACTGTGAGGCAGGATATTTTGACAGCATACAATATAATGTAATGAAGATAATGCTGTCATATAGAAACTTATGCTGCGTGTAGGCTATACTTGAATTTGTCAAGATGCCCTGTCAAGTTAATGCATCTTGGCTGAGTCCATTGATTGGACAGTATTTCTACAGATTTAAATTGTTATAATTCTTTAACTCAGCTTTAGAGATGCAAACCTTCCCTTTTCCTTCTGCATGTATGAATCCATGAAACAATTATTTGCAAACAGGAGCAATTTTGACGCCCTTTGGCAAAAGAAAAAATAACCAAACTGATGTGTTAGCTCCAGTCTGAGCCCTCATTTCCAGTCAGGCATACATGGGTCAATTCTGGGGTCTTGGTGGTAATGAGCTTGACACAGTCTGTTTTTCAAAAAACTTAGATTGACTGGCAGTGCCGCACCTCCCTAAACGCAGAACACGCGCTGTGCGTATAGGGCCTCATCTTCCAAGGGGGGCCACATTTTGCGCAAGGGGACGCATTTGCGCATATGCGCAATGGATGCGCATATGCGCTGCTGTGAAGCGGAGGAGAGAGAAGAGACCTGTAATCTGATCGCGCAATGATTGACAGCACTCGACATCTGACCAATCAGATGGCTGCGCCTGCAGTCAGGCACTTGCAGAGCTACAGAAGGTGAGGAGATATTGAGATGTCGTCCAAAAGACATCACGAGTCAGGAACGAGCAAGAGAAAGAAAAAGGCAAAACACGAGGAAACTCGTGCTTCACTTGAAGGTGGGTATGGTGTTGAAATAAAACTTTGTGGCATAAACACCTAAGATGCCACTCATTAGATAGGAATCTCTGTCTCCAGTCTCCGTCTGGACTGGAGAATTATTTTTTTTCCAGCTGCCCGGATTAACATTTATTGAATGCTTGTTAACGCCCTATGCATTCACCTCTGTTGAAAAGGAATAGTAAAATGACCAGTTGGTCGTATGTAAGCTATACATTTTTTTTTTCTTTTTTTTTATACATATATATATACACATACAAACCCAGTTTTTTTGTTTGTGCTAACTCAGCAGACAGCTGATCCACTTTTGAAGAAAGCCTGTCGTGACCAGACTTTGCCTTCTTGCCTCCGCCCGGCGTTTGGAGCGCCTAGCACGCAGCTTGACGGGGGGAGGCCACCTACACCCCCTGACTGTTCTAACTCTAACAATCTGGCAGCTCTTACAGCCAAAGGCATGTAGCTGCAGTTCCCACAGGGATGGTCGGAGAGCGCCTCCCTCAGGTGCTCAGAGCCAAGGCAGGTGGGGCAGAGATCATGACCGTACGCTGCCTACACCAGCAGAGGCGTTTTCGCAAAAAAATAGCAAAGAATAAAGAATATATATCTCTTACACTGGAAGCATGGAGCGTTTGCACCAGCCAAACTGGTCAAAAACGAAACTACACAATAGGCAGAGCGCTAACGCTGCAGCCAATCAGTGAGACCATATGCTGGGAGGGGGGGATGCGTACGCTGCCTACATCAGCAGAGGCGTTATCGCAAAAAATAGCAAGAATATATCTCTTACTCCGGAAACACGGAGCTGCCAAATCCTTTGCTCCAGCAAAGGATTTGTCAAAAAACAAGACAAAAAACCAACACTACACAATAAGCAGCGCTAACGCTGCAGCCAATCAGAGTTACACCATATGCTGGGGGGAGGCAGCGCGTACGCAGCCTACACCAGCAGAGGTCGGTTAAGACAACTAATAATATACATGCTGGCAGCGGGGAAGCGCTAACGCGACCCTCCAGCTGAGAAAAAAAAACAGGAAATAAAGAAATCCGGTGCGCAAACGCAACCGTATCAATAAACAATAAACAATGCAAAGAACTCAGCCGTCACATACCTCACCACATACCCGGCTAGAGGGGAGTGACAGCACCGGCTTACCGGCGAACACAAGGACGCGCCACGTCCACGTGCTGACAAACTCCGAAGAAAGTTTTGCCGTCGCAGTACCTGGAGGGCGAATTGTCCGCTGCTCCGACCGACAACGGTCACGGAACTACCAGCGACGAACTACAAGTCAGATTTGTTGAAAATGCGGTTTCAACGCTTCCAAAGCAAACCTGCACGCGAGAAGATGAAAAGGAACTGATCTTCTGACGACGCCGGAAGATATCGACTTCTCCGGGTCATCCAGGGGTCACAGGTGACGTTGTTGGCATACATACTCGAACTGCGCATGCGCAAAGGGGAATATTCAGTGCCTGAAGCACCACCTCTGGCGGTCAGCAGGGATGAAATAGAACACTTTAATTGATGGCTTTTCTCAGCAGTTTTTATAGGTGAGATTAAAAAAGCGATTAATTAAATTAATTAATTACAGATCTTAATTCATGAATCGCTTGACAGCACTAATATATACTGTATATATAATACAATTCAGTTATTCCTCCATTCCTCCTCAGTAAATTATCAGTTACTTCCACTTTTTGTCGTATATTCATCTCTTTGGTTAGTCAAAGTGAACTTGTTAATTATGTCATGCTGCCATGCATGACATCTATCACATTATCATTTAGGTTTTCCATGAAATTAAGTATTTTCTTTCTCCAAATTGGTCTCAATTTTATTAGATGAACAAGGTTTGTGATTTTGCTCTTGAGAGCCCTAATTATTTTAACAACACTCTCCACAATTCTCAATTCAGAGGAGACGGGAAGGAGAGGGAAATAATTTGGGAAAATAACCCTAGTTTTTTTTATTATTAAAAACAGGAATATTTATTTAAGATCACAGATGACCAGATGATGATACTTGGAAAGTAGCTGTAAACCTAGGCAAATGGGTAACTGTGACATACAGTTATCCATGACACACTCCTTTGCCTAAGCTTACAGAGATATTTTTTATGTAGCTTTTCAAAATCATGAATCCACCACTGATGTCAAAAAAAGGGCAGTTTCTGCCTTGTTGCCTTTCCTCTGAGTTAATTGAACTTTGGAACGTGAACAGCCGAGCAAATCATACAGATGTTGGAATTTAATGTGATGCAAGAGGGTTGAATAACTAAAAGGTTAAATGTTAAAAGCTATGTAATAGAAGAAGCACTGTATAGCTGTGGGGTGATCTCCCAGGACACTGAGATAATGACAAAGCGCTCATAAAGTGGAATGTTGTCATTAACTATTAGCTGGCAACCCTGCGGATATTTCCTGTTCCATCTGCTTTTTCGCCAGAGTGTAAGTTAATTTCTCATTGGCAATTTGGCAATGGGCTCTGAAGTCAGCATGTTCACTATTATACAATCTGTTAACACTTATTGATGAGTTTCCGTGCGACTTTGTGTGTTTTGGTGAATGGGTGCAGCACTTGAGGCCAGTTTGACCTTTGTGGTGGGTGAGAGATGGATGGGCTGATAAATAATAGATAGAGAGCAAACTGAAGATGTACTACCAGAAATTAACTACATCCTGACTGTGCATTTATAATAGCAGATGTTCAGATATGTTAAAAACACCAACGGCTTTAGTTATTATTAATTGCTTTAGCCCGATCTGAATTACTGACAAAGCCTGTTTAAATGCCAAAGGTTGGCACGTGGCGTTGGCACGGTGCTGGTTTCTTTCCTCGCAGCAGCGATATTCAAATCCGCATGGTGCCTTTAATTCAGTAGAAATCCTACAATGAGATTTCCTGGATTCCCCCCCCCCCCCATTCTGTCTCTCATAGTTGAAGTGAACCTATGATTAAAATTACAGACCTCTGTTATCTTTTTAAGTGGGAGAACTTTCACAATTGGTGGCTGACTAAATACTTTTTTGCCCCACTGTATCTGAATTCTGATTGGAGAAAAACTCTAACCTAAAAACAACATCACTGGAAGGAGGATAATATGACATGAAGAGAATATGATTTCTGGTTACGTTAGCCAACAGAGAAGGCCTTGCCTGCCCTGACAGCCCACCACTGCTATCATGTATAGGGTTTGAAAGCTAGGAAATTACACAAAATGATCCACACAACACATGGTTGAAAAGGAAAAGTAGTTTATTAAAAAAAAACAAAAAACAAACAAAAAGCGGTGGCACTGTTACTGGGCGTCTGCATCTGCATCTGCATCATCTGCAATGAAGGGAGATTGATTAATGAAATTGAATGGGATACATTGTGAAATGGGGAGAAAAAATAGAAATGCCCCTTACCTCGATCCTGGGGGAGAATTATTGGGACCGAGAAGGAGGGACGGTTGAACTGTACCTTGGCAAGTGCCAGCTATCTCTGGTGCAGCTCCAACTTCTGGCCTTCGATCACACCATCTCCTCCTGGAGGGCAGTCTGTCCCCTCCAGTTGGCCCTCACACAAAAGTACAATGTGAACACACAAACACTACACACTCACACTCACACACAAATAAAATAAATGCCTTAATGATGAATGTAATCAATATATTCTCATTCAACAGATACCTCGCAACTGGGGATTCGTTTCACACCATAGCCCACAGCTGCTATTCCACAGTGTGCAGTATTGTGGCAGAAGTATCCAGGGCAATATGGGTGGCCTGGTGGAAGACTACATGCCTGTTCCATCCTTTGAAGTTTGGAGGGCCCTTTCAGCTAACTTATTCCACAGCTGGAACTTTTCAAACTGTCTGGGATCGATAGACGGAAAGCATGTAGTGATCCAGACTCCGAAGAACTCTGGGTCACTCTTCCACAACTACAAGGGGACATTCTCTATTGTCCTCTTGGCAGTTGTGGATGCTAAATACTGCTTCTGTGTGATCGATGTTGGTGGACCAGCGATGGCGGCACCCTGGCAAACTCCACCTTTGGTCAGGCACTGGTCAATGGTACTCTTCAAATCCCTGAAGATGCCCTGCTTTCAGGGGCTGAACACTTGGGACCACAACCCCATGTGTTTGTGGTAGATGAAGCTTTTCCCCTCTGCAGGGACCTTATGAGGCCTTTTTCCAGGAGCCAACCCCTGTCCCAGGAAAATGGTCTTCAACTATAGGCTGTCCCAAGCGAGGATGATTGTCAGTGGCGCATGTACCGGCGGGTCCTTTGAATGAGCCCTGAAAATGTGGAGGCATGTGTTGGAAGGCTACCTGTATCCTTCATAATTTCATCAGGAGAAACAGCAGGACCAGGAGGGAACCAGTGCCAGTGTCAGAGGGGGAGGTCTCAGTGCTGCAGGGCTTGAGAAGAGTGGGGAGCAACAATACTGCGTGAGAGGCCATACGTGTGAGGGAGATTTACGCTTCCTACTTTTCAGCTGAGGTTGCAGTAGCGTTCCAACCCAGGGAATGACCTAGGTTCTAATAACTTTCCAGCAAAGGTTCTTTTAAAAAACCAACCACATTAAACTAACCAGCATATTTTCCTTTTTGTGTTAGCATTTTTTTTTGTTCCTCATTGTCAGAAATAATATTATTCACACCATATATAGTTTAGCATTGTTATTATTACCAAAGACAGAATCTAATTACAAGTGTCAACATTTATAATTCCAAATATTGACCTGCTAATTGGAGTAACTTAAGTTTATATGCAGTCCAGTCACATTTTCAACGCACTCTGCTTTACTAGTTAATATAGTGTTTAACATGAATACAAGATTATTACCACAGCTATGTAGTGAACATTTTGTCTTCTACATGCTTATATTTTCTCATTAATTAATTTACTCACTCTTCCATTACTCAGGTGCTGTATTGACTAAACTAAGTTATAAAGGAAATAAATATAAAAAGGAAGCATTCAATGTTGAACAAAGATCAATTTATTTAAACATTTTATGAACTTCATGAACCCCCCCCCCCAAAGAAACAAAAATTAGCCCTGCTAATCATCTGCTTGTCGGCAGGTTGCCTTAAAAATCAGGGGGTGGATTTCAAATTTTATTTAATTTTTTCTCTGAGCTGATAGGCCCTTGAGGTCTGGGAAGTCCGGGTCAAGGGTGCTGACAGGCTCACCACCCTCTCCACAGCACCCATTAGCTGCCTCTCGAAAGGAGAGAGGGTGCCATCATTTGCCCTCATCTGGGCCCTAGACCTGTGCCTGTAGGTAGATGGTGTGGGTGAGGGTGATGGGGTTTCAGGCTCTGGAGATACAGGCTCCAGGAAGAGGGAGAGTGTGACAATTCATCTGCCTGGCATTTGCACGCAGATGTTGCTGCTGGTAGCTCTGTCCTCCAGGAAGGGGTTGAGGAAGCTCATTATCTGGCTGTTTCGCCATGGCCGGTGGACTGAAGCCTCAGATCCGCTCCTACACCTCTCCCTCTTTTTTTCTTTCCCTTCTGTAGGTGTCTCTTAAACTTTTCCACCTCTTCCTACAGTCATCAACTATACACAACACACAGAAAAAACAATACCTCTCCATCTGCATAAATATATAAGATTCTGTGTCAAGCATAAAGGTGATTTATTCGATTTGTACATTGTTTAACTAGCTACATGAATCTACACTTATTAGGGCCCGAGCACTTACAGTGCGAAGGCCCTATTGTATCTGTAGGAATTTTTTTTTTTTCCTTGTTATTTTTTCCGACGAAATGAGGGCCTTTTTGCCCCCCTAAACGTGTCCCAAAAGTCACCAAATTTTGCACGCAAGCAAAAATTTGATATTTAATGGTTTGCATTAATGGGCGTGGCCTAATGGCTCAACAGCGCCCCCTAGAAAACTTCGTACCTCAAGCCCCACAATACGGTTTGACGTACATGCACAAAAATCTTCAATAATGTCGCAACTTAAAGAAAAGTCTCTTGGCGCCATGGCCCGAAACCGAACAGGAAGTCGGCCATTTTGAATTAATCATGTAATTTTGCCGCAATTTATGACATTTCTTCTGCCATTTCTTCGCCCGAACTGTAACGTGCACCCATTATACATCAAAATGTGCGTCTCGATCCTGCGACGATGCGCATTACTTTTCTCAGTCAAAAGCGTTACCGTGGCGACGATAGATGCCAAAAAGCACGCCCCCCCTTCATCTGATTGGTCCATATTTGATAGTTCCTACTTTCTGCCATAACTTTTGAATGGTTTGACATAAAGACTTGTGGGTGGTGTAATGGGACTCGGTTTTCAGTCCTTGAAGAAAATTGGGGCAAATTAGCCCCCCTTCTTCTGATTGGTCGATATTTGATAGTCCTTATTTTCTGCCATAACTTTTGAATGGTTGGACATAGAGAATCGTGGCTGGTGTCATCCGCTAAATGTCCAGGCCTGAAGACATCTACATGCAAGTCATACAAGCGCTTCCACTGCAGCACGCCTGAACGTGCACAAGGGTGCGAGGGCCCGTTCATCGCTGCTTGCAGCTTAATTTTTTATTTTTTTTTTACATTAGCCTGTTACTTACCCAGATATGCCAATCGTCTCAGACACTGTCTTCGATGCTTCCAATTTCTTTTTGATGTCTCTATATATGAATATAGAGACACTTCGATGCTTCCAATTTCTTTTTGATGTCTCTATATATGAATATAGAGACATCATATAACTCCGACTGGACATCGCAATAATTCGTTTTTCCTCCATTTTTGTATTGTCTTTCTCCCGCCTTGGGCAAGGCTTCTTGCTTTGGGAATTCTGGTCTGTGATTGGATGCTGCTTCGGCATTGCCGCTGCTCATTTGTATAAAGTTGAGATTCTCTCAACTTCAAATTGACGCTCTGGACGCTTCCATCGCGCCACTCCCGAGGCCTCTGACGCCTCTCGCAGCGAGCTTTCATAGATAATGCATGGCAGCTGGATGCCTATGACACCTGTGACGCTTTCGGTGTGAATTCAGGGTAAGACATTCCTAATTTAAATACAGACTGTGGAGCAAGAGATTCTTTCTTGAATGAAAAGTTCTGATTAGAAACCCATGTCAAACCTCAACTGCGTTCCAGCAGCTTCTTTTTTGCACTGTGGAGTGTGCCTTGGTGGTTTCTGATCATCAAGAACATTTTTGGGTTTTCTTTCATAAACTTTTTCTGACCAACACTTGCTTGTAACAATGATCTCATACTATAATGTGCCATATCAGTTATTTAGAGATGACTTCATAAGGGAGAGGCAGGCAACCACTCATTATACTGTATAGCAGTACTACTACTACTACTACTACTACTACTACTACTACTACTACTACTACTACTACTACTATTACTACTACTACTACTGTCATTTAGCAGACGCTTTTATCCAAATCCAAATATATATTATATATTTTACTAGGTATGTATATATATATATATATATATATATATATATATATATATATATATATATATATATATATATATATATATATATATACACACACACATACATACTTTACTTTACTTTTTTACCTTAAGGGGTGTCTTATGCATTAAAGAAAACAAAGATGGATGCTGTTTGGTTGATTGATAATATTTTTTTTATTACATATGTTTTGGTTCTCTTCTTTGTTTCTAATCACTCTTTCTTGCTCACGATAATTTATTAAATGAGTATACAGTAGTCATAGAGGCTTGTTTTATATATTATATAATTACAGTGATATATACAAAATTAAATGACAGTCATCAATCAAAGTTTGTGGAGGAGAAAAAAATGGCACAGACTGCTCATACTCACCATCCTGGATCTTTGAGATAGTATTATCTCCTTTACTTTCTTAAATAAGTCTTCAGTCTTTTGTGAGCTAAAGGTGGAAACATTGAGCTAATTTCTTTAAAGTTTCTGAGAATTCAACAGACTCTTATCGTGCTTGTCACTCAGACACTCCCGTATTAATTCACTCAGTTAGAATCCTTTCAAGGAAAAAAAAAAAAGTATTTTCGGTTGGATCCCTGATGTGTTCAATCAGTCTAGGTGATGCAAACCAAATAGAGGGGGTAGATTGAGATGAAGTGTGATTATGTGCTCTGTATCCGTGCTGTTTTAGGGTTTGATTAACTAGTCTGAGTGAAATGGAAATGCAAACAGTTATCTGGGAGAGGTATGTAAAAGCAGGTTTGTACACGTGTCTTTTACCTTCAACAACGATTGTGGAGACACCCTTCTTTGTACTGTAAGAGTCAGTATGATTATATACTGGTTGGTTTTCTGTAAATGCAAGTGTGCTTAATGTGCAGAGCTGTAAAACGTCACGGACCTTAAACATTTGTAAATTGGAAACCTCAAGAGCCCCTGCTAATATTAGTAAAGTATTTCCACCTTACATATTCCAAGATACATTCCTGTTTTTAATGAATGTACAGTCCTCCTTCCTGGATCAACTTAAGCCCTTGGACATTCCCATTGTAGTGTTGGTACAGTACACAATTAGTCAAATGACTAACATGACAAGGACAAATGCTTTTTTTATATGACACAATGAGGAAGATGGGGGACCTCTGAAAGTTAATTAAAAGAAATAGATAAATAATTCAAGCTTTCAGTGCCACTAAACTGATTAATTGTTGTTATCTCTATTAGGTTACACAAAACATGTCATTGGAAAACAAGA